>NC_092815.1:109563031-110216156 GCF_023375885.2 Dermacentor andersoni
TTAATTAACAAATTTTCGCTAATTTGTAATTATTCACTTGAGGACACTTGTCCCGATCGCGGAATTGAAGCTGCGGGTAGTTTCTGTATCTATTCAGGAAAGAGTACGCCCGCAATACGTCCCTGGGTCTCAATGTATTGCCGTTCCAGTTAACACTTTTCACAGGACTGATAAGCGTTAAATAGAACATTTAGTCGACATTCCTGTCGGCGAATCATGCTCGTAGACGTAACCAAAGTGATGGTTAAATTAGACCCAGATATGACGCGATTCTTAAACATCTCGAGTTATACCCGCTTTTTGTACAATGCCTCTACAACTCAAATCATTAACTTCATCCAACCAGGTACAAGAAGTGGTCTTTCCCTTTTTACTGCAACAAATTTCATTCAAATTAGTGCGGTGGTTCAACGTATAGAAGCGGACGTTTGCTATCTGCCTGCAGACGAACGAGCACCGAAACCTTTGCGAAACCTTCGTGCTAACAACGACGGAACATGGCGGCCACCGCCTTTATATATATATATATATATATTGAAAGTCATCTGTACGCTGCCGAGGCTTCAGGAACGCATTTCCCCCGTGGCGTCCTGTATTTTCTTTCGTTGAACCAGCCAGCCACAGGCCTCTCCCGTTTATTCTAGTTTCACTGCGGCCGCCGACAGCGTGAGCCCGTGAGATGCTAATTTAAGCGGACGACGCCATCCTACTTCGTTAGCGCGCCTTTTGTCTTTCCTTTCCGTTTCCCCCTTGAAGCTAAGTACACTTCGGCAGAGCCCCCCTTGGGTCTCCGTCTGATTTCGAGCTTAAACAGCAGTGACAGCTTCCTGCGTCCGTGACTCCTGGCGCTCGTCACAGTGTCGCGTCAGGGCTGAGAAGCGTGCCGACGGATGCGGCCCGCGGGAATTCCAAGTCAGTTGACACGTGCTCGGCGTTCTCCAGTGCCGTGGCCACGTCGTCTGCTCTGACAGCGTCTGTCGGAACCTGAGGCAGTCGGGAAGCGGCTTGACTGTTTTGGGCTCCTTTAAATTAGCGATGTCGGTTTCCATGCCGCGTCTTATACGTCACTTCCTTTGTTTTTCTAACATCTTTTGTGTGAATGTTGGCTTTTCAACAACAATGTCAAGACAGTAGTCACACCTATATTTACTGCCGTGTGCCTCCTTGCGCCTTATGTTGCGAAGCTGCCCACGTTCCTTCCTATACGACTTCATTTACGCCGTGTTACTGCAACCTTCTCGACGCGCCTTGGAATACGACCTGATAGCGCGCAACGAACAGAACTTTTCTGTTATACAGTTATGTCTTACGCGCCCTGGTGGCTTAGTGGCAATGCCGTTCTTCTGCTGAGTATCATGTCTCGAGTTCAATACCTGGCCGCGGATGCCGAATTGCTACGGGAACGGAATGCAAAAAGGACTCGTGTCCAGGGTGCGCGCTAAAGAACCACAGGTGGTCATTTTATTGCGGATAGCTGTACAGGGGCGTCCCTGATAGCCCGTAGTGTTCAGCTTCGGCACGCTAAACGCCACAGTTAAATTTTTATTTTTGGCCTTAAACGCCAAAGACATAAGTGGAACTATATAATGTCTTTCTTTCTTTCTTTCTTTCTTTCTTTCTTTCTTTCTTTCTTTCTTCCGCTTTCTCTTTCTCTATCTATCTATCTATCTATCTGTTTCTCTCTCTCGCTCCTTCTGAAAAACAGGGAATTGGTGTCGCTTATGTCTGTAAATGAAAGCACCCAAACTCGTGAAAGAAACTATGAGTGTCACAATGCCGTCGCTGCAGCACTGAATTGAACTAATTGAATAGGAGCACAAGTGCAACCATACGTCTATGCTGGAATTAAGGGAATACCATCCGTCGACATATAACTGATTATGATGATGATTTAATAGCATCCCCTTTGAAACGGGGCCGTAACAAAGAGTCCCTTAGCCTGCTCGATTTAATTAGGCATGCTATACATGTTTTCTTATCCAGCATTTTTGTGTTCACCTCCTTAATATTTCTTTTTCCTTCAAATACACCTTGTACCGCTAGCTATGTCTGTCAGAGATGCGGTCGTATCGATCTCTTCCCTGCTTATTTTCCACCAATACTATAAACGTATCGTGCTTATCTCGACTGCTGACTGGTTGACCGCTTCCGTCCGCTTTAAACTCAAGCGCTTCTGGAAGGTGTACGTTACCCACGGTTCTCACTCGGCCCTTCGCACTCCATTAGGATGTTCTGAGTGGTCTCCGGATTTTTGCTACAGCATACACATGCCTCATCTAGTTCCGAATATATGCTCTGGTGTGTTTTGTTCCTTAGGTACCGGCTCGAGCTTCAAATTGCAAGGCAACCTCTTTGTGTTATCGTAAAGATTTTTTCCTTCTAACTTCTTTCTTCTCATTTTTGTATATGTCCATGATCTCTGGCGTTTCCATTCTTTGCATCCAGTTAACTGTCTCTGCTTCTATCACTTCCTTTATGATGACACCCGGCTGTCGATGTTTCAGTTTCAATTACCCTGTACTTGTTTGCCAACTTTCTTGACCGCTTCCTCTATTCTCTGTCCACGCTTTTCAAGTGCAGATATTTGTGCACTTTAGATGCCCTGTTTCATCCATTTCCCTGAGTATTTGTTCAAAACTAATTTTGCTCCGTGCTTCTCTGACTTCAAAAGAGGCCCAACCCATGTCACCCCGCACTGCCTCACTTCGGGTTTTACCGTGGGCTCCCAAAGCCAACCACCCTCCCGATCTTTGGTTAGCTTCGAACCCAGACTACATATCCCGATTTTAAGCGCAGAATGACATCAACGTTAGCGCTGGCACCATTACTCTTTTCCATATGTATTCTACGCATCACCTCATATTTATTGTGGCCCCACAGTGCTTCTGTTTTTCATAATTGCAGAATTCCGCTTCCCCTTTATTTTCAGATTCTCTTGGTGGGTGCTTGAGTAAGTCTTTCCTTCGTTTATGTATACGCCGAAGTACTTATGTTGCTTCACTATGGGTATGACTTGCTGTTGAATTGACACCACGTAATTACTCGTCTCTTCATTAAAGATCACAATTCCCGATTTCTCTGTGCTAAACTTGAGGCCTAGATTTGTCGCTGCGTTGCCACACATATTCGCAAGCGTCTGTAAATATCTTGCATTATCCGCTGGCAGCTCTATGTAGTCCGGGGACCTTCTGTTGCCCAATTTGTCCTTTGCCCATGTAGCATAAGTCAAACCCTAATTCACTGTTTCCCAGTCATCTTTCTATGCCCTTAACATAAAGCGTAAACAACAATGGAGACAGAGGACATTCTTGCTTCAGTCCTTAGGGAATTCCCAGCGCTTGATAACCTTTTCGGCATTCCTATACAACTTGTACTCGGCTGTCTCTATATATCTCCCTCAGCAGCTCCACAAAATCCTATGCCTCCATGCTTATGAATATCTCATAACAATTACTGTCTACGTTGTCATAGGTTCATTTAATATCTAGAAATGATGTCGATAAAAGTCTAATCTGAGTTACTGAAATCTCTATGCACTGAGTTAGTACAAACATATTATCATCTAAGCATCTGCCTGGCCTGAACCCCATCATGTAGTTTCCTCACTACATAATTTTTTCTCCACCCACTTCGACAGTTATAATTTGATGGCTTTCATTGCCGTTCTATATATCACCAACGTTACTGTAATTGGCCTGTACGAGCTCGTCTTATCCTTATCACCTTTGCCTTTGTATATGAGGTTCATCTTGCTTCCATGTCATCCAAGCGGAATTTTCTTCGTTCTAATCACCTGCTGTATGGCATTACTGAGCAGTGCTTTGCTCTTTGGACCGAAGTTCTTGATTAGCTGTATGGGGATTTCACCGGGTCCCGCTGGCGTGTTATTAGGGACATTTTCTTCTGTTTTTTTTTTTTTTTTCAGTAAAAGCTTAATATGCTGAATTTTGATCTCTCGGGCTTCTCTGTTGTTGCGGGATCTGTTTGCGTCTGAGCTATCTTTTCTTTCATGCCAAAGTTATCCCTAATAACGTCTTTGATGTACGTACCGCAGCGCATCGTCTCCTTCGTAGATGTTACCGTCTTTGTCCCTTATAGCCGTTTGCGAATATTTTTGTTGGAGCTCCGAGTGCTCTTATGTGGTTCCAGAAACATTTTGGTGCGTCGTTGTCTCTTTTGCGAATATTACGTAGCCAAGGTTCATTTGTTGATTTAATTTTCTCTTGCACGAGCTCATTCACCATCCTTTTCTGTTCTTTGTAATTGCTCCCTCCATCTAAGCAGCACCTCTTGTGTAATCCCAATTTTTTTACTTCTCGATGATGCCTTGACGTCTGCTTACGCTTTTCTATAGCTTGCTTTATTTCCTTGTTTTAACGCTTACGTGGTATCCTCTTTCCAATCCAACAATTTCTTTTGCCGTGTCTGTCTTATTTCCTGCTTATCACGTCTACCAGTTCCTTATATTCTCACACTGCTGTAGGAAAAGCCTCCATTTTCATCTCCGCTTTTTTTTGCGATCTCTGTTATTTGCTCTTAATTCACTTTTCGAAATTCTTATGCTATTGGTTCGTGTTTTCTGTTAGTATGTCTCTCCAACTTTAATGTTAGACCTCTATAATCGCTAACCAGGCTATTTTTTCCAAGTTCGTCTATTATCATTTGGTCTAGTTGTTCGTAGACTGTTTCTGAGACTAAGGCACAGTCTATACATGACTGCCTGCTTCCGCATTGCCACGTTACCTGTCCATACCACTTATTTTCCCTGTTAACTGCTATAGGGTCCTATACATAACACAGAATTAGCACCACAGAACTGTTGCAATCAGTATATCCGTCTAAATCATCAATGTGCGCGTCCATATCTCCCACTAATATCACCTGGGCCGATTTCTTGAACTCTTTAATATCGCTTCTAATTCAATCAGTCAATTCCTTATCTTTATTTCTGCTATCGCTACCTGTCCAAAGATAAGCTACTCCCAGCCACATCCTTTTGCCTTTGCCACGTGCCGCTAAGCCATAAAGGCTGCTTACATGTATCGTTTACCTTATGCCACTTCGGACCTCGCCTAATTAGCATGCCTACTCCTCCGCCTTTCATTGACCCAGTCATTCTGTTGCACCCTTCTCATACAAAACTGTCGATAACAGGCGGCTGCTCCAAATCCCGTACCCGCTAATCGCTTCGTCATTTAGCTACGATGGCCAAAACGTCACAAGTGCCCCCTTGCGGAATTCGAGGGCGGCAGCGTAATGCATCTTTAAAAAAATAAATTATGGGGTTTTACCTGCCAAAACCACTTTCTGATTATGAGGCACGCCGTAGTGGAGGACTCCGGAAATTTCGACCACCTGGGGTTCTTTAACGTGCACCTAAATCTAAGTACACTGGTGTTCTCGCATTTCGCCCCCATCGAAATGCGGCCGCCGTGACCGGGATTCGATCCCGCGACCTCGTGCTCAGCAGCCCAACACCATAGCCACTGAGCAACCACGGCTTTTTTTTTTTTTCTTTATTGCCACTGAGCAACCACGGCGGGTGTAATGCATCTTTCACTATTTCTGTTCTTTTCTTGCGAGTGCTTCGTGCTTGATAAGAACTGCAAGATTTACCAGTTGAGCCATCACCATCATTGTTTGCTTAAGTTTCCGATAGTTTGAGTTGATGACAGGCAGCCACGACGAGTCTGCAGCTCTGCAGCCGTCTTCGTCAGCAAAGTGCCGACGTAGTGGCGAAGTATTTTTAAAGCGAAGTTTTTTTTGCCTACATTATATATAAACTACATTTTTGTTTGCCTACATTGCTTACGTTTTCATTTTATTTATTTATTTATTTATTTATTTATTTATTTATTTATTTATTTATCACAAATGCTACGAAATACATCAAGGGTACCGCAGGGAAGTATACTGGGGCCTTTCTTACTTAAGTTATGTATTTATGATGTCCTAAAGACTGTGTGTTTCGTTAACGAAGAATTTCTTGTGGGATGCGCACATGAACTATGTTTGCTTAGCCGCTTCTCATTTTATTGGTATATTCTACCATAATAATCATATCCTGCCTATTAAAATTAAATTGCTGCTTTTCAAATCCATGTTCATGTCACGCTTGAATTACTGCCAACTTGTATGGGGCTCTGCTAACCATACATACCTCGAAAAAGTTTAGGTCCTTCATAAAGAAAGCGTCATGCATAATGTACAACTTAGCCCGAGATCACGCCACTGAGCAGCTTTTGACGAATTGCTGATATTCCAAAAGTTTCTAATTTCTATAAATTATGGCTACATTTACAGTACTAATGTGCAGTAAAAAATAATATTTCAGCCCTGAGTGATGTAGCAGAATTAACCGATTACGTTTCAATATTTCCTCTACGACATGCGAAAAAAAGTTCGAAAGAAGAACACCACGCGCAAATTGTGGTGCTCAAATGCTGAGAATTAGACTGCCCCCCGTTTTAAATTATGCAGCACAGAATCGTATCGACATTATTTCATGTGGCCGACCTGAACGTCATGCATGTTATATATAGCTCCTATGTATCCGGAGATGTTTATATTTATTTTGTTGAATCTAATCTCTTGTTTTATATGAACTATTTCGCTTGTGTTTCTGTGCGTTCACCTAAATATGTATTAAATTGGCGTGGACACGTTATGGTCTTCCTTTCTTTATTTTCTGTATTAGAATGTTTTGTACGCAAGACAGATGCGTGCTGCTATCGATAATTAACTGGGCTGCTGAACGTGTGCTTATGATAAAATGCGAAATGTACTGTAATTAAAACGTACTTTGCTGCTGAACTGTGCAGCGGCTGGGAACCCTTGCCAAGCTCTCTAGAGCTTTTACTTTCTAGCTCTCCGCTCTTTGAACTGTAAATAAATTGATTGATTGATTGATTGATTGATTGATTGATTGATTGATTGATTGATTGATTGATTGATTGATTGATTGATTGATTGATTGATTGATTGATTGATTGATTGATTGATTGATTGATTGATTGATTGATTGATTGATTGATTGATTGATTGATTGATTGATTGATTGATTGATTTTATTAGGGCGCAAGCTTGCATTCGCGGAACTGAAACATGTCAGTGCTTTATGCAACTGCGCTTAGCATATAGAAGGGGTCCCAGCTGACTTTAGTTGGAGTTTAAAAATATGCGAATGCCACGTGGCTGGACAGAAGCAAGCTAATGTTGTTTGCCACCGTTTGGAGATACTCAGGTTATTTTTGCATTCCACCTAATTACATTAGCATTCATAATTAATTAATCAACTTCTCAAAGATTTTAATTAGATGAAAAGTGTCCATGAGAAAATTGTAGAGCAACGTGAAAAACTCCCAATACAACTTTCTGTTGCTCAATACGTGCTACACAAAAGCGTTTTTCCGAGCGTGAAAGAAGCCCGCGAAGACACGCAACATCACCGCGCGGCCGGCCGCTCGAGGCACTTTGCATGCATTCGTGTAATTTCTCGTTTCTGGCGCTATATATAGTCTATAAGTAGGTGGCGCAACCTTGTACACTAACCGGCTCCAATTTCATATCATTAGCGTGTGCCAAAAAACAAGTAATTGAAAAATCAGTAAGCAAATATGAAACGGTTTGTTATCAGTCATTATTGCACATTTGCTGCGGTCCGTCGTGAGTTGCCTAAAACACACGTTATCAATTCGACTGCACTGTTTTCACAAAAATTTTTATAGAGAGAGAGAAGTCAACATTATTTACAAACGGTTCTAATGACATCTGCTTCAAAGAAGAGCGAGTTTTCTTGAAAACTTGACAGTGAGTTTACAAGAAAACTGGATTTTCTAAGAAGTAGCTGTCATTACCCTCACAGTATCACACTCAAGCCGACGATCCTGACCTGAATATCTCCCTTCCTGAAATCCTGGGGGTTGAATGTTCGCTAACGAACTTCCTTCACGCGCTACCTGCTGCGTCATCTCGCTGGGAGTATATCGCAAGTGCGACCCCGCGTACCATCTGCTTCTTTCAGCCCTGTCCCGCCTGTCATACACACCGTTTATGCCGCCGCTTCGTATACCTCTTGTTCAACGCCTGTCATGACCACCCACTCTACATTCTAGGTACCGCAGCAAATAAAGATCGACGTCAAGTATCTTCTTCAACTTGCAGCTGAGTATGTGGCTTCGCTTCGATTCCCTCTGCGGGAAATCCCCTGCCGGCGGCCGCACCGAAGGGAAGACAAGGTACTGGCAATGGTAACACCCCAGCGTCGTAGTCGTCGCATCGCCCATCGTCGTTGTCACCATCACGCTTCATCGCCGTCGTCAACGCGCCCATGTTTGTCGTGTACTCGTCGTCTTCCTCACGCCATCGCAATCACCATGCCGTCGTAGTCGTCGTGGCATCGTCGTCGTCCCACGTCACCATCGTCGTCTTCGGCATGCCATCGTCGTGATGCGATTGTCTCTGTCAAGTCATCGTCGTTGATGTCGTGTCGTCATCGTCATACCGTCGTCGTAGGAAGAGATGACGGAACAACCCCAGCCGAGACGGTCGAGCAACGCCTACCGCGAGCTTGGAAGTGGCTACACAGGGTGGCGTGTATATATACCTATATGCATATATACATATATACATATATACATATATACATATATACCTCCTATATGAACACAGGGTGGCGAATCGTCGCCACAGCGCGATTCACGCAGGTGCGAACGCTACAGCCCACCTCCGGACTACCCACATTCCAAGAGCGGACGCGACCCGATGAAGACCATTATAAGCAAATGCGGGTACTAAATGCGCTCATCGCTCGCTTTAGGGACACGGGCCTCATGACCCAACTGTAAGGGTGCCAGGAATATACTCCTGGCTCGTCAACTCCTGTAGAAAACAGTCAAGAGGTGAGGAGCATTAAGGGATGATAAGTACGCTTCAACTACAGCAACGTCGAAGCAAACAAGCAAAGCTATGGTAAGTGTGGCCTCGCTTCGGTGTCAAGATGCGCATGTGTCGATAATGGCACCGTGAAACTAAACAGCGGCCCAACCCACCGACGCCAATGTACGCGTTTCACTCAAGTGTGCAGTACGAAAAGACATAGCCCAGTTCCTGCAGCCTCTTCGCATCAGAATGAAGCCTCCTGATGCCTGCACTCTACATCAGAGGTCATCGTGCCTTGACGTACGACAAGAGCTTGGTTCATGGACTGTCATCATTTGCGAGTCTCGGGCAATGAAGGCGCTTTTAACCTTTCGGAGAGCGACTGGTGTCAATAAGCTACTTTAATTGGTATGTTGTGTTATGTGGATGTTCCGTGTCTGTGGCGGGCACTGTGCGTATAATTTTATTTCTCATCATTACCATCCGGAAAAGCATGCTAGGCGTCCCGCCAGGCAAACATGTCTAGCTTTAACTTGCCCTTTCTGGTACAACGATTTATTTAGCAGTCGCATTGCTCTACTGGAAACATCCGACTCGTATTTGCGCCTTTACGTCCAATGTGGCTTCTTTTTGTCCTGGTATTTCCCGGTGCTCAACCACCTTTAGCTAATTTCATAATTTACGTAACTTAGCGCTGCAGGTCACCAGCTCTCTAGAAAAGTTTGAAGAAGACCGCACGTTGACGTTCGCTCAGATCAGCTGCAAGAGCGGCATCCCTGTAGCCACTGACCTAGCGTGTAAGGCTCCCCAAGCACGCAATTAAAAGAATATTTTAATAGTTCGTGCCCGTTCTTCACACACTTGTGATTAAAATTTAAAACTTGTGAGCTAGATAAACACTCGGCAGCATAGCAAATTTTAATCTCACACATATCACGAAAGAGCTACTGCGATAATCGTATTCTTAGTTTTCACCTTCTTATCACTATCCAGTAAAAGAGTCTAAATTTGCTACTTCGAAAAAACAAAACTACGACCAGAAAGGACTAAACAGCCTCTCTCACTCGACTGTGACGTCATCATCAAGCCGTCATCGTCAGGCCTACTTCTCTCAACCTGCCCCCCTCCCCGCCATTAGGCGAAGAAAAAGAAACCTTTGCTAACCGGCCTAATTCAGCACGGCATTTTGACCCACAAAGCAGTGCCAGTGAGAGCATACTGGCGTGTTCTGCGTAATGAAACAACAAAATGCAACTTAATGTCCGTTTAGCTATGCAGACCCGCTAACATAAGAGCATATGTGTGACACGTAAGTTGACGCGTAAGTTACACGCAACGCGTGTAAACATGCGAACAGTGCTAATACGCGTGGAGAGTAGCGCTCACGCGTTTTTTTTTTTGTTTTTTGTTTTTTTTTTTTTTAAGTTTGGTGCACCACTGAAAGGGGAATTCGAGCTGGTTCGTATTTCTTCCACAGTGGCGCTCGCGAGCCTTACGCACCAACCGCTTTGCTGAGGCTTAACGTTGGCGCTTTTTAACTTGTGCGTGGCTTTGTACACAGGCGGGTCTTTAGCAGTGATGACCTCTGTGCGACTATTTAGAGCGCCACGACAGCCAATACAGTAGCGGACAAGAACTACCACTGAGGAAGAAAAAAAATGCCGTTGGGTGCGTCGCAAAAATGTTCTTGAGAAGAGGGCCGTGTCGTCTGCCGGAATTGGCGAGTCCAGCGCCACTGGAATGGAACAATGTCTGCTGATATATATTTTTTTTTCATTCGTTCATGACTGCGTATAAAGAACGCAGCTTTCAATACGCATGTCAGTTCTTAATCGGCGCTCTGTCTCGTCCTTTCTTTAAAACTTAGTTGCGATCCACAGCGGTAACACTCAAACTAAACGGCCAGCGCATCTCTGTATACCTGGACGACATGCTGTGCTCCTTCTGCTCATTAAGAGCTGAGCGTCATCGAGAGAGGTCAGCATTTGCACAAGAGCTGCAGTAGTGCGGTTAACACAAGTAATGCGACCATATGCTGCCGTCTGTCCGTGAGAGTTCGTAAGAACATCGGATGTTTTGAATCTCATTCTCACGCTTCAGGGTTCAACAAAAAGAACAGCCACAATATTCCCACAGAGGTAAATCTGCGTTGTCTGCGAAGCAATTCTTATTGTATGGATTATTCTTATCGACCACTCTAAAGATGCCACGCTGCGATCAACGGTTCTCGTTTTTTTTTTTTTCTGAATAACAAAAAAGACGAAAGAAACCAAGATATGTTAAGGCGTTATTGCCTCTAACGTCACGAACATCTCTCTTCCTTCCTTCCTTTCTCTCTCTTTGTTATTTCCTTTGTGGCGAAAGCAGGCGTTTTTGCTGATCCAAGGAATTCAATAGGTTTAATCTACAGCAGTCGCTTGCGCGGCGAATCGAAGCGCTGCTCCTTTATCTCTTTTTTTTTTGCCATATAAGTGAGTTAAAAAACAAAGCATCCGGAATCGTCGTCTCACATTGCGCCCCTCGCGTGCAACGAGTTTTTCGGTCTTTCCGTGAAAACACAAAGCGCGCGGTGGTTTAAGTTCAGAAGCGATCGGCGTGCCAAGAATCGACGACGCACGATGGAGTGCCGCCGTCTTTCCGTCTCGACGGAAGAGCTGCATTCTTTTCCAGTTCGGCGCCATATGTCGCGCGAAATTGCTCCATTTGTCTTCTTACGTCGCGTTACAAGCACGAAAAAAAAAAGAAATAGGATGCCAATGAGTCGCACGAACGCGGCGCGCCAGAGACAGCATAACAGTCAGTCACGTTAACGGCAAATCTATACGGAGACGCCCCTTGAGCCACGTACAAGTGGCATGCAAGTGGTGCAAAAATTGGAGGCTTATCAAGGTTAAGCCCAGTGGATGCGAAGCGCCGCCGCGTCGCGCGCGACGGCGCGAACCGAAGCGTGGAGGCCTCCGCCGGGCGACGTCCGACGGCGCGATATGAGGCCCCATCTGCAGCTGGTGTGACGTCATCACGTGACGTCACATCATGTGATCTCACTTCAGGGTCAATGGTGGCCACCGCCGGGAGGCGACCGACGGCGCGATATGAGGCCCCATCTGCAGCCGGTGTGACGTCATCACGTGACGTCATGTAACGTGACCTACTTGAAGGTCACTTGAAGGTCAATGGTGGCCACCGCCGGGAGGCGACCGACGGCGCAATATGAGACCCCATCTGCAGCTTGTGTGACGCCATCACGTGACGTCATGTCATGTGATCTCACTTCAGGGTCAATGGTGGCCACCGCCGGGCGTCGCGCGAAGGCCCGAAACCTACGTTAATATGCTTCGCATAATATACACTTTGCACAACCCATAGCACTGTAGAGTTTCACACTAAAATTTCTGCATGGAATTCTGACTTTTCGATCGTTAGCTACTATTGGAATGAAGGGTAGCAAATGTAGTTGTCTAATCAATGAGCTTGTGGCTTCAGACCTTCTTGTCGCGCGCTTCATCTGCCTTTATTGAGTGATTCGCCATACAGCGCAAGGAAGGTGAAGACGGAAGAGAAGACTGCAGGGGAGGGGGGGGGGGGGTATTCTGTAAGAGTCCACCTAGTGGACTGTCCATTTCGGCCGCTGCTGATTGGCTAGGGCCGCTCGTCTCCTCTCTCGTACAGCTGCATCCAATCAGAAACGGCCGAAATGGACAGCCCACTAGGTAGACTCTTACAGAATACCCCTCCCCCTCCCCAGAGCTTCATACGTCTTCGTCTTTCTTGCGACAGGGCTGTCTTTGTCTTAGTGGCTCTGCATTCGTAAAAACTCGCCCGACTTTAAGTTCCTGTAGGCGACCTTTATTGGCAAATTTTTTTTTTTTCTAGACGCCTGAAGGCAGATACACTGCGCGCGTGCATGGTCGTTGTCAATTATTGCAATTACACTGCAATATCTTATTGAATATACTCAATCTGCGCTTAAAATGTCGTTTTGAAGCTGAAGAGGCAAAGCTTAGGCAAACCAATGCGGGCAAATTCGTTCAGTTTCCTACAAAAAACACCGGACGCTAGGGTCTACGGACACTCTGGCGCTAGGGTCTACGGGAGCTGCAATTATGGCACTTCAGCCGGTGTGGCAGCGATGGTTAGTACATTGGCTTGCTTAAACTTTGTCGTTCTGGCTGCAAGGGGCGTTGCAACTTTCGAAGTTGATGATCCTCGACAGCGTATTTCGTTGTTAAAGATCACGACACAATTCGTTATGATTACGCGTGCGTGCGGAGACTGGTTGCCCTGCTACGTTTAGCAGTGCTTGAAAATTCAGAGATAAATCGTGATAATCAACGTTACAAAGAGGTTTGAAGCCACAAGCACGATGAGCAGACAAATCCATGCGCTGACCGCCGTTCCCATGGTAACGGAATGATCGCTGCCCCAAAGGTGGTCGACGTGGAGCGCCGTGTTCGCGGAAGGCACAACTACGGTTGAAACGACAGCGTAGGCGTGCGTCGACTGATCCTGACATTGTAGCAAAACGAGAGAGTAAGTTGGAACAAGACGGGCTGAGAAAATGCCGCGAACGTGCAAACGAAACCTCTTCACAGAGGGAACGCCGTCTGGATGCTGATGCAGACGCTTCCAGAAACACACGGGCTAACAAAACTCCAATGCCGTCGCCTTTATTACCCCTCCTGCTAACCTCTCGCGAGAAGACAGCGCTATTCTTCGAAGACTTGAAACCAACTCAATAGTGACTCCTCTTTTCCGTCACTATATTCAAGGCCTACCTCGGCCACCAAAATGCCCGAACTTCATGGAATATCCGTCCCTAGAGCATTGCCTATGGCATTGCCCTCACACTCAACCCAAACTGCAGTCAGCCCTCTCCACCATTCCCACTAACATCCAGCCACGGTCATGGACGGACTGGCTCACTCCACCACTCCATGCAACTAACATTATCCTGCCGATGCTTATCCAACACGTCAGAGACGTGTTGGGTGAGGACTGGTAGCTGAACGACCAGAGGTGAGCGCCGGACGCTGGCGCATGTATAGAAATGTTTTCTCTCTCTCTCCCGAACAGCGACAATGCCGCCGCGTAGACGCGCCAACGTTCAAGCTATGAGGACTATACGGGCGATGGAGACTGCCGAAGAGTGTGCCGCGCGCTTGGTCTAATACGTGCATTGAAAAGCGGCACACACTTATTGGCACAATAACCCAAGTTGGCATCAAAGAGTTTCATTGGAGACTAGCGCAGACCGAGTGGCACATTCCCATGATAAGTCAAGAAAAACTATGCAAAACTATAGCTGGCGACAACTTTCTGTGGCAGTGCAGCCAAGACTACGGAGCCGAATCGAACCTGTATTGCTACGCTCCCCCTTGCATGTAGAGAAAGAGAGAGAGAGAAGGGAAGAAGGAATGGCAGGGAGGTTAACCAGACTGAGTCCAGTTTGCTACCCTACACGTGGGGAGGGGAATGGGGAGTGAAAGAGAGAGAGAGAGAACTTAGGTGTAGGATGTCTATAGTCGGGCACTCAAGTCTGTTGCCTTCAGGTAGTGAAAAAGCACTCGAACTGCTTTCTGCGCTAATGAACTGTGAGGCCTTGCATGTAGTTCCCTACAGAAATAACATTTACGCTATGCTGCTTAAATAAAAATGCTACAGTAATTTGCACATTTTTAATGCAATATAATAATTTAATTAATTATGAAATACGTTGCCGTGTAGAAGAAATTTCGTTTCACGCATTTCCATATGCTTTGCGGTTTTCTGGCGTCCGTATGTCTTTTCCATCAACTTTAAACAACATGGCGTCCCCGGGTTGCAGCACGTCAACGTCGCTTGCCGACGCACGTTGACAACGTTTCGTGACCCCAGCCGCCATGCACCTGTGGCAAGATTTGTCGAAGGAAAAGCTGTCCACGCAGGCTAAGAAAGTCGTGCACAACCTTTACACACAAGTATGCAAAAGCGACCCGCAGCTGGCTATCAGAGACGCATGTCTGAAAGTGAGGGAACTGACTGGGGATGCCGAAACCAGTGCGTACCGGATTAAGCGCGACGTACAGTGTGACACCTTGAAGTCACCGAAGCGCCAACGGCCGCGTCTCCCAGCCGCACACAGCAATGCCAGAACCGGAAGAACGAGACTGCAACTTCACGACAGTTTCTCCCTCGCCGCTCTACGAAGAAAAGTGCTCCAGTATTTGCTGCGAAATGAAATTCCAACAGCCGCAAAACTTGCTCGAGATGTTACCAGTGATAGTGACATGGATATGCCTAAAACGTGTGTGCGTACAATGCAAAGGCTGCGCAGCGACATCGGGTTTTCTTTTCGCAAACGGACGGGTTCCTCGAAAGAAAAGCCTCTCAGTTGAAGAAAAAAATTTCTTCAATTGCGAGGCTTTTCTTTCGAGGAACCCGTTTGGGTTTCCTTTGTAGCAATTGCTACTAACGAGTGGATGTCTGATTTTCGCATTATTAACTACTTCTCTCCACCTTGCGGGTTTCGCAGAACTATTACGTCAGGATAAGCTTGAGTTCATGGTACGGTACAGTACGTTGCTGCTATTTCTGAAAAATAAACGTCATGCCCATATGTCAAGCGCGCAGCTTACGCAGGGCGTGCAGAAGCAGAGCCGCATTAATTAATTTCCAGGAGGCACCACGCAAGCGGTCGACCGTCGAATCAACACTTCTGTGATCGCCGCGTTAGCTTTGCGGCTATGGCATTGCTAGAGGTCGTGGATTCGATGTCAATCGTGGCAGCTGCATTTCGACGGGGGCGAAATAGATAACGCACGTGCACTTAGATTTCGGGACACGTTAAAGAACATCACGGTGTCAAAATTAATCCGAAGTCCGCCGCTATGGCGTGTCACGTAATCTGAGTGTGGTTTCGGCACGTACAGCCCCATAATCAAATTCCAGTTTAATACTTCTGCCACAATGCGATGTTCCACGTGAAGAAATGACAACGCTCAACCCTCTCAGAGGTTATAAAATATAGCGCACAACAACGCCTCAAGCAAACACCTCTCCCTGTGTGTTCTGTGTACTACGCAGACAAACAGGAGTGGTGCACGCAAGTTAACGTTTAACATCAACTCACCACTCTCGTATTAGCCTAAACGTTGAAGAAATTAAGCTTTAGCCGTCAACATCACAGCAAATCACCGTCAATCAAAGCATCCAACCCGGAAAGCTTCGCTTACATCGATTCCCACAGTGAGTGGGATCTGCATAATTTTTTAACACCCGTAAACCTGAACCTTTAATTGTTCCGTAAAAAGCTTTTTTTTTTCCCCCGAGAAGCAAAAGACGCGAACTGCGTTTGGCTGTAACTGTTAGCATAAAAAATGCTAGCGCCCAAGCTTTCGCTGCTCATGAAAGCGCTGTGTGCACAAACGCAAGCGTTGTTCTTCACAGTTGGGCGCGTTGTTTATCCTCCCGGAACAGACATTTAAGGTTAGCGTTGCAAGCGGTGGCGTTTTTTGTGGCCGCCTGTCGTGCATCACCACATATTGGTGCCAAAAAACGTGCACACACCAAGAATAAAAGAAAAATAAAGAACATACGTTTCGGTGTCCCGTACGGATCCCTTGATCACAATGAAGATGTAAGCACGGGCGCACGGCCATTTATGGGTGAGGTGGCGCAGCGTACGGGTGTGTATCTCGGGAAGATTACCCCGCGTCCTGTTTATCGTCCGTCTAGTTGATTGGATGTAAAATGATTCTAAAAGCAAACGGGCAGACAAGTGTTTCTTTTCCTCGAGCACCTAAATTCCTTCAAGCCGAGTATACAGTTCACGGCTGAAGAGCAAAACAATCGGCGAATTCCCTTCCTGGATGTCCTCCTGGAGAAGTCTTCAAGCGGCTTGAGTACTAGTGTGTACAGAAAGCCAACGCACACGGGAAAGTACCTGAACTTCGATTCGGCGCACCCAAATTGGGCAAAAGCGATCCGTCGCAGCAGCATTCTTTTCCCGGACATTCCGCGTCTGCTCCAGCCCCACGAAACGTAGGCAAGAGCTACAGGTTGGGGAAAGGGACCTGTTGAACAATGGTTACCCTCTACAACTGCTCAGAACGCAGGAGCGCAAATCAGCGAAGCCTCGCCATGAAACGGCGAAAGAAACAGTGAAGCGCGCGGTGGTACCCTACGCAGTGGGAAGAAGCCATGCCCTTGCACGAATTTTTAAGGGCTACGGTGTGCAAATCACCAACGTGCCTTCCCTAAAGCTAGGCCAACAGCTGGTTCGCGCAAAAGACCCTTTGAAACACACGGACTACCAGGGAGTGATAGACAAGATACTATGCAAGGAGTGTGACGTGTCGTACATCGCCGAGAGCGGAAATTTTAAACGGCGCTTGAAACCACACATGAATGACGTCACCAAGGGTCACACAACCGCGAACGGCCGAGCGAAACATCACGAACTAACCGCACACATCATTGACTGGAACTCGGCAGCCATCATCGCAAAAGACAAACACTTATTTGCCCCTTCACGGGGAGTACGGTAGCGCGATTCAAAGACGGGACAAAAGAAGACACAAAGAGACACACACAGCGCTATCGGTTTGCTATCGGTTTGCTTTCGGAATCATTTTACATCCAATCATCTAGATGCACGATACACAGAACGCGGGGTAATCTTCCCGCACGCTGCGCCACCTCACCCATAAATAGCCACGCGCCCATGCTTACATCTTCATTGTGATTGAGAGACCTGTACGGGGCCCGAAACGTCTGTTCTTTATTTTTCTTTTATTCTTGGCGAGTGCACGTTTTTTGGCACCAATATGTTTCCTCGTCAGACGAGTTTTCGTCGAACACTTGACTATCACCACATTTCGATGCCCGCTGTGCGGCTCACGCCATTCATTTGGTCAGCGTTTGTACGTCGCGCAATATAACCTGCTTCGCTTATTGCGTCTCGCAGACATGCGGTGCCTGGATATTGCTTGGTCATAACAGCTGAGCAGTGCAAAGTGACTCACTCCTTCGCCCGTCGTGAGAAATTGCGAGCTGCGTATGCCTGGCGATATGCTTCATTTATTTTCGTTGTTTGTTTCTTTTTTGCAGGCACATATACTAGCTTGACGAAACTTGGATCAACGTTGGACATACCAAGGAAAACGTCTGGGAGGACGTGAACGTCGTTACACGCGAGGATGCTTTGTGGGAAGGTCTGACAACAGGCCTTCGCGCACCCAGCGGCAAAGGTGGCAGGCTGGTCCTATTGCACGCCGGCAGCGAGGATGGCTTCGTAAATGGTGCTTGCCTCGTTTTCCGAGCAGCGAAAGGAGCTGGTGAATGCCACAAAGAAATGGATGGGCCACAGTTCGAGAAGGGGTCCTCTGAGCAGCTGCTACCAAACATCAAACCACGCGGCGTTATAGTAATGGACAATGCACCCTACCGCAGCGTTCACCTCGAGAAAATACCGACAGCATTAACATGAAAGGTTGGCATTCAGTCTTGGCTAACCGAGATATGCATCGCGTTTTCTCAGAGTCATTTAAAGACCGAGTTGGGGTATGTTTTCGGCCTATCGCGTGAATGTGGTTGATAAGGTTGCCGGTCACGACGTTGTGAAGCTTCCTGCGTACCACTGCGAGTTGAATCCGATCGAACTGATCCGGATCCAAGTGAAAGGTTATGTAGCGGCTAACAATACCGCATTCACCCTTGCAGCTGTCGAAAAGTTCCTGCCGGAAAGCATCAATTTTGTAACGGCAGACAAGTGGCTTAGGTCGTGTTCTCATATTCAGAGGAATTCTAGCAGCGTGACTGCATCATTGACGCAAGCCTTGACAGGCTTGAAATTTCACTCGTATCAGATACCAGGAGCGAGAGTGATGCGAGTGAGAGTGATATGATCGGAACGGAAGAGCCGCTGTGTATGCGGACACGGTCGCAGAAGCATCCGCAACGTTATGTTTTGTGCTTGGGCTTCCGCCTCAAGCTTTTACTAATCACGCGGCATATGAAACAAGTGACTGTGAGGTTTTACGTGCCAAAACCACAGTATGATCCCAAGGAACAGCTTACAGCTCCACTCTGGAACGATGTGTACCACTTTGTTTTTCCTTTTAATTTTGAAAGCTTCGCCTTAGGCTTAACCAAGCGGGCGTAAAAAATACGTGAACAAATGCGTTGTTTGACGTGCACTAAAATTTAATGTACGGGCGCTTGTACATTTCGCCAACACGGAAATTTGGCCGCAGTGGATTGAACCCGCAAGCTTGCGCTTAGCAGCGCATAGCTGCTAAGCAGTCGTGGTCGGCGCAGGACACGTACATTTCTATGGCGCACACAACGGATGTGGGAATACTTATGAATAGTTGTGGAATGCCGCAATCATCTGGACAGAAAGTTTTCATATACTTGCATTGCAAGTTGACTTTGCACCTTGCAATGAAACACATCGCATGGCATGTCGCAGCGCGGCATGCGTGCATTGCATATATATAGAATGCGCGGCAAAGCGCATAGTCGGAGGCATTTTCCAAACGTTACAGAAATAGTGTATTTTGCATAAGAGTTCAACTGAAATTGAGTTCGTACGTAGCTACAACGGTAATTTCTCAAAGCGTATGGTTGCTCGCGAAACAACCAATGTATAAGTATTCACACACACACACACACACACACACACACACACACACACACACATATATATATATATATGTATATTGTGAGTGGTCGCACTCGAGAAAGCTCACTCTGCCATAGTGTAGTTATAATTCATAAAACTCAAACCTGTGCTGATCGGGAGTTGTGCAATTTTTTGTAGAAATTTGGCGTTTGTTCGGCTATGGTGCCCCCGCGTTCGACACGTGGGGGCCAGAACGGGCGCGAAGTGACTCGGACAGGAAGACAGGGGAATCACAATTCTCAAGATTGGAAGATTAGATTGGAGGTCGCCCGCTGGCTGTTGTGTGATTAAGTTATAAGCACGCGAGCCTTGTAATCCGCGAGTAGGTGTTCCTTGTGTATTCGGTTACGCGATTTCTGTACCCTACGGTGTCCACACGCCCTCAGGAGCACGCAAGAAACGTTTCATGTGTACACCATTGCGGCTGCGATCCCGATACAGTCGACCCATTCTTCTCGTCTCTTTTTTTTTCGTTTCTTTTCTTGAATTGTGGAAGCTCTTTCGATCTAGAATAAACTAAATTATTGGGTTTTACGTGACAGAGCCACTTTCTGATTATGAGGCAAGCCGTAGTGAGCGACTCCGGAAATTTGGACCACCTGGGGTTCTTTAACGTGCGTCTAAATCTAAGTGCCACGGGTGTTTTCGCATTTTACCCCCATCGAAATACGACCGCCGTGGCCGGGATCGGATTCCGCGACTTCATGCTTAACTGTCCAGCATCACAGCCACTAAGCAACATTCCTCTAGCGGCGGCGCGCGCTGTTCGTTTTCGGAGGCCATGGTTGAAACATGGCCAATAAGTCCAACAATAATAAGGCCTATAAGACAACAATAAGACCTATAGGTGCCCGAATGCTCGCCTTAAGTGCGGGAGTAGGGAGCATGCGGGCTAAAATCAGGGCCATGGCCGTTGGATAGAAAAAAAATAATAAAAAAAATTGGAGGACGCTTAAGCTTCGCCTTCAAGAGTGGAACGCGATAGCGTTATGGCACCCCGTTCGCACCGCCCACTCATTCGCTCGGCTTGCTCTTGAGGCACGCAAAGACGTAACGATCTACGCAAGCCAAACGTCGTGATTGGACAGCCGGGCCGCGACGCGCCATGAAGGCGGACGCGATTATGGAGCTGACGCCTCTATGGGATCGTCCTCTATCTCGCTTGGGAGCACCACGCAGACGCACGACTCCTCGCCAGCAGCACGGCACACATCGCAGGGGACGCTTTCCCACCAGACGAGCTGCGGCGCAGCGATCACGTCAGAGGCGTCCCGCATCGGACGCTGCAACTAGGAATCGCGCTGTGAGCGGAAAGAGGAGCCGCGTCGCCTAAACACGAGGGTTCGAGTGACGCACGCTGGAAGCTGGAAGGGGAGAGAGCGAGACAACTTATTAAACGCAAGGGTATTGGGGTATCCTCGCACCGGTCCCTGCACGGCACCAATGAGCTCAAACGAGACGAAGGGGAGAAGCGAGCGAGTGGCGCGCCATCTGTCGGGGCAGCGCCGTACATTGCGAGGAGGGGGTCTTCTGTGTTTGCCGCAAGATGGCTCTGCATGTGCGCCAAGCGCAGAAGAAATGTAGCGGAAACGTACTTCACTACTCGTTTAACTGCGACTTCTGTAATTTACATGCTCATAATTACCGATACACACCGCATTATAACTTTCTACGGCACGTTTCTAAAGCAACACCACGTTCACTAGAGGTGCTTTTGTACCGCCTTGAACCATCGAACTCATGGCTGAGTGGGAGCGTCTTCGTTTCGCACTCCGGAGACCCTGGTTCGGTTCCCACCCTGCCCAATTTGCAAGTTGTTTTTATTTATAAATTGCCTTCCGGGATTTTTCGCTCACGGCCAACGCCGCCGACGCCGACGACATCAGCTTTTCTGCGACACAAGCTCCTTAACGCTATCGCGTTAGGTGCCGCACCAGTCGGGGACTGTTTGAGATCGGCATACAAAACGCATGAGGAACCTGCTTCCAACGACGTCGCCCATGGAAACCTACACGTCCCGTCCCGGATAGCTAACGCCATTCAGCCCAGCCAAGCGGCCGAGAATGCAACTACGGCGGAGACATTCGCTCCCATTGCAGCGCGGGTCGACGTGGAAGGCGGCATTTATTATTATTATCGCTATTATTATTTTATTTTTTATCAAGCGGCCGTGTCAAGAGGTTTAATGCAGGCACCCTAGTGTCAACATATGCAGCGCGCCACCAAATGCGGCCTGGCCCACCACCACTACAAGAGCAAAAACTGCGTGTTGTTGTTGTTGTTGTTGTTGTTGTTGATGATTGTGATGATGATGATGATGGCGACGTTTGTGATAACAACGACGCCTACGATGTCCTAAGGTCCAAATACGGCGCTGCCCGTTGTGCTGAGCAAGCAAATAATAAAATGGCAGTACGCTAATGTGGTAAGCCGGATGATGATAACGATCATGAATTTCTTGAAAAATTGGCGTGATCCCACTGCAAGATTCAAGCGATGAGTCGAGTAGTAATTGTAGAAAATGATAAACAAAAATACGAACAACATCAATCATAACAAATATATTAGTCAATAAGAGTAGACGGCGTCGCAGAAAGGAGAAATTAAAAAGAACAAATAACGATTGTTCATTTCCGACAGGAAAGGGTCCACAAGTCTAGGTAAATGTAAATATGGATGTAAACAGGGCGTATAAAGCCGATGCATATGCCTAGTACAGGAGACTGAGGTCTAGGTACATGAGCTTCAGCTCTTCCAGGTCGAGAGCATGGACCATGCAAAAAAATTTACGACAAACCAACGGAGTGCCGTGAATAATATCTCACAGATTCTAACTAGTTCTTTATTTGAATTCGTATTTCTTAGTATTTCAATATTACAAATTGACGTAGAAACAGTAAGTCGTAGGAATGTGACAGAGCATGATCAAAATAAAAAACATTACCAAAGCAATCTTTTTGTTTCGCAGAGATATTCGTAGATGGCTCGGCGAACATTCCAATGGATACCCTCTCTTTAAGACGAGCACGGACGGCTGTACTTAAAATCAGGGACAAATGGGAGCCAGACTTGGAAGTAGCTGAGCTATCAACTGACTTTCGCGCATGCTCCTACAAATGTAGACGTGCACGCGAAAAACTACAAACCCATATAACGCATGTGCGCAATGCGAGCCGATACGCGATCGGAAGTCCCCTGCCGGAAAGATATGATCGTCTTCGCTATGAGACGATTAGCTCGGTTGAATAGTCGTTTGGCGACCCCGTTCTTTTCCCTCTTTGTATTTTTGTCCCTGCTTCGGCACGCACCAAGGTCGCGGTGACAAGAATGATTCTGCCGTGCGTTTCAACAGTGAACGTACAGGAATGCGCTAGAATAAACGAAGTTCTCGTGCTTGCGAAAAGGGCACCATACGAATGAATGACGCTTTCAAGCCAGCGCTCACAGGCAATACACGACTCATTTTTGGGAAGGGCGAAGCATATCAGGGCAAAGAAAAGGAAATATAAAGAACTAGGGGGGGGGGGGGGGGGAGAATTGAGAGAGACTATGAAAAAAAGAAAGAAACGTTCAGAAATCAGTCGCGGCGTGGCATGCCACCGACGCCACCGACATCACCCGACTCGAGGAGACCGTCAATGCTGCTCCGTAGGCAGCCTTCACGCGCAAGCCCGGGCCCTCGACTGCGTGTGTATGCCGACTTCCTATTACTGGTTAATTGATAGCACTACTCACTGCACACCACACACCTTGCACTTGTGCGCACACGGTTCTGCGCAACCGTGGAAACGCCGCACGTGTACCCTTATCCTTATCAGGAGCTGCCGGTGTACACAGCAGGGCAGAAATAAACACGGGGGCTATTTTACCCTGCATCAGTCAACTAGCGTGTTTGAGTCTGCTCTTAGGTCCAGCGTGCCCTTGACACGACATTTAGTAAGCCGGCCGAGCCGAGTCAAAGATTAATGGCAAAACAGCAGTAATGAATGAGTAACAGCAGAGAATATGATCGTGAAACTGCAGGACAGATACAGAGAAACAGAAAATAATGAACTCACTGCTCTGTGTTAGGAAGGGGAGTTAGGAAGAGTAATCAAAATTTCCTCAACAAATATTTTTTTCTTATCTTTTTCTTTGCATATATATATATATATATATATATATATATATATATATATATATATATATATACGTGCAGCAACTTCAATTCCAAGGAATACCGGTTTCATCATTCAAGAGTTCTCATAAAGTCCCCGTTCTCTGTTTTTTAGCTTTAGCCGTTCAATCCGCGAGAACTTACTTCACTAACACTACGCCTGACCTTTAGGGCTTATTGCACAAGTGGTGAACTTGTTGAAAAAATTTGCATCTTACGAAAAAGTAACACCGTGAGAAACCACTTCTCGCTTTTACCATCCTGGCTAACTGTAACACATGTCGGCACCAAGCAAGCCTTGCACGATGGAGTGTCATTCACGTAGAAGTTCGTGTAAGCGCTGCTGCGGGAATCACCTACAACTGCAAAGACGAGAGTCACAGACGTGATTCTTCCACGCAGTGCAACCGCCGATGTACCACTATCAGTTAGTTGATCTTGACATCCGTGAGGCAAAGGTACTTCCGGACTTCCAGCCAACAATACTCGTTCAGGTCGGCAAGTTGTGCCTTGCCGTCGCACCGGCAAAAGCATTCAACTCCGTGCTTAACGACGCCGGCCATCTGCATGAATTCGTCGAGACCGTTGTACGTCTTACACGCTCGGCTGATCATCGCGGCTGCTTCGGCAGCGGCTACTCTTGCTTTGTCCTGGATCATCTCGACGAAGTTCGGGTGACCAGAGACTAGCTCCAGAGCACGTGCACACAGCGGTTCCCTGTGTCCTTTAACGAAACGCGCTGCTCGGCAGAAGGTGCTGTAGTTCCTTCTTGTGATGTCCTGTATGGCGCACGTCTGGGTCTCGTAACCTGGGACGTTGGGGACCTCGAGGCGAAGCAAGGTGCTATTTCCCGACATTCTCGGCCACAGGTAGGTTAAGAAGGTGACGTTGAAGGCGTGGCGACTGACCGGCAATGAAAGCTCGCTGATCAGCGGACTGATCGAGACCGTATCCGCTAGCAACTCGCAGTCCCTATTGCTGAGGCGCATATGTAGACTAACGCTTCTCAAACTGCAGTTTGCAGTCAGTGCCATAATCACGGGACACTCCAATCGCCTGGGGTAAATCGCCAATGAATCGTAGAATGTGCCTTGGAGAGAAAGCCTGAGGTTCCGGAGTGTTGGTGACTGTGCTATGTAAACGCACATGGCCAACATCACAGTCTCGTCCGCCACATCCAGGTGGTCTTTCACGCAAAGCGACTTGACGTGAGGGCAACGGGACAGTACTATGAATGCGCTGCAAAAAACGTTCCTGTTTGCTATTTCTTTTGAGATGACGGTTACACTCGTTAAGAGTGTACAGTCTTGCAACACGGCGATGTTTTCGGGAATTAAGTGGTGCTCCTCGATGATGACTCTGTGTATCATTCCTCCATTCTGGATCACGCTGCATGCCTCCCTGAGGCCGTGCCCTGCCGGAAGATTACAAACAGACACACATTCAAGCGACCTGTTGTGCTCCACTGCACGAAGAAAGGCGCAACACCCCACTGTTCCAAATCCCGACAAGTTCATCGACAACTTCAGCACGGATGAGTTTTCCGCGATGGCCGACAGCCAAGGTTGTACTATTCTTCCACGTTGCTGTCTCAGGAGTGCGGCTGTGCGTGGCCGCAGAAAACGTTCGCAGCATTTAACCCCTGCAAAGTTGACTCTGCGTAGGCGCCAGTTCTTGAGTGTTTTGGCTAACAAAGACTTGTCTTCCGGGCACGCGAGCAGCAGTTCCGCGGCCAATTCCTGAAGGGTGTCCGTGGCGGAGATGGCTTCGACCAAGTTGGTCAAAACGTTCCTGTCCACGGTTCGAAACGCCCTGAGGGTCAGGCTCTGTAGTACAGAATTTTTCTTTACCAAGTACTTCGCGAATGATTCTGCCGAGTTTGTGGGACCGCAAGTGAAGATGCAAGAACTGACAGCAAGGTGAGTGATGCTGCTATTCCCAATGAGGGCCTGGATAAGCATCAGTGAGTAACTATTACTCGTCTCCAAGTGTCCGATGTCAAGACGGGTGAGAGTCTTATTGAGTCTTAACAAGGTCTGGACCGACCACAGCTCCAAGTACACTGCGTGACCTTTGTTGAAGATCCTCAGTTCCCTGATCTGTTTCAGGGAAGCTACTGCTCCGCAGACGAGTTGCACATCTGAAATTTCAGTAGCTGACTGCCTGCTGACGCTTACTCTCTTCAGTGCAGGCATGTCATTAAGCGCCACGCCCAGTGCACTAGCGGCGATGTAGTCAATATCGACGACAACAATGCATCTATGCGACTTTAGAAGTGTGATCAAGCAACAGAGTGTGAAGCCCACCTCCGAGGCGCTCAATCCGTTCTCTTCACCTCCGAAGCGCCTTCCCGGAATGCTCACTAGCTGCACATTTCCTTCATCGTCATCTTCGTCCACCTCAAGCTGGATGCCTAGCCGGCAAAGGAGTCTGTTACAAGCCCCAAGATATAGCACCAATCGGCAAACGCGATCGTCCGTGGTTTTAGTGCAGGGAAACTCAAACATTTCTGAAGTGACGCTGTCGCTGACCGGCTCTTGCGTGGACCTCCGTTGCAGTTGACCATCACATGAGTTCTCCATGGCTCGATTCACGCCAGGGTCAAGACCTTATCTGGTCTCTGCGCAGCTGCCTCTGGAAATCTCGTTTCGAACACGGTTGCTTGGCTTCACTCGAGTTATTGACGCCCAGCTGAAGGCCGTTGCAGACGGTCTGTGCGAGCGGAAGAAATTCTGGCTTGTAATTATCCTCGCATCAACACAAAACGATGGGGAAGAAATGAACGGACGAAGCTTGGATCACACTCACAGGTGGTTGAGCAGGACGGTTTCCACCATGAAACGCTTAGATGGCGTCTGCCCTAGCAAAAGAGCAATCGGTTACTTTCCACGCGCCGACGACGATGACGTCGACGACGATAATGTCGACGACGATAATGATGATGCCTTATTTAATGGCAGAAACCCACTGTGGGGGATAGGCCGCGAACCGTGAGGTAGTATGATAAAAGAAACAACGGAAATAAAATAAATAAGCGAAAACGAGAAATACACAGAAAAATAAATGAAATAAAAAAGTTTATACTAAGGTATTCAGCCTTGCATAAAATGGTAGAGCAAACCTAACTAAACATTAAAAAAACCTAAATTGAAGGGTCGGCTTAAAGGATGAGCAAGTTAAATTTTCCATAATAATTTTATATATTACTGTGAAATTGTGCTCCTGCTATCGGAATTTTATAATTTCATTATTTATTGAAGGATAAATAGCTGAATCCCGGAAAATGTGAAACATTAATGAGGCGGACACAAGCGACAGCCTCCCTTCGTTCACCTCTTCTTCGAACTGCACGCTTTCTCGCGGCGGCATCAGTGAACGCTGCACGCGCGCACCTCGAAATGCACCAATTACCACAATTGCGGAGCACCGAAAGACGACGGACGACAGAAGCAACACAGGCAGGCGGACATTTCCCCCAACTGATTCATTTTCAGGTGAACACAGATTATAGGTGCAGGCGTACAGCGCATGCGCAACATGCAGAATCGAAAGCGATATCCCAGGAAGGTATTATTCTTTACTTTGAATTACAATAGAAGGTTGAGTTACACCTAAATCACCTTTTTAAACCCAACGAGAAAACTGTCTGTCCGTCCCCCCTTCGGTTTAGACGACCGCTTTCAAGATAGAGCCAGCCAGCTGTTGAAGACGACGACAACCAGCGCTCGAGCAGTGGCACGAGCCCATCTCTGTGACCACGTGACTTGTACAATCAGGCACGCGCCAGAACTGTGGAGCAGCCGTGGCTTCGGATCGGAACGCAGCTGATGACGTTCCTGCAGTAGTCTGATTGCCTCATCAGTTCACGTTGCACCGCCTTCCGCAGCAGTTCGTGTCGCCGCAGCGCTGTCGCATTTAGCGTAATGGCGCCAGGCCGACCGCAGTCGCTTAGTGAAGAAGAACGGAAGCGCTGGAATGCAGAGCATCAGCGTAAATACAGATTACGCGAGAAACAAAGTAACGACGCTGAGCACAGCAGGGAACTACAGCAGCACGCTGCCGAACGCAACAAACAAGAGGAACAACGCCGTGCCGACGTCGCCCGATACCGGCGTTCCAGGGAAAGGTGCAACGCAGAAAAAGCGCAGGAAATCCAAGCGCGCAATACCCAGCGCCACCGGGAACAAAGAGTGCCCTTGGACGATGAACAAGCGCAGGAAATACAAGCGCGCAACAGCGTCACCGGGAACAACACGACCACGCCCGCCGCAGGAGAACAAGAGCACCTTCGTGACAAGTACTTCAGGGAAAGAGTGAGGAAAACTTTATTTTCATGTTGGGTGGTGTGGTGGAAAGGCCCTCAGTCCAGAGCCTCGCTTGCGGCATTCTTCAGTGCAGCACTGTAAACGCCGCAAGGTACCGTTGGTCATCGGCGCTGGCGCCTTCTGTCAGCCACCCGGCATGGGGGTTAGGGAAAATATTTGTAGGGGCAGGCAGGGGAGCTGGGGGGGGGGGGGGGGGGGTCCACAGGACCAGAGGATATGGGATGTGTGCAAGTGTTCTTCACAGTCAAGACAGGGGGGGGGGGGGGGGGGGAGTGTGATCTTCAGGTAAGAGGCCGTGGAGGAGGTGCATTCGCGCTGGTGTAGGTAGTGTTTCTGTCTGGGCCTGACGAATCAGTACACTCTGTTCACGGGTGAACTCTTTCCTGAGCTTGGTGAACTTGCGCCTAGCCTCTTGGTAAGGCAGCAGAAGAAGGGGAGCCCACCTTTTCGTCTGGGCTGGTCGCGGAATGCAAGGTGCCTGGCTTAAAGTCTCGCAGGCGAGCTGATTAGCTCTTTCATTTCCGGGCCGCCCATCATGACCAGGTATCCAGATGATTTGTAAAGGTCCCTAAAGGTGCTCTTCAATAAGTGTCGAAATGTGGCCCGGGAGATGGTTGTGCAATAATTTCCTGCAAGCCGTCGTGAAGTCGGTAAATGTGATTGTTGGGTAGGCTGAGTTACTAGGGGGCATGTGTTTGATCGCGATTGCGATGGCTTGCGATGGCAATTTCTCAAGGTGACTAAGAAGTCTGTTAAGCACGATGCACTCCATCAGCTTACGGATGCATGACGTTAGCGATATTGGAAGCAGATTCGCTATGGCTTGGGGCTTGCCAGGCTTCGGAATGAAAATGGTGCTGGCTGTCTTCCATTCTCCTGGCAAGTTGCCCGTGTCCCACACATTGTTAATTTGCTGAAGCAAGAATACATGATCGGCTTCTATAAGGTTACGGAGCTGTGCTGTCGTAATTTGGTCTGGTCCTGGCGCTTTATTCGCCTTTGCATCTGCTAAGGCACTCTGTAATTCCGCTAATGTGATTGGGCCGATGTGACCCTCATTTCCTGGCTCTGCGCTTTTGTAGTCCGCATATGCTGTTGCGCTGGATCCGCAACGTGTGTTGTTCTAAGCTTGTTGAATAGTTCGTCGGTATGCTCAACTGTTTCTAGCAGCTTTCAGAGCTTATCGGACGTTTCCGTCTTTGTCTGGGTTGGGTCAAGGAGTGATCGGATGAGATGCCACGTGGAGCTAATATTCAATGTGTCATTGAGCTTGTTGCACGTATCGTACCACTGCTCACGAGTGAGATGTTCAGTGTAGTGGACGATCTGCTCGTTGAGCGTGTTGATGCGTGAGCGTAGCTTTCGATTGAGATTATTTATTTTCCACCTCTTGATGAGGGCATATCGTGCCTCCCAGAGATGAACAAGATCCTTATCCGTGCTTGGTTGCTCTCACTTCTCTAGTATCTCCTTCGTGTGTGTCTGGATTCGTTGTCTGACTACCTCTACCCGATCTTTCAGGTGCATGTTTTGGAAGTCTCCTACATGTATGTGTCTTGCGGCACTCATTCCAATCCGTGAGGCGATGCTTGCGCTGGCGCTTTGGAAATCCTTTGACTTGCAAAAATATTTGTATGACAGTGTGGTCACTCGTTAAAGTGTCGTGCGTGTTAACCCATTCCGCTGACAGTCGTCCTTTAATGAAGGCCGCATCGGGCGTGGTATCTCTTTCTAAGGAGTTTCCGTGCCGCTTCGGGGAGCCGGTCTCGTTAAGGAGAGTTAGCTGGGCCCGTCGGATATGGTGTAGTAGTGCGGACCCTTTGGAGGAGTTTTTGCTGTATCCCCATGAAGAGTGTGGTGCGTTAAAGTCGCCCGCTATTAGATGATCAAAATACTTCGTTGGCCGTAGATTCGCGACCTCCTTGAAGAAGTCGTTCTATTTTGGCGGGCTATAAACATTCGTGATGAATAAGTGGGGCTGCGCCTTGCTCTTGTCTATTTTTTTGGGGGGGAGGATGCGTACAGTGAGGCTCTGCTCCGTCCTGTGGACAACATTCGGCGCTATATCTTTACGGATCAGAATGGCCGTTGTCGAATAATACGGCCGTTGCCGTATATAGCCTGCAAGATTAGGTGTTTGGTTGGTTTCATGGAGTAGGAGAATGTCTGGTCGACGATCTTGAGCGGCGATGTACTGCGTGAGAAGGCCCCGTTTTTGAGCAATCCCTCTACAGTTCCAATGCCACACCACCAGATTTGTCGCCATTGTTTTACTTATGATTTTGCGGGGCGCCCGCTGTAGGGTAAGGAGTGGGTCGCGTTACGCTGGTCGATCGACGGGCTTTAGGTCGATCGCACACTTCCTGGCGCATTAATGCGGCCTTCGCAGCCTGCACTTGTATAGGGACCATTGCCTCTGCCTGGTTGCTGAGTAGCTCGTTGAATAGGGAGCGCATTTGGGTCAGTATTTGTTGAGTATATGTTTTTAGCGCCGCTTTAATTTGAGCAGCCAACCTGCTCAGCTATCTTGGCCTCTAAACTGGTTTGCATTTCTTTCATTCCGTCCTTTAGTTGCTGACATTCTGCTTCAAGGTTTTGTAAGGCTGTGGTGTGGTATCTTGCCTTTTTCATCGCCGGTTGCAATGACGCTGGTTCTACTTCTTCTGCTAAGGGTTGCATTGTATCACCTAATTGTGTGGCTTCAGGTACGTATGCCTCTGCTTGCATGTCCCTGTTTTCAGTGGGCTCTAGTGATAGTGAAGCTAGTATTGACGTTCGATGAGGTCTGCGAGTTTGAAGTAGAACATTCTTATAATCCTTGGCTACTTTTTGAGCTCGTGTTTGCATTAAAGATTCATAGGCGACGGGGGAAAGGGGACGCGCCGGGTGGCTGATTCACGTTTCGTTGATTTGCGGGTTGCTCTTCTTCTTGGCCTTGGGAATAGTTGTGATCCGGAGACTACCCGCAACTTCCGGGCTGATTTCGGCCCCCGGACTGGCCGCGGGTCCCGGACAGGCTTTGCCTCTCGGACTGGCTATGACCCCCGAAGTGACCGCGGCCCCTGGAATGGCTGCGGCCCCTACATCGGCTGCGGCCCCTGAACTGTTGACGACTTCTGGAGCTACTTCTGTCCCTCGATGTGTTGGCGGAGTTGCGTTTTTGCATTGGGCTTCGGCTTGCGATGGTGACTGTTTTCATTTGCTTGTCATCCTTTCGTTGTTGCAAGCGCTTCAGGTAGGCCGCCTCTCTGACCGCTTTATCAGCTGCTCGTCGCACTTCACAAGTTGGGTCACCAGCCTTGTGGTCTTTGCCACAATTAGGGCAGCTTGGTTTGCAGTCATGATCCTCTACAGGATCCCCGACATATTTTTCATATGTTCTGCACCTTTGTTTTCCCTTGTCGCGACAAACGTCTGATCAGTGGCCTATAGCAAAGCATGTTCAGCAAAATTGCGCCTTGGGTCGATGAGGGACGCAGCGGTAAACACCTCCGCCGAAGATGACCTGGCGAGGTGCATGCGCGCTCTTGAAAGTTATGATGACAGTGGCTGTTTTACCCATCATACGAGCCGCAATACTTTCATAATTTGGGGCTTGGAGTTCTCGCATCAATTCTTCCGTTGGGGTGTTCAGTTCCACGTTGTGAATCGCACCTCGGCGCGAGTTGTGGGGCGATGCGATATAGATGTGGACAGGGTAAGTTCTGACATTAAGAGTTGTTTCGTTAATGCAGTGGAGATTTTCCGTCGCCGAGGGGTCATCACTGGTTATTATAGCCTAGTTCTTTTTGTTGTTTTTTTATGTTTACTGTAGCGGCGCGAGCCTCTGCAGCGGTCAGGACCGCTGAAACGCTTAGCGCGTCGTGAAGCGTTCGTGGGCTCCACTCAGGTAGGAAACGGCCTGTTGGCGGACGCAAAATGAGCGTTTCAACGTGCTGCGTACCTTGGGAATGTTTCGATACTCGGGTGGTCCATCCATCAGCGTCGGTGACGAATTTCTGGGCCATTACTGCTGCAAGAGTGCGGACTTGACGGTAGGCCTACTCTCACAGTCGTTAGGGCTAGTTGGGCGCCCTGCCAGGTCCGTGACAAAAGCACAGAAACTCGCAGTACGTTGGTCCGATCACAACAGAAGTTGGCCAGAATGTTCGGACAATGTTCTAGAGGAGCTGAGCTGTGTCTGAGGACTGGTCCTTGTCGAATAAGTTGGCATTCGGGTCTCTCCTCTGGAGCGATGCGAAGGCACGTATGCTCGGACAGGAGCGACGCTCGCGTCCTACTTGAGAGAAATGTTCTTCGAGGACGAATTTGGAACTTCGTGTTGCGCCTGCGATAGGTTGTGGTTCCGCTCCAACGTCACAAAAGCGCAGTCGCATCACTTTAACACGCTACGTCAAGCATTCCCCGACGAACATGTCACCACGTTTGTGCAGTGCTCCATAGGCACCTACTACTGGAGGGGGGGGAGGGGGCGCTCCGGGGCCCGAGTCCCCTCCAGACGGTTCCGGGAGGGGGGGGGGGGGGGGGGGGCTGAGCCCCCTCCAGCAATGTTGAAGCCTACCTCCTCCCACCCAACGTGTCATTGTCAGAGTTTTCTTACCCACACCATTTGAGGTTTCTTTTGACTTGCCTCGACCTTTTCACTTAAAATTTTATTGTGACTGATAGATTACTGCATCATTGTTGACGCGGACGCGCACAGATTTTAATTCATACTCTACTTTATTTCTGCAAATCTTGACAATAGGAGAAAAGGCGCATTGGAAGTACCAGTGGCAGCTGCCTCATCCGTGTTTTCTCACTTCGCCATTGTTTCAAATTTCCACTGGAAGCACCATGCACCTACACAATATATTTAAATATATACACAGGAAAAAGCTTTTATACTTTTAAAGAGAAGGAGGTAGTCAACAATTATTTCTAAAGATATGGATAGCTTATACCTAGAGAATGAATATGTTGCTGTATGTTCGCCTCGCTTCAAAATGCTTTGCGTGCTTTTTTGACTCTTAAAGGGAAGCTGAAGAGTTTTTCAGAAAGAATGAGTGAAGAGCTGTGCGTAATGGTTTTCAACCCTCCATATTCGAATATCGCATCGAAATTGAGCGAAAGAAAGCGCAAACAGATTTTATTTCGACGAACAGCGCAGCAGCAGACTCGGGCAGCTCGCGCGCCTCGTTTCCGCCTGTGATTGGTCGGGCGCCTCGTGACGTCAACATTGGTGTTCGTGCGGACCGGCCGCTGCCGCCACACATGCAGCACGGTGCAAGGTGGTTTGGCGAGACGGTAACGGTAAATTTCGAATGCTTGCGTTTCTCTGAGGCGTTCGGCGTTGCTCTCTGCATGTATATGTAGCCGGCCTCTCCAAGAAGCAAAATATGCTGGTAGCAAGCAGTACTTTCGACGCGAACGAAAGCGAAGTGTTAGCATCTCCTCGTGTTAGAAATGTTCTTTGATGAGTATGTTTTTGCAAAGCTGTATTCAGCGATCCAGTGAGTTCGTTTGCGGGCAAACAACTGTACTGTTATGTTCCTGCATGCCTCCTCGTGGAACGTTAGGAGGGATGAGATCGTCGGCATTTGTGCGCTGCCCCAAAGCTTTTGGCAATCTACACAGACGGTTTACATGCGGGAAAAATTTTCCGGCTCTTGTAGCACGTGTAGTGGCCTTCATCAGCGCGTCATCCGCACGCTACTCGTAACCGGAGCCGTAAAGGCGGCGAATTCTGTCAGCTACACATGAAAACTTTACACTCGCACTGCATTAAGGTAGCTGCATGTTGGCTGTTTCACAACACACGTGCAATAGAAAATTAACGGCGGTTTGCGACGAAACCTGCGTCAAGGGTGGGAGATGAACATGTACATACCTTCCGTTCAGCATGCTAACACGAAGGAGCTAGCAATAAATCAAAATCCCGGTTTGGACGAGTTCGTGTATTCATAAGGTCTTCCAAGACCAGTTACCATCCGTCCGCCCGTGCGTTCGTTGCCCCGACCTTTTCGCGCTGCGTTTAGAAAGCCTGCTAGCAGAAAGTCGTACTCTCCCTCATTCACGCATTATTGATAAACTCTAGTAGTAATCATCGTCACGGGAGTGGTTAGAGCACAGCAGTGTTGTTCTTGAGCGCTTGAAATTCTTTCGATTCACAGCAGCCTCCCACTTAGCTGCAAGCTTCTTGTCTTGCGGGGGGTAATGGAACATCGTCGCGGCCGCTGGTGTTCGTGCAACCGTAGGCTGCACAAAACGCCGGCATGATCGGCCCACCACTTCAATTGATGCTGCGCACGTCAAATACCACTCTACATACGCACAAACAAAGGAATGCAGGCTCGAGCGAGGCAGCTTATGCCGGCACGCACGCAGAAACAAGCGCGGTCAGGCACGGTCGCGGAGACTGCGAAGGAGCGGAACACCAGTGCTGACGTCACTACGCCGCGGTTTCCGGTCTCCGCTCGCATCGTCAGCGTCAGCAGCAGCGCGCGGCCCTCGACGGGGGGCGGAGCGACAGCGCAATTTTAATCGGCGATTACGTCGTTCCTAAGTAAAAAATCCTGCCCAAAATTTTACATGCATGGTGTATAAGGTTGCCGGGTCCGTATATGAGTGTATTATTGAATTCGACAGGCTCTTCAGCTTCCCCTTTAAAAAACCTGTAGACTTTAGTGACCCCTTCGGTAGAGTCTCTTGAACGGCATGTGAAATGCAAGTGAATGATGTGTCTCAGTCTCGCCTCTCTTTCCAATAAGCACAGCTAATGACTCATTAAAAAAGAAACACTTCTAATAATTTACAACGTTTATTAGGGATGGACGCATCGTCACTTGCATGCAGAGGTCATAAATATATACCAGGTGTTTCAAATAATTATCCTGCACCAAGATTTTCAAAAAAAATTTTATGCGTTACTCGAAGAAAACCTAGTGCATGTTGTTTCCAGTACAGTGGAGTAGCCGCCAGTAATTTTTTTCGTTACTGAGATTTAATTCGGTAATTTTAATTAATAACTCTAGACGTACTATCATAATTATCAAAGTGTCAATGATCATTTGTAGGCACAGCCAAGGGACATCTAACTCCGGTATCTTCAGCGACGTACTCATCGCGTACAGTCGCGATCAATATGAAGGTGACCGCTCGAGCGGCGACCGAAACTAGGAGCAGCGCCACGTTACGTCATCACCGTCAGTCAAGAGGGAAACATGAGATAGCTTCCCTCTCTCTCTTTTGCTGTTGCCTGAGCAGGTGTCACTCCCGTCTGGCAACTCGCAGCTTTTCGTCACCCTTCACGAGATAACCTGCGAATTCATTTTGATTGCCTTATCAGCTATTGCACAGAGGCGTCATTGTTAGCCAATGTATGCATGAGGCAGGGACGCGCACACATCATTGCCATGAAACGGTAACAAACACAAAAATGTGTCGAGTTAGTCTTGGGGGTAGCGGTTGCAGCCTGTACGAGCGTAAAAGGGGAAGAAGGCAGCGCAATTTTTATCTTCGCAGTTCCGAAATCGGCCGCTATGCTGCTTGGAAGGCTCGCCGGTCGCAGCTCGAGCGATCACCTTCAAATTGATCGCGACTGTACGATTTTTTTTTCCGACTGATAAATAAACCCTACGAAATATACGTGTCTGCGCTCCCACCTGCATCAAAATCAGCGCCTTCGAACAGCCTCCTTCTGAGTTAGGTAGAACGAAATGAAGGAAATAAAGGAAAAATCACCGCCCAAGCACTCCGTACAGGTGGCTAACCAGCGAAGCTGAAACGTGCGGCCCCGGTGTTCATCAGTGGGCTAATCCCGACGGTTAATTAAACGACGGCTTGGTAGGCGGCTGGATCCCCGGTACGCAGTTGCTGCTTGCGCTCGCCTGCACGAGACTGTTCTTGAACCCGGGCTGCAGCCTCGGGGCGGCTTAGGCGAGCTTGCTCCCGGTTCTGCTCGCGGAGTTACTGATCGAAAGCTGCCTGCTCCGCAGTAGTACGTATGACGCGTCGCTTACCCGTGTCAGAGTCGGAGAAAAACTGCTGCGCGCCCACCCGGCTGCGACGGAGAGCAACGACGTCACTGCTGGCGCAGCCAATTGCGCGCCTCTCGCTTTTCTTTTTTCCGCGCATTCGCATGGGGTTGCGCCGGAGGAGTTTTCGGCGTACAGGCGACAGACAGACGGACGAATCGGCTAGCCAAATACAGCTTCGCTGCAAAAGAGCGCAAAAACTGACGCACACGCACGCGCGCGCGCACACACGCACACGCACACAAAAGCCAGTGCTTTTGCCAGAGATCATTTCTGATCTGTCTGTTTGATATGAGACGAACTGTGTTGTTGTTAGCGTTAGTAGTATAGTTCGTAGTAGTAGTAGTAATAGTAGTAGATAACGATGGCGGTGATAATGCCGAAAGATGAGGACGATGATGATGACCTCAAGAACTCTAGCGCATTTCCCAAATGGAGGACCAGCCAATAATCGGGCCGAGCGAACAAAATGCATTATTGGCGATACATCTTAAATGATCCATAAATGAAACCAAGAAAAAGGTACAACGAAGTTACTGAAAAGTCCAACAAGTAAGAAATAACTGTAGTGCGCTGGAGTAAACAAAACTCCTAAAAGGAGTCACGTAAACAAACTAATGCCAGCACAATAATCTTAACAACAATTTTGCCGGCCGTGGTCGCAAAGAAAGCTTCCCATGACAATGCACAAATTTCTGTGTGATGCAACGTAACATTGCTGTTTTTGTTCCTTTGCACATGTGGCAGTTATCCACCGTGGGGAATCGGCCATGAATTGGGCGGTTCGCACAAGATGAGCAGAAGCAGGTTAGAAAATAAAAATTGTCTTACTGGGGAAAGACAATATATAGCACGATGCTCAAAGTATAGAACGGTCACCATACTGGAGAGAATCGATAGCTTATTGAAAAGGAATAATAATAATTTCCATTTGGTGTCCTCTCGATTCTTCTCCTTACTATTTGTTTGTTTGCTTGTTTTTCTCTCTCCTTCGGTGTTCTCGGTTCTTCCGTTGCGTTTCGTCTCTCAGCTTTAGGTGGCCCCGGTAGCACGAATAACTTCCTTCTTTTTTTCTCCCTCCATAGGTTTATTCGCCGAGGAGGACAAAAACTGTTGTCTACACAGTCGGCGACGACTTCCGACTTGCCGAGCGGATCCGAGTAAATCTCGTGCGATCCCCCCAGAGAAAAACGTTCCGCTCGCTCCGTTAATATTCTGCCGCGTTACCGAGTTTCGAAAAGCCTGCTCGGCGTAGATAACGCCGGAACGGTCACAGTGTTTAGCGAAACGAAGCGGGCTTACATAGCGCAAACAGCGGCGCAGTTATACTTATTGCATATAAGTCGAGGCGCGAACCAGCTCAGTGTGCTCGCGCTATCACGCACTTCTAACGAGCAGTTTTAGACAAGGTGACAAACGCGCTTGCCACGACGCTCCCAGGGACCCAGAGTTGCCACGTTTGCATTTTCTGCACCAAGCTGTCTCGTCGTAGTGACTGGTCCAAAGAGCAAGTGTGATCAGCTGCCAAGCTGTTATAACAACGTGGTATCGGCACCGTCAGGTCTCACTGGGAAAAAAGAAGTCCGTGCTCGAATATCGTGTGCCATGGATATAGCTCTTGAATATATCAGGCCATGCGGGCTTCAGCAGCCGACATGGTGTGGAATTCTCTAAATTTGCGGAAGCACTATATGGTTCTCGAGCACTAACCATCGACCTCTCTTTATTCGTCAGTGCTGTTGTTCTTGTTGTCGTTGTTGTTTCAAGACATACCGCCTGTTCCTTCTTTTATTTGCTTGCTTTCTTCTTTCGATTCCGGACAGTTTTGTTGGTATCACCTGTGGCAAATAGTATAATTCGAATTTTTCAGCCACATCTTCTAAATTATCAAACTTTACATGCAGAGCAAATCATGTTTAATTATTACTTCAAGAAATTTATACTATCTAATTTCATTTAAGGGGTGTATTAGCATGTTCACCACTGAACTTCATTTAAGCTCTAGCCACATGTACTGCGGAGCAATTCCTATAACAGTTAATTAGTTTAACGTAATTTAGTAACAGCATCTTCAGAGAGGGAGAACGACAGTGAGAGTTGTCCTCCAAGTAATATGTGTCCAAATCATGCGCCCTGTTCAATTAATCCACCCGAAATGCAAGTACCGGATAGCAAGTGCAGCTCTCCCAATTATGGGTTTATTCATCCTATAATTGGGCGAATAAAGCTAAATGCTAATAGAAATGCAATTTCTTTAGCAGAAATGCAATTTCTTTAGCAGATATGCAGAATTGGCGAAAAGTCGACACCGTGAGAAAGGCTCAATTTTATGCTACAAGGACAGGAAAATGTATCGGAGAGCATCAATTTAAAAGCATTTAAAAAATTCAAGAAAACAAACAAGCAAATTTAACAGGGCAATCAGTTGAAATCAACAAACGAGGCTCCAAAAGAAATAATGAAATGAGGAGGGGACAGAAAACTTGAAGGAGAAAGCAAGACAAAGTAAGATAGAAAATGTACCAAAAAGATCAAAACCCCTTTCTTAAAGAAAGATGGTCGAACGCGCAGCTTTCCCCCAATGCAAACTGCAATGCAAATTTTTCTAAGAGTGCAGTCTTAAAAATACACCCTTTGGGGCTTGTCTTGTCCCACAACAATAATCGTCATCTGTCTTGCCCGCGTTTCCTTTCTTTAGTGCTGCGAGCCCGGTACTTCCCAGTCACGAACGGCTTGCGCGTTAGCAGCATGACAGAGCATTCTCGACAGGATAGTGGCGAGCGCGGAGTTTCCAAGGAAGGAAACGCAAGCAAGGCAGATGACGATTATCGTTGTGAGACAAATATACACACCAAAGGGTGCAACCGTTTTATGAGTGTAAACTGTCCCCGCAGGGGCGTCTGCGTCAGCAGGCGTTTGGTGTGTTGCGACACCACGGACCCGAGCACACGAGGGTCGGACCCTCCCGCGTGTAGCCGTGCGCGGCTTAGCCGTGTCTGGGGAAAAGGGGATCCTGGGGGTTGAGCCGATGCTGGGTGTTTGGACCTTTCAGGCCCCCCGGCGGAGGCAACACACCCCTTTGGCCTCTGCTTCACATAGACGGCACCCCCGGACTGACCCACCCGGGGGAAATCGGTAGTTGCCTTTTCCTGTCTCTCTCTCCCTCCAGTCTTCGTCTTTCTCTTACTTTTCGTCTTTCCTGTCTTCTCCTAGCTTCCGCTTACTTCCAATTTTTCCAGGCAGCAAGGGTTAACCCTGTGTGAATAACCAACCTAGGTTATCTCATATTTGGTTATAGTGGTAATGTACAGCTGGCGCTTGCAGGCCGTGTCTCACACGCCCTGCAGCGCCCCCTTGTAGGACTCCACGGTGGGTGGCTGGCGTTACTGCCGAAATTACAATCTCCTATGGCTACTTCCTTTCCCCTACTACCTGATCGCTCCCTGAAGAGGGGGCGCACCGATGATGTCTTAGAATTTTTCGCCCGTCAAAAAGAAACTTTTCCACGCTTCCACGTAGTCCACTCCGAAACACCAAACAAACCCGTACGAACAATCTCACCATTTCTCGTGTCTAAGTCTCTCACCCAAGTTTTTGGTACAGGTTACAAAGCATCCAGAATGGCAAGCGGTGATCTCCTCTTGGAGCTCCGAAACAAGAAGCAATATGAGAACCTACCGAACCTAGTATCATTTGGCGACGCCAAAGTGACAGTAACTCCGCATCGTACTATGAATACCACCCGTGGCGTAGTCTCCGATGATGATCTCTTGGAGCTGACTGAGGCTGAGCTCTTGGAGGGCTTCAGTGAGCAGAACGTCGTGAACGTTAAGCGAATAAAGATGAGGCGTGACAACAAGGAAATACAGACCAAACATTTGATACTAACTTTTGGCACAAGTGTCCTGCCCGAGTCCATCGAGGCCGGGTATATCAAGCTCCGTGTTCGGCCATATATCCCTAATCCCCTGCGTTGCTTCAAATGTCAGCGTTTCGGTCACAGCTCTCAGAGCTGCCGAGGCCGCCAAACCTGCGCTAAATGCAGTGCTAATGAGCACACTTCTGAATCTTGTGAAAACTCTCTCCGCTGCGTAAACTGTGAAGGTGAGCACGCTGCATACTCGCGGTCGTGCCCATCTTGGAAGAAAGAGAAGGAAATAGTTACGATTAAAGTAAAAGAAAACATAAGTTTCAAGGAGGCACGCAGGCGGGTATCGTACCTGCCCAAGAAAACCTTTGCCGATGTGGCGCGTCAGGGGGCAGCGTCACAACGGCCTCCGGCGGCTGTCCGACCCACAGGCAGTGAGTCGGCAGTTACGCCATCTGCCCCCGCGGCGGTTGCAGCTAGCGCTGCTCCGTCGACCCAGAATGAGGGACCAACGACCCCGAAGGTGGCCGCCGCCGAGGCTGTCCCAACCTCCCCGGCCCCTTCCAGCGCTGGCAACAGCCGGCGCAGCCAGATCCCTCAGGGAGCCCCATCGACCTCCGGGCTGGTGGGCGCAGGGGTCTTGCCCTCCAAGGCGGGACTCTCTCGGGAAACATCTCGCTCGCAAGAGCACGTGTCCGGCGCCTCACAAGAGGCAATGGACACTACACCCATCCTCAAGGCGCACCAAGCGCCTAAGGAGCGTCGAGGTTCCCTCGAACGCTCCAGAAAGAACAAAACCCCTATTACAGGGCCTCGAAAGGGCTCTGTAATCTAAGGCATCACTTCCGTTTCCGTACACACAGCACTAATTTACATTAAATATGGATACACAAATCATACAATGGAACGTCAGAGGTCTCCTTAGAAACCTTGATGATGTACAAGAACTGATCCACCAACACAATCCAAAAGTGCTGTGTTTACAGGAAACACACTTAAAACCACAACACACAAACTTTCTACGACCGTATGTCACGTTTCGGAAAGATCGCGATGATGCTATCGCATCATCGGGCGGTGTTGCCATTTCTATCCATAAGAGCATTGCATGTCAACTTTTACAGCTACAAACGCCTCTCGAAGCAGTGGCGGTTCGAGCTGTACTCCTAAACAAACTCATCACCATTAGCTCTCTTTACATACCCCCACATTACAAATTAACGAAACATGAATTCCAATCCTTTATAGATCAATTGCCAGAACCTTACGTTGTACTTGGCGATTTCAATGCGCACAGCTCCCTGTGGGGCGACTCTCGTATAGATGCGCGAGGTCGTCTTGTTGAACAGTTCCTTTTTTCCTCTGGTGCGTGCCTTCTGAATAAGAAGAAACCCACATATTACTGTCTTGCAAACAATACCTTTTCTTCAATAGATCTGAGCATAGTTTCTCCGTCCATACTGCCTGAACTAGAATGGGAAGTTACGAATGATCCTTACGGAAGTGACCACTTCCCCGTACTACTAAGAACACTTAAAGAATACGAATATCCACCACAGGCTCCTAGGTGGAAGATAGACACAGCAGACTGGGAGAGGTTCCGAAACTTAACTAATATATCATGGGATGACATGTCTTCTTTAGAAATCGACGCTGCTGTGGAGTACTTCACAGCCTTTGTAATAGATGCGGCATCTAAATGCATACGTGAATTAAGCGGCTCGGCATGCAAACGGCATGTCCCGTGGTGGAACAATGAATGCAGAATCGCACGTAGAAATCAGAACAAAGCGTGGGGGTTGCTACGCGCTTCGCCCACTGCAGAAAATCTTGTCAACTTTAAGAAAGTAAAGTCCCAAGGCAGGAGAACCCGCCGACAGGCTAGAAGAGAAAGTTGGGAGAAGTTTTTATCAAGTATAAACTCTTATACAGATGAGGCCAAAGTATGGAACAAGGTAAATAGAATTATAGGGCGACAAACATATTCCCTTCCTCTGGTAAATACACAGGGCGATACACTGCAAGATCAGGCAGACTCACTTGGGGAGCACTTTGAGAGCGTATCAAGTTCAAATCATTATTCGCAATCCTTCCTGAAATATAAGCAAATAGAAGAACGTACGCCACTAACAAGAAAATGTCGAGTGAATGAGCCTTACAACCGTCCATTTAGTATTGCCGAATTAAGAGCTGCCCTGAGCGCATGCAAGAGCTCCGCACCAGGATCTGATAGAGTCATGTATGAAATGCTCAAAAACTTACACAATGACACGCAACTTACACTACTCACACTTTTCAACACCATCTGGAATGCAGGGTACCTTCCAACCGCGTGGAAGGAAGCCATTGTGGTCCCTGTTTTGAAACAAGGCAAAGACCCTTCCTCAGTGGCAAGTTACCGCCCGATAGCCCTCACAAGTTGCATTTGTAAAGTGTTTGAAAAAATGATAAACCGGCGACTCATTCATTTCCTTGAACAGAGCAAAATGCTTGATCCTTATCAGTGCGGCTTCCGAGAAGGGCGCTCCACAACTGACCATCTTGTACGTGTAGAAGCAAATATTCGGGACGCATTTGTGCACAAACAGTTTTTGTTATCCATATTCCTAGATATGGAGAAGGCGTATGATACGACGTGGCGTTACGGAATCTTAAGAGACTTGTCGGAAATGGGCATCCATGGTAATATGCTAAACCTCATAGAAAGCTATTTGTCCAGTCGTACATTCCGGGTAAAAGTCGGTAATGTACTCTCGCGTCCTTTTACGCAAGAAACGGGTGTACCCCAAGGAGGCGTGCTCAGCTGCACACTCTTCATCGTGAAGATGAACACGCTTCGCGCTTCATTACCACCTGCAATCTTTTATTCTGTCTACGTGGACGACATTCAAATAGCTTTCAAATCGTGTAACCTCGCAGTCTGCGAGAGACAGGTACAGCATGGCCTGAACAAAGTGTCAATGTGGGCAGACAAGAATGGGTTTAAGATAAATCCTAACAAAAGCTCTTGTGTTCTTTTTACAAGAAAGAGAGGACTTATCCCAGATGCTTGCATAGAACTGCGTGGACAACAGATACCTGTAAACAAAGAACACAAATTTCTAGGTGTCATACTTGACTACAGACTCACCTTCGTCCCCCACATTAAACATCTCAAAGAAAAGTGTCTAAAAACAATGAACATAATCAAACTTCTATCCCAGACTACGTGGGGTAGTGACAGGAAGTGCTTAATGAATCTCTATAAAAGCCTCATTCGATCACGACTAGACTATGGCGCCGTGATTTACCACTCTGCCGCCCCGAGCGCACTAAGGATGCTAGACCCAGTCCATCATCTAGGAATCCGACTGGCCACTGGCGCTTTCAGAACGAGTCCCATACAAAGTTTATATGTAGAATCAAATGAGTGGTCACTTCATCTGCAGAGAACATACATCAGCCATACATATTTTCTGAAAGTCCACTCAAACCCCCAACATCCCTGTTTTAGTACCATTAATGACATGACATGTGCTACACTCTTTCGCAATCGTCCGTCCGTAAGACAGCCTTTCTCGCTGCGTGTGAGGGAGCTTAGCGGGGAAATGCACGTTCCACTCCTCGAGCTTCGCCTAATGCATCCAGCCAAGCTGCTACCTCCTTGGGAGTGGCAGCTCATACAATGTGATATATCGTTCGTGGAAGTCACAAAGCATGCCCCAGAGATTGAAATCAAGATGCATTTCCGGGAACTGCAGCACAAATACTCCTGCACGGAGTTCTACACAGACGCATCAAAGTCACACGACGGGGTATCCTATGCAGCCGTCGGTCCATCCTTCTCGGAATCCGACGTACTGCACCTGGAAACTAGTATCTTTACGGCTGAGGCCTACGCACTGCTGTCGGCCGTAAAGCATATAAATAAATCACAACTCCAGAAATCAATTATATATACGGACTCCCTCATTGTTGTGAAGGCCTTGATGTCTTTCTGTAATCACAAAAATCCAGTATTTATTGAGCTCTACTCCGCACTGTGCAAAGCATATATATCTAACCAACATGTGATCATATGCTGGGTGCCTGGACATAGGGGCATCGAGGGAAACGTTCTAGCCGACCAGATGGCCACATCAATCTCATTGCATGCAGTTAATCCTACTGCTTCGGTCCCTGTCACAGACCTGAAGCCTTTCTTAAGAAGGAAACTACGAAAGCATTGGCAACGCATGTGGGATGAAGAAATAAATAATAAACTGCATGTAATAAAGCCACAGTTAGGTTTTTGGCCTCCTGTGTCAAAATCCCGCCGTACAGATGTCCTATTCTGCCGTCTAAGAATAGGGCACACTTTTGGCACACATAACTTTTTACTCACGGGAAACGAGCCTCCAAACTGTGGTAGATGCGGGGAGAGGCTGACCGTCCTCCACGTCCTACTGGAGTGTCGGGAAGCCGAATCCGAAAGAAAAAAACATTTTCTCGTAGCATACCGGCACCGCATCCCCCTTCATCCTGTTATGTTACTTGGTCCAGAACCACTCTTTGACAGCAACGCCGTCCTAGGTTTTTTGAAAGATGTTGTGTTGCATGTTATTAGCCCCACACGTTCGTAGCGCTTCCTCTCTCCAGAGGATGCCGCTGCGATAATTATTTTGAATAGCACATGCCTCTAGGCCCTTGTGGTTCAAGGGCTCTGGCGAGGCAGTAGTGCTGTAAGCAATTTACCATCTCGCATATTTTAAACAATGCATCATTCTTTCACGATGGATTTTAATGTTCATGGTATTCGTCATTAGTCATCGCCATAATTTTATAGTACATAGATTTTACGCTTTTACAGCGACTATTTTTAGGCCACTTTACAGCCAAGTCACATCTTCCATAATACATCGTTAACACTACCACCTGTCATGGCGCTCTTTGGCCAAACCTGGCCCTTGCGCCAAAAAACTCCACACATCATCATCATCATGAGTGTAAACTGTAGCTGTTTAAACGCAGATGTGTAAGTCGGCTTTCCTGTAGTGCGTTTTCGGCGCTCGCGGACAAATCAGTGGGACATAGAAAGCTTCGCTTTAAAGTATTCCGGCAGAACCCATCTCACGATGAGAACAACGGCGTAGTGAGATTAGTTGTAAAGTAATGCAACGACCCACCGCATTGACACCGCAAACATACGAAGTGAGAAATCGCACTTGCCAACCTCAATACCAAATAATACAACGACACAGTGTGTCTTGTTGCAATCACTCCACTGCAGTTGAAGCCACGTAATATCCCTAGCATCCTTACTGCAGCTTCGTTACCATGGCTATCCAGCAAGTAACCACGCTCGAGGCGGAGGTGTAAGTTATGAATGGGGCGCTATCGCTCCGGCATGCCTATTTAACGCTTCATAAACCCTTTGCGTCCCCTTGCCACATCCATTCAGGGGGAATGGCCTAGCACATACAAATCTCACAAAAGCAGGAGTTCGGGCACATACACAGTGGTTTTTATACGATTGACCCACATTGTATTCTTTAGGCCAGACCAAAGCCGGCAGCAAAGCTATTCTATACCCGGTCACACACCCAGTGACTCACGTTGTCTGCTCGGCACGAGAGCAGCCAACACATACCTAGCGGCCCAAGCTAGTAGACAACTTGGATCACTAGGTGAGAGGTCAGAAACATGCTGAAAAGTGGGTGAAGTGCCCAACGAACGCTGTTCGCGTTGATAATATTGTCACAGTCTGTAATGTAGGAAGAAGAGGACGCTGATGGTGGCCTTGGAGACGACGAATAAGAGTTTAGTATTATCACTGCTCTACGCTTGTTGGCTCAGCCATTAAAAGCCATCTGTAAATAGACGCACGCTTCTTCCTTCCCGTAACATCATTGGTGGACGTGCTGGGTAATCACTTGTGCAAGACGGAACTCCGCAGCGCATGTAACCTGGCCGCCATGTCATCCGAAGGAGAGAGTTCAACCACGGCCCCGTCGTCACCACCGACGGTCATCTTGGCCCAGCCTCGCGACCCTGGCATGTTTTCCGGGATCGACAACGTTGACGTCAATGACTGGTTGCAGAATTACGAACGGGTCGGCGCACACAACAGGTGGGATAACACGCTTATGCTGGCTAATATTATATTCTACCTCAAGAAAACAGCACGGGTCTGGTTCGGAACACATGAAGAAGAGATTACGAGTTGGGACCAGTGCAAACAGAAGCTTAGAGATTTGTTCGGCAAGCCCGTCGACCGCCAACGTGCTGCGAAGAATGACCTTGAGACCCGTGTGCAGACGTCCACTGAATCTTACGTGGCGTATATACAGGACGTCCTCGCTCTTTGCCGCAAAGTGGATAACAATATAGCAGAGGCAGACAAGGTCAGCCACGTTTTAACAAGCATCACAGACGACGCGTTTAACCTGCTTGTTTACAGGAACATAACAACGGTCAATAAGATCATAAACGAATGTCGCCGCTTTGAAGACGCGAAGAGCCGCCGCATAGTTCAACAGTTTACGCGTATACCTAATACCACAGCTTCATCGACGAGCGAAGACATTTGTCCACCGCGTGAGCCCACCTCCTGCGAGAACGTCTTACGTATCGTTCAGCGAGGAATCGAAGCAGCGTCTCCTGCCACGCCAGTGACGCAGTGCTTTGACGATTCCCGGCCGCTTGTGTCTCTCATTCAGTCGGTCATTCGCCAAGAACTTGCCAATGTGGGTCTTCCGTCCATCTGCTTCGCCAGCCGTCCTGACTTTGCTTCGTCTGCTGCCTCTGCCCCTGTTCACCGGAGCCAATGCGGTCCATATCCGAGCTATCGCAACCCGGCCGAATGGCGCACACATGACGATAGACCCACCTGCTTTTACTGTGAACGTGTGGGCCACATCTCTCGCCACTGTCGAAGTTCCTGGCCAGCCTACTCTCGACCAAGCTTTCCCGCCTACCGCCGCTCCCCACTGAATCCTCGCCCACCATCACTCTCCACCGAGGTTGAAGACGCACCTGACAACGCTCGAGCCACCGCGACCAGCCGCTCGCCATCACCACATAGTCGCCGCTCCCGTTCGCCCCAGTTGCGTCGCTCTCCATCCCCAGCTTACCGTCGCCGCTCGCCGGCGGGAAACTAACTGGGACAGCTCCTGGAGGTGACGCTGCACTAGAACCCCGGCCTGAAATTCCTCTGCTGACCCTGCCTACTAATCGGAACCTTCTGGACGTGGACGTGGATGGTTTGCCCGTTACAGCACTCATCGACACTGGAGCCCAAATTTCCGTCATGAGTGCGGCGCTTCGAACGCGCTTGAAGAAAGTACTTACTCCTGCTCCGACTCGACTGCTCCAGGTCGCCGACGGTGGAACTCCGGCTGTGCTTGGAATGTGTACTGCTCGTGTCAGTGTCGCCGGTCGCCACACGTCCGTTTTGTTTAGTGTGCTCGAACGTTGCCCTCACAATGTGATCCTCGGACTCGACTTTTTGGCCGCCCATTCTGCTCTGATTGACTGTTCTGCCGGTGTTGTACACCTTGACCTACCCCTACCTGTTCCCGTTGACCTTCCTGCTCAACCTCCAACTCAGCTTTGTTCCGCGGATTTTATACGCCTGCCATCTCTTGCAGCAACCTGCGTCTCTGTTTTAGCCTGCCCACCTGTACTTGACGGAGACTATGTCCTTATTCCTGCGACTTCAGTCCTGCTTTCTCACAATGTCTCCTTCCCACACACCATCGTTTCTGTTGCGGACAATCAGACATGTCTTCCCATCCTAAATTTCGGTGCCCACAAGTACTTCCTCGAGGCATGTCTCTTGCCACGTTGTCACCGACGCACGAGTGCCACATTTCCGCTCTATCTGCTGCGCCGTCTTCGAACAATGCTCATTCTGCGCCTTCTGCATCAGCCCCAACCGACGACTTTACAAAGGTGATTGCACCAGACCTCTCAACCCAACAAGCCGCAGAGCTCCGTGGCCTCCGACATTTTCGACCTGAACCATCGCCCTTTGTGTCAAACTACGGTTGTGAAGCATCGTACAAATACTGGCGATGCAGCACCTGTTCGCCGACGCCCATACCGGGTCTGAGCGACAAGTTATCCAGAGCGAGGTTGACAAGATGCTTGCCAAAGGGATTATTGAACACTCTTCCAGCCCGTGTGCATCCCCTATTGTTCTCGTCAAAAAGAAGGATAACAGCTGGCGATTCTGAGTTGACTATCGTCATCTAAACACGATCACCGAGAAAGATGTATATCCACTTCCCTGCATTGACGATGCTCTGCATTGTCTCCACGGTGCCACTTATTTTTCATCTATAGACCTTCGCTCTGGATATCGGCAAATTGCGTGGTTGAAATGGACCACGAAAAGACCGCATTCGTCACACCAGACGGCCTGTATCAGTTCCGGGTAATGCCTTTTGGCTTGTGCAATGCCCCGGCGACCTTTGCACGGATGATGGACATGCTCTTGCGTGGTTTGAAATAGTCCATCTGTTTGTGCTACTTGGATGACGTCATCGTGTTCTCTTCAACTTTTGCGACTCATCTTGAAAGACTTTAAACTGTTCTTTATGTTTTTCGCACCGCTGGCTTGCAGCTCAACTCGTCCAAGTGCCACTTCTGTCACTACTAAATAACCATACTCGGACACCTCGTCGATTCGTCAGGCGTTCGCCCCGATACCGCTAAAGTTCATGTTGTGCAGAATTTCCCCGTACCAACTTGAGCCAAAGATGTTCGCAGCTTTATTGGCATTTGCTCTTACTTCCGCAGGTTTGTTGAAAATTTCGCCCATCTTACCGTAACGTCCCCTGACTGACCTCCTGAAGAAAGACGTTCCTTTCTGTTGAGGCTCTGAACAAGCGTCTGCTTTCTCGCAGCTCATCATGCTGCTCACCACACCTCCTGTTCTCGCCCGTTTTGACGCCTCCACTCCGACAGAAATTCGCACTGACGCCAGTGGCTACGGCATCGGTGCAGTTTTAGCTCAACGCCAATGTGGACACGACCGCGTCATCGCCTACGCCAGCCGCCTCCTTTCTCCCTCCGAGCGCAATTACTCGATTACTGAGCGCGAGTGTCTCGCCCTCATTTGGGCGGTGGGCAAGTTCCGACCGTACATATATGGTCGACGATCTACAGTTACAACCGACCACCACACCCTTTGTTGGCTTTTCTCCCTCAAGGATCCCACTGGACGCCTCGGTCACTGGGCCCTACGGCTGCAGGAATACACATACACTGTGGTCTACAAATCGGGTCGTCTACATGACGCCGACTGCCTGTCTCGTCATCCCGTCGATGTACCGGACGGTTTAGTGGATGTCGCACCGATCTGCGTTCTTTCGCTCTCTGCCTTGCAAGACATTGGCGCTGAACAACGACGCGATGAGTCGTTACGCCCCATTATCGAACGCCTGCTCTCTGATCCGTCTGACCCATCCCTTCACATGCTCGTACCACAAAATGACATCCTGTATCGCCGCAACATGCACCCCGACGGGCCCGAGCTCCTAACCGTCATTCCGTCTCATCTGCGACAGATTGTACTGCAGCAACTGCACGACGTTCCCACCGCTGGACACCTTGGCGTCACGCGGACCTATGACCGAATGCGGCGACGGTTTTTCTGGCCCCGTCTCAACCGCTCCGTCCGGCGCTATGTTGGCGCGTGTGAGTCGTGTCAGCGCCGGAAAAGACCACTGTGCCTCCTGCCGGACTGCTGCAGCCTTTAGATATACCGGCCGACCCTTTTTTCGCGTTGGCATTGATCTTCTCGGACCGTTCCCTATATTAAATGATGGAAATAGGTGGATTGCCGTAGCTACGGACTGAAGAACTCGCGATGCCATTACTAGAGCCCTACCGATCAGCTGCGCTACAGACGTCACTGATTTCTTGCTTCACGACGTTATCTTGCACCACGGTGCACCTCGTCAACTTCTCACCGATCGCGGCAGATAATTTCTTGCCAAAGTCATAGACGACCTACTTCGATCATGTGCTACTACACACAAACTTACTACCGCTTACCATCCTGAAACTAACGGTCTTACAGAACGCCTAAACCGCACATTAACTGACATGCTAGCAATGTATGTTTTCTCCAATCATCGCGACTGGGACATTGCTCTACCATTTGTCACGTTCGCCTACAATTCCTCGCGCCACGACACAGCTGGCTATTCACCCTTCTATCTCCTCTTCGGCCGTGAGCCGACTTTGTCTTTCGAGACTCTCCTTTCGACCACACTCGACTCGCCGACAGAGTACACTCGGGATATCATAGCCACAGCGACCCAAGCACGCCAGATTGCCCGCATTCGTTTTTCTGCTTCACAGACACGCCAGAAGTGTCATTACGACCTGCGCCATCACGACGTGTACTACGAACCAGGTGCTCTTGTGCTAGTTTGGTATCCAACTCGGCTTGTTGGTCTTTCGGAGAAATTCCTCTCGTGATGCTATGGCCCTTACCGCATCCTTCGCCAGGTGACCCCTGTCACATATGAAGTGTCTCCGCTGGATGCCACTGCGCCTTCACCTTTCTCTGACATCATCCACGTCAGCCGTCTCAAACGTTACCTTTCTCAGACCGATGAGCCGCACCAATAAGGCGCTTTTTCTGACGGGGGTGATGTCACAGTCGGTAATGTGGGAAGAGGAGCACGCTGATGGTGGCCTTGGAGACGACGAAGAAGAGTTTAGTATTATTGCCGCTCTACACTTGTTGGCTCAGCCATTAAAAGCCATCTGTAAATAGACGCACGCTTCTTCCTTCCCGTAACATCATTAAAGCGGACTAACTTTAACGAGACTGGTATTTGTGCGGAAAACTTAGGATTTAGCGACAAACAGCTAATTTCGAGGCATTCAAGTCATATTGAATACGACTGGCAAGCTTGTGATGTGGGCCTATAATTTGTAAGAAATGACAACAGGGAAGACACGCACGAAGCAGACAACACGGCACTCACTAACAAGTGTTGTATTTCAGGAAGCAAAAGAACAGCGGTCGAATGCACAAATCCTTTCATTCGTAATTACGATTTGCCATTGTCCAGCTACAGGTTTCGATAAATATACGTCCAGCATTGGGATTGACTGAAATATGCTCTCACGAACGATTTTATTTGACAGTTGTATCGTAAGAGTTTTTTTTTTTTTATGAATGCTAACCTATAGCTTTTTTTTACGTCTTTTTGAAAAACATCCGTTATTACTGCGTGCCCATTCCATTCCGTGTCTTGTCCATGAACTTTTTATACACGCAAGCGCACATGGCCCGCCAGTGAAATCGGCGAAGGTATGTTTGAAGCCCTGAGGGAAGCGAACACCGGAGGAGGAAGACGCCTGGAAGGAAGGCGGTCGCAGGTAGAGAAGAGAATCGCGCCCCGGGGAAAGTTACGAAAGAGTGCGCTGAGCGCGCTGGGAGCGCGCGGCGAAGCAACGCCACATGGAGGAGTGCAGGCGGAGGCACGCTGGGTTGGCCTCTTCTGGCAATTGCTACGGGTTCTGTCTGCGGTAAAGACGTACCGGGTTCGTATCGTGATAAGATTGTCCGCGCACGCCGTATGCTGTATGCGCGAGTGAAAGTGTGCGACGGTGAGCCGACGATTGTGGCACTGTCTCGCCTGCGCAAGGGAGGAAAGCGTGGAGGAAGCGCGCTGTCTTCCGTCGCACGCAAGGCGTCGGAGGGAGAGGAGGTAAGGGGAGGGCGGGGCGTTCTACTCCGGCGGCTGGCGCGTATGGCGCGGCCGCGCGAGCCGTATCTTGAAAGCGATCTTCGATGCGTACAAAGTGTAGGCGTCTAGGCGCACTTAGAGCCGTTAGCTTCGTGTGCGCTATAGCACCCACACGCTTGCGCGCCACCGCGTTCACGAAGTGAAACGTCACCGTAACTTTTTTGCGCTCTTTTAATTTATCTCGTGTAATGAACCAACTCGCCGAGGAAACCGTATTGTTGATGCAATTATTGTTTCAGAGAATTAACGCGGTATTCCACTTGTATCACAAATATATTCGCAAATGGTCAGGCAGACTTTCCTGTGGTTACAGCACAGTTACGGCGACGACGATTCTGATGATGATGATGGCCCTCCGTTATGGCTCGCACCCACTAAGGGGGATAGGCCAACAATCGGGTGGCAGAGGGTAGATAAAGGAAATTCTTATTTGAAAACGATAAACGTAAAGTAAAATAATTACAAAAAAGGGGGATGTTGCAATAACTAAACTAGTATGCGAGCGAGCAGTCAGGCTAACTGAAAGGTGAATGTTAAAAGAGTCTACAAACAAGGAGAAATCAAGGTTAGTAAAGAATTTAGAGAAACCAATTTAGGTGAAATGGATCCAGATTTCATATCTAGAATAAAGATACTCAGTTAGCAGAGCAATCGTTTTGTTTCAGTTAAATAATCAAATCTACTGCGGAACAAGCTTTCCTCTTCCGATCACCACTTCTTCATCCTCCACCGGTGTGGGTATGCGCCAATGGGTGAGGTCAGCCGCGGCAGCTGCAGCAACCGGGCGCGCGAGCCTTCTTCTACCTCCAGGCAACGTCAGGCATTCTAGACCGCCAGCCAAGGGACAGAGGCCACCTTCGTCGGCGAGTGGAACGTGGTGGAGGTTCCTAAATGTCGGCCAACAAGAAGGACAACATCGAGGCCTGGCTGCAGAATGTGCGCCAGCCGCCCTGGATTCCCGACCCTTCGATACCACCCGTGCCCCCCGTGCCTGCCGTTCCGCCGCTGCGGGTGCCGCCGCTCATGCGCCCCTTTCCGGCCTTCAACGCCGAGAACGAGTACCGCGACCAGTTGCCCCTTCAACCTCAGCCTCCGCCGAACGTGGCGAAGACGCCCGAGTACCAGCGACCGGACAGGCACGTTGGCTTGAACGAAACGCGCGGATGAGTATACCGAATGTGTATGGCAGAAAGCTGGGCTAGTTGGATTTCTCATAGCTGATGCATTTTTGGCGCTTCGGAAGAAAAAAGAACAACTGGAAAATGCTTACGACCTATCTCATGCGCGTTTTCGTTCTTCGCAACAAGTTGCGATGCTGCCATGTAAAAAAAAAATAATAATTAGCCGACCATTACGATACTCCCTAATGCGAAATTTGAGCGCAGCTCTATGTGCGTTTTCATTTCGCGACATATTGGCTGGCGCGGACAATCTGTCTCGTGTGGGACGTTGCAAACGGAGCGAAGTGTGGCGCAGCTGCCTCGCTAATCGGGAGATCGCGAGAGGCAGCGCGTTAGCGACGCGTGGGTGCGACTCACAGCAGCCGCCGCAGACAGAAGCTGCGCTCATGCAGCGCTTTATTTCCATATGTGGTATCACTGGCGTCATCGGTGAACAAACGACGCGCGCTACTCTGGCGTCTAGCCCGTCTTGCGCGGCACTACGCTTTTCTTCTCACGCTTTCGCCACGCCCTCCTCCTCCTCTTTCGCCCTCGCGCTTTCTTCGCTATCACCGTCTTTCACCGGCCGCTGCGCCGCGCGTTCGCTCTTTCATCCTTCTCTGTGCTCGTTAGCTCGGTGCGAGGGACGCCGACGATCGCCGCAGGAACGGGTGGCTAAGAGCTTCGCTATAAGAATACAATTCGGTTCCGACACATCAAATGCGCGAACGATGGACGAAGGTCAAATACAACGACAGGAGTAGCGCTGTCTTCTGTTACGGATCTGTTGTCATAACAACAGAGCCACCGTAACACTGTTACCATGATTTACCCAATAGCATAAACCCACACTTTAGGATCTTAAAACAACAACATCCCAATCGTTGCTATTCTTACTTCACTCTATGAAGTCCTTATCTTCGGTTACTGTTATATGACGGCAGGTGTTTGTCGAATGGTCAACGTGTCTAAAAATTCTTTATTTTCGCTATCAACAATATTGCCGTCCCGCCATTTGATAAGCACGAAAAATATAAAAAGATGAATGTGACCTATAAAATCGGGCCTCACCGTATTGTGTTAAGCTGTATTATGTTTTCTTCTGTGTTGACAAAATATCTGTCGTGGTCTGTCACATTCTGATTAGTGGCGCGGTACATGGGGCCAGCATATATACGACGACTTGTAGATGATGCAGTCCAGCTCGAAGCATCAAATGCAACACTTAGTTCGGTCTAACGTATGAAAAATACTTGCCGACTGGCTCCCAGAACACATGGTGTCAACTAAAATCGCAAAAAAGAAACATAAACATAACGAACTTGGTAACACCTCTCCGCGGTCCTGTTTAAAGAAAACTCCTTTAAAATGGATACATGACACTCTCATGGATGATGTTGAGGATACGGGGTTTCATAACCAATTTCCCAACTACATGTCATAGCCCTAAATAGGGCTGCAGTTTGCAGAAATAAAAAGAATATTCTCACCCGTTCAAAGTTCACTTATTTTGGTAGCAGAAAAGAGAAGGCATATGCGCATAGGTAGGGTTACGAGAGATGTTTTTTTTTATTGGACGGGCCACTATCCACTTAGGTTATCGGTCTAATTATGTTTTATCATCATTACCTGCGTAAACCAGTTAAAGCTGTCTGTCAAAAAAAATCAACAGTTACTATCTAGAAATCGCAATGTTACTTTCTTTGAGACATGCCGCAGACCGAGAAAATTAAAAGCCACAATATTGTTACGTAGGATGACGCAGACGAAAAGCTATGTACAAATATATTTACAAGGAAAATACGCTGCGCTTGGCCAAGAGGCAACAGCCCGCGCTAGCTTCTAATCGTCGTCGTCGTCTTCACACTGCTGGCCTTTCGTGATCGCGCATATTGTGCCGTAGCACTACCCCCGGCTGCAAAAGCGCCGTCCCGGAGCGACTAAAGATCGGACTCGGAAGCAGTGTAGTAGGCCTTGAGCCTACTGACGTGTACGACATCACTAGATGCCACAGGAGAGGACGAGGTTGAGGCCACAGGAGCAATTTCGTAAGTCACAGGCGTCACCTGGCGCAGCACGCGGTAGGGCCCTGTGTATCGCGAAAGGAGCTTCTCTGAAAGTCCGACGTGACGAGAGGGCGACCACAGGAGCACGAGCGCACCAGGTGAAAACTGTACGTCACGATGGCGGGCGTTGTACTGACACTGCTGAGTGGTCTGTGAGGCCGTCAGTCGAGCACGGGCAAGCTGGCGTGCATGGTCAGCGAGGGCGATGGCGTCGCGCGCATACTCGCTTGTTGAGACCGCAGCAGGAGGAAGTGCCGTGTCTAGGGGCAAGGTAGGTTCGCGACCGTACAGTAGATAAAAGGGAGAAAATCCGGCGGTGTCGTGCCGGGAAGAATTGTACGCAAATGTTACGTAAGGAAGGGCAATGTCCCAGTCGTGGTGGTCCTTGGAAACGTACTTGGCCAGCATATCGGTAAGAGTACGGTTTAACCGCTCTGTCAGGCCATTGGTTTGAGGATGGTATGAAGTAGTCAGTTTGTGTTGAATGGAGCAGGAACGCACAATGTCAGCGATAACTTTCGAGAGGAAGTTTCGACCACGGTCAGTAAGCAGCTGTCGCGGGGCGCCATGAAGCAAGATAATGTCACGCAAGAGAAAGTCCGCGACGTCAGTGGCGCAGCTGGTAGGGAGAGCCCGAGTGATAGCGTATCGGGTGGCGTAATCAGTCGCGACGGCTACCCATTTGTTCCCAGAAGATGACGTGGGAAAGGGACCGAGCAGGTCTAATCCAACACGAAAGAACGGTTCCACAGGGACGGTGATCGGCTGGAGATGACCGGCAGGTAGCACCTGAGGTGTCTTCCGACGCTGGCAGGGATCACAGGCAGCAACATAGCGTCGAACGGAGCGAGCGAGACCAGGCCAATAGAAGCGGCGGCGGACGCGGTCGTACGTGCGGGTTACCCCAAGATGTCCTGAAGTGGGTGCGTCATGCATCTCAAAGAGCACAGTCTGTCGTAGCTGTTTTGGCACGACAAGAAGAAGGTCAGAGCCGTCAGGGAGGAAGTTCCTTCGATACAGAATGCCACCCTGGAGGACATATCGGCGAACGGATGCGTCGGTAGGTGTAGAGCGCAGACGCTCGATAAGTGCTCGCAGCGATAGGTCTCGGTACTGCTCATCGGCGATGTTACCGAAGGCAGAGACAGAGAAAATGCCGTTGGCGCTACTACTGTCGGCGTCGTCAGGCTCGTCGACCGGGTAGCGAGACAGGCAGTCAGCGTCCTTGTGCAGTCGGCCAGATTTATAGGTGACAGTATACGAATATTCTTGGAGGCGTAAGGCCCAGCGACCAAGTCTTCCTGTAGGATCTTTCAGTGAGCATAACCAGCAAAGCGCGTGATGGTCTGTGACAACGGAAAAGGATCGGCCATATAAGTATGGGCGGAATTTCGCAACCGCCCAAACTAGGGCCAGACACTCACGCTCAGTGATGGAATAGTTGCGCTCCGCGGGTGAGAGGAGCCTGCTGGCGTAAGCGATAACACGGTCGTGGCCACGCTGGCGTTGTGCCAGTACTGCTCCAATTCCGTGACCGCTGGCATCAGTACGGACTTTGGTAGGCGCAGAAGGATCGAAATGGGCCAAAACGGGAGGCGTTGTGAGAATGTCGATTAGATGAGAGAATGCAAAGGCCTCGTTATCGCCCCACTGGAAAGGAGCGTCTTTTTTCAAAAGGTCGGTTAGTGGTCGTGCTATGGCGGCGAAATTTCTCACGAAACGGCGGAAGTACGAACAAAGGCCGATGAAGCTGCGCACATCCTTGACACACTTCGGAACAGGGAAGTGCGTAACAGCATGGATCTTGCCTGGGTCCGGTTGCACTCCGTTCGCGTCAACGAGATGTCCAAGGACGGTAATCTGGCGACGGCCGAATTGGCACTTCGATGCGTTGAGTTGCAGACCGGCTCGCCGAAAAACGTCCAGGACTGCTGAGAGGCGCTCGAGGTGCGTAGCGAACGTTGGGGAGAATACGATAACGTCGTCCAAGTAGCACAGGCACGTGGACCATTTGAAACCGTGAAGAAGGGAGTCCATCATGCGTTCAAAAGTGGCAGGGGCGTTACATAGACCAAACGGCATCACTTTGAATTGATAAAGACCGTCGGGTGTGACAAAAGCAGTCTTCTCGCGGTCGAGATCGTCCACGGCAATCTGCCAGTAGCCGGAGCGAAGGTCAATAGAAGAGAAATAGCGAGCACCGTGGAGGCAGTCAAGGGCGTCATCAATCCGAGGTAGGGGATACACGTCCTTTTTGGTAACCCTGTTAAGGTGCCGATAATCCACGCAAAAGCGCCATGAGCCATCCTTCTTTTTGACCAGTACTACAGGTGACGCCCATGGACTATATGATGGTTCAATAATGTTCTTGGCAAGCATTTTGCGAACTTCTGCGTGAATAACTTGACGCTCAGCTGGTGACACTCGATACGGGCGGCGATGAATAGGAGGGGCATCGCCGGTATTAATGCGATGTTTGACAGCTGTAGTTTGGGCTAAAGGACGATCGTTAAAGTCAAAAATATCGTGGTAGGAAAACAGAACGCGGTAGAGTTCACGAGCGTGCTCGGAGGGCAAGTCGGGGGCAATCATTTTCCGTAAGTCAGCGATGGTACAATTTGCCGACTGCGATGGTAGAGGAGTATCGGATGAAGTGTCGTCTACTGCAATGGATGCTACTGAGTGATCCTCGAATGAACAAAGCTGGGCCAAAGACATCCCACGTGGCAGCACTTGTGTCGTCAAGCCAAAGTTGACCACTGGCAGGCAGACGCAATTCGCCGTAATAGATAAAACTGTATGGGGTACTGTGATCCCATGTGTAAGGAGGACGTCTTGCATAGGAGCCGCGATGTAGTGACCGTCGGGGACTGGTGGGGATGACACTAGGTCAACGTAGGTCAGTGCCGAAGGTGGCAAGCGAACGAAGTCGGCGGAACTGAGGCGACTGGGGTGTGGTTCAGCAGGATCCAGAACAGGCAGGTCAAGGCGGAGAGTACTGGCGGAACAATCGATGAGAGCAGAATGTGCGGAAAGGAAGTCTAAGCCGAGGATGATGTCGTGGGGACAGTGGGCGATGACTGTGAATAGCACGATTGTTGAGCGATCGGCGAAGGAGACGCGGGCGGTACACATACCAATTACGGGGGCTGTTCCGCCATCGGCGACACGGACAACAGGCGTCGTGGCGGGCGTGATAATTTTCTTGAGCCGGTTACGAAGGTCAGCGCTCATTACGGACAAATGCGCCCCAGTGTCTATGAGAGCAGACACAGAAACACCGTCGACTTGCACGTCAAGAAGGTTCAGATGAGTGGGCAAAGTCAGTAGAGGATTTGGCGGCGTAGGGAGCAATGCAGCGTCACCTCGAGGCGCTGCATCGTCTAGTTTTCCGGCTGGGAGCGGCGTCCGAAGGGAGTCGGCGAATAGGAGCGACGGGGCTGGGGAGAGCGAGATTGTCGTCGTTGGGGCGAAGGCGAACGAGAATAGGGGCGGTTCGTTGCAGGAGAATCAGTGGCGGCATTATCGGAGCGTGCGGCATAGGGACGAGAAGGGCCACCTGAGGGGCGAGAGTAGGCAGTATAAGTAGGCCGGCTCGGGGAACTCCAGCGACTACGACAGTGCCGAGAAATGTGCCCGATTCGATGGCAGTGGAAACAAATAGGCTTGTCGTCAGCAGTGCGCCATTCAGATGGGTTGCGGAAACGTGGTGGGTAAGAAGATGCGGGACGGGGCGAAATCGAAGAAGCCGGGCGGGTATTAGGGCGATGGGCCGAGCAGATGGTGTGAAGACCCATGTTTTCAAACTCCTGGCGGACAACTGCCTGGATCAGTGAGACCGTGACTGCAGATGTGTTGGTGGGACTGGAGTCGAAGGCAGCCGGATAGGCGGCCTCGATCTCACGCCGGACGATCCTGGTAACATCGGCAGTGTTGTTGGGACGAGGAGCGTCGGCACAGGAAGATGTCGCTGGGGTGTTGGGCAGACGGGCAAACTGCTGGTCAATACGTCGGCTTTTGGCGAGTTCCAGGCGGCGGCACTCTCTTATAACAGCATCCACCGTCGCTACGTTGTTGCAAACGAGCAAGTGGAAGGCGTCATCGGCAATGCCTTTGAGGATGTGGGAAACCTTGTCTGACTCAGTCATGTGGGTGTCAACTTTGCGGCACAGAGCCAAGACGTCCTGAATGTACGTGACATAGGGCTCTGTTGACGTCTGCACACGGCCGGAAAGCGCCTTCTGCGCGGCAAGTTGTTGACCGTAGGGGTTGCCGAACAAGTCTCGAAGCTGTGTCTTAAGTGAATCCCAACTGGTGAGCTCATCTTCGTGCGTGCGATACCAAACTCGAGGTGTGCCACCGAGGTAAAAGACTACGTTGGCGAGCATAATAGTAGGGTCCCACCGGTTATTGCGGCTGACGTGTTCATACAGGCTGATCCAGTCATCGACGTCTTCCCCATCTTGGCCCGAGAATACGCCAGGATCACGGGGAGCGGGGAGAGTGATGTAGGTCGTCGAAGTGGCAGCAGGTGTCGGAGCCGGCGGAGTCGGGTTGTCGTCGCCGGGAGCCATGAAGGAAGGCTCGACGTACCGTCCACTGCGAAGCTCCGTGACGAGGTACAGGGAACGTCCACCTCCACCAGATATGTTACGTAGGATGACGCAGACGAAAAGCTATGTACAAATATATTTACAAGGAAAATACGCTGCGCTTGGCCAAGAGGCAACAGCCCGCGCTAGCTTCTAATCGTCGTCGTCGTCTTCACACTGCTGGCCTTTCGTGATCGCGCATATTGTGCCGTAGCAATATGATAATTATTAGCACCAGCCACACTCAAATTATAAAGCTTATGTAGACTTCATTTCGTTGTTTTTTGATTATTATTATTTCACGAATTTCGCCGGCGTCCGCACGATGCAGCAATCGGGTCTCCCTGCCGCGTTAAAGCCCATTTGTGCCGCGTCCTTCGAACCTACCACCTAAGGCATGTCAGTTATCTTAGAGCGCGCCTTAGTTGTCACTGAATATCCCACCTGCCTCGGAGTGGCTCTTTCTCGGCAACACAAAGCACGACCAACGCTGCCTGGTGGGACCTAACGGCAACTCCTAACATCAATAAAGCTTTCATTCATTCATTCATTCATTCATGGAATATTTTTTCATAAGTCTTAATACACCGTGAAGTTTGATGAACAATATGCTTTCCGCAATCTGTTGATGCACGACATAAAGCTGTATAATACTCCGAAAAACTACAATATTCTTTATTGTTATTATTAAAGTTATTATTGCCTTTGCTTTCTCGATCGAATGTAGACTATAACATTTTTTAAGCGAAATGGTATTATTAATTCGACCTAATCCGCATAGCACCCGTGTGTTCATTTCTCCACACAGGCAGGGCGACATGGGCCGACCGCCAGACGCTGCCAGTTCCCCCGCTTCCCCCGCTGAGGCGCCGACGAAGCCGTCGGTGCCTCTCCCGCCGACGCCCGCGAAATGGCCGCTTCGTCCGGCGCTCAAGAACGCACAGGCGTACCGGAAGCAGTGGGCAGACGCCGACAAGGGAGCAGCGCAGCTACCGGGAAAAGCGCTCAAGCCCTGCCTGGTGGCGCCAGCCTTCGCCGCCAAGGAGGACACCGTGGTCAGGTTCCTCTTGCTCAGCGCCCGGAACCTGGATCCCGTAGACAACAGGGATTCCTGCTGCCCTTACGTCGTCTTCAAGCTGGGCAACGAGAAGTACATCAGCAAGGTGGGCCGTACCGTCGCGCCCTCGGCGCATGGGCAGGCGCGCGCTTGGGGGAAACCTAGCTCGCGTGCGAAGTTAAATGCAACGTGCGGGCAAGTTTGAAGGGTGCAGCTTTTTCGGCTCGAACTTAAGAGAAACGTAAAAGGTACGTCGGACCTCTTTCTTTCTTTATTTGGTTGGGGTGGAATTTCTTTTTATTCAAAAGGGCCAGTACAAGCAAATTTACCAATGAGCTGAGACGGAGATCCGCGTGAAGCTGCGAGCCATGCGTGCATATATGTAAGCGGCGCGTGGCGAGGTCAGTGTCACTAAACAACGTAGACACGTGATCGTAACATCATAGACGCGTTCGAACTTGGCGAGTTTCGGTTAATCGTGTTTTGGAACTCCGTGGGGTATGCGACAGTGAGTCGCTTCAGAATTGTCGGGCATCACGATGAAGCTTGGCGAAGTCCGTCCCGAAAGGAGTAAGTTGCAGGCATTCCAAAGTGTAGAGCTGCTTTTTTAGGTGCCGTAAGAAAAAGTTACGAAATTTGTGCTGATTGAGGTTCTGTGTGCGTGCCGGTGGCAGAAAAAAAAAAGAGTGTGCTGTTTACGCGTGTCGTAATGAAACGTTACAGGAATAGACTGCATGCGTTGGAAGGAACATGACGGAGAAATTCGAATGTTCCAGTGGCACCTCTGCAAAGTCCAATGGTGCCCCTGCAAAGGAATTTTCGAATGGTCCTCCGAACCTTTGAAACTCGCCTTCCGGTAGTTAACTAAATTTTTGAATTGTTGGTTTAGACCTTAACAATTCTGCTTGAAGCTTTGCGTATACACAGCTATAGTTGGCGAGTTGGTTAAATACACTTAACAGACGTGGACAAAATAAAGGACGAGGCGCATGAATCACGTGTGTGTTCTGTGTCCATTCTTTTGTTGACGTCCGTTGAGGGTGCTTACACGTTCACGTATATATACTGGAGACCATCTACGCTTTCAGGCAGCCGCTGAATCTGTCCTTTATATTTGGAAGGATCAATTTTGGAGTGTTCATTGTAAGTAACGTATGCGGGAGCCCGGCTGGACGCCGGTCAATATTTCTCTCAAGAGGCATTCTCGCGAGCAGGAACCGTTATAAGGTCCCGAAGGTCACTGCCAGGTATACGTTCGTTAACCCGGCCTAATAATTTCAGCGGCGTGACATTTTTGTATTGGCGAAGGACGTCTTCTCCGGTTAATGACCATGCGGCGTGGAAAACCGCGCGGCGCTTGGCGGTTTCTCCATCCCTGACCGCGCAGCACACCGATTACGTTCTTACCGCTACATCCCGATAACGGGCTGTTACGTCCACGGGAAAGGTGATTTGAGGAGGCAGTCGACGAAAGAATGCCATCTTTCCTCCGATCTAAGGTATCTCACAAGTAAAGCTATACCGCTGCTACCAATCGAAGGACCACCTCAGGCAACTTTTGAATGCGTTATTTTCTCCTGAACGGAACAAGTGTGCGCTGATATCGCGCCGTCGTAATTCGAAAGCAAAAGCGGGGCAGGCGAAAGGCCCTATAGAGCGAGGAAAGCATCTCTCTTATAGGTGTTGTTTAAAACGTGGCGTTTATGACGTGTCTCCAGCTCCGCAATCGCTTCCGGCGCATCCAACCAGCAAAAGCTTGGTCTTCGAGATTAGTTTCTCCTACCTACACAGGAAGCGGTCTCTGGGGCGTGGATTCGGACGCCACCTCTTGCATGATACAATTGAGACCGTAATTCGCAGGTAGATGGAGAGTTGAAGTGACCAGCAGTTGTCGAGCAACCAGTGTCGCTGGAACCAACGATTCGACAACGGTATTTGTCTTTGTCCTGACGAAGACAACGTCAGTACCCCTGTCGAAACATTGGCTCGATCCAGCGACATCGATTGCTCGGCCCCTGTTTATCATGTATAATGGGCCGGAGGTGTTAGTACGGTAACTCAACCATGTTGCTCAATGAGATGTCAGGCGCGAATGCCATGGTCAACGATGTCGCTCGTTAAATCGCTGCAGAGCTGACGTAGTGAAGATTTAAGCACGAGTTATTAAGCACTGTAGCGAAAGAAGTCCGAATTTTGAAGATCTGAGAAAGAAGCGCACCGCGTGAAAATCGGCAACTAAAGGTTTAGTCACCAGCGCGCCTAATCAGGTATACCATAACTTGAACGTCTCTCATCAAAATACAAGTATCACGTGCTCCTAGTACTTTCCTTAGCTGTTGGTCATTGAATGCTAAACGTCCTTAAGATGAAAATAGGGATATTATAAGTATATGGGCAAGGCCGGAGGGCTTACGCTTTAAATATATCCCTGAAGTATAAGTATATTATTGTTTATTATTTACGTGTTTGCTATGATTTTCATTTATTTTGTTGTCCACCGTCGTTTACACTTGCAGTGACTTGAGAATATTATTATACAGTAGGATGCCTACGCTTCGCATCGGACACTGAGAAACGATTCGTTCGAGCGGTATGCCTGCTGAGTGAATTGTTACCGCGCGCTTACCTTTGCAGGTCATGGAAGACACGAATGACCCCGTGTGGAATGAGCCCTTCGACATTTTCGTACCGGTGGGCAACAGCCTCTACCTACAGATCATGATCATGGACAAGGACCCCGCGGCCTCTACCGACTTCATCGGCAGGTCAGTCCTACCGGTCACCACAGTCATCGGCTTGATTAAATTCAAAATTTCCAGAGAACCTCCTGCGGCTTGCCTCGACACATGTTCGCACCACATTCGCGTAAATGTCACGTTTCCGTTTCGTGAAATTGTCTGCCCACTTGAGGGATTTAGACTTAATTCAGTTGCTTATCTTCAATGTTCCTGCGTTGCGAGTGGACCATTTATTCGCCCACGAGCTGTCGCCCGCCGACGTCCTGGTTAGCATAACCGGTAACGCCACTGTATCACTCGGGCAATTATTGTCCCGTGGTTGGATGGATCATCAAACCAGGGCGTAGCTTTCAAAAACCGAGGCCTCGTTTCCGTTTCATCCGTAGCTCCGTGCTGCATTTCATATGGATGCCAACTATCCGTGCCATACATTGACAGGCTCAGTCCTGCAGGTCATCGCACGTTGCCTTAATGTTTGAATTTAGGTTACGACCACCAGACGTCACTATAGTGTCATGTGCGCTGGAACGAGTAGGAGAAATTGTAGTAAGATGAACGGCGCGTAGCTAGAAATAGGTATGAAGTCTTCCTCACGCAAAACGTCGAGAAAGGAGAGTGATGTGATACAAATTACTTAGTTAAAAAATATCAGTGCAACGGGCCAAAACAAGGCCTCCTCCTGGATATATCCAGTTACCCTGTTCCCTGTGCCAACCGCAACCTTCCTTTTTTCCGCAAATTGCCAATTTTCGCCACTGCGTCGGATAGTTCCCCCGCTTCCACCGGCCATTTTCTTGCTCTAAGAAATCATTCCGTTACCCGACTGGGCTTCGAGCTTGTCAACACTGTCGGCAAACAACACGTCGTCAGACCTATAGCTGCCACGCAGAAACAAGTATCTTTAGCGTTGTTGTTGCTGCGGTGTGACGGCGTTGTCGAAAACATATTCGCGCATAGTGCGGGCCAACTTGTCGCTCACCATGACAGCGCTTTGATAAGAGCGCAGGGTTACCAGATACACGCCCAGCGCTCCGTCCCCTTTACCCAATCCCCACTTTCCTCCCTCAATTTCAGCATCAGCTCCAGGTTTGTCCTCTGGTCAGAGCCGCTTTCAATTTCTTAACATCGTGTATTCGTGTTCGTCAATCAGAGTGCGAAATGGTTGATCTGCTGTGTTTTTTGTACACGGTGATGTTTTCGTCTGTAAGCTGCAGTAAAAACGAGCAAAATCACTTTTCCACGCCCCTCTGTCCTCCGGCGAAATTGGCGATACGAGCGATAACAAACCACAGCCTGATATCTATACGTGCCGATATAGCCATTCAAAGCTTCAAATATCATGACCGATTGTCTCGAGTCTACATACCGCAAGTCTAAAGCAGCCGATAAGATATATCTCACCGGCGAATACTGCAGACGGCACTACAGCAAAAACAAGAAACAAACAAAGCCGCTATCTTGAACTGTTAACGCCGCGCACATAGCGTGACCTTACCGCAATTGAGCAGCGTCCAGACACTTTGTAAAAAAATATGACATAGCTTTAGAACTACGATTTCACAATCAACATTGGTGAAAAGGCGAGGTTCTGTGCTTGATGAGCAATTTAAGGGCACATTGCGATAGTTCGAATGTACCGAGCTCAAAAGGATGAGACTGTTCAAACGTGCACCAAGAATGACGCAATTTCCGTGATGTAAGTCGACAGAATGTTATCGGGAGACGAAACCAAGAAAGCGTTACCGCGTTAGAGAAGAACAGCCGTCACAAGACAAGACGTAAAAGAAGGGCAGAGACAAAGAAGTTTGAGCCAATTTGAAAAATTGTTGGGACATCTTTCGCGCGGGAAGGGGGGGGGGGGGGGGGGGGGGGCGACAGTTACCGAACAGTTTGGGTAACAGACACAGGCCCGAAGAGGAACGTACGAATACACAAGACGACGACTTGTCTTTTGTTCGTTCTCGCGTCTTCGACTGCTATAGCTTATTTCTGCACACGTCTTTAGTTCATTATCCCTAAGTGCCTTCTAGCGCCGCCGACAATAAATAATGAATCTCAGGAAACGAAAGAAGTCCATTCTGACAGACACCCAAGCGGGATCGGTACTGTTGAGCAGAGCCGTCGCTGTAATCACTCTTCCTCGAGATAAAGCAAGACGCTGGCACAATGAAGAGCGCATATGTCGGGCTCGAGACTGACTTAGTCATCGCGTTCATTAGTTGGCGCCAGACGAAATTGGACAGGCGCGCAACAGAACAGCAGAAAGTTTGCTAATCAGCCCCTGTTACGCGCTTGCTGTTAATGCACTAGTAATGAATGCGTGAACTCAGAGTGACAAGACTACAAGGCGGGTTTGGATTTTAAAAAAACGTTCGTTTTGTAGCTTATTAAAAACCTCAAGGATATGGTACACGACTGCATAAAGGCCTGGTTGGTCGTCACTTAATTAAGCTCAACTGATAACGGAGGTAATTCCGACGACAAAGACGATTTTTTTGTTACCACCCGGGCGAAAAGCACGACGAAGGCCAGACCACGTGGGCCAGGCGGATGCCACGTTTAGCGCGACATGAACAAAATAAACTCAAATAAGCTCTCACTGACATCATCACGCCGGGTAATAGAACGACCATACACTGTATGTACGACCATACGGGCTCGTGTGTTATACTGCTAATCGAGATAGATTACCTCACACATTCACCTGCTTCCTCGGACTAAAACAGTCGGTATTGCGCCGACATTTGTCGGCACAATAGACAGACAAATGTCGATGGAAGGGACTATTATGAAAGTGTTCGAGCACACCTTAGAATATAACCTGGTATATAATGCTATTAGAGCCGGTTACTCCCCTTACCAAAATTTTTATAGAAAGTCTATAGACAGTTCATAGACAGTTCATAGACAGTTCATAGACATTTGTCTATGAAGCCTATAGACTGTCTATAGATATTTCTTTAGACTAGTCTATGACAGTCTATAGACTTATGGCCATACACTTTTTGGACTAGTCTATAAAAAGCCTGAGTCTAGACTTCCTGTAGACAATCTATAGAAAGTCTATAGACTTATGGCTATACACTTTTTATAGACTAGTCTATAAAAAGTCTGAGTCTATAGACTGTCTATAGAGCGTCTATAGATTAATGAAAATTCACGTTTGTAGACAAATGTCCGCAGGATGTTTATAGACAAAAGTGTATAGGGTTATACAGTTCTATATTTGTAGACTGAAGTCTATAAAATGTCTATAAGCAAATGTCTATAGGCTACCTATAGACATTTGTCTATAGACATTTTATAAACTTCCAGTCTACAAAAACAGAACTATATATTCTTATACACTTTCTTCTGACATTCTGCAGACATTTGTCAACAAACATGAATTTTCATTAATCTATAGACATTCTACAGACAGACATTTTATAGACAAGTCTACAAAGAGTGTATAAGGCCATAAGTCCATAGCTATCTGCTATCTACAAGTTAGTGTACATTTTTGTTTACATGTGGTAGCAAAAAATTTTAAATTTTATGCATATGCACCTGTTGCTTTCCATCTGCACTTATGCATTAACGTTAGTAGATTAATAATGCTCCTGAACCAGCTGTACTCTCATATATGTTGCATAAACAGACAGAATCGAGGTGCTGAATGATGCAGTACAAAAAAGAAAACAAATGCATCGGGAATGAATTAACTGTTTTTATTGCACAATATAATATATGAATTTCTTAAAATACATGTCTTATGCTATTATGGAAAGAGACTAAATATTTACGCTACTTCCCCTTGGCAAGCATGGTCGCCAGGCTGGCCTTGAACTTTGTGGCATTAGACCCAAGTGTTATGCAGGTGTATGCTGCAAATAAGTAGATGCAGCAATATGAGGCAAAAAAAGTGTGTATTCTTTGTATGTTCATTAAGCAGCTTTATTTGCTCAAACCATCTAAGTCAATACTTAATGCGTTTTAGCTATGACTAATGGCTGCTTGTCAATGCAAATCAGTACCATTATACAATGTTTTATTTTACGGTATGGTGAACAATTAAACAGTCACAACTGCTGCTCGTGCCAGCAACAGTGTGTTCCCTTTTATGGCAAGTTCATATATGATGCATGAATGTAATTATCCCAAATTATCTCTATATTTATTGCTGAAACGTCACCCAGTCGAACTTTCTGTAATTTTTTTTTGGTACCCGCCGTGGTTGCTGAGTGGCTATGGTGTTGGGCTGCTGAGCACGAGGTCGCGGGATCGAATCTCGGCCACGGCGGCCGCATTTCGATGGGGGCGAAATGCGAAAACACCCGTGTACTTAGATTTAGGTGCACGTTAAAGATCCCCAGGCGGTCGAAATTTCCGGAGTCCTCCACTACGGCGTGCCTCATAATCAGAAAGTGGTTTTGGCACGTTAAACCCCATAATTTATTTTTTTTAATTTTTTTGGCTAGTAGTTAAATATGCCCGTGCAGAGGGATATGCTCAGAAGACGTGACTTGAGTATTCAAAGTATCATGCGAAAGATTGTAATTTATTTTGCTTAATACACATTTAAATGTATTTCTCATTCTCTTGAATGAATTGGTCATTGCCCATAACTTCAACAGAAGGGAGATGGATCGATTGTATTGATATGGTCACTTAATTTCTTACAGGTAATGAGGCCTCTTGGGCATGCTAACAGGTTTCCAAGTTAGGTATACCACATGAACACCCGAAATACCACGCTAGTACTTTGTGCCATGGCACGACAGATATGCCCCTCCTAGGAAACAAAACTGATTATAGTTTGAGTGAATGCTATCACAGTAAATTATTTAGGTGCTCCCAAAGATGAAACATTTTTGTGCGGTTTCGAGGTTCAGGACTTTTAGTTAGCGCAATAGAAAGCAAATTGAGTAAGAAGTATCAGTATGTTTTACTTTCATTCTTTTTTTCAATAAATGGGACCAATTTTTCTCAACTTTTTATGAGGTGAAACGTTTTAACAATATACTTAACAGAGAGATTCTCTGGAAACTTTGTATGACCTATAACAAGACAGCATACCTATGTGGTCATTTTAAAATTCCCCAATCTTCTGCTGTTTTCTTAGAAATTTTCTGGCAGTTTATTACATCCGCATCTTAAGTGCAACAAAAGAGTATTGTGGTTTGATGCTTGCCAAGTACTGCCAGTCCATAATATTTAGATAAAACGAAGAACACGTCAGTCACTTGACATGCAGTATTAGATTCAACTGAATTGAATCCCTTGTTTAATAAAGTTGACAATGGCTTGGGCAAGTTCGTAATTGATGGCCACACGAGTACAACACTGAAGACAAGGACATAGAGACACACACATAAAGCAAATGCAACAGTGTGAGGGAAAACTATTCAATGAGTTATTTTTAGGGTTCAATAGAGGTTTCTATATAATTTGCTCTCATCACTTATGCCTCTAGTTAACTTTGTTTACCTCTGACTAAAGACTACATGGCAATATGAATCAGTACCATTATGATGTTTCGTTATGTTACAGTATGATAAGCAGTTAGACAACCGTAATGGTCGCCGGTGCCAGCAACGATACGCTTCGTTTCAAGACAGGTTTATGTGACACACAGTGCACTTATAAAAATAAAAGAAATGCGAGAATCCCAAACGATTCTTATAATAATTGCTGAAACAAAGATACCCGGCTGGACTGTGCACATTTTTCAGGCGTTAATGCAATATGCCCGTGCCGAATGAAAATGCTCAGCATAGTGACTGCAGTTTTGAACAATCACGTTAAGAATTGCAATTTATTTCCGCTTAGAACAGTCTGCAATGTCTCTTTTCTCATACTTCGAGATGAATGCATTTGCCACACTTTCAGTAGAATGCACATGAATGGGGGCGTATTGATAAGGTTACCTATCAACTAAAACATGTTACGATCTCTTAGGTGTGTTGATAAGGCTAGAACAAGTGCAATGTCCACTAAATTATTTGAATAATCTGCGCGTTATCTGCTAAGAAAAGGCCACCAAATGGATAATCTGGCTCTTTTTTTTTTTGTACAGCGCATATAATATACAGTCTGTCGAAGACGACGGCACTAAATGCAACAGTAATGAAAACCGGAACACTTATTACGCACGACAAGGGCTTCATACCATGCACGATTCGCACAATGGGAATCTGCGCCAGCAGCTGCCTAGTGATTAACAGCACGTAAACTGCATAACGCCGAAGCATCGAAAGGTGCTTTACGCTTTTCAAGTAGCCCGAAAGATAACTTCTGCTGCTGAACTGTTTATAAAAGAGACTAAAAAAAAATCTTCCAACTACTGTCAAACGCAATACCTTCAGTTTGAAATGTGTAAAGCTGCGTCCCGGCGCGACTAATTTATTGTTCTCTAATCTTTTCGCCTAAGTTGCGAAGCTGCAAGAGACTGAGCTTATCGCAGGTTTCATGCTCCAAAAGCATTTGTGGTTGCACATATTTAGATTGGGTGAATCTAGATATTTCTTCAAGTCTCGTGTTTTGCTTGTGGTAACTTCCCAAAATTATTCAGATTGGTTGCCAGGAACCTTAAAAATGCTGCTACTTTTAAACTATACGAAAACGGCAGCGCACACATTGCTGATGCATGCCCCGCAAACATGGCCTTTCATCCGAGTATACGCTATCAGTTATTCAACTATACATCTCTGTTTGAAAATTCTTCATGCTAACACAATTTCGAGATATATACGTATCACGAAAATTTCACTCCACATGCGACGCAGCATTCATCGCGGCCGGATCGAGCGCCACGAAATGAGATCTACCACACTGGCTGCTCAACGCACACAATCCGCTTAGTGGCAGCTCAGCATCAAGTTAAAAAATGGTGTACTTCCTTTTTTACGCACATCAACTATGACGCTAAAATGAACAAGCGTGAGCGATCGCTTGCCGTAAAACATTCCATATAGTAGAAGTGAGAACAAGAGCGCGTTATCAACTCATGAAACTGAGAAACCGATACTATGCCCGAGTCGCCTGCGCTACATGCAGCCGGTTCGCGCTAGGAAATGCGCTTACCTAACCATGAGCTATTGACGCATAACATCTTTGCTAAAGCTTACCGTTCAGTGTAGTTGACGTGTGATGCCACAAAGAAGACACGCATACACAGACACCAACGTTCAGGCAGACACCGCACACCGCTACAAGCGGCGCACTCGTTGAGCATTCAAACTGACGCGGACAGATGGCGCTCATTGCGCAGGCGCAGGACCTCCGGGCGCCGGGGCGCGCGCGCTCCGAGAAGTCTGTGCGCCTGCTTTTTTTTTTTTTTTTTCTATTTCTCTCTCTCTCTGCGCGCCATGCGCGCCGAAACGGGTTGCTTTTCTTTTCCATTTTTCATCCTTTTTTCATGAACGAAGGAAATGCGCTGGCAGGTTGTAATACAAATGCTGTGGGCTATCGTATGAGACTGGAACGCACGCATGGATGAATGCGCTGTTTGTAAAAGCCGTAACAGGGCCCTTCCGGCGCTTGCATTATCGCCAGCGACGATGAGTAATACAGCGCATTTGTAGCATATCTTCCAGCGTATCGCCAAATGTGATGCCCACACGTATGTTAGTGCAAGTTTTCCATTCCGATGATAGGTCAAAGCAATCAGTACAGCAATGAGGTACTCATACGCGTGTCCGCGCAGTCATACCGCCTGTGAAATACTGGGTGGGCTCAGATAATTTGGCACATATTTTAAGTGAATGAGACACTTTGATAAGGTTATAGTGCAGGATATCAGTCAACGAAAAACCACTCGATGTTAGTAATGCAGCCGAGATATGAAGACAATGTGAAAAGTATCTGAGAATCGCACGACACACAACGCGCACACCACATGCGCGACATCTGTTCATCACACACTCACAAATCCGAGTTGTTAGCTACAAACATTACGAGTCTCTGTGCTGTTAGCTTGATGCCTGTTTGAAATCCACTTGTAGCTAAAGTTGGCTTTCATAACATCTATTATCACAATTGGATCGGCGTTTTGCTTTCTTTATTCTACTGCCGCAAAAGTCACGCTATGACAACTGTGAAGACTGTCTTAATTGGGATTGCCGAGAGCGACTACGTAGATCATATCATGTGGTCTACAAATGCGGAGGTATACACTATGCATATACTAAAGTCTACAAATAGGCTCTACCGCAATCTCAGCAGTATACAACTTCAGTGGCTTCAAATGTAGCTCCGTATTATCCACCGGTACCTGCGCTTGGTTACAGCGTACAGCCCCGATTAACGATTTTTGTCTATTTCCAATGTATAGACTGCATGTAAACCTCCAACAATAAGATTTTTACAGTATCGACTGTTTTCTACTTCATCTCACGCCTTACCACAATCGGTATACGGGCTGTTCGCACAAGTTAACCCATTAGGGACCGGTTTCTTTTTTTTCTTGGTATCTTGAAATAAATCTTATATATTAACTTATCTTTGTACTAATAATTCACATGCAAAAAATTATTACTCTTGCCTAATTAGTTTTTGAAATATAGCCCGTGGCCATATGGTCACACTGGGCCCTTATGGTACAGCAAAATACGCGAAGTGAAAAACATTTATTTGAAGCCATGAAACATCACAAAAAACATATATAGCGAATATTCGAGCACTTATTTAGTATGATATCGTTTAAATCATGGAATACACATGCCGTCGTCATATTTTGCGCATTGTGTGTGCACTGTGCTGTTGCAATTATCTCATGCACACCTCCACCTCTTGCCATTAGGTATTGGTGCAACAAAGTTGACCACTTGGTCATACCGTGTACCAGTCAGGACATCACCAGTCTTTGGGATTCTGCATTGACCAGGTCCTCTATGCTTATTGTCCCATCGCATCAGGTAGCTTTGTGCAATTTGCCTACGGAATTCTACCTGCGTGACATTGAACCCTGTTACGTTTCGCCTACGACGCGCGGTATAGCCGGCGCGGATGCAACGGACGCCGGGGCTTCGTTCAAAGCGGCGGACATTTTGGCCCGTTCAGCGCCGCCGATATGCCTCCCCGTCAAGCGCGTCCAGGCATGTTTCATTGCCACGTGTCTTCAAGTGTGCGTGTGTGTGTGTGTGCATGTTGGTGCCCACGCTTGTCAAAGCGCGGCAGCCGGGGAGAGGAGCTCCCCAAGTGTGAAGCGAGGAGGTCTGACCGGCGCCGGCCCGGCGGATGCGTCACCTTCTAGTCTCGACGTGCCCGAGCGCCGCCGTCACGTGGTCTCATCCAGAGACGTTCCGTCTTGCCCGCGACTGCGAGAGTATAAAAGCAGCTGCCCCCGGACGCCAAGGGAGAGGCTCCGATTTCTTCCGTTGAGTTACGTGCTCTCCCGTCTCTCCACTTCGGTCGACCTGACCGCCCGCTCTTTTGCGATGCTAGAATAAACAAGTTGTTCTGTTACCAGTCGACTCATGCTTTGCCGGGACCTTCGGATGCTTCCAGTGCCCCAGGCCGCCAGGCCAACGCTACCCTTGGGGCTTGCGACCCATTTGCAACAACGGGCGTCAGCACTGAGATTCCAACAACCCTTTGCTACGAATTAGCGCACAAGCTTTGCTCATAGATACATCACAAAGTCAAGTGAAAATTGGCCACCACCACTTTTTGGCACGGATTACAATCCTGTGGGCGCCTACATTTGCATCAATATGGTCCGTACCTCATATAAAACATGTACTGAGCAACAGTGTTTTTTTGCGGGCCGATTTGCTTCTTCTGAACACGAGTGTACCTGTCTGCAGATGACATTGGCTCTACGCCGTGAATGGTGCTTACGATCGTTACTACAGAATTGTCCAGAATTGTTGTCCAGATGACAACAATTATCCCTATGTCGCTCAGCACGGGCTCTTCTTACCCGCGAGGTTGGCGCTTGACGAATTGTGGTCGAGCGATAAGGCACTCTTTGGGAACACGGTTCTGCTTCACTGTGCCCGTGCCTTCGTATCCCTGCGCCTTGAGATGCCTGAGTAGTGGCATGCCTGTGAATAAATTATCAAAATAGAAAAAGAAAGGAAGGTCGTGCGTCTCTGCTGCGAGTTCATCCACCATTTGAAGAAGTGGCGCCGCTGCTTTTCCGAAGTCCTTTTCATATTTTTCATATGTTCCAGGATCCCCTGCTTGCCTTGATACACTTTGAAGTTTACAAGGTATCCGTTCTTGGCATTTAGGAAGCATACTTTATACCCGAAGCGGATAGGCTTTCTGCATATAAACTGTTTACAGCCATCACGACCATAATACTCAATCATACTTTCGTCATAGCTCAGGTGACGCACAGGTTGAAAGTGCTCCAGAATCCTTGCTTTCAATAGTGCCATCAATGGACGCAACTTTGCCAACTTGTGACTAAGCGTTAGGCTTGTATTTCGCACAGTGCAGGAATCGCATTATCTGTACGAAGCTATTTCTTCGCATAGCATTGTAGGCCATCGTGTTGCGCATATCCAAGCCGCTGTCCCAATAGCACTTTTTCCCTGGCAAGCGGTTATAGCCGGACAAAACCAGCACTCCAAGAAAACCTAATTCTTCTTTGGTAACCTCCGGTTCTGGCATATTGAAAAATAACGCATACTTTCTTGTTTGTTCGAATAGCAGCTCCACGACGGCTTCGTCAAACAAGATTTCGAACAACTCAACAGGTGAAAAGCCCCTGTAAGCAGCAAAGTTCGGGTAGGGAAATATGCCAAGGCTTTTCGGGAGATCACCGTTCGTCCACTTAGAAGCAGTGGATAATTTCGCAGGAATGGCCGCATCAACTACGGCAGAAGAAACCTCTCATGTTCCGTCACGTTGCCCGCCTGGGGTCGTCACCGTCCGAGTCGGATCCACCAATACGGCGTCCGTCAGAGAAAACAGTTTCAGCGCCGGCTCATAGCTGCCGCCAGATTAGATTGTCAATGAGCCCGCCTGAGTCTTCATCGGCCGACTCCTCATCCGAATAGGTGCTAGCCTCTCGCGGGTCAATATAAATCACTGACACGTCGTCATCGTCTTCTTCGAATATCTTCGCTATTTATTCCAACATCAACCTATTCAGACATTAAAATAAGAAATAACCACTGCGGGAATGCGCCAGCAGCCGTGCAAGAGATGAGAATGCAGTTTAAAAAAAATAAAAAGTTAGGTAGCCTAAAGGCCTGGCGTGACCATATGGCAACGCGCAAGATAACACACTCGTTGACGGATAAATCAAACATAAATCTTTAAGAAATGCTCATCGAAGGTCACATATTCGAAGAGCAATATGGAGGTAAGGATATCGGACTATTGCTTAAACAAGTAGTGAAATAAAAACACATTACCCCTTGGAGTGATGCATGGCGACGCTACTCGCACAGCAACCCTTATTCCCGCCGTTGCGAGGGGCTCCCACAACACGACTGACAGCTGCTGCCACTTGATATCCATAAAGGGAACTCTCATCTGTCTAACGGCATGTCAAAGGCGATTTTGGTGCCGTTTTGTTAATCTTAATTAAATGAAATCCACTGTGCAGACTAACGTGACCATATGGTCACGCTGGTCTTTAATGGGTTAACATGACCTTTTGTAACGTCCCACCCTATGGCCTTCACTTGCGGTGGTACAGGAAACCGTGGAAAATAATTTGAATCGCAAAGTATGCGGGGTGTTTCACTTAATTTAACATCTGCAAATGCTGCGCAGCTGGAGAGAGCCAAGGTAATGGTGTTTGTCATCGCTTGAAGATGCTCGATTATGTAATTTGCATTCCCCTGACTAGGTAATTAGTGTTAATTTATTTCTCAGTTATTTTAATTCGATGAAAATTCTCAATGATAAAATTGTACAGCAACAGTAGGAACTCCCGATACAGCGTGAAGAAGCCCGCGATTACACGCAACGTGACTCGAGCGGCCGGTCGCGCAGCAATGTATATATGTGTGTGTGTGCGTGTGCGTGTGTGTGTGTGCGTGCGTGCGTGCGTGTGTGTGTGAATGTGTGCGTGTGCGTGTTTGTGAAGAACTACGTAGAGTGGGAATTGACAAGAAGAAATATACACCTTATCGACTTTGTCTATAGGTAGTCTATAGAGGGGAAGTAGACAAACACTAGACAAAAATAAATAGAGACTGTATCGACTTTCGTCTATAGGTGTCTGTTGTGGGGAAGTAGACAAAAAAGAAACAAACACCATATCGACTTTTTTTCTATAGACCGTCTGTAGACTGCGAATAGACAAAAATAAATAGAAACTTTATAGACTTTCGTCTATAGAAAGTCTATAGACAAACACTAGACAAAAAGAAATAGAGAATACATCGACTTTCGTCTACAGGTAGTCTATAGAGGGGAAGTAGACAAACAGAAACGAACACCATATCGACTTTTTTCTATGGACCGTCTATAGACTGCGAATAGACAAAAAGAAATAGAAACTTTATCGACTTTCTTCTATAGACAGTCTATAGACTTTGTATCAACAAAAGTCCAAATCTATAGAAAGGCAAGGTCGTCTATAAAAAGTCTATAGACTTTCCACTTCGTAAGGGTCGCCGTATACTCAACATGTAGAGCAGAAAATATAAAAGGATAAATGACAGAGTTCTCGTATACGCACGCTACGGGTAAAGGTGCAGGAGTCGCGGAACTATACATACTTCAACCACTCGACATGAGTTGTTCTTACATTTATTTTCTTACGACCACAACGTTTGAATGTCTTGCGAATAACGGTGAATCGCCACATAGCACCACCTCGCATACTAAATTGGGAGATGCTCGTCCTTTACACGTAAGTGGTGCATTATGTAAGATTTTACTTAAGGATTCAGAATGTCACACGCGCGCGCTGTAAAAGAGAGAGAAAAAGATGAAAAGACGAGGAGGAGAACAACGGCTGCATCCGGTTTGCTATCATTCAGTGAGGTAGCCTTAAAGGGGCCACAGAGGTGAGAAGAAAATGCAACACACAATGCGCGGGCATACACATTAAATACAGGCATTTGTATGAAGCACTTACCTAGCCTTGCGTCGCTACGAACCGCACATGCCTTACTTGCGTTCAATAATTCTTTTCTCCACCGTGCGAGTTTCCGCAGAACCGATTTGTCATATGCCCAATGGTAGGTTTGCGCAGGTGACGCCGGCGAGGCCATGCTACCACAAAAAATGGCAGCGGCTTAGCTCGGCTATGCCAGGATATACGTAGCGAAAGCTAAGGCATAGCATGGTTAGCCTTGGTTAATCTTGATTACAAGTCCAGGTTAGTCTGGCTGTCTAGCTATGTTGTGGCGTTTAGCCAGTCGTTCGGCGCGCTGTTCGTCTATTTCCTGGGCGATAAGTTTCCTCTTCATCTCGTTCCGATGTCGATTCCAGGCCTCCTCCTGCTTATCAGAATTGTCGCCGTCCATACTGCCGCCTCAACTGTGGTTTCGGCGCACGCGAGCTCCCCTTTTCAATCCTCCGACATGGTATCAGGCATGCGACGCAGCTAGCGAAGCGAGCGGATGCGAGCGCAACGACGAGGAACGCGATGTGACGTCATACCACACGGCGGCGGCGGAAAGGCGCGGCGGTCCTTTTAGCGGAACACCTGAGGCTCGGTGCTTCTAGTGGCGCATGTGCAGTAGTGGCGAGGCGCGCGTTGTGACGTCATGTGCCTCCTCGGAGCACCGCCACGGCGAAATCGCAAGTTCGCGGCCAGTAAAGCTTTCGCTTTAAAAAACATTATTTTGCTTTGTGAGTGAGTGGTTCGCGTTGAACCTACACCCGTGTGCAGGTTCAACCTGAACCTTGTCGACTACCAGTACGGCGCCACGTACGAGGTGAAGCAGGATTTGGACGACAACGCCGGCACCATCAAGTTCCGCATGGCCCTGGAGAAGGTGGGCTCCAGGGACTTCGCCGAGGTCTGCGACATCCCTACGCGACAGACGCTGGCGCTCATTCGGAAGCGCATATCGGACTCCTACGTGAGTCATCTCGTGCGTCTAACCTTCGTACATGATATGACACGCAGTACAGCATCGGAATGGACGTGTCACGTATGACTCGTCAAAGTGTCCTCTCTTCCTTTGAGCCTATATAGGCGGCCCTATAAGAGACAATTTTCGATCAGTCAGTGTAACGGCGTGCCTCACCACCTTTGACAGGGTATGGGGCCTCGCAAAACGCCATCTTAGGATATAGTGTGCCTCGATGTCGCTTGTATACCGTAAACGAACGCTGTAAAAGAGCTACCGTAAAATCATGTCGCACCGCTGTCGTTCGCAGGAACGCTGGAGCGTTGGAGGCGAGCTGCACGACGTGGGCGAAGTTCTTGTCTTAGGTACGCATTGTGTCACGTGATTCGAACGCGATCGCAATTAAGTGCTTGACGTTCCCTGCTCCCCGAGTAACGAACACCACGCAAGCAAATATCAGTGCGCAAATAACGGCACGACGTGTTTAGCCGCTCCCGGCAGGACCGCAGGCTGAACGAAAAGCGGCATGAGACGCCTCGTTACGAAAGACGCAACGGCAACAATGTTATTTCTTTTACCAAACCCATCTTGTTTCAATCGCTGCGTTCTATGTTCGTTTCGCTTATCTGCTCTTATACTGAGAAGCAGGCATTTATTGTAACGTATCTGGATCCGCAGCCCGACCCACTGCGCCTCAACTTATCCGCAGCGTTAAAACAGTTTTAACACTTTCGTATTCTGATCGAAGCGCACTGCTGTTGACAGCTGTTAAGTGTCTGTGTCTTTCTTCGTCTGGTCACCCATAGTTTGCGCTGTTTTTAAATCCCAAGTAAACAAATAAATACTGCGCTATTTATCGAGGTGGAAAAAAAATTTCTTCTTCACATTGATCTGGCCCCAGCAACCGTTCCAGTGCATCACGCGGCCCCTTGAGAAAATTCATTGCTGACATTTCAGTTATACTTGTAACCATGTGCAGTCACGTGCAATATGACCTGCAACACCAGTGCCCGTTTGAAGGGGCTCCGAGACTGTACGGCTGTGCAGACACAGAGGTAAGTTCCAGACCTAAACACAGCTTCAATTAGTGGTATTTATTGAACTGCTACTTCGCATGTCAGAGCCACCGCGCAGCCCTGGAGCCCCTTCGACCACGGAACAGGAGTGTTGGAAGTCAGATATTGCACGCGACTGTACATCACGTACAGGTGGCTCACAAGCAAGGAAGGAATATATCTTTCTTTTTTATTATTTATGGATTAGGCAGCATTACCGTTTGCTCCTTTAAATAACCATGTACGTCACCTAGGCGACTCACAAGCAAGGAAAGAACATATTTTTAATTAATTATATGTTAAGGAACATTATCGCTTGCTTTTTAAACGGGCAGGTAGCTTTTAAAAAACAGAAGGCGTGGGAAGAGCGCAATAGACGAGGTTGGAGACAAGACAGACACCACTCTGTTGCGCTGCTCCAGAGCCTTCTAATTTGAACCAACTAGCTCAACGTCACATCATTTTGCACTTAATTTCTCTTACAACCGGCCCTTTTTCGTGTGCCAGTGCTCGTGCCTGTGTGTGCGTGCGTGTGTGTGTGTGTGTTAATTGAGCAGTCTCTCATTGCCATCATCATTTTTACTACACTGCCGAAATGAAGCGCCCTGACACCATTACAAGACATAACCTGCAAAATATGCCCTCCGTACACCCTTGAACGCCTTAAGGATGTAGCATGGTTGTTTTCGTCAGAGTAACGCCGCATCTTCTAAAGCTTTAAAGAATGCTTTATTTATTTATTAAATCATCAGGACCAAAGGGCGTTGCAGAGGGAATCGGAATGGGTCAAGGGCGTTTTGTGCGGCATTCTATACCGTTAACGGTGCAAAGGGTTTTGTACTGTGTCGCATTCCTCATTTCTCGCGGTTTCTCTCGCACTAAGAAACTAACTATACCGACATCGCACCCTCTTTTCGCTTTTAAAAGGCGAGAAACGGTACTGCGTGTTTTTGTTGTACTTGCATGCTGCTGCCGCCGCGTCAATTCTTGTTCACTCACTACCTCGGCCGTTCGCGCTAGCATACCGGGCCAGCACCATCGCACCGAACTACAGCGAGAACAAGCTGAACGCCATCTGCGTGGTCGAACTGGCGCCAAAGATGCTCTGGAACAAAGGCGATCCCAAGACCGTCAACCCCACCTGGAACACCATGTACCGCATGTAAGATGAACGCGTCCTTAGTGCCGATACTCTGAAAGCACAGACATGACCGTCGCAGAGAAATATGAACTTTCCGCTACCACTGTTATTGCATGCAGCAACAACACACAGCGCTCTGCGTATACACAGATAGAACTGTGATTCGAGCCGCGACTCTGAGCCCCCGAGATTGCGGGGCGCCAATAGAGGGTCGAAAACCTCGCTCCATGCCGTGCGACTTATTTGGAGAACGTGCTCCAAGGGCCGGTTTAACGTATATTCACCAAGAATGCATTTTTTTTTGTTCAAGCATGCTTTCTAAGCGTATGGCTGGCTAGTATGGCAGAAGCGTGTAGTCAGTACTTATAAGGCCGCCATGATGCGTTTCTGCGCCGCCATAAAGGTGGTACATATACGAGACGACAATTCTTAATGTTTTACACGGCGGCCGCATTTCGATGGGAGCGAAATGCGAAAACACCTGTGTACTTAGATTTAGGTGCACGTTAAAGAACCCCGGGCGGTCGAAATTTCCGGAGTCCTCCACTACGGCGTGCCTCATAATCAGAAAGTGGTTTTGGCACGTAAAGCCCCATAATTTAATTTAATTAATTAAAGTTTTACAGAATTTAAAAATCGCCTGAGGTAGATAGCATAATTGTTGTAATTGAGATGGATTATTCGAAGAGGCGAACGTTACTAGAATGAGAAATCGAAACACATATTCAACTAATTAACTGAAATTCGCTAACTACATTCCTAATTAATTAATTTACGGTACATATTGTAATTTAGAAATTGTAGCCGATGAGTTTGCAACGTGTGTTCACTCTAAATGAATCTCCAGGATGACACCAGTTTCTAGATATTATTTCCCAATGTGTAGGACGAAATACATGGGCGTTTCGGTTAAAAAAAATTATGGGGTTTTACGTGCCAAAACCACTTTCTGATTATGAGGCACGCCGTAGTGGAGGACTCCGGAAATTTCGACCACCTGGGGTTCTTTAACGCGCACCTAAATCTAAGTACACGGGTGTTTTCGCATTTCGAGCCCACCGAAATGCGGCCGCCGTGGCCGGGAGGCGTTTCGGTTACTTTTGCGCTTCAATGCGAAAAGAGCGTTTTGTTAGAAAAGTACGTGGCGCAACAGTGCGTTATTACGACGAGTTTGATGGCGCATATCTAGAAATTGGTGTCATTTTGGACATTAATTCCAAGTGAATGAGGCTCGAAAAACTCAACGGCTACAGTTCGTAAATTGCGATAGGTGCCGTAAAGTAAAATTAAGAAGCTAATTAGGTAAATTCTATTAATTTGTTGTGTATGTGTTTCGCTTTTTCGTGCATGTCCACCTACCTGAATAATCCAGCTCAAATATTGGAATTACGTAATCCACACCAGGCGACCTTTTCAAAAAAATTCCATAACACTTAAAAGTGATCACCACGTACAAAAACTAGATGAGAAAGAATTAGCCACGACAGCCTCTACACATTTTTTTTTTCTTCTTTACACGTGCGGGTGATTGCGGCGAATCATTCTGCACCAACCTTCATACGGCGTTTAGTCGCGGTGGGAATATAAATCTGTATCAACTGCGCAAGCCAAGGCTGCACGGTCCTAATTCCCGAAGCTTTACGTACGTTAGTCAGAATCGCTAGTTGGCTGGCCATCTTCGCTAATATTCTGTTCGCTATCGCAATATACCGGTGCGTCTTCTTATGAACCGCACTTATCGCGCAAACATCTCTCGGCGTCCAATCACAATCCCGCGCCGTCCCACGCAGGAAGGTGACGGACATTCACGCCGTGCTCCAAGTGACCGTGCTCACGGACGTCAAGAAGCAGGAGTTCCTTGGCACCGTGGCCTTCCCACTGATATCGGTGAGGTGACGCGCACGTATTAGCCTCCTCGAAACAAGTTCGGAAAGCTTTACAAAGACGGCCACCCACCCCCCCCCCCAAAAAAAAACGAATCAAGATAAGAAATTTGTAGGATAAAAACAAGGATCATTGCATTGCCTTTTGAGCGCCAAGGAAAAGAAAATATAGAGGGGCAAAAGAAAGGGGGGATAGAAGAATAGGCCAGAAATTAACACCGCCAACTGCGACAGCGTACTTAGATTGTGACGTCTCGGCACCGGCGCGTATGTGCGAACGTCACGGGCAACCTTGCACGCCCTCATTTCTTAAAGTCACGTTTCTTTACCTCGATATGTCTTACGAGCTTGCTTTCGTCCACACTGAGACGCGTTCGCATACGCTCAACACTCCTCAAGCTTGCGTGAATATTTTTTTTTCTAACATTCCTTCCATGTGCGTGAGGTGCGCTTATAATTCTACAAATAAATGCGTGACCGAGGGCGGGGTCAAATCTCTATCCTTTAGCACAGAGGCCTAATGCTCTAAACATTAGACCACGATCGCATGCATGCTTCTCTCGTGCGAAAGTCGCTCTTCGAAACTTTCGGGATCACGCGTCCGTCTATCCCATTATTCTCTCGTGACAGATACGGCGCTTTGAGGTGCTGTGTTAGGCTTCGGTACTGGCACACATTTTCTCTTAGATACCTCCAAAAATTGGTGAAGTCTGCCTATAATGCTTTTGCATAATGCTTTTGCATAAAAAAGTGCGGAGGCGTTTCACCACACTGTAATACAATGCGATTATATCCCCTGCAAGAAGTGTTAACAATGTCCTCCTTCGCTCGGGTTCAAAGCTGAAGGTAACGTTAGCTGATCATCGGTGACGGTAAGCGAAAGACGAATGTTTTGTTGGAAAGAAAACAGGAAACGATGGAATCGCGATCACCACGGGCTTAGCTAATGTTACGAGATAAACTAGAGATCTACAGAATGATAAATGGTAACTCTAAGTGGCTTACAGAAGCCAGGTGACCATTTGACGGGACCTTGATTCAAATGGGATGTCATTAAAAATCAACATAATGGAAGGGTTGGTAGCATTATGAAACACAAAAATATCATTAAAGAAAGAAAAGAAAGAATGAAAGACAAATGGGCATTTATACTTTCGGGTTTCTGGTGGAATTCATAAAATAAATATACTGCCTCGCTATTCAGTTCATACAGCAGCAAACAGTTGCAGATGACCTTTCGATACTTAGTTGGCTCATGCCAGGAAAATATCCAGCCGTTTATGCAGGAATAACTATCCGCCGTGGTTGCTTAGTGGCTATGGCGTTGATCTGCTAAGCACGGGGTCGCGGGATCAAATCCTATTCGCGGCGGACGCATTTCGATAGGGGCGAAATCCAGAAACACCCGTGTACCGCGCGCTGGGGGCACGTTAAAGAACTCCAGGTGGTCGAAGTTAATCCGGAGTCTCCCCCTACATAGTGCCTCATAATCATATCGCGGTTGTGGCACCTAAAACACTAGAATTTATTTTAACTTTAATGCAGTGAAAAAATGAGCTCCGTGGTCTAGTAAGGCAGCTGTATTGCACTTCTGACAGGCCAACACACGTCCTTAACAAGTGGTTCCCCGTGGCTGGCTCACCCATGTCGCGCATGGGGTCCGGCGACTTCTCGACGAATCGAGATTTGTGCGCAGGCGTCACTACACTTCGTCGAAAAATCATAGCCCATCAAAAAATTTGATCTCACTGCAGCCGCTTGTTTGCGGCGTGGTATGCCGACATAATCCTGTGACGAAAAGCATTAAAAAAGCGTCTCTTGAAGCCAGTTTCACGGCTGACAAGAACTGTCGTCTGGCTCTGCAGCAGTCCGTCGCGCAAGAAATCTCGCGCCAAGATGCTACGCATAGCAGGGGCGTAGCCAGGGGTGGGGCTTACGGGGCTTGAGCCCCCCCCCCCCCCCCCCTCGAAATTTTTTCGTGCTGTCATGCGCCGCCGACAAAAACAACTCTCGGCGCCGGAAATCATGCTCGATTTTGTCTAGAACGTCCTGAATTCACGCTCGAAAAGACATTTTAGCGCGAACTTTGCGAAATCGGGCTGGATTTCGCGGAAACGCCGATGCATGGGGAGTCACATATCGCAACGCAAGGAGCCCCACCGAGCACAAAATTTCAAGGGCGTTTTGATGGCGAGCGGGCTCGTCTCGGCATCTCGTGGAGGCCGCGGAATCTACGGAGCGCTTGGATTTCAATTCTGAAACTTTGTGGGTATAAAGTTCCAATAACATTTTGATGCGAAAGGTGCATTGACATTTCCAAAGTCGTGCTTTAGATGTTCGATTCCGGAACTTTGTGGGTTTAATGCTGTTGTAAACATTTGACGCCAAAGGTGCATCGACCTTTCTAAAGTCGTACATCGGGATACAAGATGACAAAGCACGCAGCGAGGTCCGATGAGACAAAGCGTTGTGGTGGTTCATTTGTGTCATCAGGTCACAGAAAAGAATATGAATTTTTTTTCACCTGCGCCAAAGCATCCATGTCAAGACATTAAAGCCACCATTGTAACTAAGTTCTTATTGATTTTTCTACCTAAACTTTTATTCGCGAGGATACATTAGGCCTCTTTCTCATCTTTTTTTTTTTTTCTCTCGCAACCCGCGGGCTGCCGATCGAGCCAGAGCGCATGCGTTTTTCTCGTGCTGCATCGACAACCGCGTGGCGCACTTGGATGCGCGCTCGTTTTTCTCTTGACATAAAAATTGTAACAGCGCAAACACATGCAACCACAAAGTAGCAAAGACGAGACACAAGCGCTTGTGTCACAGCGCTTGTGTCTCGTCTTTGCTACGTAGTGGTTGCATGTGTTTGCGCTGTTACAATTTTTATGCCAAGTATGCACCAACTCGCCCAGAAAGAAGTTTTAATGAAGTACGTTTTTCTCTGGCCGACTGCAATTTCACCTGGCAGAGTTTTGGACGCTTTCTGGCTAGCAGACGAGAAAAAGAAACAATGCATAGTCGCTCGCCGCCAGCACTGCGGGGACTCGACGGATTGCAACGCGTTCGCTTGTGTGCGCAAGGGAGAAAAGCGGGGAGGAAGCGCGCCGCCTTCTGCCGCACGCGATACATTTTGGGAGTGGAGGGAGGGGGGGGGGGGGTGCCGTGATCTGTGAATCTGTGGTTGCGCAACCTGTTTATTTGCCTTGTTTGACGCATTATATTTAGTGACTTTTTCTTAGGTACGTAGATTTATTGGAGACTTATACGCATATTTAAACATCTTGTTGCGAGGTTTTCTGTATATGCGCTGTGAACTTTGTTTCCATGGCCAATTTTTGCCCTGTATCACGCTGTGTCTTCACATTTGTATATTCCATTGTATCTTCGAAATTCTAATGTACGAAGGCGAGTCAAATGAAAGTGAGACAAGCCGCCCCGCGCAATAATGGTTCGGTTCATTATTTTCGAGGCATGCGCGTAGCACATACGCATCTCATTTACAAGTGACATGCAGAGGTGAGGTTAAATGTTCTTTAATGTTCTCATACACTGGGTTGAACAGGGTTACGTGACATAATGGACACTCCAAAAGTTGAACAGCTTGGGGTCGTGAGGTTTTTGACAAATGAAGATGTTTCCCAAAAAGAAATTATTCGCCATATGGCTGCCGTATGCGTTGAACATTGCGTTTCATTGGCCACTGTGAAGCATTGTAGCAAACTGTTCAAAGAAGGACATGAAAGTTACAAAGACTATCCATGGCCGGGCCAAAGCCACCGTGCAATCATCCCCAACACAATTGAAAAGGCCGTGGTTGCTCAGTGGCTATGGTGTTGGGCTGCTGAGCACGGAGGTCGCGGGATCGTATCCCGGTCACGGCGGCTGCATTTCGGTGGAGGCGAAATGCGAAAACACCCGTGTACTTAGAGTTAAGTGCACGTCAAAGAACCCCAGATGAGGGTGACGACATTTTGTGTGCAATTGTGACCGGGGATGACTCATGGTGCCGCTACTACTAGCCTGAAACACTACGGCAAAGCTTACAGTGGAAGCATTTGAATTCACCCCTCCCAAGGAAAACAAAGGCCGTCATTTCTGCCGGAAAAGTGTTGACTTCTTTTTAGATCGTTAGGGGCCATTACTGATCGAATTTTCTAAACCTGGAGAGACTCTAAATCATTTAAGATATTGTGAAAGGTCGGATCGGCTGCGTGTCGCAATCAAGAACAAACGACGTGGAAAATTGAGCATTGGAAACATCTTGCATCACAACATTGCCCGTTCCTACGTCGCTGATGTGGTTAATACGAAACTGGCAAAGTTCAACTGGGAAATGTTGCAACATTCCTCATGCAGCCCAGACCTGTTGCCTTGCGTCTTCCACATTTGGTAAAATTTGAAAAAACTGCTCAAGGGAACCAGATTCGTGTCGGAAGATGAGGTGTAGTCATTTACAGATTTTTGAGGCAGCAATCCAAGGAGTTTTATGAGACGGGAATTACGCGACTCGTTAGTAGGACAAGTAAGTGTCTAAATACTCATGGTGACTACTTTTAAATAAAGTACCCCGTTTATCATATATTCGCATTGGCTCACTTTCATTTGACTCGCCCTCGTATATTTTGCAGAACTCCTGCTTTTTTACATGTGCTCGCAATACACGAGCGGTGACAGCTGCTCCTGCGCAATACATTTTAACAAAGGACAGCGTCATTGAGATTTTCCCCTGGTCGTTGCATATGTACGAAAATGTAAACAAGGTTGTTGAATGACAGATATATATATATATATATATATATAGGTCCCTCGACTAATTCTATAAGGAGGAGGCCGAGCTGCAAAGTGAGCCCCCCACGAACGAAATTTCTGGCTACGCCACTGACGCATAGCGAGGATTCTCATGCTCCGAAGCTCTGGAGCAACGATAGAGTTCTACCGGGGTCTCTATAAATGCAGTCTTCAGCAGGGCACGTGCCAATGGAGCCTGTATACTTGTGGAACGATGGCGTTCGCAAGTCCGCGCGTTAACATCACTCTCACTTGATGGCCAACTCTGTTTGCTATACGTAACAGAGTGCCTTGACGCGCGCAAACACCCTCCCCACCATTGGTGAAGTGACCACGTACTCCCAAGAAGATCAACCGCGCAAAGAACGTTTATTACGGGTATCGCGTGCAATATATAGCACACAGCAAGAAAGAGGGGAAGGGACAAATAGAGAGTAAGGGAAGAAAGTGATTACAGCAGGTGCGCCCAGCTTCATAGGCACGTGCGGTGCCATGACGATACAACCATTGGTACACCGAAGCTGACGGCTCCGCCATCGCTCTTTGCGTCGTCGCCGCAATGGCGTCGCGACAGAGCCATCCATCACTTGTGCAAAGTTGTGAACGGATGCTTGCTCCATTCGATCCTGCATCGTGTTCCGTGCCGATACCCTATTGTTAATCGACTGTCGTAAAACAGATCATTCTCCTATATTTAGCGCTATTTGCCGGAGAGATCTGTTTCGATATACCTGGCGGTTTTTCTTTTCTTTTTCTTTTTTATATACTATGCAGATTTTTAAAAAATATTGTTGGACTGATAACAGCATTCTAGTGATTTAGGATGATTAGTTGAAGAATCACGCATTATTGTGCACCAAATCAAAATATATCATTTACTAATTAACAATATCTTAATAACTAAGCTTTTAATTCATTATTTTACCGCACATATTGCAATTTACGAATTGCAGCCAGTGAGAGTGTAAGGCACACCCCCGTGGAACGAATTCTGATCATGGCACCGGTTTCGAGGTACGCGCCGTCAAACTTGCAGTAGAAATGTACTGTTGTTCAGATTATATATTGACACGTGTACTTATCTTTATCGGGCGACCACGTTTCGCCGTCTAACAAATGTAATCGCACAGCGTGGGACGCGCCTGCATGATCCGAAGTTTCTGGAAAGTTATCGATGCTTCTATCCGCTGTCTGTTGTCGCCGAACCTTATGTTATCTGATTTCATCACCTGACGCGAATGGTGTAGAACTTTGTGGAAGGCACGCGGGTCCGAACGATTAGTCTGGAACATTCGACGACTGTTCTTTAAAAGCCGACGCGCTTGACCCGCTGATCAGGTTTCCGACGATCGCCGACCGTGTTCGCCGCTATCGTTGTGCTATAAGTGTAGCCTCTTTTTGTGGGCACAGGTTCGCCCAATAAAAGTTCGTCTTGTATTTCACCGTATTGCTGCTTTCTTCACCGTCACTACCACGTGACAATATCTTCTTAAAGGGATGCCATTTTATGCTAGAAAAATAATTAAAATGTAATCGCATTTCCTCTCTTTTTTTTTTTATTGGGAGAGGCAATGGATATCTCGAAAATAGTGCCATCCTGAGAATTCGTTTCAAATGGATACGCCTTGAGAACTTGTCGGCTACAACTCATAGGTTGCAAATGCGCCGTAAAGAAGTTAGCCTGGAACTAATTAATGAAATCTTATTAATTGGCCGATCATGCATTTACTCGCTGCATCACTCAGCAAGTAACGCAGCTTAAGGACGAGAATTGTGGCACCTTGTACATGCGAGATTCAGAAATTTTGTATAATCAAAAAGACAAAGAAAAGGGTCATCCAAGTGTAGACGTTGAATACAAGCTCGGCGTATATGGGGGTTCAAATGATTCGAGGATGCAATGTTGATTATGCCTCTCTAGTCTGTCCCTGTTTCTTTCTGATGCTCATTATACTAATTTCGTATTTTATTCGTATATTATTTCACGTGCAATGATGTCGACCTTGTTTTCTTTACCGTCAACACTTGATTTACCTTTTTTTTTTTCTGGAAGTGGTTACAAAATCTCAAATACGCCAAACCCAAGGGAAACCAGCAAAGATGACCTTGTCTTCAAAAGCACTCAAATGCCCGGCAAAATCGTGGGGCACGTGGGAACATCCGGGATACCCCGCGCTTGCATTTAAGTTAGCGCATACTCTGCAGTTGACGCTAGTAGCAAAATATCTCGTACTTTATTAACCTCGAATGTCTACGGCTAACCATACACCTTGTTTCATCATATGATTAGTTGCTGGCTAATTCTACGTGTTCTCGGCATGGAGAGGTGTCATTTGATACCATTAGCATTCTCGTACGACATATACAGATCACTTAACCGACCCTTTTGATTTCCGAAAACGTTTACAAGATAGCTAGATCCCAGATGCGCCAAACAAGTGTGAAGTCAGCAAAAATAACCTTGTGTTCAAGAACAGCTGGGAGGTCTACCTCGAGTACCTCCTAACATCGAAGCTATACTTTCTCTGTCTTATTTTTTCCAGGTGGACTCGCGAAAGAAGCAGTGGTATGCGCTCAAGGACGAGAGTTACGAGAAAACCACGGGAGGATTCATCCTGCTCGAGATAGACCTCATTTACAATCCCGTACGTGGGTTTCCTCCCCATTGCTTTGGCGCGGCGTCAGCTGGGTTAAGTTCGCGTTGTCGATCTCTTCAAGGGAAACATATGTGCTATAGCGCGGTTCACACATACGGCCACTCGCGGTTCAGGCATTACTTTTTCCGAAAAAGTGAAGAGCGGTGCGCGGTATGGGCCGTCGATCGCTGCGTATGTGAACGCTTACCCGAGCAGAACCGCGGCTGGCAATCGCAGCGTACGGCCGATTGTGCTAAGCGAACCCTTGCTGTTCCCACATAAAAAACCATGAAAACGGAGCGAAGCATAGAGGAGCACCTTTCCTGATAAGATTTTTGTATATAAAACTGATGCCCACCAATCGAGTTATCTCGTTTCCGCAGGTGAAGGCTATCATAGGCTGCTTCAAGGACAAAGGTCCTGGCCCTCCGGCGCTCAACGACACGGAGCTGACGAGGAGTGTAGGTATCCCTACATTAAAGGAACGTTAAACATGCATTAAAGTAAGATCAAAGTCTTCTCTGGCGCTCGTAGAGGAGCCAGAGCTTCTCTAGCTTGTGATGGCTTGTCTTACGAGTTCAACTATATTTTGTCAGCATTCCTGCACGTGCGGCGAGTGTATAATGGTTGTGTGCGTGTACGTTCTGTGCTTACACATTGGGTGCTTCCTGGAATTATATTAGTTGCGAGTTGGCGTTCTTTCTGTCTCCCCTTTTCTTCGGTCGGATTTTAACCTTGCGCCTCACATTCTTGCTAAGTGATGCCCGTGCCAGCTAGCCCGATTAACACAGCACTCTGGTAAACGTCAGCCCTTATTTCGTGCACTCAGCGTAGCGCTTTACAATAGCGGAGACGTAACAGCGTCGACGCATACACTGTGGCTGTTTAATGAATGCATCTGGAAACTGAAGCGCCGGTTACATCCTGTGACACTGTCCAATCGTAACGCGCTAGAAACATTCTTGTGGTACGAGACTCTTTTTCTTAAAAAAAAAGGAAACAAAACACGAAAGCTAGCTTGGCGATGAATACTTCAGTGCCGACTGGTTTACGCCTGCAGGAGAGTGGCGTACAGTCTAGGACTCTAGGTCACTGCAATAAGAAACGGCGCAGTTTCAGTAAACAAAACACTTCTCTGCCATGCCTCACCACTGCACCTTCTTTAACGATTCAGGATGGTGTCGCCTGCTTCAGTGTAGCAACCAGTGCTTTGTTATTGTAGGCGTAAATAATATTTTTTAAATTAAACTTTCTTTTTACTAGCCAAAATCACGATCCGATTTTGAGACACGCCGTAGCGGGTGACTCCGGCACGCGAGCGTGTTGCATTTCGCTCCCATCGAAACGCGGCCTCCGCGACCGGGAACCGAGTTCGCGACCTCGTGCTTAGCAGCGCAATGCCATATAGCCACTGATCCCCCACGGCGAGTCGCCGCGAGCTGTCATCACTAGCACTGCGTATTTGTACGTATCCTAGTGCTTGCCTCGACAGCAGCGCCCGTGTACTATATGGAGGCGTGCACCCCCTAGCCGTTTTCCACTTAAGCACTCCAGTACTTCCGTGCACGTCTAGGCAATCAGTTTTCATTCGTTTTTGAACTGGTCCTGCACTCATCGCGTTGTTCGCATAATAAAGCTGCTTCAAAAGCGAGAGCCCACTTAGTGGTAATGTTTTTCACGAATCCTCTTCACAACGTAGGCCTTGACTCGGAACATGTCACGTGTGAAGGCGGTGTACCAACGCTACAAGCGGACCAAGCGTTTCGTCCTCGGCTGCTTCAGGTGGGAGTCCATCCCGCGGTCCGTGATCGCCCTCACGGTGAGAGCCCCCATCTACGATTACGATCTCCTTTTTAGTAATGTGGCGTTAAAATGGCGAGTTGGGTCAACATTTGGACGATTGACACTATAGCAGCGACGAGGAAGTACACAGGGCCCCACAGATTTCTCTTACTGCGACAGGAGTACATGTCAAACCTCGATTTAACGAAATCATATTTTACGAAATTTTCGATTTAGCGAAGTGCTTGCTATATCCAGGTGCATGTTCATACAGCCTTATATACTGAAAACCTCGAAGCAACGAAGTGAAATGAACATCTCGTTAATTAAACGAAGCTTTAAGAGTGAATATGGATAAAATATGAGGAAAATATAAAGGAAGAAGGTATGGTTGATCCCTCTTTCATAGGAATCGGCAGAACACGAAAGTGAAACGTGTCTTCACAGAAGTTGTTGCATGTTTGCTCCGGGAACTCACGGTTCGTTGACGCGAATTGCGCGCGCGGTCTTCTTTTGGCGAGAGCGGCATCCTGCTGCCGAGTCGCTTCGGGGAAGGTACGAGCATTTTGGTCCCGCTCCGTTGTGTCTTGGGCAGCCAGTTGAGTTGCGACGCGCTCAGCTTCAAGAATTCGAGTGGCAGAGTTCGCAGCGTGCGCCGCGAACGCGCCAAGGCATTCTGCTTCACGTGGGCGTGTATCTCGCCGGACGAAGGCGAGACTCGCCCGTCGACATCGTTGCCTTTCCGCGGCGCTTGGCGCAGAAGTTTTCTTACTCGATGCTATCGCAAGCGAAGCAGTAGGCGGCGTTCAAGCACTGCTGATGCATGTTGACGCTGCACTCCGTAGGCGACGAGGCGTCACAGGCTAATCGGACGCGAAAGACGAAACCATGTGCGGTGACTGCGTCGTCACCTCAGCGGAAAGCCTATTGGGGGCGAGGACTTACGGAGTCGCCATCTGTCGGAAGCGCCTCCCTTGCGCAGTGTGAGGGATCACGCGGCGCGCTCCTCATAGGTTTCGCGCCCAATAAGTACACCACGCGGCAGCCCTCCTGGACATTTATGTAAGTACTCTCAAAACGAGGGAAGGTTTTGTCTGTCGATATATTAATCTTGGGCAAACTGAAAGCACAGAATCGTTTACAGACGCTGTCTCTTTACTGAATACGTACAGCGAACGCCACAGCGCTCTGTCGCCGCGATGGAGTCTCCCGAACCGGATTCTTGCGTGAAAGGTGGGCAAGCGCTCAAACTGTGTGAAAAATGCTCTTATAGTGGGCTGTCTGTATAAACAAATGGTGCATAACAGAATGAAGCCTCAATGCAGCGATCACACGGGTTCGCAGCGACCGACTGCGCGTCTGCATGCATGTCCGCGCACAATGTTTTGCTTTCGCTGTGAGCGCGTTTTCGCACCGTTCCGTGAGCTTTAGGCCGCAGCATATGAGCATTTGACAGTACACTAGCGCCCATTGTTGCGTGGACGCTATTATTTCTTATTCGCACTGTATTTCTCTGTCGCACTGTATGTTTATCGGTCTTCTCAGAGTGCGATTTCCCTCTGCTTCTTTTTTGTAATCCAGTGAATTAATTCATAACTTTCATAACACAAACAGACCAATGCCATGCCTTTTTTATGTGTGTCTTACCACTCCCTTTCCGTTCCAGTGAACTTGCCAGTATCTAGCATCAACAAGTTCATAGACCAAACCGTCATGACATTAGCCGGGCGCGGGCGAGCGTCTCAGTGCGCGTTTTCTGCTACTCACCGAACATCGCAGTCCCGGCGCCGTAGCAGAAATCTTTCTCGCGTCAGTGCTTGCTGCATATCCGAGTTGTTACCGATGGCTGTCTGCCGGTTCTAAGTTTCGCGAGCCAAGCTCCACGCAGTTCGTTGTCCTGGGGCTACGTGTGAATAAGGCTGACACCGGGCTCCGTTGCGTACATCCTGCACTGCGACACCGAGCAGTAGCCTACCATGCTGCACGCCTCAAAAGGCAGCCGCTACCTATTATAGTACTTTCAAATGCTGTCAAGCAGAAACCCAAGGCAGTAAAGCCTCACCACTTAATCAGAACCGCAGCGCAGCTGGGACTTTAAACTTCCGTTTTCAGCTCGCTTCGGCGCTTCCGAAGCAGCCGACGCGGCCGCTGTGTCCACGTGTTCCCTCATGCCACGTCACGCCGACGGTGGCGCCAGCTTTTCCAGTGGTGGCGCTCGCCCCCAATACCGCCTACACCAGGCTACACTGCGTTGCAGCCTCCGCTGGGCTAAGACTACTGAAGCGCTAAGGCTAAGACTACTAAGACTACTGATACAGCACTTCGCTTCACCGCTCCTACATGGCGGCGCCATCCCTGTCAAGAGTCAGCGTATTTTACGCGTTCGCGCTGGCGTCACATCCGTTACAGGAAGTTGATGCTGGACCTTGGCATAAAACACTTTAACGTTAAAAACGCGCTCAACTGGCTCGCTGTACGTGCGTACGCATGCAAAAAAGAAAAGCTACATATTTTCCCACTCTTTAAAAGATCGTTATTTGTATGAGTGGTTTAAGTGTTTGCGAGTTAACGATGATCTCAATTTAACGAAATCTTTTCCCTGTACAGAAGTCATAACTTTTCGTCTGCCTGCCTTCACCCTAACGCGCGTCCTTTTACGACATCGCGCGATAGCCAGTGGACAACACATTGCACGTCACTCCCACAGTACGCGCATGAAAAGGCTCCGTGCGCTTTCATTTCATTTCACTCCCACACTTTGCCGCCTGACAAACCATTTCGAGTGCATAAGCGTTGTTTGCTGGATAAGTTATTTGTCACGTGCCTATCAACGGGCAGCCAGCAAATTAAGCGGAGGAGCCACCGAAGAAGGAAGGCAGACGTGCATAGCGATGCCGCTGGAGTTAGGAATGATTTCTTTTCGTGAAGTATATATATAGACACAACAAGTGCGTGACGTAGTAGCACGACCATGCATGTGATATCCAAATTCCAAACCAACAAACAAAATAAAGTCATGCGCAGGTATTCCTGCTGAGCAAATCCAACTCTTTATTTGTCAACAACGAGGAAGATGCGCTCACACAAACTTCAAGCCCTAGATTCTTGATAAGGAATGCATCTACAATATTCCCTTTTGCTTTGTGTTCTAGCTGTCCCTACAATACAGACGTCATTGTAGAACGGTGCGCAACCCCAATGCTTACAAATGGCCTGCACTGACGTCATCATAGCCGCCATGGTGGGGCGGTATTCTGTAAGAGTCCACCTAGTGAAGTGTCCATTTCGGCCGCAGCTGATTGGCTAGGGCTGCTCGTCTCCTCCTCGCTCGTACAGTTGCATCCAATCAGCAGCGGCCGAAATGGACAATCCACTAGGTGGACTCTTACAGAATAGCCCCCGTGGTGCACCGGCATGGCGACAAGCTGGGTACGTGACGTCACGTGATGAATGTCGATAATGCAGTGGCAAGTCACCGCCCGTGCCAGTGGGAGCCAGTTTTAAGTTCTCACGCACCTTGTCATTAATACTGAGGGCAACTTAAAACCCTCCCGCAAGTCTACGGTATCTTAAACACCCCACACGTTCGGCACTCAGTAAAAATTTCAGCATGTGTATAGCACTCCGCTTTATTTCTGGATACGGCAAACACGATTGCACAATCCTGCAAACGTGCATGGCGCTTAATAAATGAGCTGCAGGTCATTGCTGACTACCTTTCTTTCTTTTTTTCTTTCTTTCTTTCTTTCTTTCTTTACAGAGAAGCTGTTAGCCTCTAGTTGGTCGGGATATTTCGCGGCACGTCCTCACAGAAAAAAATATTTCTGCGATTAAAAAAAAAAAAGAATTAAGCGAGTTAAGCGAAGGTGCATATATTCTTTGGAATCATGCATACAGCATACAGAATAGCGTACGTTTCAATAAAGAACAAGCTGAAAACAAGCATCCGAAACACGTAATTGGCGCTAAGGCGCTCGTGATAGCAACGCGAAGCACGAGACATATATCCTATAAAAGATCTACCAGCAGGTCTCCCCGCATACGTTTCCCAGAAAAGGTTACTGCTGCGACAGCTGCCGCGATGATGCCAGCTTGCGACGCGGGGTGTGACGTCCCTATAGCCTTTCGTATATAAAATTACTAGCCTAGCAACTGATTTCGTTGTTGTTGCGGCATCGCTACGGGGTAGGCAACGCATAGTTATGACTACCAATGAGCAACGTGAGCACAAGTAGCGCCCAAGGGAAAAGAAACGGCAACAAGACTAGCGGTGGCGTACTGCCAAAATTACAGTTGCTCCCATTACTACCATTGCTCTAAAGCAGTAAAGCATTGTATACCGCCTCAGCAGTTTTAGTGGTGGTTTTCAACAGCTTCGCTGGACATTCCCTTTCGCAGTGCCGTGATGGCGAGTCAACGTTTGTTCAAGTTAAGTGAAATGTCGTGCAATGTTAAGTGAAATGTCGTACAGGTATGACATAACTTTCAAGTTCTTTTTATTTTTCCTCACCACCAGTTGTTCATTTCGAACTTTTTTCTTCAGTATAAGCTTTTTTTGTTCTGCGATTCTGTCACGCCCGTGAGAATAGGATCTCTCTGGAGAGCTTGCCGTCCGTGGCAGGTATAGTGGTTAGTTATGCAGCTATTTATTTAATCGTCATTATTTATTTATTTATTTATTTATTTATTTATTTATTTATTTATTTATTTAGTATTAGCCTAGAAAGTACTGACGATAAGTGTGCTCTGCAACATCGAGTACAATGCGTATATCCTATAGAAGATCTACCAGCAGTTGAAAGAAATGTTTTATCCCGACGTGGGTCCCTTGCCATGGCTGATGGTCGGAACCTAAATCAGGCGATCACTTTGGCGCACATCACTGACTTCGAGTGATGCGTGTTTAGGCGTTGGACAGTACAGTGATGACCCATAGTTCACAAGAAACTGAGCAGGTGAGGCCATTACAGGGTCATCCTAAGGTCACCACAGCTTTACACAAGAGTACAATAAGGATCCTCAGCTATAACTGTCTCTGATTGAACTGTATGAACGCACGGCACCGGGCCTTCTTGAAGTTTTCGAGGTTAATGCGTCAAGACGGCGCCATGTTGGTCCGGCGGTGACGGGCGCGATTCCCACAATTCCCCAAAGCGGAGCATTCGGGCTCCTATTCGACGACACCGAGAAAGCTTTCCTTGACGCCGCGCAGAAGGTGGCACAGGCAAATGCGAAAACGTTTGGGCGCCGCTTAACACCCAACCACGATGGCGCAGCACCCACAGCGAGAAGCTATACTCCCGTTGCCATGACTCCCGTTGCCATGACTCCCGTTGCCATGCGCACTGTTCCGAGTCACACTGCACAAGTGTATCGTGATGTACTTCGAGAAATGGCTCGTTCTTGTATTTTTTGAAAACTGGTGCTTTTTTTTTTTTTTTTTGTAATGTGGACGACACTATCGCGTGTGGGCAGCGTCCCGCCATCGGTGTTTCGGAGAACCCCCCCAAATGACCTTTTTTTTTTTTTTTTGCGCCGCAACGCTCACGGAGAAACTTCCGTGCCCCTGGCCACGATCGTGTATACGCATTCAGTCAACGCACGCGCGCTGCAGCTGTTCACCTGGCTGACCCTCAAAGGCGAGCCGTACATGGTGCCCCTGGTGGCCGCCTCGCTGTTCTTCGCCGGAATGATCGTCTCCTGCTGCTGCCCCTTCGAGGACGACGATAAGGTAGACGACGACGTCGTGGCAGCGTGGTCAGATCCACGCGATCGCCGCGCGATGAACAGACGGGGCGCAGGAGGAATGCATGTATACGGGACACACTTGGGCGGGAGAGCACGTTTAGCCCCTCCCCCCCCCCCCCCCCACCTCTCCTGATCAGCGGGAGAAAATAGTATCGAGTAAACACCGGCAAAAAAGAAGTAAAGTAACGACGCGTGGCAATTTACAGCAGCTTTACCTTTTTTTTTTTTTTTGCCGGTGTTCGCTTTACCAAAATTACTACAAACGTAAATTTTACGCTCGGCGCAAGACGCGCCTATGCAGCATGAGAAATTTGTTGAGCGTTGCCGGGAATTCTGTAGCAAATGAGTTGTGTCTGATGAGATTATGCGCGGGTCACGAATAAGTGTTCATGATGATAGATAAGACGATGGTGCACATTCTAGGATGTGCATCATCATCATCACCACCAGCAATTACTCTGACACTTGACCGAGGGATTAGAGTCGACGACCGACGACCATGCTCGTCGCTATCGTTGCGATTCGAGTGCGTGTGTGCGTTATTTACATAAATGCGCAGCTTTATGCGCAACTTTAATCCAATATTGGACGGAAACCCTGGCGCTCGCTGGCACGGCCACTGCAGAACGTCGAACTGAAACTTTTTTTTTCGTTCCGGTTTTCGTTCCGGTTCAGCGCTAACGGTTCAGTTCCGGTTCGACTAGGCAGCGAAAAAAATAAAAGGTTCAAATCGGTTCGAACTGGTTCGAGTAAATTCACACAACGGAAGGTTACTTACAGGAAAACATCATAAACTTATTTTGTAAGAAAGCTCGACGCTGCTTCTATGCTGCAAAAAAAAAAAAACACACACATTTTGTTTTTTAGGCCGTACGTATTTTTAGTAGTTATTTACTATATATTACGTATACTATATATTTTAGGCCGTACGTATATTTAGGAGTAGTGGTAGAGTAAAAAAAAATCGTAACACTCCGTTTCAGTACCGGTTCGAGCAAAGCAAGGTAGAGAAAAGAAAAAAAAATAAAAGACGGTGTGTCTTTTTTTGGGGGGGGAGGGGGGGGGAGGGGGGGATTTAGTTCCAATTCGATACCCTGGTGGCCAGAGGCCTTTCTAACCAGTTAGAGCACTGCAATTGGAGGTAAAACCTTGGACAGAAAAGATGCGCCGTCATTCCGACGAGTGGGTGAGCAGCGTTAAGTGTAAAATGAGGTTCAAGATGCCCGAAACAAATATAAAGAAAATAATTTTTTTTCTGTGTGTTTTTTTCGCAGGGTATACATATATTGTTCCAAGGATCTCTATAGATCAAGAAATACTGGCGTTCTGTGCGAAAAAGTGAATTTCGCGGTTTGGATGACTGCGTAACTGGAGAACGTCTAATCGGTGGTGTAAGTTAATAGACAACAAAGCACGCTATACTTCTCCTTTGCTCAACTTTCAGGACTTTCAAGAAGACGGCCAACAGAGCGAGGAGGAAAGCGTGAGTTTGTGTTCCTGCAGCATAACATCCCAACATCAAATGAGCGTCATATCAAACTATCCACCGTGAATCTAGAAAAAAAATTACCGCTGCCCAAGTGCGCCATTCGAAACACCGCAAGACGTGGACCCATATTCCAAACGTATTTATCAAAAACGGTGTTACAAGCAAGATACTGAGCAGTACGTTGAATTAATCTAGTTGATGCAGAGTCATTTCCCTAACAGAGCGCGAACAAACAACTATACACACAGAAGACACAACGATCGTGTTTGTCGTTTTTCGTATGTCTTCTCTGTGTCGTCGTTCGCGCTGTTATGGAAAGTATATACTCATTAAGTATGCACAAAACTTGTACGGAACACGATCACTAACGGTCTTGTCGCGGGAATATTCGGTAGTTGGCAGCAAACCGCCAAGAACAAGATTAAGCTTCCCGTACACAACGCCAGTGGTAGCCGCGCTGCAAGATCATACTATAGGTGCCACGAAACAAAAATATATCTCGTCTTCTCTCGCTGGGAAATAAAACAAAAGAAGAGACCACCGTAATTTGGTTCAAATAGGCACCAAATTCATTGCTCGCAAATTTGTCACGCTTTTCTACCACGCGGCAAAAAAAAAGAACAAGAACGAAGTTCTACCGACGTATTTGATGCGGTAAGGTTCGATCAGTAAAGACAAAGGCTGGGCCAAGGGAGCACGTTTGTGATGCAACGCCCTTACAGGTATGCCACCGTACAGTCGCATACAGAATTATGACGTCACCAGATAGGTCAGAAGAGCGGAATGGCAGTCGTGACGTATATATGGCACACCATGGCCGGCAATATATATACATATAGTTTTATGGGGTATTTCGTTTATTGCAAGAATGTTGCTCACGACAACGCAAACGTTTCACTAACCATTAGACAACACGGCTGTAGCTTAATGTCAACTTAAAATTAGGTATCATGACCACTTTTGCATGTTGCCACGCAAGTCCAACGTTTGGCCACATATTGAGCCATTAATATTCGTTCTCGCTGTCGCCGTCTCCGGTCCTCCCCTACTTAAATATCGCATATATACCGCAACCTTTTTAGGAAATTAGCTCATGTATCACATGGAACCGAGAGAAATATACATGGCCCCATAGAATGTGAGCAGCATAGTAGATATGGAAGTTACAGGGCACAAGTATTTATTTGCCCGTCCGTCCGTCCGTCCGTCCGGTCGGTCGGTCGGTCGGTCGGTCGGTCGTTCGGTCGTTCGGTCGGTCGTTCGGTCGTTCGTAGTATATATATATACGAACGCTGTATATATGCCGTAGAGCTTCCTACAAAAAATTGCAAAAAAAATATCGCGCAAGTGTCTACGGAAGCTGCGAATATGGCGATTCAGCCAGATTGACGAATGCAGTATACATCAGTTTTGCCTAAACTTCGCTTTTCTTTCTCTCTCTCCCTTTAAGCGACATTGTGGCTCTGTAAATCGACTTTATTCAACGAGATATTGCGTTATAACTTCGATTCGCAATAACTGAGTATGTAGGCAGAGTTCTAATGCATTCATGCTTTAGAAAAATGATTCCTTGTAAATTTAGTCCAATAGGCAGATAAAGCCACAAGAACGTCTGGCGCCACAAGCACAAAGAACAAACAAAAGTCACGTGCTACCCATGCGTCGTAGCTGAACGATCGCAAGGCCTGAGCAGCAGGAATCTCAAAGCTTAAATTATAACCTGGCCTCCGAGATTGCAACGACGCGCCTTCTGCCGGTAAACATCTCGGAGGTCACGCATATAGGCAAGGCTGCTCCTCCTTTCCGGCGACGGGAGTAAGAAACCTCTGCGAGCCTGTCGCCATCAGGTTTATCCCTAATAAAAGAAGCCGTGATGGTTTTGCCCAGTTCTGTGAATATAAGCGAAAGTGCTTCGTGGGAGGCGCTCACTTTGCTTTCATTTTTTTTTGCTATTGCAATGGCGCAGTCGCGGCAATCCCTCAAGGGAAAGCTGGTGCGGCTCCAAGAGATGGCCGCCACCATGCAGAACACCATGGGTGCGGTGGCCTCGTACGGCGAGCGACTTCACAAGTCAGTGAATGATCCTCTTTTTCACACGTCTTGGCCTATCTCGCTTAAATACCGCATATACTCGTGTAAAGGTCGCACTTTTTTTTCTCTAGCATCTTGGCTTGGTGCGGCCCTTACACGAATCAGGCCGATGACGGCCCGGTAAAGGTTCGCACCGTTTCCGCAACTGTAGCAGAGGTTAAGAGAGGCTCAAATGACATGTTATAAGCGTTCTTGTTATTTTATTTTAGTGATTCAAACAGGGCTCCCTTCACTAGAAACGAAATGCCACCGATCTGACTGGAGACCCTGCCAACAAAGCCGAGACGACGCGCCACACAAGAATAATGGAGCGGCTGCGCCGACCTGAGCGGCGTCGACGGTAAAGCGGCTAGCGTCATCTAGCGGCAATGGAACTAACTGACATTTCCGGCGGGGCGTTTAGAATTGTTTTCCAAAATTTTTGTCCTCCAAAGTGGGGGTGCGGCCTTTACATGAGGCGGCCCTTAGTCGAGTATATACGGCACCGTTATTAGCGTTATGATATTTACCCACGCCAATAACACCTTCGATATTTATTTGCCCCACAGAACAATCTGAGGTAGCTGATGTTTTTATGAAACTTTAAAAAAGTAAAAGCGAAGACATTGACGGCATAAAAATGGAACCGGTTATTTTTGTCATCGATATATTAGTACCTTGCTTGACCCATATATATAGCCTTGTTTTAAGCACAGGTCTGTTCCCTCAATGTATGAAAAAGGCCAAGGTCGCGGTACTTTACAAAAGTGGTGAACAAAAACGTAGCGAGTAATTACAGGCCAATATAGGTATTGCCCATATTTTCAAAGGCTCTGGAAAAAATTATTTTCACGAGACTATCTAAATTTTTGGACATGCATTCTGCGATTGCAGTGACACAATACAGTTTCAGGTCAGGTGTGTCGACAGAGGCAGCACTTCTACATCAAATAGAGGTCATACTCAGCAACATTGAAGCAAGAAAGCTCACACTAGGCGTATTCGTAGATTTTACAAAAGCGTTTGATAGGATTGATCACCATACTTTCTTCGAAAAATTACCCTATTATGTCATCAGAGGCATTACAATTTACATATTAAGGAGCTATCTTTTCGATCGGTACCAGTCTGTGTCAATAAATAGGGAGATTATCTGTGCCCCAAAAAATCAAACGTGGTGTACCGCGGGGAAGTATGTTAGGCCCTCTTTTATTTAACATTTATATTAATGGTATAGTAAACATAGATCGATCTATAACATGCATTATCTATGCAGACGACACGAGCTTATTCTTTACAGGAACAAACGTAGATGAGTTGATTCAAGCAGCTAATGAAACTTAAGACAATTTATCCGAATGGTCTTGTCGTAATTCGTTACAAATCAACAACTCTAAAACCAAGGCCGTTCTTTTCCCCGCGAAAGGAATGGCTTGCAAGTACTCGCATAAACTGCTACTAAATAATTTTGAAATTGAACTTTCAGAGACTGTCAGAACTTAAGGTATTGTCTTTCATCAACATATGCTGTGGGATTCCCACATTGAAGAATTCTGTATTAAGCTAAGGAAAGCCCTAGGCATACTGAGGAGGTATCAGTCGTTTCTGCCGGTTCCCCAGAAACTTCATATTCTTAATGCGCTTTTTAGTTCCCACCTACGCTACTGCCAGTTGGTATCGGCACTGGAACTCAAACATCAAAGAAAAAGTTATATACACTTCAAAAATGTGCACTGCGGGCTGTTGCAAATTTAGGCTATTGAGATCATACATCTCATTTATTTATGAAATTTTAGGTGTTAAAATTCAGTGTTGCCTATGAACATCAATTGTTGTTGTCGTTGAGGTCTGAAATTCGCAGAAATAGCTTAAACCTAAGAGGTTTAGAGCATTTGCAGCCGAACATTTTATTGCGTCCCACCCGAAATTCTGAACACTGGCACATCCCCCGAACACAAACGAATTACGGACTCCAAATGTTAAAATTCACCATTCCACACGTACCCAATATCTTTAAGCTTACAGAAGATCACTTACGTGTCCTTTCAGGAAGGGAGCTATTCAACATGTTCACATAATCCGCTACCAAGTCTAGAAAAATTATATCGAAACAAAGCACTCCTTTCTGTTTACAGTGTCTTATTGTTATGTTACCCGGCAGTAATTTTCTTGTCAGTAATTTTTTGTTTTGTTTTTTTGTGCGTGAATGATTGATGTACTTGTAGTCACCCAAGAGCGCATATAATTATCTCTACTTGATAATTATCGTACAAGTTCTATTTATTTATTTTGTTTATTTTTCTACCATACGTGAAGACTATGAAGCTTGCTGTACTGTCGTTCTGCTGCGTTGTACGGATGGGAGGTGGGGCCAGTCAGCCTGCATCACTGCAACTTTTTTCCCACTTTCCACGCCACAACTCTTCTGTGTAAAACACATTGTACTGTTGCAGGCGAAAATAAACTTCAACTTCAACCTTAGGAGACAACGCCCAAAATTATGGGACGTACGTGCTCCGCGAAACAACCCGATGCCCGTAAATATAATGCGGCTTAACGTTGGCCGCGCGTGGTAAACATATAGTATTTAACCTAAATTTTAGGCTTCGTGCCACGCTTCGCAAATTGATTTCAGGGTTTTCGTATCATTTTGCCAACTGTGTAGTGAAGCGATTGCCAAAGTATACGCTTCGCCCACGCACTGCTATCTCATTGCGCACGTGCGCGTAGTCACGTGGTATTGCTCCTATTTCGCGGGTTTGCTCTCTTCGGCTGAAAAAAAATGAACACGCGATATGTACCTTGCTGGAAACCTGTCATTTTTCACTTCGTGTTATTCTAAACTACTCTCTCTAGTTGACATCGTGACGGTTCGAACAATTTAAAAATTTGGCAATTACCCTAACTAAATGGATAACAGCTAGGGACTTTCTTTTTTTTTTTTAGTTCTGGCTGTTTCTCAAGAGACTTCGAACAACATGCACTTATTCGCGCAGAATGATCCGTCCTTTCTGAAAGCTTCGTGCATGATATATAACTGTGTGATATATGCAAGCTGTAATGCTATGCCAGAGATGTTTGCCTGGCTGAATTATATATGGCCGGGACTTCCTGTAGAACCTGCATGCGACTTCGTGCTCTGCAACACAACGACATAACTGTTGTGCTACCGGGCCAGGGTGGCCGATACTGCAAAACCACCACACGAATCGAAACACTATAAACCAAGGAAAGCGCTTCGCTTATGCACTCCTAAGCTTTGGGAATGTTCGCTTTGCATTTATTTAGCCCTTCAATTTCCCGATCTCGTCTGTGTATTCACGTATTTGGAGTACCCGTCTACAAACTTCACGACAGCTTGCGTTGTACTGCGTTGCAGACCACAGTGCGTACGACAAACTAAAACCTGCTAACAGGTAATTGCACGCGTTCTGGACCTTATGCGCAATTTATATGGGAACTCCGGCTGAATGCTCTGTATATGTGACGCATATAAAGTTTTCCATGATTTAGTAACCGTGTTGTCAAAACATATTAGCACGAAATTCGCCATTATACATACATACATACACACATACATACATACATACATACATACATACATACATACATACATACATACATACATACATACATACATACATACATACGTATGTGTATGCGACCCGCGTTGTACTGTTATGTTTACCCTTTTCCCTCAGCACGATGGTGTTCGCCGACCCGTTCGTCTCGAGGATGTTCCTCGTAATACTGCTCGGCGCCGGCTTCTTGGCCTACATTGTTCCGGCGCGCTACTGGATCCTCATTATCGGTGAGATGACACTCCCACTCCAGCAACCGTTCAGCGTGGGCTACGATATTGTACTATATATATATATATATATATATATATATATATATATATATATATATATATATATATATATATATATATATATATATATATGTATAGTTGGGCACTCCCAGCTCACCTCTTAAAAATATCTAAAGCGCCGTCATTTCAAATGCAAAGCATTTCTTCGCCCAGTCGCAGCCGAGGCCAAATGCGAGGCCGTTCGAGGTCACAGAGTTTGTCGCCGATGCGCGCGCTACCCCCACGGACCCGCTCGCTGGCGGCTATGGGCTCGGCCAGCGCCTCCTAGGTAGCAGGCCTAGCGCGGCGTGACGACAGCGGTGACGTCAAAATCACCGCGGCTTACGCGGGCGTGTCCCTATTAGATTCTACGGCAGTCGGGCAAGTTAGCATTACGCCACGGATCGAAGTGCACCGGCCTTGCGCTACCGAGGCGGCGTTGGCTAAGCCCTCCTCTCTCACGCGCAAGCAAGCGCTCTCCCACGCGCCCGCTCCCGCACCGCTGCTGGCTTGGCGCCTCCTCTCCTTGCTCCACGTAGCTCAGTTGCGCTAGCTGAGCTATGTTGCGCGTAAGCCTGTACTTGCAGGTTCAACTATAATCCCCCGAAAGTATCGAGCGGAAGCGCAGCGTAAAAGTGCAAAGGCGCTGCAAGTAGAGGTATGCGAAGCGAACTGAAGTGGCGAACTGAAGTGGCCTCTGGTTCCGCTCGTGCGTCGTCGGGCTTTCGCAGCCTGTGCATATGGCGGTCATCGAGTGTGTGTTTCCCCGGGAGTACGCGAATTCGTTCGGACTTTGAGCCACCTGCAAGGGAGGAATGCTTTGTATCGACTGAGATAATCATCGAGGATGGTTTTTGTCGTAATTTTTTAATAACCACTTCTTGAACTCTCCAGAACCTATATCTATGTACTAGCACTAAAAACAAGTACTACGTACTTGTTTTCTTGAAAACTTGACAACAAGTACAAACGTTATATGCTCACACGTCACTGCTTTATCTTCTTTTTTTCGCCTACTCCCGCCCTCTGCTTTGCTTTCCAGTTCCAGATAAGCCGAAGACTTGAATCTGGCCATCACGGATTACAAACGACGCCCAGAAAGCACGACAAACAAATAGAGAGGCATCCTTGTTGTCGCAATGATGTCCCCCTGCTTATCCCTCGTGATCTCCGGCGCCGATTTCAAGCCATATAACAAACCATCTAGTGCAACAATGCGTTTTGCCTACTGTCACAGCTAATCTCTACTTTTCAACGTTTCCGCCTACCTTACCCAGCCCTAACCTTACTCTAGGAAGCTGTATATAATCTGCTAAGGAAGCCAACTGTAGCCCCGGCGAAGACAAGTAACCTTGTGGAAATGTTGGCTCAGTGCCAAGGCTTCCCATAATCGCCTATAGTGTATGGATCAATTCAAGCCGCCATCCTGCGATCACTTACTGTGATTGCTTCGTCTAGCCTGGATTGTGTTAGTGCCGTAACTGGACATTCGTTCCTTAAGCAAATGGAGGAGGACGACAGAGTTCACTTTTTTGGTGCAGTTGTGTTAAAGTTTATTGTTTTTCACCACAACCCCATCATAGCGATAGCATTCGACCTTGCCACTCCACACAAGTACCAGTATTACGTGAATAGCTTAAACCAGCGAGGTGGTGACACGCAACAGCTTGTTAAAGGGACACTAACGGCAAATGTCAAGTCGTGGCTTGCTCGCTTGCCCCACCCCCCTCCCGCCCCACATACACACACCTATGTAATACCCTCTTCCAGAGGGCCTTTAGGGGTCTTTTCAATATAAATAAAGCTAAAGTGATAGATTAGTGCTCGATAATCTCTAAGGCGTCAATATTATCGCGAACGGAGCCTTAATAATCGAGAAATTGAGTTAAATGCAGGACATGATTAGAGACTCCACCGGGACATTCAAGTAAGTACTTGCCCGATGACGAAAGCACTCGTCAGTTAAATTCTGTCACTAGCACTCAACTACTCGTTGCAAGAAATATCCTTTTATTCTATTATAAGACGAAATAAAATGCTACTTGTCCAGTTCTATTTCATATTTAGAAAAAAGAACTCATTGAAATTACCCCTGACGACGACGCGGGCGATCGAAAGGTTTGTTTTTACTCGACTCCACACCGCCCACGCTTTCGCGTTTCAGTAGTTTCGTTATCGCGTGGTCCTGCGCTGGTTTTGCTGTCTCGCGAAACTCGCACAAACTGCAAGTAGCAGAGAATTCAACTTCCACGTGATGTCGCGGGATGCCCGAACGGACTACAGCGGGAGACACATGGTGCGATTTTCCGTGCGATCTGTCGTACGGCGCGTCGTGTGCGACTTGCCGCATGCGGCGATTCGGGACACATGGTACGAATGAGCGAGCGGCGGGTAGCTCCGCCCAGAACCGGCGCCCCTGCGTGGAAGCTCGGAATGCTGCGTAACTTCGAACAGAAAGTGAAAGCAAACGTATTTGCACAGCTCTCTTGTTTGAAACAAACGATGACAATATAAACACGCCTATGCAAGCACTGTAGACGTGTTTCCGCAAGGCCGCGTTAGCAGTAACGGCTCCTTTGACAGCCGCCGATGGCGGCAGGCACAGCTCGCTCGGCCATCGAATCCGACAGCGGTGGCGCTTGTGACACGATCGCTTGCAGCTCGTATAACGAAGCGTCTATGTTAGTCGGCACAACGTGTACACAGTTATCTCACGCTTAATTTGCAGCACATTTGATTTCATTGGTGCCGACGCAAGCGAACGAGCATGCCAGGCGAGCTTGCGATCGCTGGGAGACTGTGTAGGCCTAGCTCGCCGGCCGTATATCCGAGGACGAGGGCGCATGCCGATGCGTCCGCAGCTCGTAATAAAGCGCCTAAATTCATCAGCACAATCAATGCCTGAACATTTATGTTTCTCTTAAGTGAAAATACGGTTAGTTTTCTCGGGGCCGTTAGTAGCAATGAGTAACCACGCCAGTCAGGCGAGCCGCTTCGTATACAGACGATGGCTGGCGCGTCTGCGCTTACCGCGTCCGATTAGAAATCACGCCAACTAATTACTATATCGCACCAACGTTTTATAACATGCACTCTTTCGAGGCCACCTTATTCTATAAGTGATTTCGTGTCAGAAACAAATTGCAGCTTATTTATGTGCCGCCGTCAGCGGCGAAAGAGGCCTTCGTTTCGACCAGGGAGAAAAAAAACATACATGATCGGAGCGGCGAGGCTCTCGCTCGCCGGCTCCGCCCCGTCACGTGGCCGTGACGTTCGCGCTACAGGCGCTGTCATTGGCTGCGGTCGCCCGACCGATGCGGCAGTCGCACGACAATATTCAGCGAGTTGAGCGGGAGACACATGGTGCGATTTTGGGTGCGATCGGTCGTACGACCATTCGCATCGGCAGCCGCACTCAACAGGTTTTCAACCAAATCCGCCGCACGCGGCGCCGAATCGCACGCCCCGCATGCGACCAACTCGCTGAATATTGTCGTGCGACTGCCGCATCGGTCGGGCGGCCGCAGCCAATGACAGCGCCGGTAGCGCGAACGTCACGGCCACGTAGACCCGACGGGGCGGGGCCGGCGAGCAAGCGCCTCGCCGCTCCGATGTCTGTTTTTTTTTTTTTTTTCTCCCTGGTCGAAACGAAGGCCTTTTTCGCCGGTGACGGCGGCACATAAATAAGCTGCAATTTGTTTCTGACACGAAATAACTGATAGAATAAAGTGGCCTCGAAAGAGTGCATGTTATAAAACGTTGTGCGATATAGTAAATAGTTGGCGCGATTTGCAATCGGACGCGGTCAGCGCAGATGCGCCAGCAATCGTCTATACGAAGCGGCTCGCCTGACTGGCGTGTTTACTCATCGCTACTAACGGCACCGAGAAAACTAACCGTATTTTCACTTAAGAGAAACATAAATGTTCAGGCATTGATTGTGCTGATGAATTGAGGCGCTTTATTACGAGCTGCGGACGCATCGGCATGGGCCCTCGTCCTCGGATAGCCGGCCGGCGAGCTAGGCCTACACAGTCTCCCAGCGATCGCAAGCTCGCCTGGCATGCTCGTTCGCTTCCGTCGGCGCCAATGAAATCAAATGTGCTGCAAATTAAGCGTACGATAACTGTGTACAGGTTGTGCCGACTAACATAGACGCTTCGTTATACGAGCTGCAAGCGATCGTGCCACAAGCGCCACCGGTGTCGGATTCGATGGCCGAGCGAGCTGTGCCTGCCGGCTCCTATAGCCATCGGCGGCTGTCAAAGGAGCCGTTACTGCTGACGCGGCCTTGCGGAAACACGTCTACAGTGCTTGCATAGGCGTGTTTATATTGTCATCGTTTGTTTCAAACAAGAGAGCTGTGCAAATACGTTTGCTTTCACTTTCCGTTCGAAGTTACGCAGCATTCCGAGCTTCCACGCAGGGGCGCCGGTTCTGGGCGGAGCTACCCGCCGCTCGGTCATTCGTACCATGTGTCCCGAATCGCCGCATGCGGCAAGTCGCACACGACGCGCCGTACGACAGATCGCACGGAAAATCGCACCATGTGTCTCCCGCTTTGGTCGCATGCGGGGCGTGCGATTCGGCGCCGCGTGCGGCGGATTTGGTTGAGAACCTGTTGAGTGCGGCTGCCGATGCGAATGGTCGTACGACCGATCGCACCCAAAATCGCACCATGTGTCTCCCGCTTACGCCACTTGACCAAAAAGCAGCTGCAGCGGCGAATCCACCGCTCTGTCTTGGCTCGGTACCGCCGTCTGTCGGGCGCCGTTTTACTACCGACGGCAGCAAAGGGTGGTGATGGCTTATGCAACGTCACTCCTCCCCCGGTTGGGTGGCGGAAGATTTGAATTTCGAAATAGGTTTTCGGACCCTCCAGACAAAATTTTCTCGTAAATTAATTCTTTTCTTGGCACGAAACAAGCGTTACGAGGTTTCTGGAAGTATAGTTTAATAGTCCACGTCGACTTATTATTTGCGTTTAGTGTCCCTTTAAGGTTTAAATTCATAAATGAAGACGTGACACCGTGTCGTGTCCTTGTCCTGATACACGTATTATGTCACGCCGACTGGGCTTGATATATATATATATATATATATATATATATATATATATATATATATATATATATATATATATATATATATATATATATATATATATATATATATGCACCACTTTGTATACACACTATACTATATACCATACTTTATATATCTACCACCATATATTGACCCTTTTCGCGGCGATCCCATGGGCGCTGCCATGTTTGATCACGTGGTGACGCGTCCATTACTTGCCTCAACTGCCATCGTTGCCTCCGCGTTTACAATGGGTGTGTAAGCAAACCTCTGTTTCGGGAGATATCGTAGATGGTGACTGGGTGAACGAAACGAAGCTCTGGCCACAGCTTCAGAGAACATGAACAAGCGCCTTCAGAGCTGATTAAGCCATGTCCAAAAGGCGCGAGCAGCGTATATCGTGCTTGTGCTAAAAGCGGGGCGAAATATGTATTCCAAGCTACCCAAACTTTCCGCTCATGAATTGAATCAGGATTAGTGTGTTTTGCTCTTCGTTCTTTATTTGGCAAATATTTTGAAGCAGCGGCTTGTCACATTTATGACTTCTTCAGTGCGGTCACTACCTGATTATTTTCTGCTTAATCAATCGCGTGTGTGCTCACTTCCGATAGATTTGTTCTTGCTGCGCGCAAGGCTTTAAACGTAGCTGTTACCTTGTAATACCTTGTAGTAAAGATGTATTATCGCCAATAACTCGCTTACTCTTTCGACCGTCACAAAACATTCAGCTTCCACCATTCGTGCGCTATCGGTGTAGTCCGTCATTTATTGAACGTATATGGTGCGCATATATCGAAGTGTGCGCCCATTCACTCATTGACACGTTGGCGATAGAGTGGGCGTAAGATTTCGTGCAAGTTGAGTGTAGATTTGTCTAGATACTGTGCGCCAAACGTACTATGACAGGAAGCGGCACTACTCCCTTTGTCGTTGTTGAACGAGCGGTACTCACTCTTGCCGATGTTCAGGGGCTGAAGCACTTTCTTCGGAGGTTAGCGATACGACGTTGGCGAATGAGCAAATTTCTGTATCCTCGAGGAAAGCCGTGTTTATCTCGAAATGCCGGTAACACGTACGGACAGTTGCAGCAACGGTCCAAGAACTTGGCCACACAGACTCATTCCATTCCTTAATGTGCGAGTCACTATTTTTGCAGCCAGCTGCTGCACACGCCTTCAATCCGTATGTATCCGCACACATTGGGCATGAGCAAATTAACCCAAAAGCAGGAGCCCCCCCCCCCCCAAAAAAAAAAAAAAGAACACAATACAAATCGCCGCGAACGCCTATCGCATGAGCCAAACGCCTTCCAAGAAAGTCAGTTCCTTTTCAGATAATGGCGCAGAAGGCTTGCTGACATGTGCACTCCTCCCGTTGCATTTGTGCCACTTCGGCTATGACTCCAGTGCTCACATCCTTGTGCATAGACATTACCACGGTGTGTTCCAACACATACACAGCCGCATCTATTACAATGTATAGCCAAAAAGTCGATTTTCTTGTTCCATGCGTTGTTGGCATGTTCCTGAAGGCGGTCATATATGTTCCTGAAAGTGTCAATATCTGAAAAGGAACTGACTTTCTTGGCAGATGTTGGCTCTTGCGATAGGCGTTCGCAGCCATTTGTTTAGTCTTTTCGGAGCTCCTGTTTTGGGGTTAATTTGCTCACGTCGCATGTTTTATCCTTTTTTTAATTTTTAGTGTTGTTTTCACATGATGCAGTTTTATCTCCCTTCTCTTGTGATACTGCTTTCTAGTAACATGTATATAATCATGTTTGTTTTTATTTTTTCCCATTAAGCTCAGTTGGAAGCGCTTGTCCCTGTTTCTTGTCGGTCCTGTCTTCCTTTGAACTTTTACTCTTATCAGACTATATATGGCATACCAACTAGCCCAAACTGCCACCCTTCTAAGTTATATGACAGGTATTGCGGCATATGCGCCTGCTTTTTCTTAACCGTAAAGGTGATTGACTGATTCGCAGGGTTTCAAGTCCCAAAGCAGCAGTATAACCACATGAGAGACGCCGTTTCGGATTCTTGAGGCAAGCTGCACGAAACAAAAAACGTAATACGACAGAAAGTATGGCGCATATACAGCGCTGTCTTTAACACACCACTGTCCTTCTCGCCGTATTGATTTTCTTCTTTCTCTTTTTTTTTTTTTTTTTTACTCATGAATTCTCGCAACCCGAAGTTATTTACAATCTACGTACACGAGCGCATTCGCATTTCGCCAATGTCGAAAGGCGGTGTAGCTGCGGTCTGCAGGGGATCGAACCCACGTGACCTCGTGCTCGGCAGTACAACGCCATTGCCACCGATCCACCGCGGCATGGTAACCGTGGAGGTCGCCAACAAACAGTGCGAGCGCGTATATTTAATTAATCCCTCCCGCTGTGTCTCCATGGTCGTGCAGTATGGGCGAAAGTTTTCAAGCACGTGGTTTATAAAAGAGGGCGGGGCGTTGTTTAACACAACTTGCAGTCTGTAGGATGACCTTTCACGTTGGGATCCATGACGGTGCAGGGCTCCGAAAGTTCGGACGCGGGTTTCTCAAGAGGTACGGTGGTGCCAAGGAAAGCGGTTACGACCTGCTGCACCTGTTCAACAGGACACCCGACAACCTTGAGAAGGTGACCGTCTAACGTTGCAGAACATATACCGCCTCTTTCTCCCTAGCCATCCTTCTTTTTTTTTTCGTCCAAGTCGCCCGTGACCGATAGTGTTGTTCCACCTCTTTTGGTAGACTTAAGGAAGCGGCGGGAATTGCCAGCTCAAGAAATCGCAGTATCCTCGTAACTAACTGGAAGAGTCCTAACCCTTTTTATTTATTTATAATTTAGGCCCGATATTAGACGATATGCGAAATTGCGCATGTAGGCTTTCCCGCAAATCTCACTTGACCTAACCAATAACAAGGCCGCGTTCCCGCTAGTATCACTGTTAAAGCTGAAGCGTGACTTGTGAAGGCGTGAGCGGTGCGGGCAATGTAGGGTGGCAGGAATGACGTCACCACCAGCCCGCATGTTGACGCCTAAGGTCCACCGTCTTGTTTTGGTCAAACAAAGTGCGTGGAGAAGCGTGCTTGCAGGTTACTCATGTCGTTTTTACTGTATTCCCTAATGCAGAAATATGGCGTCCCTTTTCTCATCCACGCACCCTGTGCACACTGTGCGAACGCAACAATTTCCCTTCTCCCGTTTCCCTCGCAGGCACGGTACAGCACGCCCCTGCCCGATACGGACACGGTTCCGCGAGGTACGTTCGCGGCGAAGTCTACGTTCTCGCTGAAGTCGCTGCGACGCCTGCTGTTCTCGTGACCTTCTCCAGGCCAAGGACGTCCCGCTAACGGCGGCGCGCACAACTGCGAGCCGTCAACATGGCGGCCGGGCGGGGCGCGTCGTCCGCCTCGGAAGAAGCCCTTCGTCGGCACTCCGGGACAGTGCACCCTGCCGCGCGGGCAGACTGATGCGCCAATTCTGTGCCGCCTTCCCGCTGTGGCCTCGCAAGTTATGGCCAGAATATTAAGTGTTTCGTGCTTCGATTTGCTTCCTCCTTTCGTTTCTTTTACCTATCTCCACGAAGAGACAACGTTCATTGCTGCATTTGGCACAGCGAGATCGAAGCTCCCACGCGGCAGCTGTTAGAGCAGCCAGAAGTGGCTCAAAATGTTGTTTACGACCGCATAGGTACAGACGCGCATTGACTCTGCTTGCCAGCCAACATATTTCGACAATCGCAATAGCCATCTATCCGGCGCACCGAGCGTCATGCCGGACGATCGCGTCGTACTCTTGTCTCATTAGGCTATAGCGTCCACTATGTCTCGTATGTGCGTGATCGCTTTGTAACTCTAATGACTACACTCAGTCGCACCAACTTCGTGCAGTGCAGGTAATGAATGCTAAGGCTCGTGCCAGGCAATCAATAACGATGGCCGGCTGCGTGTTCCACAGAAGCGAAGCGAGCTCGCCCATTATTCGGTACAAAACTATCCGTGATTTCCGCTTGCATTCAGTCGGCGTCGCACCCAGATCGATCAGAAGAGGTCAGTGGGAGGAGACCTTCTGGTTCTCTTTTCAGGTTGGCTGACGCGACCCAACGTTTTTTAGGAATCTAAAAACGTTGGACGCGACACACATAGCTTTCTCTTCTTTGCTCGGCGTTTGTGCTGTTTAGACGTGCTTACAGTGCAGCGTTGACCGGACTTGCACCGCACGCTTCGGCCGCACGCAGACATTAGTCGTGCTGAGAAACGGGTTCCCGAAATGTGCAAAGCATGAAGTGGCTACCATTATATACCATGACATTACAAGGTCCCTCCCAGTTCAGGCACCATTGGTGGGCCAGCATATAGAATTCATTAATGTATGGCGCGCAAAGTGCGACCATACAGCCTCCTTTTCTTTTTTTTTCCTGTGCCCGAGCGGAAATGACTGACCATTCCCCGTTGAATTAGGGGACGGGACTTAGAGCACAAAGCAAGGTGCTTTTGAATATGGCTTTCGGCGTAGCACTGCCATGTTGCAACTCCCCCACTGCCTATTCTAGTAATATGTGGGACAACCTGGTTATCCTGTTTTGATATTACACTGTGTTGCGACGCCTGTTTCTCGAACCTCGACCGGCGTTACTATTCGGTAGCGTGGCGTTGTCGGCGGGTTGGAGAGGTCCGGTAGACTATGGCGACCAGACAGGGACGAGACTATTTCTAGTGCGAAACTTGCACTGTTTATTCAATGGTTGGTGAAGGATAAGAAGAGAATGAATGAATTGAAAATCGACATTGCAGGGGCCCTTAAATAGGCCCACTAAAATCGTAGGCGGGATCTTGCTCACGTCAACGTCACGTGACATGCACTGAGTCCCGGGCCCGTCGTTGCTTTGCGGCTGCTCCTTTTCCCCTGGGAGATGTTGCAAGTCCCCGTCGTTGCTTTGCAGCTGCTCCTTCTCTCCTGGGCGATGTTGCACGTCCCCGTCATTGTTTTGCGGCTGCGCCTTCTCCTGGGCGATGTTTCACGTGCATGCCTCCTCTGGTGGCAGCCCGCGGAGTTTGGTCGGGGATGGGCGGCTGATCCTTTCTCCAGAGTTGGACAGTTCGCAGAAAGTTCTCTCCTTGATCGCACAGCTTGCGGAAAGGGTCCTCCCCTAGAGTCGCACAGTTTGCGAAAAGGGTTCTCCCCCAGGGTCGCACACAAACAAAGGGGCCTGTCATCACTGCGGTGCGCCTGCCAGACCGGCAACCACTCGAGACAACCATAGAAAATTAGGAATCCATCCTCCGTTTCGATTAGGCATGGTCTTTGAGCATCCTTTTTGCTCGGGGTGTTACACGCCAACCGTAACAACTGTCTGTGTTTGTTTCCCGTTACAGCAGTGCAGACGGTGCCCTGATAAGGTTTAAGATGTAGCCGTGCTTAGCGTTGCGCTCTTTTCTTCAGAGGGATGCTGACGCACATTTTGACTCAAACTTAATGGCCTTGCAGCCATTGGATATATGCCATTAGTATATCGTCTGTGTAACAACTCTCGTGGCCGATGTGTACTGGGAACCTTGCAGGGCTAATCCTCAGGCCTTTAGATAGGAAGCCTGCTTCATTTGGTGGCGAGGACTTTTGGAGTCGCCATCTGTCGGAAGCGCCTCGCTTGCGTAGTATGAGGGATAATACGGCGCGCTCCTCATATATATAGGTTTGGTTGTCGGCGCTCAATAAAAACACCACGCGGGAGCCCTCCTGGACATTTCTGTAAGTAATCTCGAAACGACAGAAGTTTTTGGTGTCAACCGACCTCATAGCAACCACCTCGATGGTTCGAATAAATGTTTTTTCTCTCTCTCTCTTGGTGTCAAAATAAGCTTGGGCAAACAAAGCACAGAATGGCTTACAGACGTTATCTGTTTACCGAATACCTGCAGTGAACGTCCACTACGCGCGGTCGCCGCGATAGAGTCCCCCGAACCGGCTTCTTTTTTTTTTTTTTTTTTGCATGAAAGATAGGAAACCGCCGAGAGCAAACTATGCGAAATATGTTCTTGTAGTGGGCTGTCATCTTGTAATGGGCTGTCTGTGTAACGAAATGGAGCATAACAGAATAAAGCCTCCATGCAGCGATCGCACGGGTTCGCAGCGACCGACTGCGCGTCTGCATGCATGTTCGCGCACAACGCTTCGCTTTCGCTGCGAACACGTTTTCGGACCGTGCCGTGAGCTTTAGGCCGCAGCATAAGAGCATTTGACCGTACGCAAGCAACCATTGTTGCATGGACACTATCAGAGTTGTTGAAAAATAATTTCGTTATAACTATAGGGACTTCGACGGGGACTTTTATTATGCCGTCGGGACGATTCAATTTTTTTTCCTTCTAAATTCTTTAAAAAATTTAATTATGGGGTTTTACGTGCCAAACCACTTTCTGATTATGAGGCACGCCGTACTGGAGAACTCCGGTAATTTAGACCACCTGGGGTTCTTTAACGTGCACCTAAATCTAAGTACACGGGTGTATTCCAAAATTTTTGGACGTTTCAATATCATTATTTATCAAATTGCATTGCGCTGCATAGCGCTGAATTATTAAAATTGACACAAATGTATATCTTTATATGCGTTGTACTGCTGCTACTGTGCGGGGTCAAAGACTTCTGTCAGGCATTAATCGTATTTCGTCACTGCATCTTCTTGAGATTTTATATAATTTCAGAAAATATATTCAAATAATCTTTGCTCCACCGCGGTTCACCATATGTGTGATTGATGATCACGTGTATGGCTGGTAATTATTAAATTAACTGACAGACGCATTTACAGACTCTTTCTCTTAAAGGAACCGTGAAACGATTTCGTCGATTTTGTACAAACGTACTGAGCCGTTAGGGTAAGTCGTCCTGACCATTAAGTGACGCATTTAAGCGATCCGCGTAAAGCGTATAATTTATTATAAGGTTTTAAAAATGTACATCGCTGCCAATCGCAGTGGTGCCGCTCCGCCGAGTTTTCAGCCGCCCCGTCACAATTGACGTTGTTAGCTGAATTGACGACAGTTGGGCGAGCTATCTGATTGGCTACGCAGGTCCCGTCATCGACAATTTTTCCAACTTGATGGTGAACAAACATTGTTCGCAATAGTTGGAATGTTGGTTAATTTGTGTCTATAAAAGAAGTAACAGAGACAGGCCACACAACGACAATTTATCACTACACACAAGTACTTCCGGCACAAAGCAAGTGTCGTCCGCTTGTGTTACAACGTCCACTGTTGTAGCTGCGTGGTAAGTGTTGGTCTCGAGCATTCCTCTCACAAGCACCATGTTGCGTTGCGAGTTGCATAATCTAGCGATCGGCGGCATGTCAAGCTGCGACATCATGTCCCTCTGCGAGACAGCGGAGTGGCTCCCAGGAAGCACGCAGTTAGGTAGTAGACGTCTCCCTTCCATCTTGATCTAGCCAAGGCCAGAGCTAGTAGCCGTTTTTTGTAAGCTGTACTCTAGACCTAGACCTCTACAAGCCAGCTGGTAGCTCAGCCAATGCTCCCTCCGCTTACGACTAGTAGCCACCTTGGGAAACACTGCTGTAGCTGCGGTGCAGACATTCTATGTTCAGACTTGTTTCAGCATCGCAGGTGCTACAGTTAGCTCTTCTTACCATGTTTATGATTCTGGAAGGTTGAAGTCCCATTTTACATGTCACTACAAGAGCACAAGAAAGGCAACAACCACAGTAAAATTTTCACTTTGGCTGTGGTCAATGTCTTTCTTGTGCCAAGTTAATTCCCATCCTTGTCAAGCCCTTGATTTCGTGCCACAGTAATATTGCACAAATATGAAATTGATAATCATATAAAGAAGTAATAAATACAATGCAACAAAATACTTTTTGTCAATACGTAGCACTTGTACTGAAATAGTTATCCCAATGTTCACAAAGAAATGTATTTATGCTCTGTGTATTGTTCTCCCACTCCTTGTAAAGTGCTCCTAGTAAACAAAAAGACAACGGTTTTCACCTAAGCTCGTGCAAGTGCATGCATTTCTAGTGATCAAATTGCACCAGCACTAACCAAGTTTAATGTGTACCGAAATTGGTAATGAAACATTATTGAAGGTTTTCATACAAAGTATGACATCTGCCTTTACGCATGTGCAGCAGAACAAGCGACTTTACATTATGCCGTTTATATTAAAAAAAAAGATTAAGATACAGCTTAAACAAGTGTAGCAGTTCAGTCGAAGCACACACTGAGTGCACATAAGGCATTGCAGTCCACTCATTTTGTTCAGCGATTCTCAACATTCGAGCACCATGCCTGTAAATAGTTCTACATTTTTAGAGTAAGAAAGGGCAATTGGTTTGTGATACTATTGGATCAGTATTAGCATAGGAACGCGTAGGGCGCGGCGTAAGGGGCTCAACTAAAATGCCTTCCTCTAGTTTTATTTTATTATGATAAGTAAAATAATTTTAGTCGTTCGTGGTGACGTCGCATGTACAGCTGTTCGAGTCCTGCGGTGTGCAGTAGGGCTGTTGGGCATATATTCCAGCTGTAACAATTAAATATAAACCTGACTGCCTTGCGTTGGACATTTTCTAGTTTCACTCTGTTACTTTCGGCCCAGGAATCCCATACTGCCGCAGCATATTCTAATAGCAGTCGTTCATGGGTTTTATAGGCTAAACGCTTTATTTCTTGAGTAGATTGTGCTAGTGTTCTCCTCAAGTAATGCAGTTGTATTAGGGCATTTGTTTTTCAATATACGAGATATGCACGTTCCATCGAAGGTCAGTGGTTATGTGAATTCCTAAGTATTTAAAGGTAATTACAACTAAGAGAGGTTCGCTGGCTATGCGATATGTAAAACTTAAAGGATTCTTTTTACATGAGACAGTCATTGCTACGGTCTTTTTGGAATGCACAGTCATTCGCCATGTCGAGCACCAATTTTACATTGCAGATAGGGAATCGCTTAAAAGAAGTTGATCGTCAGGACTAGAAATTTCTTGATAAATTATACAATCATCTGCAAACAGTCGCATGTATGTATGTATGTTTTCAGCAGTGTCGTTAATGAACACTATAAAGAAAAGGGGACCTAGGACAGAGCCCTGGCGGAATACCGGACGGAATCCACTGGGTCCGCACCAGAAAGGACACCATCGACAACTACACTTTGACTTCTGTGCGAAAGATAGGCTTCAATTCACGAGAAGGCAATCGCGTTTTAATATGGGTTTTAATTTCTGCAATAATTTGTGATGTGATACGCAGTCGAACACATTCTCGAAGTCAAGAAAAATGATATCGACTTGACTTTGCCTATCTAATGCACCTGCGAAGTCGTGGACAGTGGCAATCAGTTGCGTAATAGTGGAAAGACCGCGAATGAACCCATGCTGTCGGTTATCAATAACGTGATTCTCCTCGAGAAAATTGGTTATGTGTTTACAGATGATGTGTTCTAGCAATTTTGCGGAAATGCACAGAAAAGAAATCGGCCTGTAGGAAGAAGGTACTGACGGATTTCGTTCTTTAGGAATCGGAGTGATTCTTGCGAATTTCCAATCTGACGGCAACTCTGAGCGTTTTAGCGATTTCTTAAAATCTATGGTGAAGTACTTCGCACACCACTCAGCATACCGGACTTACTTGGAGCTAGGACAATAAAGTTTTTCATACGCACAGTGTGGAAATTGTGTTTAGCCTTACTGATAGAGTACGGCAACGACTGGCGTAGTGCGGAAATATTATCAGTTGTGGTCGGCAAAATACGTTTTGTATGCTGACGTCTTGCTTTTTTCAGTCTACGCCCCAGACGCACAATGTCTTTTGTCATCCATGAATTGTTGCTGCGCACTATTTTCCATTTTCTTGGCACGAAATCATTTATGCACCGGTGAACTAAGTTTTTGAAGAAAGCCCAGATGTACTCAACAGAAGAACTCTGCGATTCATACAAACAAGAAAAAGAAGAAAACAAACTCTATAGTTCATCTAAAATATCGACGTCACTTGCACGTGAGAACAAGGGAATAACTGTCTCTTTCTTCTGAAGCTTTGGTGTAGTGTGCAGTTCCAAGGTTAGATTTAGCATCTTGTGGTCTGATATTCCTTCTAAGACGTCCGCGTGGGACTTATGGCATAGCAGGTTGGCGGTAACAAGGAAGAGGTCCAGAGTTGACTGTGAGCAATTCTGTACGCTGGTGGGCTCAGTGACTAGCCGAGTCAGATTATGCAAGAGCACCACGTTGAGGAATGATTGACAGGCACTAGTAACAGCCTCTTGAGTATCGGTTAACCAATTTATTGACGGAAAGTTGAAATCCCCTGTCAATAAGTTAGCAGAACGGGTTTCATTTTGGCATAAGAATTTATTAAGCTTTTCTACGAATGTATTATTGGATTTCGGTGGGCGACAAGATCCCCCCATGATTAAATGAAATTCCTCAAGGAACACTTTGACTGTTATACTTTCCAGCCCGTCAATGTTTGGTAACCTCGACACTCGCAGAGATTCTTTGTATATTATTGCAATGCCACCACCACGACCATTTCTGTCACTCCGGAAGATATAACTACACGGTGTTACTTCACTGTCATATATATCTGGATGCAGCCACATTTCCATCACTACAACATGAGGGTGATGTGCTAAGATAATGCAGTCTAAGTCAGTTAATTTGTTCGCTATACTTCGGGCATCGACATTGATGCACCGAAACACCGGGCAATCATTTATTCATTGTGTTCATTTTGGACTGCGGCTTTCTTGAATGATTGGAACCCTTTTCATAAAAGTGCTGTCCCATTGAAACATGTGATCATCTATCTTAATCTTATCGTATACAAGTTTTACTTTCCTGCCTTCTTTTGTGTCCTCAGCTGCACTCGCCCAGAGTATTTTTCTAATTGTCCTTGTAGCAGCAGAAAAATCCTCGGACAGAGAGTTCCCCTTCCTTAAATTTGTGACAATTTTTAAGTACATTCACTTTTTCGCCGTGGTTGAACAGTTTAAGAATTATTGGCCGAGATTTGTTTGCTTGTTTGCACCCTAGCCTATGGATTCTCAATCAAGGCGACCTGTAAGCACAACTTGTCCTGAAATAAGTTCACCACTGTCTCAGAAAGTGGTGCCGAAGTTTCATACACCTTTTCACTAATGCTAAATGAGAAGATTATTGCGGCAGCTTCTATCCTCAAGGTCACCCAGTTTTCTTATAAGACTGGACAGTGCTTTCCAAACCGGTAATCTTAAGAGCGTAGTTCTTTTACAGTTGACATAGATTCTTCTACCTGCTTTACCTTCTATTGCACCCAACTGTTCTTGCATGGTTTTCTGTCCTTCGAGTAGCTGGCGAAGCAGTTCCTCAGTAGTACCGAGCCCAGGGTTACACTCAACGTCCCCACACAGCAAGAGAAGAGCAACAAAAACATTCTGCAAGTGCGAAAATAATGTACACACACTGTGAGGGCACACCAGCTGGATGAAACAACGATCACTCGTTCGAATGGAACCATATTTGTAACTAACCTGCGTAAAAGGCAGGAATGGGTTCATCGTGATGTTGTTGGACTGCCAGCCGGTGTGCCCACTGACGGAATCCCAGACCGAGCTGTTCCGTATGTAGGGTGAAGACGACGACGTCGAAGGGGGCGGTGTCCAGCTGTTGGTGTCGACTTGATGTGGCAGTTCTTGTGCGCAGACTCCATTCAAGTGAGCCGAGCCAACTCGACACACTGCTTCATTCGTTGCACTGGCCGTCTCGTCGTTCCAAATAGCAATATCAGCATAAAAAGCAGGAATGGGTTCATCGTGATGTTGGACTGCCAGCCGGTGTGCCCACTGAAGGAATCGCGAACCCGAATACGTAGGCACAGGGATGCGAGTAAGTCACCGTCCGGCTTGGAGAGCAGCCGCGAGAAGGGAAAACTGCGTTCGGATTGAAATTTCAGACCTTTCCGCAGAGCGTAGCGATGCTTTGCAAACACGATCGTTGGCGCGTATTGTATGCTCTGCACTTGTCAGCTCAATATAACCAGACCTGGTGAAGGGCCCGTTAACTCTCAAGTTACTTCGGCAGGTAAATGAAACTAAAATTTAAAGAAAACTGAAAGACACCGATTATTTGGAACAAAGCACTTGCCTATGCCCAGCACGATTACGAAGTTTTTCAATAATATTTCATTCTTTTCTTCTCCAGTCCACAACACCGCCAGTGGTCGCCAATCCGGGACCCTGGCCAAAAAGTTGAGACCTCTGGTCGAAGGCGAGAACAAAAAAATCAAGGCGTATGCTTTTTTTTTTCAGGTCCATTCATTGCCCTACCCATGCAGCAGCATTCAATTGATACAACCAACTTGAGCAAATCTTCCAATAGTAATTATGTAAATATTGCACTAACTTCATCAAGACGGAAAGCAGGGACGTTAACCTGATGCACTTGCAGTTCACTACCCTGCACTTGGGGAAGGGGTAACAAGTTACGAGAAAGGGAATTGAGCACCAGCCGCACACTTCGAGCATTTCAGCTTGTTTGAAGCATAAATGATGCGTTATGTGACAGCAGAAGGGCCATTTTGCAACATAATCATTGTTGCTGCATATAGACTACAGAGTAGAGTGCCTGTTCACAGCATCCCTACAGAAAAGCTGTGAAACTGATAAAATAATCTTTTTTTTCAATCTATATTTTATGCCTCCCAGTCTATTTTCTTTTTCTATTTCCATGGTTGGCAGGTGTGCATGTATTAATGTATGTATGAATGAATGAAGACTAATGCAACTGAATACTGCGTGTTTTTGAGAAAAGGCTGTTAATCGTGTGCTCTGCCAAAAGACATGCATACAAGAAAAAGTATGCACATTCTCTTTACAAGGTTTATTACATGGCGCAATGGGGTGTTCACTTGTGCTCAGTCTTTTCCTTGTGAGCCTGTGCTTTCCTCTGGGCCAACAGAACGTTGCTCAATTCATCACGCTTCCTCTTGCCACGCAGGTGGGTGCCCAACTGCAGAGGGGACGTAAAAGAACACTGGGTTAAAATGCTGCTGCAAGTAGCATGCTACAGTAGGCTTTAATTTCAGTACCAGTACAATTTGTCAAATTCACATACCACATCACTGCAGCCAGTAAATGGAAAATTCAATGCCGTTCATTGTTTTCTGAAGTCCCAATTATTATTCACTGTGACCCAACCCACATGTCCATACAACTTTGCCCTTTTCTCGCACTACACAGGGAATACACCGTTGCTGTTTTAAACACATTAGGACCTCAAGTGATTCTCCAGTGATCTTAGGTGAAGACAAGCATTCTAGAGGTGTTTTTATGAAAGTACAGTGGAGCCCACTTATAACGGCCCCACTTAAGACGAACGCTCGCTTATCACGAACAAGTCCCGCGTGACCGTCAAAATATACGTTTAGGCTATGGCGCTCGGTCTCAGCTACAACGAACGCCCGCGAGCCTAGCCGATCGGCTACAGCGAACGCCGTAGTGTCGCGGACCACTTTCCACGTGGCGAGATCCGCCAACCCTGTGCTGTGCACGCTCCGAGAATTGGCTTTCCCGCGGCGTCTCGCCGGAGGCACGGAGGAGCGGCGAGGGGATCGCGGCGATAACGAGACAGAAAAAAAAATGCCAGCCCAGCACGCATCAGCAACGTGAACACACAAGTCGAAAGTGCCAGCTCATTCGCCACGGGACCCCACTCGCCATCGTCAACGTCAGGGCAGCGGCGAAGTTTTCCACCAATTGACAACGTAGCACGTGATCACGTGCTTTCGTACCCCCTCTTCTCCCTTCCCCCCCTTAACGCCGCGCCTCACACGACTGCAGGACTGTCTTTTTCTTACTTGTGGTTGTGCTAGCGTTGCCGGCGTTGTTTCCTACTGGTGTGCTCGCGTGCCTATCCGAGATGGCAGATTCGCCGGCGTCTACTTTGACAGTGAAGCGAAAAGCTTTGGACTTGGCCACGAAACTGTTGATCTTGAAAGACCTTTCCCAAGGCGCGAAAAACCACAAACTGGTGAAAAAGTATGCATTGTCGAAATCGACAATATCCACGATACTAAAAGAGAAGGACAAAATCTACAAGAGTGCCGCTACGGACTCCGCGACGAGGAAGCGCCTACGAAAAGCCACATACACAGACGTTGAAGACACGCTTCTAAAGTGGTTCCTTGATACTCGAGCACGCAATGTTCCCATCAGCGGGCCACTGATGTTGTCCAAAGCAAAGGACTTAGCGTTCCTCCTGGACTTCCCAGATTTTTCTCCTGGCAATGGCTGGCTCCATCGCTTCAAGCTCCGCCACGGAATTATTTTCAAGACCATTAACGGCGAATCGGCATCGGTAAGCGACGAAGACATCAACACGTGGATGTCTAAAAACTTGGCCCGTGTATCACGTTATGCTGAAAGGGATGTGTATAACGCCGATGAAACGGCGCTATTCTATCAAATGCTGCCTGGCAAAACGCACACTATGAAGGGTGACAAATGTGCTGGCGGCAAGCACAGCAAAGTTCGCATAACTGCTTTTGTGCACCAACATGGATGGAAGCGATCGATGCTTGCCATTTGTCATCGGTAAATCAAAGAGGCCACGTTGCTTCTGCACATATGTACCAGTGCGTTACAGGCATAACTCGAAGTCGTGGATGACACGCGAGTTGTTCGCGGAATGGCTTATTGACTTTGACAGCAGCATGCCGAAGAAGGGCGCAAAGTTCTGATTCTCGACAACTGTACCGCCCACGATGACCAAGCTGTCTTAACGGCAGTCGAGTTGCTTTTTCTGCCGCCAAATGTAACTTCAATAGCGCAACTGCTGGACATGGGTGTAATACGGTCGTTTAAAGCGGCCTACAGGCGCTGTGTTGTGCAGCGGATGCTGATTACAGTTGTTCGCCCCGCTGCCAATGTGCCTCTGCAGGTCTCGCTGTACTCGGCGATAGAAATGATCAAAGCGGCGTGGATGGAAGTGACACCCGAATGCATCCGGAATTGTTGCCGGCTTCGCTGACGCACCTGAAGCAGGCATTGAAGACACTGAACAAAGCCAGCCTGACGACGACTTGTGGCGACGCGTTGTTGACGCTAACCTGGCCGGCTGCGATCTTGACTGGCAAGATTTTGTTGATGTGGACGACGCTGCTGAAGTTGCGGAGTCGTTTTGCGACGAGACCGCCGTCCAGGAAGTGCGCGCATCAAGCGACGCCGAAGCATCGGACAATGACAACGATCCGTCGGAGCCAGCACCCGTAAGCGCGACCAAAGCAGTGAGCCATATTGAGGCACTTAGAAATCTTGTGTATTTTAAGGCATTGGGTGACTAACACATCGCAGCTTTGAACAAGCTTGAAACCACCGTCATTGGGTGTGCTCTGATGAGGCAGACAACGATCAGACTTTTTTTCTCAATAAATTTTTGTTTTGATTGATGTCAATTTTTGTGTGTGGCCCACATAACACGAACTTCTGGATAGAACGAACGAATTCCGCGTGACGCTCGGGTTTGTTATAAGCGGGCTCAACTGTAATAAAGTACCACAGCACGCAAGTTTTCCCCTGGAACTTAGTTTAATGCAAACCAGATATAAATTATAGCAATCATGCCTTCACGGAGCCTTTGAAGCATGCCACGCATGAAATTGTTACTGCACAGCACACTTTCCCAGCCTTCACTGAACACATCTAATGCTTTTCCTTGTTGCATATTGTATACATCTGAAAGCTGCCTTGACTTTAAATACAATTTTTCTCAACTGCACCCTAACTTTCAATATGCTAATTCAGCTTTTTTTATGTCACTAGACACTGAAGATCTATTTCAGAACATGTGCCTTTCGATTAGTTGTCTTTCTAAGCAGAAGTAGGTGCTGATAGACATGAAGCAGGATTCATGCTGCTTCTGTACCAAAGAATCCAAGGATTTTCAGACTTTCAAGGCCAAGCCATTACATTTTTAAGGACCATGCATCTACAGTAATGCTAAAAAATAAAACTGCTGCTTAAGTGTTTAGCTGATGCTCAGAATCTCTTGAGCTTTGTCTCTGGCAGCCTTCCTTGTGCCGTTTGATTTCACAATGCAAGCGACCTCACATTTAGCCTCTGCTGTCTGTGCATAGCTATCTGCAGAATCTTATCTCAGCCACCGCTGCTCCCATTTTGCCCTTTTAAAACTTTCAATTTCCCCCTCATGACAGCACTTATTCAGACCCATTGCTTGATACTGCTGCCAACAGTTATTGTACTCCGAGCAGAATACAGTGCAACATATTAGGCGGCACGTGCTATGAGCTGTGAAACGCGTAGATCACCCACAATGTATAAAGTTGTGGCAAGATTTCTGTGTACGGTTTCCAGAACTGGACCATTCTATTATCAACTAGCTTTCCTGCTACCACACCGTTGTTCTGCAGGTTTTGTGTATCTGCATCCCCTTTCACCTTGCAGCAGTGAGGGGCACTTCTGAAGCAAACACCACAGCAGCATAGTTTCGCATTGTAAGTGGGCTTTCGCGCTCACGTGTACTGCTATCAATTCCGCCACACCTCACTGCCACAAGGCCGTACAGGCAGTTCTCGCATATTAAAAGATTGCAATGGTGTACAGTAAATTATAAGGAATGCTCCATATTTATGTTGACCATATGAGTGCTTTTGCATGTTGGCTCCGTCAAAATGCAGTTAAGAGACAACCCACTACCACATAATGCTGTCACTGCAGCATGTTGCCATGTAAAATAGTTAAATGGACGGTAATTGCACACACATTTTGTCATAGCCACATAAGTACTGACTGTAGTCACGACCGGCATTTGTTCAGTGCGAAAGTCTTCCAAATTTTTGCAATAAGATTCAATGCGCATGCATAAATACCCAGAATTTTCTGCCCCCCCCCCCCCGTATATAAGAACTGGCATCATTTTTCTACAACATATGTTAACAGGGTATTAGAGGGAACAGAGAATGAACCTCGTCCCCTGACAAGCATCCGAATCCCTTAACACATGTCCTATATGGCACCGGCACAGTAGTTGGCATAAGAAAAATGCCTTTTTGACAAAAATGCGAGACTGCCAACAACATTCCAAATATTCACATAAAACGCACACCGCAAAATACAGCAAGGTGGCCGCGAGGATGTACCTATCCTAGGAAATCAATATGCATTTAACATAATCGTTCGATACTGTCGTAGGAATTAATGCCTTCTTAAAAAAAGTCACAATTGTTCAGCAAATAAATATTTTGCTACTACACTTGGTTCTACAAACTAGTTTCACCGATTTCACTTAACCAGTGAAACCAGCCCCGGAAGCAATGCCTCCAAGCTAAACTACAGGCGCATCTACCAATAGCAGGCTCGCGCGAACAAAATTAGGACGCAATTACTTTGTGCACCAGTTGCCTCTCAACATGCTTGCGAGCGAATTACTGTGACAGCTGTGCGCACCACTGTATCTCCGAAAAACAACACACGAACTTTCATCATGTAACCACCAAAGCCTCGTAATGCGGGACATCGCGGTAAGAGCTTACCCTTTTTTTGATGAACTTGAGGGCACGCTTATCCTTTGACACTTTCAGCAACTCCATTGCTCTCCGCTCGAAAGGTGCAAATCCACAAACCTCCCGGATGAGATCGCGGACGAACTTAGTGTGCTTTGACAGGGCCTGGTTAAGAACGGAACAGCGGTTAGCGTGCAACATGAGCTAAAAGAGGGGCCCGGAATCAGCAGAAGCAATGATACTTACGCCCTTTCGCCGCGATGGTCTCGGCTTGGATTCATTTTTTGTGACTCTGTGGCCCTTTTCAAGGCCTACGGCCAATTTGTAGTGTAATCCCATCGCTGAAAATAAAACGACACAAGAGAGGAATATCAGCTACAGGCTATGACGGCTCGTAAACACAAGTTCAGAGATGCATTAAAACAGCGACAGTGCAAGCCTCGTCACTGTAATTTTATCTTATTAGAGAAATAAGTAGCTCAAAGAAACCATATGACAGATTTTCAGCAATTGTGCTGCTAAATTAAGCACGATTTTAACTGATTTTAACAGATACAACAGAACCTCACCTGCACAGTTTAATGGAGGCAGCCGAAAAGGCTTCTGGGATTTACTTATGTTAATTCAACCCAACAAGGGCAGCCGAGGTTAACGTAAATGTGAGACTGAAAAGATTAGAAATTTAATTAAAACATTTACATTTAGAAAGTAATCATTTAACTAAGTGTTTTTTATTTATTATATTTATTTAAAAAAGCATTTGTTTACGAGATTAGTGAGCACTTAAGTTAAATGTCGACGGCTTAGCAGTTTAAAATGGCGGCTGCTCTTGCGGGACATGTGTCTGCTCGCGCGATATTAAGTTCAATTTCAAAGTCATGCATTCTATCTTTCAAAGCTCAAAGTAAGAATCTGTATAGCCTTACGCATAGTTTATCTCGCAAGAGGTAGCGGTTGCACGTCTTGTGTGTGTGTGTGTGTGTGTGTGTTTTTTTTACCCCCTCTCTCTCATAGGCGTTGTTCAGAACTTCCAATTTCGTCTGCCGGCACTTGCTCAGGATGTGATAAACCAATACTTGTGCTTTCAGATCGATTTATTTCAATGCCCCAATTACTAAGCGTTGAATGTGTTTGCTGGAAATGCTCTAACGACGGCTGTTCATTTTTCTTCGCAGACTTGCGACATTTGTACGGTGCGGCTGTGCTTGGTTTGGACAAGTACTTGGAAACGAGGGAGAAAACGAAACACCAATTTGGCGATGCTAAAGGTAAAATAGAAGTCTACGTGTTTCTTGGGCACGAGACTTCTCAGGAGCCCTGGTTTCGTCCTACTGAAACTGCAAAGATATTTAACTGCGAGAACTATATCTCAGTTACTTTAACTACATGGTCTGCTCTCTTTCTTCCTTGCCTATAGGCATTTTAACGTTCAATAACCGAAGAGAAAAGACAGTTAGCTGGAATGCAAGGATACCGTTCTGCAGCTAGATATTTAAACCTTGCTTAAACCATGCAGCGTGTTCTCCATGGACACATTGGTGGCCAACTTTAATTTGTGACTGAATATACGCCGTGAAGATGGCAATGTTACTCACATTGGCGTTCTTATTTCAGACAAGTTTTTTCAGCGAATAAGTCAGTACTTCAATAGCGAGAGCCCAGGAATGGTATTTACGGAAGACCTCAAGCATGTTACCTACTTATGTGAAGACAAGGACTCAGACATTGAATTGGTGATCAAGATGATGAAGAGGTAGGATGAAATCACTCCTTCGCTTGCCACCGGTGAAGTGTGGGTAGAACGTCGGCTTGCAAACGTGCCTGTGGCGAGATTCGAGCATCTTACTGTCTGTGTTCATCTTAGGCGACAAGAATGTTTCAGCAGAACATTTTACTTTGTTAAAATTTTTCCTTGGTGTCATGTTGCATGCTGCAGTAGTCAAGTCCAGTGCTTCAGCCTAAGGCACTACCGTCAGCCAATTTCTCAGTGCCATATTTTAGAGGTAACTTCATAACAATGTAGACTAATAGAGTAGTTCATTGATTTTCCATCAAACTGCCATTAGTGTTCCTGCTTCAGCAGAAACCACTGGGCAATATCTGCATAGCGGAAAATATAAACCAGACCATGGCAATATTTTGTCAAAGGTCATTGTAGCAACACTCACCTGGCTGGCCCCAATAAAGCGTGATAAGAATATTGATCTGTTCATTGCACAGACTATTTTGCAATAGAAGCATTCGATTGTAAGCGGTGTTTTTCCTAATTTCTTTTTCATATGCTTGAGACAGAAAAGTTCTGTCAACTAAGTTGCATGTCTATGTGACATCACTGTTCTTTTTGAGCTTTTAAATGTTTTGTGCTACCACTCCCCTTTGTAATGTCATTTGACCTTGAAGGTGATATAGACAAATCGGCAATGATAAATTAAAGGATCTTATTGTCATGTTTGAAGTGATTGTAACGTTAGTTACTCTTCAGTTCCTGCTCACTAAGCAGCTCCAAGCACTCATACTCAACATGTAATTAGAATGGATGGCCAGTCAGAAATATGAATATTTGCATTTTTGACATGTGCAAAGAAGGAGGTGCCGACATAATTATTGAAACATTAGCTCATTGGCAAAGCAAGAATGTGCTGTAGCCTGAGAAGAGGTCTCGCATATTGTCTTGCCCAGAGGATGCTAAAGACATTGCTATTCTGGCATAAGATTGAATAATTCAAAATAAGTAATTTTTCTTGCTGAGAAAGCAATGAACAAGTGAAGTCTAATGGATAGTAGGCATTTGTTTGTTAAAGCTGGCCCATCGTCTCTCAATGTGCCAAACAGCAGAATTGACAGGCAAGAAAGATATGTGGAATAGAGGTGTAATTATGCACTATCAGTGTTCCACATAAGTATTTCTGTGTCTTAGGACAGCTTTGTATCCATGTGCAGTTCACTGCATCTGACTGGCTATTGCACCAGCACTCAAATGCTTCAATTTCACCCCTCAGGTTCAACCAGCAGAACAAAGAACTGCGCTTTGGAACATTCGTCTTTGGACCTGTGGCCCTAAGATTGTTTTACCATTTAAAGAAGCCAGATATAGTTTTACAACTGTTTCAAGACCAGGTCAGTGCACCCTTAATCATTCAGTGGACTTTCAAGTTAAGTCAACTCATTAATTTTACATTTCTTGTATAAGGTACAGGACAGTGGCGATTGGAGGTCACTAGGAGAGGCCTTTGTCCTGTAGTAAACATAAATGGGCTGATGATGATGATGATGATCAGCTTGTATAGGTAGCACTGTAAACAAATTGAATGGCATTAAATACAGTTGGTTAAATCTGGACTGAATTAACGAGAAAAGCCTTGATTAGATTCCTTTTACATTTGATTATTTGTGCTTATAGGAGAGTTTCGAAAGAACAGTCACCTAAGTTTTTAAAGTAGTAACTATTATATAGAGATTAGGTGCTCTTTTGGGTTAAGTTACAATAATGAGAAAATATTAATACACGCAATTTTATCTAGCCATTTGTTTCGTCACAATCATTCGCTGTCACCAATTCTTCAGGAAGTTCTTTGCTGTAAATCTAACCGGTGGAGGGGGGGGGGGGGGGGGAGTATGTAGGTGTTGCCTCAAGCTAATTTTGAGCATGTTCACTGTTTACTACATAACTTAGTTTCTTGCTATCATCAGCTAGCGCCGAGTTTCTTTATCCCTGACAGCAATGTTTTTTTCTAGCTTAAAAGTATCTGGTGCCCAGAACCTATACTACTTTTTCAGCAACATAGTTTCTAGTGGGAAAAAAATTTTTAACGGAAAAAGTAAAGGGACAGACAGAGCGCTACTGGTGAGTCTATCTGAGGGAGCCTGAGGTAGCAGCCGGCCACTGCCACAAATGCTTATACTCCCCATGTTTTGATAACGCACGTATGCTTAGAAGACTTGATAGGAAAATTCCTTACGCTTTTTTCATGTCAAAATCTGCCGGTAGATGTGTAAGCACACCATCTTTGGCACTCACAGGGAAAGAAGTTTCATATCTGAATAGGAACTTTCGAGTGAATGATTTGTAATGGCTTGTCTTCAGTGGTGTTTGTCCATTGTTGGCATGTCTTTGCATTTGTCTGTGCATTCGTTTGCGCATGTGGTGCATGTAATTTATTAAAATTTTTAAATTAAGCACTAGCACTCTGTCTTGTCCCCTTACTTTTATTGTTAAGAATTTTTTCACGCTAGAAACTATGTTGCAGCAGAAGCAGCAGCACCAAATAGCCCAACTATCTTATTTAGTTATGCCCTGTACTATTTCGGAGCTTCTGAAGAAAGAGGGCAGATTTTAGTTTTGTTTGATAGGGAAGGATGTTGCTATTGTGCCTGTCTGATGTCTCTCTATTTCCACAGGAGCTGGATGGCTTCTTTGACCAGTTTTCATCGTATCAGATTGCCATGGACCTCTTGTTTAAGGAGCAGCGTTATCAGGATGTTTTGAACATTTTCAACAGCATGCAACAGAAGCATCTCTACGGAACCAAGTACCCACGTGAATGTGTCGTCCTTGCCCTGGGTGCCTGCTACAAATTGGTGAGTGCCAGCAGTTTCTCCTTCGATGAAATATGGTTGAACTTTGCTGGAACAAAGATCTGAAGTGGCACTAAAGGGAAAAAGTGATTTTAGCTGTATTGGTAAATTAATCTTCTCCAATATCTAAAAAGCCACCCTTACCATGAGAAGACATTTGGTAAGCCAGACAAAAAATTTTATCGATAAAGGTGGACAACATTGTGTTTTAGAGAAGCCAGAGAGCAAACTTAGCAAGCTTTAAGACCATTTACTCAGCCCCAATGACCCAAATACAAGAAGAAAACATTTGTGACATTACACTGACAAATTTACATATGGGTTATGGCCTGAAATTCAAACAGAACATTTACCTTCGTTTTCTCGTCTAATAACCAACATATGACAAGGAAATCCTGTGTCAGTCTAAATTAATTTAGTGTTTTTATTTAATGTCCCTTTGAGCACTAACCATACCAAAAATTTTTCTTTTTTCTTGTGTCAAACTGGTTTTGTCTTGCCCAGCATTTCCATAGACGACCAATTGACACCCAATTCCTGTTAGCTGAAAAAGTGCAGCACCGCCTCTATGGTTGTGCCAAGGAACCTGATGTGATATTAAAATGTGAAACAAGAAAAAGAAATACGCATGTACCGTGTGACACCCTTTTGCATACACATACCTCTCCTGCCTCTTTCCAACAGAACACTCGTGAGTCGTACGAGTATGCGGTCAAGCTGATTCAAGATGCTCGGTCTGTGGGAGCTCTGGTGTTACGTAAAGCCCTGTCCTTTGCTGCTATGCTGGCTGTTAACCATGTAAGTCGGCCTTCTTCTTCTTCTTCTTTAACTTAAATTCTCACTGAGGTTTGTGTTAATAGTGCTTTGTGACATCGCTATGGATTTCTCTTGCAAAGGTCGCAGAAAGCTTTAGCCTGAGCATGCATAGCTAGTCTTACCATTTTCCCAGAATGCGTACCAGAAGGGAAACAGAACAGAAGTGATAGCATCAACATCGTATGACCATCTTTTCAACCAAAATGTCTGCGTCTTTCATTGCCTTGTGCAAGTGTGTGCTCTTGTATGTTGGCAGAACACTTTCCATGGAGATGCAAACCTGTTACTAATGCAGTGAAATCACATCCGACTTGAAGATACTTTTGCTATATCCTGTGTTAAGTTACGAGCACACACTTTGATACTGGTGAAAAATAATTGCCGTGTATACTCTTGTGAAGGTCTCACTTTTTTTTTTTTCACAATCTTGGTGGGGTGTGGCCCTTACATGGGTGTGGGTCATTCCGTTCCAATATTTCTTTACTTGTATAGCCTCCCTGAATCCTTTGCAGCTAAATAAGGAACGTTATTGTTTTCCTAATGCATTTGTTTCTTTGGGCAGACACGCCACCCACCTTGTGCCCATCGAGTTCTAGCCACTCGCTGCTGCTCAGGCTCGGGTTTCTTTTTTTTTTTTTCTTGTATTACACTCTTAGATAGAGTGGAATCTCGATGATATGATCACGGCTAATACGAATTCCTGGATGATACGAATTTTTCTGTGGTCCCGGCCGAGCCCCATTACTTTGCAACATGCTAGAGAACGGTTGTTACGAATAGATTTTCGACCCGCGTCGGTTGATACGAATAAACGCCACCCCACCGACGGCCGTGAAAGAGAACAGCGCGCAGTCACGCGATTTCTCCCTTTCTCTTTTGGTGCGGAGGCGCGGACGCGGCGCCAGACAGCGCGGAGGCCGCGACTTGGTGCGAAGAGTTTGAAGCGGTGGTGCTTTTGTTGCTTTTGTGCTTTTCCACGTGCCATCGGACGGAGTGGCTGCTGTGCTTCAGGCCGCGTTCTTTGTGTTTGCGCCATTTTGCCTAGTCGCAGCAAGCTATGTCTTGCAAGCGGAAAGTGCTCTCCTTTAAAGAGAAATTAGACATTCTTCGAAAGGTCGATGAGGATCCCAAGAGGAAGCAGATGGAGTTGGCTAAGGAGCTAGGCCTCACAACATCAACACTGAGCACAATTGTTGCACAGCGAGACTCTATCATGAAAAACGTGCTTTCGTTCAACGTCAACGCGAAGCAAGCAAAGACCGCTCAGCACGTGAAGCTTGAGGAGACTCTCCTGACTTGGTTTAAAGAAGTAACCGCAGCTGGTGTAAATATTGACGGTAAAGTATTGCAGGAGAAAGCCGACGAGTCTGCACTTGCTCTGCACTTCGATTGAGTTCAGGCCTCAGGTAGGTGGCTGCAGCGTTTTGAGACTAGGCACGGTCTCGTTTATAAAAGCGTTTGCGGTGAAGCGAAAAAAGTTGACGAGGCAGTTGTCAGCGACCGGTTGCAAAGCTGCCATCTCTCATCGCAGAGGATGAGCCTTGTGATGTTTTTAATGCTGATGAGGCAGGTCTGTTTTTTAACCTGCAACCCGAGAAGAGCCTCTGTTTAAAAGGCAAAGCATGCAGAGGAAGCAAAAAAAGCAAAGTGCATTACGGTTCTCTTATGCTGTAATGCCGACGGATCGGAGAAACTTAAGCTCGCGGTAGTTCGCAAGTTTCAAAAGCCCCAGTGCTTCAAGCGCAGGAGTCATTTTCCATACGTCTATCGCGCAAACAAAAAGGCGTGGATGACAGCAGCGCTCTTCGAAGAGTTTCTGTCTCTCCTTGACAGGAGGATAGCTTGCAAGAATCGGAAGATTGTTCTGTTTCTTGACCAGTGCGCCGCCCACTCGAGGCAAGTAACGCTTCAAGACGTCAAACTTGTCTTTTTACCCGCGAACACGATGATGCACCTGCAACCCCTTGACGCTGGGATTATAAAGAACGCAAAGCACCATTTCAAGAGCCTTCTTGTGCGCCGCCTACTTGCTAAAATTGATCGAAAGGACGAAGGCGACCTGTGAATAAGCCTCTTGGACGCCATCCATTTTATAGCTGTGGCATGGGATCGGGTAACTCCGACTATCGTAGCGAACTGCTTCGGCAAATTCGGCTTCTTCGGGAGTCCAGAAGAGGTGCCCCCAGAGCTGGAAGATACAATTGAGGATTGGGAACGGCTTAATTTCGAGTGCACAGCTGATGACTTTTGCACCGCAGATGACAATCTCGCCACCTGTGGTGCGCGCACTGTAGAAGATATTGTCGAAGAGGCCACACACGAGGCTGCTGATTCTAGCTGTGATGGCAATGACATAAACATGGGCGACGGCGAAGGACCACCACTGGCGGCTGAAATGCTGCACGCACTCAAGGTTCTGAGGCGCGCTATGGCCGCGGATGGAATCAGCGACGACACGTGCACGCGTTTTTATGGATTTGAACGAAGTCTGCTAAGTGACCTGACAAAGAAAAAAAAGCAGAAGGACATTAGAGACTTTTTCTTCAAGAAATAAATGCTTTTTACCTACGTGTGCCTGAGTGAGTTCACCTCTGACTCTTTAATTTAGCTAGCTTTAATTGTGTTTCTATGATACGAATTTCGGCTAATACGAATATTTTTTGTGACCTCATGAGATATATATCATTGAGGTTCCACTGTATACTCATCTGCCATGCCATCCATGGCATTAGATATCACTCGGATTTACACTACAATGCCCAAAGACACTACACATCATGTGCTTTGAACCCAAGAGCAAATAGGATTTTCTTTTCCCATTAAGTTTATGTTGTCAAATGAGGGTGGCAGGCACTTACACATGTACGGCCCTTACTCAAGTGTATACAGTAATTGAGTCAACTTTGATCGCCTCTCAGCATGCCAACATTGGACACATGAACAAAGGTAAAGCACAAATGTGCTTTGTTGTTAATATGGTAACTTGATCATATGGAATTGGCCTATTGGCTTGCCAACTGTAGGCCAGCCAAGCAAAGCCATTGGCCAAAACAACCGTGCTCATGCACAATGTGCTATTTAAACTTGCTCTTGTCAAGTATGTGACATTTACATTTTTGCCACTAAAATGTACACAAGCTGCAGAGCAAATATTTGCATTCCTATAACCAATATAGACTCGGACCTTGCATTTTCAATTTCTTTATAGCAATAAAATATTCATTTGCTTAAAGCATAGCAAAAAGATATATTTGAAAATTTCTATATGGTAGATATACGACTGTGCTTTCTTGTGCCTGGAACCTGTCGTGCAATGTAAGAATAGTCAGCCCATTTTGGTTTAAACGCATTGCTGCAAGATGTCATCGTGAATGCCACTGTTCTCAAACGCTGCCCTAGCAAATACTTAAGAGTTTAGGTAAGTGTTTAGGCTAAAATTTCTTATTCTTGCAAACAAAAAATGGAGCCACTGAGGTAAGTGCGATATCAAAAGAGAAGGCGAAGCCTGTGCTGCACACAGTGGCTTGCTTACTCAATGCGTTCCTCAGCTATGTATGCAGGCTTGCTTTCGTGGTTAATTAATGTCAATTATGTGACCAGCAAAAATTCGACAATCAGCATTGGTTGTTGTGGACATGGCAAGGGAATTGAATAGTTTGAGGGTGTCCCAATATATATAACTTCGAGTGATGGGTTTTAATGGGTGCCAACATGATTGAAATTATGTAAAATTATGTTCCACTGGAAATGAGTGTGCTGTACATAGTGCCAATAACTGTAACAGCAGAACAAGGAGCCTATAGGGCCTTTGTTTAGAGTAAAGCCACACCAGAAATGGATGTGGAGTAAATTACATACCTGCCAACTCTCCCAAATTTTGCATAATGTTTGCGAAATTGGGCACGTTCTACAATTTTATAAGCATTGCGTCCAGTTTTGCAAAGGATAAATTTCGTTGTACTTTTACTTGTAAAAAGTTTTACTCGTTAGTTTCCAAAGCTTTCATTGGGAAGGCAGTGGTAGGGCATTGCTTGGAACAAGCTTATTCAGACAAATTCCCGAAGCAGGCAAAATCAACGACAGCAAATTCGCTGAAAGATATCACCGATCTGAAAACAATGTGTTGCGCTTCAATGTCTGCTGTTCCAAGTTTGCTACTGCTTGTGTGTTGCGCGAAAAACCATTGTTAATAAAGTGTGTATATATCCCACAAAAGATGTGCACTCGGGGTAGAATTGTTTCAGTGCATGCCATTTTCCTTTCTTGCCATGTCTGTGGGATTTTGTGAATATTTAAGTTCACCGGCACATTTTAGATTTACTTCATATAGTATCCAGTAATCCATTATACCCGTGTTTGTGATATTCAGGCCCAACTGCATTGACTCAGGCGTGGGCTGCCCAAAGAATGCTTATGCATGTGACCTGGGATGCACCAGTGACAAAAACAGTGGCTTTTGTGCTTTTGCTGTACACTGTGTCTGGAACTATGAGTTGCATTCTTGTTTAGCTTGGTCGTGTATGCAGTAAAGTATGTGGCCTGTTTTCTCTGTATGCAGAATGAACCAAAGGTTGCCATGGAGCTGCTCGCTCTGGCAGCGCAACTCTCCTACATCACAGTCCGTAACATCCGAGTAAGTCTTTCCTTGCATGTGGGTCTGTTTCTCTGAATGTTTGGTGTTACCTAATTGAAACATATTTATTGCTAGACAGTGTCATGCACACCTCATGTATTATACCATTAATATAGTAGTCAAATATTGAAGAGGGACTGCTTTGACAAGACAGTTACTCAAAGGGGCCCTAAACCACCCCTTAGGCTTGGTGAAGAAACAGTCTGCGGATAGCATATGCTGCTGTGAGCATCTCGGCCAAGTTTTGCCGTCGTACACAGCATGCAGAGCTCGCAAGCGGAGCATGAAGTCACCTTTCTTTCAAACGCTCTCTTTTCAACAGAAGTCTGCTCCTCGTTCTCCTCTGGACACCTTATTTCGTAATAAAGCTGATTCCCATACGCGGCTGCTGTTAGTCAATAGGTAACATCAATCAAGAAGGATGTTTGGATCAGTACGCTTCTTCCTACTGTAGCTGTGTATATTTATTCACGGAGTTCAATAAACAGGCTCAAGTAAGTGAAAATGTGCTTCCGAATTTCGATAATAAATACATATTTCCGGAAAAAGCCGACTCTCATCTGCTCACGTACTCTTGGCCACAGCTGCCCGCGTAGGAATTAAACTTTTGCTACCCTGGTTGTTGGTGTCATAACTGGCGGGCCTCGTTAATTTCAACTAGTTTTTAACACTCAACTAGCCTTGAACCACGCGAAACTTAAGGTTACATTCATTCCTTAAGGCTCACTCCTGGCCACTCCTAGTTAGACGCCTTGGCTGTCAGACTAATTGACAGGACTTCAAAAATGCGCAAGTTGGATGTGGCTACTATCTGTCGGTCGAGCTGGTGAAGGAAAAAGCCAGTCTGCACCACAGAGCATGGTCAGACTATAGCATATACATGCGAGCACGCACTCAAGCCCTGTCATGCACAAAGCAAATGTTACGCATATGCACTGCAGTTTCATGTGGCTGCGGTCTTCTACATAGCGTGGATACCAGGGCCGCCGAGGTGTGCCATCACATGTCCACTGGCTAAGTGCACTGTGGCTAACTGAGGACAAGCGCATTTGTCGCATCATAGGTGCCAAAATTGGTAGTAGGCATCTACATTAACCTCCAAAAGCAAATTTGAACTGCGCGCCACAGTGATGTTTAGAAGTTGTGGACATGGTCCGCTCCGCCTTAGCCTTCACAGTGCAAGGTATTGGAGAAGGAACAGGAGCACAGCGAAGAGGGTGTTTGATTGCCAGTAACTCTGTCTGCTGAATGCATTGAAGTACTTTTGCCACAAAGTATTTCTGAAATAGTCTATTTTAACTTCAAATGCATTTCTCCTCTTCGATAAAAAGGGGTTCAGGGCCCCTTTAACTCATTGTTACATTACTCTTAAGTAAAAGCAATGCAAATCAACTTAAGTCATTGTTCCTGACAATCAGCAACACAGCTATATCATCAGTCCAGCGATAATAAAGAGCTGTGCAACATACTCCTTAAAATAAAAATAAGAAAGGTCATGGAACCGGATCGATATAACAGTATGTGTTCATACCCAGGCTGATATTGAGCAACTCAAGTAGGTGTGCCATACAGTACACATTACCCATGTATAAATTCCTTTTAAAAGCTTCAGGCACATTTTACAAAATTTGACCACACCCTACGAGTGCGCGCTATTCTAGAAATATTGTTAGTATCATGAAATGCCATTGGCCCAAAATATGCACCTGAGACAGTGATGTGCATTATTGTTTACGTCCTCATCACTTGTCTTCTTTTCTCTAAACTGGCACAGTGGCTATGGTGTCCAGCTGCTGCGCACAAGAGACATGATTTCATTTCCCAGTTTATAGTGACCTCATTCCTATGGTGGTGGAATGCAAACACAGTTGTGCACCAAGCTGTAGGTTGATGATCAAAACCAATGTGTTACCATGAAATTAATGCTAATAAATTTTCGGAAGAATATTTTATAACTCTAAACTAATTTAGTATTTCTCTTCATTGTCCCTTTAATTACGGAGCTGATTGCTATGGCTTCTCTCATTGTCCAAGTGCTAATGTGAGCTGTTAAGCCAAGTCAGTCAAACATTCAATCCTCTTCCAGCTTTGCACTCCCTTTTGCAGAGTTACAGAGCAAGGCCTACTGGCCCAGACTGACCAGTCCGTGTTGCTAATTTCTGTTTTCCTGCTTTTCTCAGAATTGTTACTAGCCTTTTGCCCTGTGGGCTAGGCACATAGCTGACCTATGACCTGAGTGTCTTGTGATGTTTCCTTCTGTGCTTGCAGATGATAGCTCTAGCAGACCTGGACAGAGTGGACGATGTCTTCTTGACTCTGAGGTCTATCATCCACCAAGATGTACCCATGCAGTCACGCATGGAGCAGCAAGTTTGTCAGGAAACGGTGGGTTGCTCTGAAGTTGCTACGTGTATCACATGTCTATTCTACTTGTGTGTCCATCATTTGTTTAGCACCTGTAACTTAGTTTTAGCTCATTTGCTTGAAAGTACAGTGCATACTATGCCACGGCAGAGTTTCAGGTGATGCAAGTGCAAGGATTTCAGCATTTCTTTAAGATGATCCAATAGTGCATCCACAAGGCTGTGTAAGGCCAAGACATTTGTGTTAGTCACATGGACTAAAAACTGAGCTGATTGGTTTGGCACACAAGCAGAAATGTAATATTTTCATTAACGTAAGATTTTTAAATTAGTCATTATCACTGATAGGAATTATTTTAACTTTCCCCATTCCAAATATCAATCTCACTCGCCTAGGGATTCTCCTTTGCCTACTGAGTGCCACAGACCAGTGGCAGTCGTTTTATCATTTTGGTGTGAATGTAGCGCTATTACGTGGCACCAGCTACCCAGAAAGTAAATGGTTTGAAGGCATCGTTGGTTACCCTAGGCTTTAACAATAGCGGTGCAGAGTGAGGCGACTATAGCAACGATGACTGCCTCTTTCAATGCCATAACCAGTGTTTTTAGACATTTCTTAACCTCAAGTACAGTAGAACCTCGTCCATACGTATTGGAAAAAAAACAAGAGAAAAGACGTACTAACCGGGAACACGTACGATCCGAAGTAACTAAAAACAATCGACATACTCAACTATTGTTGACATCTACGTAATGCAAAGTGTCGCGCAGATCGTTGTGGCGTGAGACGCACCGAGCTGGTGGCATTCCGGCAGCCCGAGGCGTGTTTTGTTTTTCTATTGCATGGTGTTTTAACAGGGCGACGGGAAACCGAAACAAAATCGAACTGGTGGGCGATGCGGGATACCGCCTAAGGGAAACGTGATGCCCACATCACGCCGCCTGAAGCAGGGAATGGCAGCGCGTTTGGATTATCGCCTACCAAAAGCGCGCAGTAGGCTACGAGTGGCACTACACACCACGCAGATTGGGGAAGATGCTTATCTCAATAGGCTTGGCAGCAATAGCTGTGAAGGCAGCGTGCGACGACCCAGGCTGAGATTTGCTGGTACCAGAATAAGAAACTGTGCGCGCCGTCATTTTCACGTGAGGCGGGCGGCTATATACTGTTCTCGACTGCGCGCGCCTCTCACCTTTTCTTGTTCGTAGAGGATCTAGCGGCCGGAAAGCATACATGATCGTAGTCTGTAGTAGGGCATAGCGGCGCGTTTCGGTTATCGCCTATTAGAGGTGTGAGCTATGCCTTCTACGGCCCTACGCGCTGTAGAACAGTTAGGTGAAGATGCTTATCACAATAGGATTGGTGGCGATAGCTGTGAATGCCTCATGCGACGAACCTGGAGAGGATTTGCTGGTACTGAAATGAGAAACTGAGTGTGCACCGGCGTCTTCACGTGATATAGGCCAGCAAGTATTGTGGTGAAGCTGCCATGGTGGGCAGCTACATATGGTTTTCGATCGAGTGCGCATCGCGCGTTTTCTTGTTTACATGGGATCTAGCAGCCGGAAAATGTATCATACGATCACAGTTTGGCGACATACTGAACGTTGGTGCCGAAAATGGTGTTTTCCGAGAACGTATGAGCCAGTAAAAGAGCGTAACTCTACCTGGTAATTTTTTGTGTTCTCCATTGCGAACGCTGCACTGGGAAAACGTATGTAATGGGAATGCATCAACGAGATTCTACTGTAAGCAAGTAGGCCTGGAAAGCTTTAGTAAGTCTTGTTCAGAACTTCAACGCAGTATTGACAATTGCGAGAAAGATTTAAAGCATCTGGCAGCTCTCTCGGGTGGACATGGCTCGACAAAAATGCTTTGCCGCTGGCGCCTCTGCAATTTTCTTTCTTTTTACCCGCCAGCAATAATGCATCGCATGAGGGACAACAAAAGCACGCTTGACTTCTGTTCCAAGAAATATTGTGCTATGAACAGGTACAATTTTCTTGACGAGATGTGTTAGCTCTTTTTTCCTATAACTGTGCCAAAACCTTACAGACAGCCTGAAAAAATTGTGGGGCATCAGATCGGCATAAAATTGGTACATTTCTATAGCATGCAGCTAAAATTCAGGATTGCAGCCTGTTAACCTCGATATAACGAACACAAATATACAGTAGATTATCGTTAATTTGACTCCGGTTAATTTGATTTTCTGGTTAATTCGATCCTGACCGGCACCCATACATTTATACGGGGTCAAACTTCCGCTTTATTGATTTTTTTTCCCCAATCTCCGGATTGGCCTCCGCCAAAATAATTCGAACTTGACTGGTCAGTTTCGCCGCAATACAACCGTGTCACTCGGTGAAGATTATCAAGAATAGGAAAGGGCCACTGTGACGAGACATAGTACGCGTTCCTTATACACACGTGAATGCACCGTCTTCAGTCACAGTACAATTGCCTAGACGCTAAATATACATACCGGCAGCCATTCAAAGCTATTTCTAATGTTTCTGTAGCGATCTGAGCTCACGTTTCGCCCGCCATGCGTGCCAGGTATACAAGACTATGCGTTCCTTAATTATACGCTCGCGCCATTCGCCGAGAAGCGAGGAGAATCCATCTGTGTCTGGGGAAAGCTCAGAGAAATAAAAGGCGGTTAGGTGAACTCTGAAAGTCGAGGGGACGTTTGAGCCAATAAAAGAGGGGGGTATATCTACTCTGAAAGCCTTCCAGTAAACTTCATAATCACTAGAGTTCAAACAACGAAGGGGACATACGGGATGACAAGAAATTATTAATCATTATCAACGAGCCCAATTCACAGTTCTTCAGTGAACTTATCAGGCGTCTGTAAATTTAAGGAACAGGTGCTATATCTTGTAACTGTAGCACTTCTTCTTTCTGCTTGGCATGCTTCACCACATAAAACCTCTGTATTGTGGCGAAGCTAACTTTAATGACGAATGCTGACAAGTGAATCAACAGCGTTTTTCGGCAATTTGTTTTTTCTGTCTCGTTTAATTCGTCTCCGCGGATAATTCTACCAGTTTCCTCAGTCGCGTCCGGGTCGAGTGAACAGAAGTCTACTGTAATTAATTATCGGATGTAATAAACTACAGTGAACTTATCAAATGGAACCTTAAGCGACCAGGTAAACCAGTCGCATTTAATAGGAATTTCATTTACTGAGAGATTGAGCTTAAGGGCACGCAAGAAGCTGTTTTGAAAAGAATAACAGATAACAGGTATAGCAGATCTGATTACAAAGCTTCTTTTTACGAAGTTCCTACTTGCTCGCCGCCGCTTACTAGAGCTAGCAGCACAAAACATAATTAGAAAAAAAAAGAAATTGTTTCTTTAAAAAAAATTGCTGTTTTAATGATGCAACCACTCTTGAAGTCGTCAATAACTCGACCTTCGTCTCCAGCATGAGTGCACTTATTTGAGATTTTCTGTACTGCCATCAGTAATGCTAAGCAAATTCACTGCTAACTGACATTTTAACACCAAGAAACCACAGCAAACCACAACCACGGTAGAGCCACCCTAACCACCGTAGGGTGGCTAGGGTATGAGACTAGGTTAATTGGTGTTCCATCTTGTTTAAATAGTGCAAAACAAGACAAAGGATATGGCAAAAAACGGTGGCACTCCACCTTTTTTGGCGTTCTTTGTCTTGTTTTGAGCTGTTTAAACAAGATAAGGTGGCTAACCTTGGCACAAACAAAAGCCAGCAAAAGTTTCCGTGGCAATAACAAATATAGGAAACTGGCGAGAAAACCCGAAAAGAAAAGGTGCAAACAGGGATCCTTGTCGCAGTGCCATTAAGATTAGCTGCTCATCCTCATTTTCATTAATATTTTAGTTTAATTTGCCCAGAAATAAAAAAAACTGTGGTGTCGTTTAACAAACTTTTTTTGCATGGCCTTAATGCAAAACCAACCAGCCACAAGGATGTTGTTCTGTTTAAGCAATTTCTGTTTGCCGAGATTGTACTTTAAATCTAAAATTCGACTGCTGATATTGTCTCATAGAAATATATGCTTACCAGAAATATTGGATATATGCAGTAAAATCTCGTTAATTCAAATTTCACGTGGCCAAAAAAGATGTCTGAACCAAATGTTGAATTATCGACTTCCTTTGCAGTGCTGCCACAGCGCAAGACCCGCATCTTGATCTGAGACGTAGTTTTTTAACTACCGCATGCACATCCCAGTTATTTTTTCAGCTTTAAGCTGGTTGGCAGCAGCATTGCGACATAGCTGGTGGGTTTGATGACAGCATACAGGCCATGTTAGCATCACTCTTCATCCTCTACAGCTTATGCTGTATTTTGCATAGCGTGCATTTCACTAAGTCAAAATGAGACTACTGCTCACCACAACCTGGGTGCATGAAGCCGCGGTCAGTATCGATGCAATCATAGATGGCAACCTCGCAGTTCTATAGGCACGCAATCAGCATGCACGGAGTCATAACGAACAATTGTGGATGAAACTGCAGTCACCAGTGACATGATCGTAGATAGCGACCGCACAGATATGAGGGCACACAGCCACTGCGTGCACTTAGTCAAAACGAACCTACTGTTTACCGTAACCACTGCAGGCAAAACCGTTGTTGCTATTAGCGCGGTTATGTATGGCGACTGTGCAACTCTTAGGCATGCTGCCAAATCATGCATGCAAGAGTCATGCGCTGCAGTATATAAGTATATAAATAAAGTATATAAAGGCACAAATAGGCACGAAACATTTGTTCTTGTCACTAACGCAGAAATACAGGCTAGTTGGCGATTCAAACTGTCATGCATTCTGGAAGCACAATAGACTGGATAAGGAACACATGCAAACAGGATGACTGCTCGTCCCGTTTCTGTATGCTCCTTGTCCAGTCTATCACGCTTCCAGAATGCATGAAAGTTCCTGTCATTTCCATACGGTTTCCACTGGTGAATATGACGATGCAGACTCTACCACTTTGTTGAAGTTGAATGATAGTGCCACTTTGCTTTTTTGTTGCACATATACCACACTTCGAGGGTTTGCCCGAATTAACCAGTGTGCACCCAAATGTGTCCAAATCAACAAGAGTTTGATGCCATTATATAATGCCTATGCACACCGGGACTAAAAGACGAGTTCAAATTATTAAATCTTCCAAATGAACGAGGGTCGAATTCATGACACGTTACTGTAGTCGTGTTGTTTCGCTAGCTGTATGAACCAACTGCAAAGGAATTCAGCTTTGTTCTAGGACCTGAACCTTGAGGACATTTGATGCCAATGGTACATTTTCTCTTCGGTATTACCTGTAGGCATATCAGGGCAGTGAATCCCATTTCAGGTGGACAAAGTCGACGAGTGCCTGGCTCGGCTAGGTGACAAGGAGAAGACGCACATCTTTGAACAGATGAAGCGGGCACTGCGTGAAAACAACCACCTTTGTCCACAGTCCCTCGATGAGCTCCTCTGCCAGCCATTGCTCACACGACTACCACCCAAAGACCGGGACGTGGACCGCACTGCAGGTCAGCTGTGAGAGTGCACATTGTTCATGCATCAGTTTGACCAGTTCTGCTCATAAGTGGATTAGGGATCTTTATGCTGCAAAGTTGCCTATGAAATCCTTTGGCAAGTTGTCCCAGTTTCTTAAGCGTTTTGCTACCTGAGCATCTCATGTTTTAAAGGTGGCAGTTTGATGCAGACCTTGGCATTTGTGAGTTAATTCCGACATTGAAATTTCCAGGTGGCCTGTAGTGGAGAATTCATTTAAACGTTTAAGAAGAGCAAACCAGTAGTGAGTGCCATCATTGCCAATAGGTTGCCTTGTAATCAATGGCAGCAACCAATGTTTTACCACTTTTCCTCAACATTTTCTATTGAACTCATCCAGCTATTAGAGCATGTATTAAAATATAATGAACAAGGCATACTTTAAATTCTAACAAGCCATATATGTAATCTGCCTTTTTGAATGACATATTCTGCTTCTGTTGTGCTGTTTTCACATGATGTGCTCCTGATTTGGGCTTGCTTCAAGAAGCCTGTCCACATGTTGCACCAAATTCATCTGGTCATACCAGTAAAACCCGTTTTAAGCTTGTGGTGTCATCATCAGAATATTGAGCTGTTAATGGAAACATTTTCCAACTGTTCAGAGTAGTGGTTAACAAATCCTGGTCACTGGTACATGATGTCTGGTTATCCTGTTGTGTGGCAGAAAGTGTCGCCAGCTGGCCACATAAACTTTGAGTCGTTGTCAATCCCGTTCGGAAGTAGGGTATGCTTAGCACAGCCATTGTGGCAGTCTTGTAGTGAATTAAGTTAGCAGTCAAGATGAAAAAATGTGCTGTTCACACAGCATTCAATTTGGCACAGCGTTTAGAAATAAACCACTCTTCAGCTGGTTATCTTAGCGTGACCATTCTGAGCAGTCATGATTTGTCCCGAAGCACTAGTGCAACTAGCACATCGTTGGCATTGTGCTCACAATGCAAGCTTGCCTCTATGTCGGTGATACTGCTGGCTATCTGCACATCATCTGCTTCGCAATCTGCTGACAACAGAAGACGTTTTTGCAGTACTCACCACTATAATGTAGCACATAAACACTCCAATCATTCCAAAGGCAGATTCAGTTACAAGAAGAGAACCAAAAAACATGTAGAGATGAAAATCGGTCAAGTTTGAGAAACATACGTGCATCGGCTGAGAGGAGTTGTAAAATACAAAACTCAAGAGTTACTAAGGATCAATAAATGGCAGATTGGCCACTCGCTCTCCAGGATGCTTCCGAATTTTGTAAATAGTCAAATTGAGAAAAGGGCAAGAGCTAGTGGGTTAAAACAAACATTGCACAGTGTAGTCCCTGTTGCGAGAGCAGTAGTAGAACATTTGTAAGAGGTTTAAGTAGACCAACTTGATGCATTAGGTTTCCTAGTAGCAGAGAAGTGCAGGTTGGAATCAAAAGCCAGGTTGGGGAGGTGGAGCAAGCGTGACATCATGAGGGCATGTGCGGTGTGATGCATGATGCCATGCTTGAGTATAAAATGAGGCCCACTCTTGATGAGTTCTCTTTGATCGTCACAATGGCTCCAACATAAAAGCTTATACCCAATGAGCGAAAGGCCAACATTTAGTGCACATGCTGCGTTCGGCACAATAGGCGCTGCAAGTTTAATAAAATTTGTTTGGATGGAGTACATTGGGGGCAATCATAGGAGAATGCAGAGTTGTGGTAAGTACTGCTTGACAGCCCATGCTGACCTTGGTATGTGCTTACTAAAGGTTACAAAAATTTACCAGCCGTTTTTGCATCTTTACTAAAGGACCTCAAAGTGTCATAAAAGGATTTAGCAGACACTGATGAATGAAGGAGAAGGGGAACTGTCGGGCCCACTATTTTCTTCAGTCAAAACCCTATGAAGCCAACAGATAGGAAAGCTAAAAAAAGCATAGAGGAAACTATTTGTTGTTTTAATTGGGGTGTACAAATGATAAGGTAAAGGGAAATGAAAGTGGGTGAAAAAACAACTTGCCACCGCTGGAAAGCGAACCCACCCATCCATCAACGTGCACCTCTCAGTTCCAACGCGTGCATAAGGCTACAAGGAAATTGTTTAGTCAATGCTTGTCTTTCACAGAACTGCTGTGGGTACCCAATTCTTGTTTTTTGTGGTGTATAATTAGCCAATGCATTGACCTTTTCCTCTTGGATCGCAGGTTCCGGGATAGGAGGAACGTACACGTCTGGTTACCGTGCGCCAATGAAGGGAGCTTCAGGTGCCCGCTATCCGGTTCGGCATCGACAAGGACTGGGCGATGTGGATGATTAGTCACAAATCCTCTGCTCTGTGCTAGAAATGTTAAGCTTCTTTACCACTCTGTCCCCACAAAAGACTTCTTTCCCATTTTATTCTGTATGCCAGTAGGTTCAGAGTAAGGGGATAATTTTTCATCAATTCAGAATTATTACTATTCTGAAGTTAGGAATGCATAAGTGTCATTCTTTCTTGAATACATGCTGTGAGCTATATGTATATATATATATACACACACACACACAGTTCATGCACTAATCTGACGGCAGGGACGGACATGATTTAAACATTGATAACGTGAACCATCAGTGAGTGTTCATGGTCACGAATTACACCTGCATAGCTGGGGCAATGCATGCCATAATAATGTTACCCAGGCATTGTGCAGGCATGCATACTTCTAGCACTGTGTCAGGGTTGCAAACTTTGGAGACAGTTCATAAACAGGCAAAGGTTTTAAATTGTGACCATTTATTTAGTGCTACTTTTGAAATTTTTTGGCTTATAAAATTGTATATAGCAATCACAGAGCCCTTTTATGCGACTCCGTATAGTAGGTGTGTAATGAGCCAATTTTCTAATTCAGGAAGTGGTTAATATTAATTACACTGCAATATTTTTCTCCTTTGCAACTAAGCTGCCTTCAAGTTGTTCAATGTCTGAACTACAAAGGAGTGAAAGAAATAATGGACAAAATTAAGTGGTTTAATAATTGCAAAGCTTTTGTATATGTACTTCTGCTGTCAAGACCACAGAAGCCATGCTGTGACACGACCATGCCGTCCTTGTTGTACGTAGCCATCCTCTACACTTCGGCATAGATTCTCGAAGCTTTGCAGAGTTTTCATTCAAGGAAACCTGTTTGCATTCTTCTGTAAAAGTGAAAATAAAGCAACTGTCCAGCTTGCTCTTTAGATGTTCATTCTTTCAGCTCTGCCAGTATAACAGGACATCAAAAGCAAGCTAATCGATCTGGTTTGTTAGGTAACCCTTCTTAACACCTCACAAAGTTTACCTTATATTGAAAGGCGACATGGTTGTAGAGAAAATTGTAACCGAATGGATTGCGCAATTCCTCCGCACTTCAAACCTCTTATCACAAACGCAGACTGTTACATCGCTGCACCAGTGATCTCGGAGGTATTAATCTGCTAGGTAGTACTGGCCTGCTTGGACTCGGAAGCCTACAGAGAGAGGGCACTACATTCGCATAAAATGTTCCGGCTGAGCTGTTTGGTAAGGTGAGGTAGCAGCAGAGAGTTCTGGGGTAGGAAATTTCCTAGAATTGACCGAGATGTATTTTCTTTTATGTTGAAATAATTAAAAAAATTTATTTTCTTTATCTCTGCCTGCCAGCAACTTACCAGTTATAGAGTATGTACATTTCAAGACCTAAGTCTGAACGTACAAGACCCAACCAGGTGTGTGCCAAGTTTCAACATAGATTCACTTTGGGCACAGCACAAACAAACATCTTTCAGGGCCTAGCATAAATCTTTCACTGAACGGGCCTATAGGCTCTACAAGCCCATTCACTAAGAAACTATGTCAGCCTTAGGGAACACGTTGTTCCTTCATCTTCCGTCAGTAAAAATCCAGGGAACATGGTACAACCAGAGTCTTGAAGAAAATGAGTCCACTTGTCGATACATTGGTTCCAGCTTTCACCTTGTTCTCGTTTTGCTCGTCATGTCGGCCCGCTATTTTTGCTTGTTCCTGTTACCACAATGCATTTAAACGTATCTTCAGTTCTACACTACATTCTAATATGCAGACTTTCAGCCCACTGCACAAATTTCATTGCCTTCAGCAATTGTTTAGTAAATTCTGTGTGCCATGCAAGTGATGGATCCAACAACTATAATGTGAAACTCTCATGAAGCAGTAAAGTTACTACTGAAATGCAGCGGCTACTACTACTTCTGTAATAGGGTAATCACTGCCCTTCCCGCCTGACCATTTTCACGTTCAAAACAAACACTTCAGTCGAGGAGTGACAAGTCAAAGCACATTTGTCAATACGATGGTACACAACTCTAAGGAATAGCTTGGCAACAGACATCGAATTTTACCACCACTTGAGCTGGCACTTTCTCCCTATTCAATTGGCTTCTGCTGTTTACCGTGTTGCCAAAATGTGGCAAACTGCAAAGGCAATCGATGAAATTGCAGCAGTTGGACAAGTTACCACTCCCAGGTTAACCTCTATACACTTCACCAAATGGAAACTGGACTCTCCCTGATTAATACATAAATACATGAAATGCCTTGGCTGAAATATGTTGTAGTGGTAGTTTCTCTCAGCTTGGCAATTTTGGGCTCAGCCTATCTGTAATTCAGGGAAGAGGTTCTCCTAAAGCACAGCAATTAAAATAAAGCCTGTGTGCATTCAGAAAGAACACCTCACAGCTATCATTTACCAGTTTATGACGAGACAAAGGCAGAGCAAGAATTTACTACCGCAACCAATACAACAAAACCCAGCATCATGCTGATAAGCAGTTTGCCTTTTCACACAAGAAACAGAACAACGTTGACAGAAGAGCCATGGATTGTCTTTACTGCCCAACTCCACACCGCCATGCAGCAGTCACACTACTGACATACACAGTACTCCTATGTTAACAAGGCTCATGCAGAGCAGTGGTGCAGTGTACAGCAAAGCATTATCCACACCATTGCAGATAACCATTGCACCTTCATGCTTGCCATCAATCATGGAAACTATGGCCCTATGCAAATGGGCCTACGCACTGTAGAAAACATAGCCAGACCATTAGTAAACAAAGTAACCATTTTATTTACACTGCGTTTTAACAAGAACCGGGAAACACCTGAGCACAGCCTTCACTTAATGAGCCTGTGTGCATATGGAATGATCCTGAAATGGGGATTGCCAATTTCAAAGCACCTTGGGGCAGTGAAAAAAAAAAAAGAGTGCATAAATGAGCATGAGATGATTGAGCACTCTCTCTTGGTGTCCTTTCTTTCCCCTAGTCAGTGGCGTCGGCACGAGCTGTGGGGAAAGGAACTTCTACAGGTAGCACACCGGAGTCCACAATAACAACATCTTTCGTTGGCCTGTCTCTACTGTCTGTGGAAAGCTTCTCCACCTTGCGCACAACATCCTGTTAAAATAGAAAGAGAAGGCAACACAGAGTAGTCAATAGCAGCTCTCCTGGGAAGTGCATGCAAATGATAAATAGCGTGCAGAACGTCACAAGCCTGTCTGGGCAGTATCACATGGCACAGTGCTAACACCAAAGGCTGAGTGCTGTGCAGAAATCATTCAACAAAAATTGTCTCATGCGTACGCCACACGTGTACATCTCTTACTCCAGCATGACAACAGTCATGACCATGCTAGTCACATGCTACCTGCACATTAAATTTCGCTACAACCAGCAGGTACCTGCTGCTGTCCAGAGTCTGACATGGCGGGACCTATCAAGTTTTTTTTGTGTGCACAAAAAGTGTATGGTTCCCATTTAGGCAACTCTGCCACAAAAAGAAAAAAAAATAATACTGGACTTTCTGAGCACTAACTAAGCATGCAATTCAACTTATTTGGGCTAGATGGCATTCCATGCCACATTTGAAATAGTATACGTAAGTGAGTAAAACGAAAGTGTCCGACTGGAAACCAGCTTTTCAAGGCAGCCAACTTTATGGAAGTTGTCTATTACGATTATTGTATCATGTGGCAGGAATGTGTGTAACATTGTCAACAATTATTTCAATGAATAGAGACATTCAGAAAAATCAATGGGTTTCACTAGTGTTGCCAGTACCAAATCCTTTTCAAACAAGTTTCAGCAACAGTAAAATTGTCTCATTATGTAATGTGCCACTTGCACAGATGCCCTTAAGAGACTTACTAGAGTCAAGTTCACTCGAGATGCACACTTCAAACCATGATGCTTCACATACAGAATAAGCAACATGCAGATAGACAAATTAGCCAATGTGAATATCAAGATCGTATGCAGTATGCATACTCTAACAGGAAACATGACAACGTAAGCAGTGAAGACTTAGAGTTGAAGCGATCAGAACTTGGCAAGTATTGTTGAACTCACCATTCCAGCAACAACTTTGCCAAATACAACGTGCTTGCCATCCAGCCAAGTGGTCTTTTTACACGTGATGAAGAACTGTGACCCATTAGTGTCCTTTCCAGCATTGGCCATTGAGAGCCAGCCAGCGCCATAATGCTTGAGCTTGAAGTTCTCGTCAGGGAATCGCTCTCCATAGATGCTACGTCCTATAGGTTAAGCAAGAATAGCATTTTAGGATGCATATATTGAATAAGGCTCAACTGATTGATAACACATCAAATACAAAATACATCACTCCTGCTATGAGCGGAGGATTGACAAGCCATAAAGGAGATGCAAAAGTTTGAGCTATGGCAACATCACTTTCATAATTGCTGCACATTTTCATATAAAAGCTACCACTGCATTTTTCATTTACTCCTTCGTTCCAGCACACTAGGTTGTTTCTTAAACTACTTCAAGCTATTTTAAACCTGCTTAGTAATGCGAGAGCCTATTAAATAATAACACTGCAATGACAATCAAGCACTGTGATACATTCTACAGACATGCAGGCAACAATTTTTGAGGTCATTATATATGCAGTGCTAACAGCTTGATAATCCTTCCAGTGTCCCCAAGTGTCTTTTTTTTTCTTTTTTTTCTCAGATATTATTAAGCGAACACAACGGTTTATTTTCTGTTATTCAGATCATATGGATAATGGCAAATGCAATCTTAGCATGGTCCTCGTTACTCAATATTCCTCTTTAATGTACTGTGTATGGTTTTGCTGCCTTCCAGGCTCTGATGCTCAAGCTATCAATGGTTTTGGCGGGCCTGAATAAATCTAGTTTTTATTAGCGGCAATCAAGGTATTATTATTAGAAAGTGGAGAATTTATGGGTACACCAGTGGCACTGAAAGAGCTAAGCTTTATAAAGCCCAGTACTCACCTCCAGTGCCATCTCCTTTGGTAAAGTCACCACCTTGGATCATGAAGTCTGCAATAACACGGTGGAACTTGCTGCCTTTGTAGCCAACAAGGCTACCATCTTTGGATTTCTACAAAGTAAAAGGAAAGTTTAAAGAAAGCAAACATAGAAACAAAAGTTATTAACAGCTTACCTCAGTCTGGTGCTTCTCGCAGAGTTCCTTAAAGTTCTTGACAGTTTTTGGCACAGTTTTGCCAAAGAGGCCAATTTCTATCCGACCGGCCGGTTCGCCTCCAATTTCGATGTCAAAGTACACCTGAAAAAAAGAAAAAAAATACCGTCGCGGCGTGCGTTACAGCTAAGCTACAAAGTTCTCGGCGAACAAAACTTTGGTGCTACAGCGAACGATGACAAAGTCGTGTACGTGAAACACCTCGAAGATGTGTAATGGATTGCATCAAAGGCACCGGGCGGGTTTACACGTCGGCAGCATGCTCGCGAAGGATCTCACCTTGTCGGTAACTTTAGGGCCTTTGACTTTTTCTTCGGCCGACCACACCACTGTAATGAGGGCCAGAAGACCCAGCGTGCCGATGATAAGGTTCATTTTGAGACACTTAGAAGGGTTTCCTACAGCAAAACATGCAAGCAGAGAATCCTTCCAGGATAGCTTCTGTCGACCGTCGGGATCACTGACGAAGACAGCGACTGACTTGGCACTCTCTTTCATACGACAAATCGCCGACTGATGTCGGACGTGAACGAAAAAAGAAAAAAAAAATGAAGCGGCGTTCCGTGGAGCTCTTTGATTGGTTGATCGGTCGGTGCGTGCATTCGTGGATGGCGGGTGTTGAGACAGCGCCTGCTCATAGAATAAAGAACAACTTTAGAGAAGGGAAACTGTACCTTCCACAGTGGTTCGAAAATAAGAAGCGGCAGCGCATGGAACTTAGTGGGGGGCCCGACAGATGGCGCTACTTAAACAGGAAGCGGAAATCGTTTTTTTTTTTAGTACAATATTCAACATGGCTGCTTTATACCGGTGCCGTACGCTGGGTACGCGCCGTGCTCGCCTCGCTGGCTTTGCGGCATGCCTCAGCTGCCGCGTTTTAATGGCCAGGAGACTAAAGAGCCTCTACTGACGCCCATACAAACAAGCCACAAGTGAGTGAACAGGACGTGCGACTTTATTGGCAGAAGAAAAGCAGTGCACCTTCTCATACAAGATCAGAAATAAAATTTGCATGTCGAGATGCGCTGAAACCATTAACGCGAGCTCGTAAACTGCTCACTTTCGTCGCCGCACATGGCGATCTGGTAACGAGCGACAATCAGTAGCGCAAGCAAATTGGGCAGTGCACCACCTGTTTGCTGTAACAGTCGCCGTAACTTACATTGCGAAGCGATCGGGTGACGCAAGGCATCTGCTGCCGCAACCAACACAGCGACATGGACTAAACGGCATTTTAGCGTTCCCGCTTTTCCAACCTGCACGTTTCTTTTTGTTCTTTCGGGGGCCGCTAATGTGTAACTCATAGTTGGTGCCCCACATTCTCAATGTGGGCATCACCATTTTGCAGCCAGTTTTGCAGGCCTTTCCACCTATGTGGCTATCAACTTCGGACCATGTAATAACGTGTGCTGTCTCCGCTCACGCCACATCACGGCCGATGAAGGCCCACAAGCATAATTTGCCGGCGGCTGCAGCAAGAAATGTCGAATGGGGAGAGCACCAATTACGGTGCATGTAAATTGGGAGTCTTTGTCGCTGTGTGGACTGCAGGAGCAGATGGTTACCTCGGGAGACTGTTGCCCATGCAGCTAACCAGGTCGCCACATCGAAGAAACAGAACACGGCGACTATTATCAAATTAGACTGCATTCAATCACCGCATAAGGTTCAGACAATACACTGTACATTGGCTAAGATCCATATGACAACAGTGGGCACTCACGCACTACAAATTGCATACAGCTTATTCAGCTATCCGACTTCAGGCACAGTGCTTGCCTACGTCGCACATGGTGGTCTAGTAACGAGTGACAACCAGCAGCACAAGCAGATTGGACAGTGCCCCACCTGTTTACACTGACAGTCACCGTAACTTGTACTGCGAATCAATCGGGTGACGCAGGCACCTGCTGCCATAGCCAACACAGCGACATGAACTACCCGGCATCCTAGTGTTACCTCCTTTCCTACATGCACGTTTCTTTTTGTTCTTTCGGTGGCCACTAATGTGTTGCTCACACTTGGTGCCCCACCTGCTCTCAATATGGATGTGGTCTGTTTTGTGGGAATCGCCATTTCGCAGCCACTTTTACAGGCCTTTCCACCCATGTGGATATCAACTTCATACACTTCAAACGATGTAATCATGTATGATAGTCTCTGTTCACGCCAAATCATGGCCAAAGAAGGCCACAAGCATGCTTTACCCACGGCTGCAGCAGGAAAGGACAAACAGGGAGCACCAATCACACTACATGTAAACAGGGAGTTTGTGTCACTGTGTGGACTGCAGGAGCAGGTGCTTACCTCGAGAGGCCATTGGCCAATACAACTGAACAGGCTGCCACATCCCAGAAATGTAACACGGCAACCATGACCAAGTGGGACAACATTGAAACAAGATTATGCAATCAAATCACTTCAGCATACTCTAACATAATGCTCAATCTATACATTGGCACTATGCATTGGCTACGATCTACATCACAACAGTGAGCATACATGCACACGGGTTGCTTGCGGCACGTTCAACCGTCCGACTGTAGGCATAGTGCTTGCCTTCGTCGCACACTGCAGTCTGGTAACAAGCAACAACCAGCAGCGCAAGCAGATTGGACAGTGTGTCCCACATGTTTGCACCGACAGTCGGCGTTGAATATGAGCAGCTTGCATTGCGAAGCAATCGGGTGACGCAAGCATCTGCTGCCACAGCCAACAGCGACATGGAGTGCCCGGCATTTTAGCGTTACCGCCTTTCCGACCTGCATGTTTCTTTTTGTTCTTTTGCATGCCACTAATGTGTAACTCACACTTGGTCCCCCACATTCTCTATATATGGGCATGGTCGGTTTTGTGAACATCACTATGTTGCAGTCACTTTTGCAGGCCTTTCCACACATGTGGATATCAACTTCATACACTTAGAACCATGTAATTATGTATGAGAGTCTCCGTTGACGCCAAATCATGGCCGAGGAAGACCACAAGCAAAATTTGCACACGGCAGCAGCAGGAAAGGACGGAACGGGGAGCACCAACCACGGTGTGCGTGTAAATTCGCAGTCTATGTCACTGTGCGGACTGTAGGAGCAGGTGCTTGCCTCGAGAGACTGTTTCCCAATGCAACTGACCAGGCTCCCACATATGAGAAATGTAACACGGTGACAAGTACCAAGTCGGACAGCGCCGAAACCAGATTCTGCAATCAATCACTTCAATGTAGCTTTCACAAAAACACAGGCTGTCGAGCAAGAATAGCAATCCTGAATGAGACTAGGAATTCAATATGGGAATGAGAAAGCTTGCATTCAAGAAAGAAGCCACTCTACCTTGCAAGCATTGAAAGCCAAAAACATTAACAAAAGTTAAATGCTACATAGCACACAGTGTAAAGGTTAATGCAAGACATACGCCAATGCTGCATCAGCTATTTCAGGAGAGGAATTGCACATGGCAACATATACTAGAAAGAACTGCTACACATATGTTATGCTACTAGACAGTGACTGGCATTAAGTATGAGCAAAGAATCGGTTGACCTTTATTGTTTGTATGAGGAATAGGAATGATCTCTAACAAAAGTGTGGAATGAAAAAGCTTGCATTCATTGACACAAAATTATACTTGGCAAGAACTGGCAAGGCCAGGAAGCTCACTAAGGAAGGGCAAGCTGACAGAACACTCTTAGCCAGCGTCACCTGTGCTTATTCAGAGGTTGCAGGTACATCTGAAGACAAATAATTTTGGTTGTTGAGGTACCTGGATGACTCGGCCAATATCCGTGCTGGTGGAATGGTGGCGTAGGCTCTTTTCACTCTTGAAACAGTCGTCCGTAGACTTGATATCTCATCCAAATAATTCTGGAATGGCTTCTTTGTTTGTGTTCTTGCGAATTCAGCTCCAGCCCCTTCCTGTTGGTGTAGATGGGGGCTCCCGTGATGACCAAGATGTACTTGGCACAGACTCTGTTGGGGCAGAACAATGGCACATGAGATACAGCAGAGATTATCCAAACTCATGTAGTGTTTTCTTTTATGTTCGAACTAATTATGCTGAACTGTAAACATGAACAAATGTTCATATCATCTGCTACAAACAACTGACATGTATCTCAAGACTAGCAAGCCAATACAGCATATATCAAGCATATTTATTTCTGAACCAGGTGTTGTTTACCTTGTAGTAGCAGCCAAAGTCCACACAATGACCTTGTTGTAGCAGGCAGCAGCTTCTGTTTAGTGCATGGAGTGTGTTGCTTTGTACTGGTGCCATCCTCATTACTGCATGTCTGGAACAGAAATTTTGACTGCATCAGAAATTGAATAAGCACAATTTTGCAATATAAAATGCGTAAAGGTGCAACATATACATTGCAATGGCTTGTGACTACAGAACACATGCAAATGTACACTGTTTGTTCTAGGGTGCTTAAGCAGCATGGTAAATAAATATGGTTACTCTCCGTAAAATTGATGTCTGCGTAACTACAATGCATGTCAACAGCTTAAGTATTATTAAGATCACAAATAAGTACATTTGTGCGCTCGTTTATACACTACAGGAGATCACACTGCTGATTTCACAAGCAAAGAGATGAAAGACATGAAGCTATTAGAAATGATGCATTCTTTTTGTGCATGAACGTGATGCACTGCTTCACTACTGCAAAAATAGATGTCCCGAGGTAAGCCAAACTGAACAGCAAGAACATTTGGAACCAACAGGTACGAAATATGGGTGAATTATCATGTGTGCAACTGTTTAATACATTAAATTCAGTACTTTAGCTTCAGTTTATCAAAAGGTTATTCGGTTCTGTGAACGAAAGAAGTTGCCGGCGGACTCGAAAAAAAAATATATTGATAAGGGAACTCAGTCACTTATGGCTACGGCTACAACGAGATGAAAAATGTGACGCGCGTTCCGATATCGTTTCTCTTTCGTGAATGTGTGTATAATGATGGCCTCGCAACTGAAAGTTTATTTCGGAAACAGCAACGGAGGGTCCTGACTGCCCTTATGTAATGCAGCATCTAGTTCGTTAACTTACCTCCGCCTGTAAGTTAACGAGACGAATAAATTACATAGCGATTGAAGCAGTGATGTTAAACGACTCACCAGTTGCTGTCCCCAGTTGCAGCAGGACCCGGCTCCCATTTCGATGCAGACGTGTTCCACATGGCTCACGACTGAAACCTAGCTTTCAGGCTTACACCCCAAATTAAATAACGCGAGACATCGAAGCGCAGTAAACTGGTGTTAGCACAAAATAACCAACCAATGTACGAACCAAGGAATCCGTACCTGCCGCGCACGCGAACATACCGGTAAAAATTTTAAATTCAGGCCAGAGGTCACGTGGGAGGTCGATGATGCTGAACGCTATTTTGCGTTTAAAATGACAAAAAACAACAAAGTTGGTAATGAAAAGTACAATGTAAAATTAGGAATTATAATTTTGCAGTCTTTATCATGCAATAAAAACGCTTCGTTTACTGTTGAAGAAAGTTTGTAGGTTAAAATTGCGCTTACTACGGCGCCTCTAGCGGGAGATAATGTGCTCAACGGGGAACCTTTTTAATTGGTGTACTATGCCTGTTTCTTTAGCAGCGCCGCGCGGTCGATTTTTTCGCCCTCTGTGGCCATTTGTTGAACTTGAGAGTGTGCGGGCCCTGGCCTGCTTCAGACAGCCAGAGACAGCTCGCAACTTGCTTGCTGCAGCGTTAGCCGCAGGTGGGAAAACTGGGGAGAGTGTGCGTGAAGCTGTAACCAAAATATCGAACGCACAGAACAATTCGTCGTCGCGACAGCTGCGCGCACTACCCTGCGCTTCTTGTTGGGAGAAAAACAAAATACACATGGTAGGTGCGTGGCGGGATGTTCAAAACACGATTGCGTGATTACCTGACCCGAGCAACAACTCGCTTGCTCTTGCGAAGTTAAAACTCTACCAATCTCAGCATGTTTTTTGTCTCTACTCATCTGCAGTTCTGTTCTCTGTCTGTTGCGTTTTCCAGAACGCTAGAGATTTCAGGCCGAGTTTGCTATTCTTTTTATTGTTTTTGCCCTTGTCTTCATGGTTGTAACACGTGGACTGCAGAACACAATGCAGCTCATTATTGTACTATGGGCACGTAGCTTGATTATTCAGCCAATTGGTTCACAGCCAATTGGCTAGTGAACATCTAACGCCGTGGAGGAGGCATCAGCGGCAGTAGTACGCACGTACGTACGTGTGTAAGAAGTCAGCACGGTGGACTAAAGCTTCAGCGTTCTTTTTGTCGCCAAATCATCTGCAGCAAACGCTCGCTTCGCTCAACGTAGGTGATTCTTTATTCTATGGTAGTAACGTAACGCAGGCCTCGCCAGCCTCGCTGTGGTTGGTTCTTGCCAGCATTTTCAATGAAAGAAGAAATGCGCCTGCAAAACCAGCGCGACGCATGTCTACAAAATCCCGTTGAAGTGTGGTAAGGTCTATATTGGCCAAACAGGCCGATGCGTCAATGACCATGGACGTGCGAGCATTGTGCATTGACAAGGAGCTGGTCACTTAGCGTTTCAATGTCGTCCGCGTGACTACATGCACACCACTTTTTGAAAGTGTGACGATTCATAGCAGGGGCAGGACGCAAACCGAAAGAGAAATACTTGAGGCATTTTTATATCACTATACAAGAGGAATGAAAATGCATCGGTGTTCCTTCTCTCTCTGAGCGATAAATAGCTTTTCTAAAAGGCTGAATTTAAAGACGTGATAGTTCGGGCAAAATGGTGTGTTCATCAATTTAAAGAATTTGTACTTTGCTAAAAGCATTGAGCATGCATCGGCAGTTTGATGTTCGAGGGTTGATCGGTGTTTTCAAATATGTCAGTTGCCAGTCCAGAGTTGTGGTGTCTGTCCTGTTCGAGTCAATTACACTGGAAGTGATTGCAGGAGAATGCAAATAGTTGTGGAAAGTAATGCTTAGCAGTTCACGCTGTCCAGTTTACGACGAGTCAAAGGTAGAGCAAGAATTTAAGAGTTTGCTTCATGCAGCCAACACATGGTCCAGCATAATGGTAATAAGCAGTTTACCTTTTCATACAAGCAATGGAACGTTGATAGTAAAGGCATGGTCGTCTTGACCGCCTCAACTCCACACCACCACATTGTGTTGGCACTGTTGTCACACATAGTACACATACTGCCAAGATGTAGCCTTGCACAAAGCAGCAATATTACTAGCTCTGCCATTGTACAGCACGGCATCACTCCCACCGTCGCAGTGAAACGATCACACCTTTACGCTTCTCAGCTATCATCGAAACTGAAGCTGAAACGAGCACTTACACTGTACAACACAGAGAGCCAGACCACATGTCGACAAAGTAACCATTTTATTGACAGTATGTTTTAAGAAAAAAACGGAAAACATTTGAGCACAGCCTTCACTTAACGATCCTGTTTGCATACGGAATGATCCTGAAATGGGCATTCCCAATTGCAAAGTACCCTGAGTAATGAACAAAAAAAAAAGGGGGAGGGGTGCATAATTGAGCATTAGATGATTGTGCACTCTCTCTTTGTGGTTTTACTTGCCCCCTAGTCAGTGGCAGCAGTACAAGCTGTAGGGAAAGGAGCCTCCACGGTTAGCACACCAGAGTCCACAATAACAACATCTTTTGTTGGTCTGTCCTTGCTGTCCGTGGAAACCTTCTCCACCTTGCGCACGACATCCTGTTGACACAAGAAGAGAAGGGAACGCAAAGTAGTCGATTGCAGCTCACTTGGGAAGTGCCTGCAGAAGGTCACAAGCCTGTCTGGGATGTATCGCATAGCACAGTGCTAACACCAAAATGCTAAGAGCTGTGCAGAAATCGCTCTTTTACAAAAATTATCTACTGTGTGGGCCACACATGTGCAGCTCATACTGTGGCTCCAGGATCTTTTAAGAGATTAACAAAAGTGCAGACCATGCTAGCTGAACGCTTCCAGCACATAAAATTTCGCTACACCCAGCAGATGCCTACTGCTGTCCAGTCTCAAACATGGCAGGGTCCCATCAAGCTTTTCTTGCGAGTGTAAAAAGTAAACTCTTCCCATTCAGTCCACGCTGTTACAGAGCCTTCAGAAAGGATAATGAGCTTTCCAAGCTACAACTGTAAAACAGCAATTCATTTATTTTGGCCATATGGCATTTCCTGCCTATATTTGAAATGCATGTAGGAATGTAAAACAAGAGTGTCCAAATCAAAAGTTGCTTTCCAAGGCAACCAACTTCATGGAATTTTGGAAAACAATTGCAATCATTTTGTCATGTAAATGGAATGTGCGCACAGCATTGTAACATTTCAATGAACGGACAAGTTCGCTTTACTACTTAGCTTTAGTACCAGTACTATGGCTTTTGCCAGTTGTTCCAGGACCAAATAGACTGATTGCCTATAGGTTTTAGCAGTTATAAAACTGTGTGGTTTCGTTATGTGTCACTTGAACACCCTTAGGCATTTACGATACTCCATCTCACAAGTCTCACAGAAGCACTGTGGAAGTTGCTGGACTGCTCTTAGTGAATAGGAAAGCTGAATGCCCCTCGAGATCTGTTCATCTGTGCTGCATCTTCTGCTCAGCAGCTGCTGAATTCACAATATACGATGCGCAAACGCCCTAACATGTCACTTATCACTGTAACATATGTCCCAAGAAAAACCAAAGCTCTCTAATCCTGCGATTATTCAGACAGCTACGCACGGTACTATATCCCATTGCGCAAGGGTATTGACTGTGTATGCCTCGTATGAACTTGAGATGAAGTATAGAGTTAAGTTCACGTGAGATGCACACTGTACATACGAAAAAAGCAGCATGCAGGTAAAAGATACCCAATGTGATTATCTAAATTGTATGCACTGTGTGCTCCGTCACGGGACATGTTGCAACATAAGCAGCAAAGACTTGTGCAAACTTGGCTCTCAAACTGCTGAAGCTATCACAACTTGCTTAGTGTTCACGAAACTCACCATTCCAGCAAGAACTTTGCCAAACACAACGTGCTTGCCATCTAGCCAAGTGGTCTTCTTGCATGTGATGAAGAACTGTGACCCATTAGTGTCCTTTCCAGCATTGGCCATTGAGAGCCAGCCAGCACCATAATGCTTTAGCTTGAAGTTCTCGTCGGCGAATCGATCTCCATAGATGCTACGTCCTACAAATTAAGCAAAAAGAGCAATTCTAGGAAGTATCAACATGTCGAAGCGGCAAAGCCCCCCCCCCAAAAAGAAGATGCGCTTAAAGTGCTTTAAATAAAAATATCGAGCAAGACTAGATTGGTACAGATCACACATATGGAACACAAAATTCACTACTGCTGAGAGACAACAAAGGTTCCAAATATCTGAGATATGGCAATTAACATTACTTTGATAATACAAATATTTTCACATAGCAGCTGTGATTATTTTTTTTCTCTCTCTACCCTCCAGCACACTAAGCTGCTTTTTAAACTACTGAAGAAATTATTTTCCATTTCTCTGATACCCCCAGATTATTAGCTTCAAGTTGTTCTTTGTAGTAGCTTGGCAATTCAACAGCACACTGAAGAATATACCATATACCTTTTTTTTTAATTATGGGGTTTTACATGCCAAAACCACAGTATAATTATGAGGCACGCCCTAGTCTGGTACTCCAGGGATTAATTTTGACCACCTCTGATTGTGCACTTAATGCATGGGACCATGGGTGTTATTGCATTTCGCCCCCATCCAGATGCGGCCAGAATTTGACACCACGACCTCAGGCTTAGCAGCGCAACAAGCCACTGTGCCACCACAGCAGGTGCCATAGTTTACAATTAAGCATTGTGAAAATGGTTGCAATTAAGAGCATTTTTCTAGAGACCATGGTGACTCCAATCTCACCTCCAGTGCCATTTCCTTTAGTAAAGTCACCACCTTGCAGCATGAAGTCTGGTATAACACGGTGGAACTTGCTGCCCTTGTAGCCAACAAGGCCACCATCTTTTGATGTCTACAAAGTGAGAGAAAAAGTAGTGAAGTTTAAAAGCCATGCACACTTTATTAGCAGCATTAGCAGCTCACCTCTGTCAGGTGCTTTTGGCACAGTTCCTTGAAGTTCTGGACAGTTTTTGGCACAACCTTGCCAAACAGACCAATTTCTATACGGCCGGCCGGTTTGCCTCCAATCTCAATGTCGAAGAAAACCTAAAAATAAAAATACCGTCGCGGCGTGAATTGGCGTAGCCAAGGGGGGCAGGCACAGTGGGCATGTGCACCCCACTCCACGACATTCCGCCCAGCTTCCCCTCTCACCCCCTCCGCGTCTTCGGTCAAGTAGACGTTGGTTAAGTCAAAGCAGACATTGCTTCACCCCCCAAAAGAAAAAAAAAAAACAAAGATGAAAAAAAGTCTGGCTACGCCACTGGAGCCAATTAGCTATAAAGTTATCGGCGGACAAAACTTGGGTGCTTCAGCAGACATACTACGTGTATGTGAAGCATCACTGCGAAACGCACTGCATCAAATTCGGCACCGCAGGCGCGCTTACAGGTCGGCATGCATACGCTTCCAAGGGAACAGCCACATAATCAGCATGCTCGCAACGGATCTCACCTTGTCGGTAACTTCGACCGACGACATTTTGAGGAGTTTCCTACAACAAAACGTGCAAGCAGAATGTTCTACCAGGAGAGCTTCCGCGGCCGTCGGGATCACTGACGAAGACGGCGACTGACCTAGCTGGCAGCCTCTTTCATACGACCAAACGGCGGGTGGTTCCGGGCGCACAAAAAGAATAAAAAAGAAAGACAGAAATATTAAGCGGCGTTCCGTGGAGCTCTTTGATTCGTTGATTGGCTGAGTGTGCGCGCGTGCAGACGTGGATGGTGGTTGTCGATACTGCTATCGCAGAAACGAATCAAGCGGCCGTTGTGCGCGCGCGAACGCCAATGTATGAAGTCCACAAACGAGAAAAAGAGAGAGAGAGTACCCTTGTCGCGCCCACTTTCCTTGCGTGTCCAAAGGCGCGTAACCGCTGTTATCACGTGCATTCAAAATGTCCAATGCGTGTTTTAAATACAGAACATACGGTGTGCTTTACGTTTGATGTATTATTATTGTATTGTTACTAATTTTGTGTGTGCGTGCGTAGAATATTCGCACTCTTGCGTATTTAATATGACCATGCAACTCTATGCGTATTCACGATAATAGTTAAAGTGTCGACGGGCCATCAAAATCCGCTAGATCTTTCTTGCTGGACTGTCGGAGACACACCCCGCTTACGTTTCTAATATATCGGGTATAACGAAGGCAATTTCGTGGTCGATACGACTTCGTTATAACGAGTTTAGACTATATGTATGAAGGTTCGACTGCACGGCAAGTCTTTCAGACTTTTCTGAAAACAAGCATTTCAGGAAAAGAAGCAAGAAGAAAAGGCATTATTTATATCGGAGAACTTGCGAATCCTCTATCTCGAAGGCGATTATGCCGAAGGCAGAAATCGGTTTCATCAGCAACTACCGCAGTTCTGCTGCATTTGAAAGAAAGAAAGGTAAAATCCGGTGATTGCAGTATGGAAGCGGGTTTCTTTTATTTAATCCGTCAATTATTTTATAAAAATTGATGTGTTGCAAAATAAAATAAATATGCGATAATTATATATGGATCGATTTTACAACTGCAGTGCAGCTAAGCAATAAAAAAAAAAGGATGCTACAATTCCAGAATATTGGAAACGTCTAGCAGTATTAAGAACTGGTTACGTAGAACATATGATGAACACGATTCTGAAATTGCTAAATTCCTACCGTGAAAGATGTCGACGTTGAGCGTCAACGGAAAAGAGAGAATTAATTGTACTTGCAGTTTGGTTTATGTCAATGAAGATAGGTTACAATGAAGTTGTGTATATCTTTGTGCATAGGTATATAGGAAGGAAGCCAGAATAAGAATGCACACGGTCTGCGGCAGTATTTTAAACAAGCTTTCTTTCTTTTTTTTTTTTTTTTTTTTTTGCGTGTTCTGGACGTGTCGCTATAGATGTTGTTGATAGAGGGCAACTAATTTCTGTCTTGCCGAGTGCTGACCACGTCAAAGAAAGAGACAGAGAAAGGGGTAGAACGTTGCAAAGCGCGATGCGGGAATAAAATTTTGCGTAAGGCGGGCCTGTCGCTCGGGCACGCCGATACGAGTTTGTGTGCTTGCGTTTTCCTAGGAAGGCCGCAATGACGCGAGTGCTGGGACCCCCAGCTGCATTGGGTCCTCAGCCATCAGTTCGGAAGGGAACCTCGACGCTTCGAGCATGTTACCCGACAGTATGGTCACCCTCAGGTCTAATCGCCCGGTAGAGGGGAAGTCTGTTACGTCTCAACACGGCAAAGGGCATTCTTTACCTGCTTCCCACGTGGCGGAAAAGGCCAAGCAGGCCCAGGGCCTTACTTGAGCCCAAACCCTCAGCCACGTCCCTCTTTACCCTTCCCCCTTTCAATAAAGTTTATCACCACCACCTCCCACGTGGCACCTCCCTCCCTTTTTTATTTCGCCAGTGCCCGTCCAGACGTCGACGCTGCCCTGGCGCCGCGGCCGTTGACAGGTCAGCAAAGAAACGACCACCGGATTCTGTAGACGCGGTAACAACCATGAAGGGTCGCACCGTCGCTGCAGGCTGACCGTCACCGAGATCCCACTAATTTATGTAAGAGCCAACGTCGCGGACTACCGCGAGAACTGCATCGACTTGTTTCCCAGATTGTTTCCCAGATTGCCACGTGGTTGCCTCGTATGCGGGTGCGATTGTGCAACATTGGAGGCGAAGTCCGGCAGAACGGTGCGACGTCAGGGGAGGGATTTTGCGAGTTGTTCTACGATTATGATTGACCGAGATACAGTCGTCAGATTCCCTAGTCTATAATCTCCAAGCCGGGGGGGAGGGGGCTACCGGGCTTCACCTCCCCCCCCCCCCGCTGAAGTTTTTCCGGCTGGCGCCCGGGTCCTTTAAGCCAGGCACGTCTCCTGTGAACAAAGGCACATATCCTTCGAACACCATCTCTAGACGAAGTACAGGATGGTACACACCTTCAGGCAGACGAAAGGCTCGCTCAAGGTTATAATTGTATTATTATGCACCAAGCATGGGAAACTTGACAGGAAATTATGGAACCTTAATATATATCCTGGCTACGCACCTGTCTCCTAGGTAAGACTGTTCCAAAAGCGGACACCTTCGGTGCAGTGCGAGGGCCGAGGTGAGCTCAGACAGTTAACATGTGCTCCTACATGCAGTGTGCTTCCATATCTGGAGCCACTGTAAAATATGTGAAATAAACCCTCTTCCCTTCTCTCCTACTCCCGGACGTACTCATCCCTGTGGCTGAAGGATTCCTGGCCTACACGCTACCCTGAGCTGCAACACCATCAATTATATATAGGTATAGGCACAAAACCAATGTCGCCATAGCCCAGCCCTGGCTACGCCACGGTGCAGCGATATACATTTGCATAGCCGACGCAGCTATGGCGTTGCGCTGCTAAGCACGAGGTCACGGGTTCGATTCCCTGCTGCTGTGGCTGCATTGCGGTGGGGCCTAAATGGAAGAATGCTCATGTACTTCAATTGAGGCGCACTTTACAAAAAACTCCAGATGGTCAAATTGGGCGTCTCCCACTACAGCATGCCTCAATCAAATCTGGTTCTGGTGTGTAAAACCACATTTACTTTTGCATATTTCCAAGGAGACTTTACAACTGTTCAACGTTCAGTATAGACAATACATCAATATTTAACAATTTGATAAATCTGGAGTCGATTGCATGTTGTAGTGGCAGCTTCCGAGCTTGGCACTTGTAGGCCCAGCCCATCTGTTAGTTCAAGAAAGAAGCTCTTCTAAAGCAACGAAATTTAAAATAAAACATCTGTGTTCATGAAGCACACCTCATGACTATCATTTGTCATTTTACGATGTTACAAAGACACAGCAAGAATTTGCTGTGGCACAGTATTAGCACATAGCCCAGTATTATGCACCACAAAAGCAACAGAACGTTGGTAGAAGAGCCACGGTTGTCTACCAGCCAACTCCACTCCACCAGATAGCATTGGCACCATTGTGATACATAGTACTACGTACTACTGCTAAGGTTACAAGACTTGCACAGAGCAGTGCTATTACTAGTTGTGCAGTTGTATAGCACGACATTACCACCACCATCACAGTTAAACCTTTGCACACCTTCATGTTTGTCAACATGCATGGAAACTGTGGCCCACACTGACATGGCCACTTACACTTTATAAAACACAGCCAGACTACTCATACACAATGTAGCCATTTTATTTAAATTGTGTTTTGGAAAAACTGGAAGCCACCTGAGCACAGTCTGCACTTAATGAGCCTGTGTGCACATGGAATCATGCTGAAATGGGGATCGCCAATGTCAAAGTAAAAGTACCTTTGGGTAATGGTAAAAAAAAAGTGGATAAATGTGCATGAGATGATGGAGCACTCTCTCTTTGTGACCTTTATTCTCCCTAGTCAGTAGCGTCAGCACAAGCTGTGGGGAAAGGAGCTTCCACGGACAGCACACCGCAGTCAGCAATAACAACATCTTTTGATGGTTTGTCCTTGCTGTCTGTGGGAATCTTCTCCACCTTGCGCACAACATCCTGTTGACACAGAAAGAGAAGGTAACACAGAGTAGGTAATCATTAGCTCGCAGAGGAAGTGCATGAAAATGTTGAATAGCTTGCAGGTCATAAGCCTGTCTCGGAAGTGTCACTTAGCACAGTTCTAACACCAAAATGCTCTGCAGAGATTGTTCTTTAATAAAATTGTCTAATGAGTGGGCAACATGAGTACAGCTTATACTCTTGCTTGTGGATCTTCTAACAGATTGTCAAAAATGCAGACCATGCTAGCCACACACTTCTGACAAGTTAAGTTTCACTACAACCAGAGGGTGCTTGCTGCTGTCCAGTCCCAAACATTGTGGGGCCCATCAAGATACTCTTGTGTGTGTAAAAAGTCCATTGTTACAATTAAGCCTACACTGCTACAGAGCCTTCAGAAAAGATACCAAACTTTCCAAGTTACAACTAAAATGCAATTCACATATTTTGGCTAGGCGGCATTCCCTGCCCATATATGAAATACTACAAGTAGGAAAGTAAAACAAAAGTGTCCATTTGGAAAGCTGGTTCCAAAGACACTTCATGGAGTTTTGTAAATGGTCAATTGCAACGATCCTATAATGTAACTGGAATGTGTGCATAGCACTAACATTTCAATGAACAGACCACGACCTACTGTATAATACAGTAGGTCGTGGAACAGACAAGTTTGGCTTTTGTCAGTTGTGCCAGCACTAAACTATTTTTTAATACCAATAGCCTTTAGCAATGATAAAATTGTGCGGTTTTGTAACAAGGCACTTGAACAGATGCCCTTGGGCATTTACAAGGGTCAAGTTCACATGAGATGCACACTTCACATACAGAAAAAGCAGCATGCAGGTAAGAGATAGCCAAAGTGATTTACCAAAATTGTATGCAGTGTCACAAGAATTATGACAATGCAAGCAGCGAAGATTTGCTGGAACGAACTCGGCACTAAACAGCCGAGGCGATCGCAAATTGCTTAGTGCTGTTAATTAAACTCACCATTCCAGCAAGAACTTTGCCAAACACAACGTGCTTGCCATCTAGCCAAGTGGTCTTCTTGCACGTGATGAAGAACTGCGACCCATTAGTGTCCTTGCCAGCATTGGCCATTGAGAGCCAGCCAGCACCATAATGCTTGAGCTTGAAGTTCTCGTCGGGGAATTCATCTCCATAGATGCTACGTCCTATAAAATTAAGCAATAACAATTTTAGGATGCATAAATAACATGTCGAAGTGGTAAAGCCCAGATGCAAATGCGCTTAAAGTGCTCTAAATAAAAATAGTGAAGAAGACTAGATTGGTAGATTACACACCTGGAAAACAGAATTTATCACTCTTCCTGTGAGCCAATAAAATACCAAAAAATTTGATATATGGCAACATTACCTTGATAACCCTGTATGTTATCATAAAACAGCTGCAACTATCTCGTGATTCCCTCTCTCCACTCCAGCACACCAAGATCTTTTTTAAACTACTGAGTAAATATTGTTTTCCATTTCACTGCTACCTTCATACATGATCCTTGGCTTCAAGTTATTTTTGTAGCTGCTTGGTAATGCGACAGCACACCAAAGAATACACCATAAATTACAATAAACCATTTTAACACATTGTGTAAAAATGGAAGCCAGTCATTTAGAAGCCATCATTTATGCAGGGCAAACAACTTGTTAAGCTTATAGCTGGTGGGCCGACAGGGTTATTGCAACTTCGTCGCACATGCATAAAAGTCGTTGGAGGAGCACTTCTTTATAAAGACCAGTAACTCGTATCTCACCTCCAGTGCCATCTCCATCCGTGAAGTCACCGCCCTGGAGCATAAATTCTGGAATAACACGGTGGAACTTGCTGCCCTTGTAGCCAACAAGGCTACCATCTTTGGATTTCTACAAAGTAAAAATAATAATGATAATGAGAAAAAATGAGGAACGTTTAAGGACGTATACTTTATTAGGAACACTAACAGCTCACTTCTGTCAGGTGCTTTTGGCACAACTCCTTGAAATTCTTGACAGTTTTTGGCACAACCTTGCCAAACAGACCAATTTCTATACGACCGGCCGGTTTGCCTCCAATCTGGATGTCGAAGTACACCTACAAATAAAAATATCACCATGGCGTGCATTAGAGCTCTCAATGAACAAAACTTTGGTGCTTTGGCAGACGTGTACGTGAAGCATGTTGTAAGTGTGAAATGCACTGTATCAAAGGCACCCTGGGCGCGTTTACAGGTAGGCAGCATGCCCCCGACGGATCTCACCTTGTCGGTAACTTCGGGGCCTTTGCCTTCAGCCATTTTGAAGAGTTTCCTACAACAAAACGTCCAAGCAGAGTGTCCTACCAGGAAAGGTTCTGCCTGTCAAGATCACTGACGAAGACGGCGACTGAGCGAATGATCTCGTAGCTTCATTCGTACAAGTCGCCGACTGATGCCTGATGCCGGACGCACAAAGAAGGAAGGGGAAAAAAAATGGGAGGGGGTGAGGGGAACTTAAACGGCGTTCCGTGGGAGCAAGCAATCGTTCCGTGGAGCTCTTTGATTAGTTGAGCGGCTGCATGGGCGCACGCGCAGTTCCAGTTGGTGGTTGTTGATGCCGCTGTCCCAGAAACGCACCAAATAGCCGTAGTTGAACTGCGCGCGCGGGCGCCAATAAATCAAAGTACGCAGTAAGAAAAAAAAGAAATGTCTTCAAAGATGTCGCTGCAAGCGTTACCTTCTTTATTCTATGGTGTCCATAGAGTTCATAACTCTATAATAGCGTCAGGCAGTGCCTTCGTCAGGGCGACAAACCATCGACAAACTTATCATAACTACATAACGCTGTGCTTTACGTTTGAAGTTGGTTCTTAGCCTATGGTTTGAAGCAAGCAGTAACGGACTAAGCGATCGACGTTGGGCTAGTTGGTGTTTTATTGGGAAGGGGCAGGAAGGGGAGGGGGGCAAACAGCGGGCAAGACGAGGACAAATATACCGATGAAATTGTGTGTTGTCTTTTGTCCCAGAATTCGCGCATACGTGTTATCGATATTTCTTTGTCCTCGTCTTACACGCTGCTTCCCCTTCCAATCAGTAACGTTGCGTCTGAAGTACTAGGACTATTTATTCATTTTTTTTTACCTACACTGCCTGCACGAGTGTACCTCGTGTAGGCAGTGTAGAGATGCTGATAGCATTTCAGGTAGGAAAACTGAGGAAAGTGTGCGTGGAAGCGGTAATTAAGAAAAAAATATAGAACGCTATTTGCACCGCGTTGTCACAACAGCTGCACGCACTGTGGAGAAAACATGGTAGGGGCGTGGCGGGAGGTTCAAAATGCGATTGCGTTAGTACCTGGCCCGAGCAACAGCTCGAGTGCTTATAGCGTTTAGCGCGCGAAAATTTCCCAACCAATCACCAGCATTGAAGAAATAAAACGAAGGACACCGACCAACATAGAAGTGCTAAAAAATGAAAAATCTAAAAGACGTACGGAAGCCTTGTTCACACGTGAACAAGGCTTCCGTAGCGAAGCCGAAACGTCTTTTAGATTTTTCATTTTTTAGCACTTCTATGTTGGTCGGTGTCCTTCGTTTTATTTCTTCAATGCTTCATCCCAACCAGACGGGCTTCCGTCGAACCCTCGATTTCAATCACCAGCATGTCTGTCTCTAATTCCTACTGTGTTTTCGAGGACGCTGGATTATGGCTGGGCATTTCATACCGCATTTGCTGCGCACCGTAATTGCGTGTTTGCCGCCGAATCGACATCGGCAGCAAACGCTCGTCCCGCCATCTGGGAAAGCGTCTCCGAACTGTTTCGCCGCAGGCGTGTGCACGCTCGTTTGTTTATGTCTTGACTGTGCGATTATAAGTCGCTGTACGCTGGTTTTCGGTATGGTGAGCGGCAAACTGAGATCAAAAAAGCTGTTCCTCGCAGTGGACGAGACGTGAAAGTCAAAACAAACGCGAAGCAAATTTACAAGGGCTAGGCAGCGGAATCTCTTCTCAACCGTGGTAAGACGCGTAACCATTAGCTTAACCGCCGTCCAGGCTGTCCATGCGACAAGGGTATAACTCAACGAAAGATGCTGCCAGGAGCGCTGCTTTCGGTATTTACGATCAACGCCGTCGCTCACGCCGGCGACTTGCCGGCTCACCGCAGTTCATCTATAAGTGGCTTGTGCGAGGTGGCCGATCTTGAATTCGACGTCGGCAGCCACCGCTTATGTGTCCACGGCGGCGCATCGAGTACGAACACATGTACGAAGCTGAAGCCGTCGTGGGAGATGGTGGACGGAGCTCCCGAAGCAAAGATGGACTCTCTTTTGTGCGACCAAGTTTTCGAAATTGGATACTTCTTCAAGTTCAAGGAGCACCAGTCACCAGGAATGTTTCTTCGAAACGTGCCCATACCGCTGTTCAAAGCGCTCGACACAGATGCATCATCAAAAGCCGCAGGCGATCAAGGAGTAGTGCTACCGGCAATTGAACATGCGGAGAGCGGGGTATGTAAATTTTTAGGATATACTATTTTGCCACGGCCCAGAACAGGCTGTGGACACTTGTCAAGTAATGCAGAAAACTTCGTGCGTTTATAATTCCGTAAGCAAGCAACAAATGGTCAGAGATAAGCTGCAAATACGGTTGTCATTTTGCTAAGGAGCTATAAGCCAAACTTTTCCAGTATTTACGAACAAAAACCCAGAATAACTTTTCAACATACCCTTACACTGCAATGCCTTGTGTACTTTCCTTTCTAGGTGATCGAATGGGACACAAACTTTTTTCTTGAATCCTCCCTCAATAAGAACCAGCTGATACAGGCAAGTTGTGCTCAGAAAAATGACTTGAAGGGATCTGCTCCACCTTTCTGGTATATTGATTTATGCTACTGCGAGTTAATTTTCTTTTTCCCTGTACTTTAATTGCAGGCAGTAGCAAGGGGATGCAATGTCTTGCCACTTGACAAGCGCCTGTCAGCTGTCAACAAGACTCTGTGCTTCAGAAAAGCCTACTTCGGGGTAAGTTTGCAAAGCCACTTTTACAGCACAATCATCATTCAATAGATTCAGTTTACCTGCACTTCCTAAACTGATACAGAAGGTACTCCACAGTTGACACAGCATGGTTGCGTCCTCGCATTGCCACTGATTTTACGAGTTCAGGCCTCAAACAGTATGAATTCACAATTCTTCCCGTGCATGGAAAGTACGAGTTTGTTATGCATGGGGGCACTGAACTGGCTATGAGCTGACATGGACAAGTTCATGCAGTGCAGGGTGAGTTGTCGTCTACGTTCACGACACTTGATGCATGTGCGCTTTGGACTGTGGCAGTTGTGTAGGATGGATCTCACTAGAGTTTTACCACACATGCCTTCCGTGACCCAGCGTGGCACGTAGCATCTGCCTTTGAGCTTTGCTTGAAAATGTGCGTATTGGTGTTGTGCAGGTGCCAGAGCTAAGTGACCAAGAAGCAGCCAATGTACTGTTGGGATTTGTAGGGAGGGTCAAGGAAACGCTTGCCATTCACAAGCCAAAGCCAGATCCCAAGCGTCATCCAAGAATTGGACTGGCATTACCTCTTTTACACTTGCAAGTATAGATAACAAAACTGTTTCATATTCTGGTGTCTATGTATTTGTTGTCATAGTAACGGATTTGTGTTTAGTAACATATTTCGTTTTTTATTTACCTCTGATCTACAGCAGAGCAACAAATTATGTGCTGCCAGATTACAGACGTACAATTGTGAAGAAGATCTCTGGCTTTGCAAAGGCCGTGGAAATCGACTACAGCCGTTTGTCACTAAAAGAACAGGTGTGCCATCTTGTTCCTACATAAACTGGCATGTACAAATGCTGAAGAATGCTTTGCTCATATCAATCATGATACAGTACTCCATAAGAAAGTTTCTGATGGGGCTAATTACATTTCCACATCTGAGTAAGGATTTAATTAAAAAAAAGACAGAGTAGCAAGTTTTAACATCTCAACTAATGCTTTCCTTGAAATGGTTCATTGACAGATGGATTTTCTTACGATTCCTGTGCATATATATTGCATAATTTGCCCAACCTGATTGTGCCTGTGAAACTTTCAGGTGATGCAGACACAAGACCTTGATGTGGTGCTTGTAGCTGGCGGCGATGCAACCTCACTGACCAGTGCCCTTTACCTGCCGCCATGGGGAGTGGTTGTAAGGCTTAGCGAAGAAACTGTGAGTTCCACCAGTTAACATATACAGTATCATTGCATTTGCATCTCGCTGTTATGAAGCGAATCCAATTGTATCCATCAGCAGGTGCAGATGGCAATGTCAATGACTTTTGGTTACACTGGATGAATATAACCACTATTCACTGAAGTTGAGAATGCAGCAAGGCTTCACACGATGTCAACCATGGACAGGATTTCCATCAAAAATATAGTAGTGAAAAATGGTAGCAGTTAATAATGCAAGTTGTCGCTACATCAAAGTTTACTCTAGTTGCATTTAGTTTCAACATTCTATGAAGTTAAATCTGGTTCCTGGCCCCTAGATACCAACCAACTAGAGATATTCATGATTGAATGTTGTCGCGTATGAAAATTTGACTCCAGCAATTTAAATCGGAATTATTCTGGCAAATCCCGCATACCTTCGTGCATTGCTGCTAGTCTGCAGACTTTCCGCTTGCACGCTGCAACGGCTTGTATTGGATCTTGTTCTCATGCCGACAAGAAATTCATTTGAGAAATGGATATGATGTATCACAAGCAACACCATGATTACAATTAGCTTCATAGTAGTCACAATTGTGCTCTTATTTCTCCTCAGAGTGGGAAGAAGAAGGAAGACCCCGTCGAAAATCTTTTGGAATCGCGGGGCGTGCTTCTCACAGTGACTGCATCTCCGGAAGCAAGCAGAAGCCTCAACGACGTACCAGTGTTTGGCGACAACACCATCTCCAACATTGAACACGTCTTGCGTAAAGCAGTAGCCATTGTTCAGCATAACCTGCAGAAACTCTGACATTAGCTCTGGAATTTCTTGTCTTGTGCCTACCTACATGGCAACATATGCTCATGGCAAGATCAGTTCGATGTTAGAACAACAGCTGCATAATTTAGGACAGGAGAGGTGGTACTTCGAAACTTCACCCTGTTAATGTGCATGGCATGTGATTTAAGTGCAGCAATGTTCCAGAGGCAGTGCAATAACTCTTACAGCATACACTGTGGCATGCATTGAGTTTCCCACAATAATTACTAGAGGGAAGTCTGGCATTGCACTTGTTCAGCCACCATGAGCATGCTGGGTAGTACATGCATTTGACTCATCTTTGCGCTTGTGGATTCAGACATTGTTTATTACGCTTAAGCTGCCTTAATTTCCCTAAATTTCAAAGCGACCCATACTTTTCTAACTGATGAAGACTCGGCGAACACGCACAAACTGCAGAAGTTGAGCCTGTCAGGGTCGCCAAATCGAAATGCGCTGGCTTGCCTGCGAGAAATTCATAAAGGCGCTCTATGCCGCTTCGTGGTGCAATTTCTGCCGCAACGTGTGCTTATTTGCTGATAGTTTGAATTCCAGCCTAATTAATTTGGTGTACTATTTATGACCATTACAACCTCAGTGAATATTTCACCATGCTGTGCCGCTTACAGTAGATCTAATGGACAGTGGTAGATAAAGCCCAATCTTCAGCTGCCAGCGCTTCAGTTGCGATATATGGTACATTCCAGCCCTTATTTCAGCTGCTACACTGATGTGACACAAGAGAAATTGGCCCACTGCATCCATGCACTTTTCGAGAAGGAAAACAAAGTTAAATTTGACATCACAGCCACCATTGCATATAACTTGCTCGACATGCATCCATCCAGTAAGCAACACTGGCAAGAATTATATAGTGCATTTCGTTTTTCTGCTTTACCGAGTGCACTGCAAAGACTTGGGAGGTTAGCAATATTTTCTCTTTTTCTTTACAACCCGTCGTTTCTGTGCAATAACCTGTTTCGACAGCCTAGCTAGAACACCTCTTGCAGTGACAGCTCGAACTAATATGCAAGCTAACTCCATTGCAGTGAGGATGTAATTTTAAGTTCTGCACTATGTGTTCAGCAACAATAGCATATTCATTAATTTTACAATGTGTGTGTCCTAACATTTATTGAGTGCAAGTAACAGCCTAAGAAGCCAGCATGTGATGCCGTCTCAAAGGAATTATTGCTTGCCGATTCACTGTTAGTGTCGCCTTATTTTCTTACCACGATGTGAATCGCAGAAGAGACACATGCTCGGTTGCTCTTGACTGCTGAAGCCAAGTTCTCAAAGCAAGTTTCAGTGCCCTGCTTAAATGATTAAGTTGTGGTGTTTAACGTCCCAAAACTGCACAGTGGCTTATGAAGGACGCTGTAGTGGAGGGTTCGATATTGATGTTGACCATGTATGCTGCAAACTGCAATACCCACTGCAACAATTTTAGACCAGACAAAATTAAGCCTAGTTTAGGTAGTGTAGATGTAGAGGAGCCCGAGTGAAAGCATCACTTGCACGAAAAGCTCACAAATATAGCAGTTTTTGATGCAGAAACTGAAAAAAAAATGCACCATTACCACTTGCCAGAAGTGACGCATGACCTAGAATACGCATCTTCTTTGCGTGACTTCCGAGGTTAGGCAGCTGTCAGTGACGAGCTGAACAATCTCGGAGGTGACATGCCGGGACTTATGTCATAGGCACCAACTACCAGGTTCATGAGTCTGCTTAGGTGCTGTTTAGAGGCTGCTGATAAGAAAATTATACAATCACCAGTCCTGCAGCTTCGCTTCAGTGGTATATACCACTCGATTCTAACCAATTAAGCCAAAGTTAGACTTCATTGCAGTTGGCCCTCAACGTATTCTGCTTCTTTTGGTGCTGTGTATTCATGTCACATTTGATCCCTAAACCCCAGTAATGGTGTGGTTTCCGAACTTGACCACTTCATCTCGGTGAAATAGGTGTGTACTCGCAAATGGGCATCCTTCTGCAACTTTAAACAATAGAAATGGTAGAAATAGGTAGAAATGCTTGTTGCAGTTTTGTTGGCATCGCACTGATACTTAAAAATGTTTCTGCTTGCAGTAGGGCTCAGCTGAATTTATATGCATAGCTTAGGCTTAAATCTCGAGACTTTTACATATATATGTGTTCATACTGAAAGCCTGACATAAGAGTGCATCACTTTTTCACTCGTGCCAGCTTGGTTGAGCATTCGCCTTGAAACAAACTGCATGGTGTGTGAAAAATGCCACCATTCTTTTTCTTAAACCTGAAAGAAGCTTTCTCGTAGTTAAAATTGAAAAAAATTTACTGATGATTACAATACTCCCTAATGAGAAATTTGAGCGCAGCTCTATACGTGTTTTTATTTTGCGATTTATTGGCTGGTGCGGGCAATCTGTCTCGTGCGGTACATTGCGAACGGAGGGAAGTGTTGCAAATCAAGTAACACTTGAGCACAATGATAGCACCTAGCAGATTCGGCAATTGTCAAAAATCTAATCTGCTGGTCAAGCGCAGTGGCTTTTATACAAGACTCGTCGAAGGTTCCAGAGTGATAGCTGCTGCCTGTGTGGCTTCCACAAAGTACTACACAATTCGAATCACGCAACAGTCGCATTACAAAAAGTTTTGGTGACAACAGGTAACAGAGAGAACTGTTGATAACATTCGAGAAACTTCTAAAAAATGTGTAACATTTTTTAGCTGATGAAAAGTAGCAACTGAAGACAGATAAAGAAGTGAACAGATGACGTGCGGTATTCAGGAGCCACCTCATGGCGATCGTCGCAGAACATGTCATGCTCACTCGGTTACGCCACTGACGCACCTCGCAGTAATGGGTCATTAAGAGCTTCGCTCTAAAAAAAAAAAAAACTGTTCTGTATGTTAGGAGCATACACTGCTGTGACCATAAACACGCTCCATTTACTAAAGAGCTGGTTAGTTTGTGTGTTTTTTGCCTTTAGATAAAGGTTTGTTTCATTTTTAGGCTGTCACTTGCTATGTATCAAATGTCGATATGACTGTTTTTACCTCAAGTGTTACGCCTATGTTTGTGACCACATTTAGCGTTGTTTTCTTGTCTGTTTTTTTTTTTTTTTTTTCGTGTCTACATATCAGCATATCTCAGGGAAAGTTTACACCCATGACTTTTTGCTCCGACAAGAGAATACACTTTTTAACTGAGGGACACCTTTACAGTCCACGTTTCTTTGGGACCAATTTTATACAATGAGCAATAAAATAAACTTGTAGACTTCAAAGTGTTGCATGTAATTTTTTTTTCTGTGTGTGTGTAGTTTGCAGGACACAGGACTTGCGAATAAGCTGAATTCCTGCAAAGCCTGGATACTTAGCTTCGAATTCCAAGTTTCAGCCTGTAGTAGTACACAGTGACTGAGTAAGCTTGAATTTCTACTCTTAATAGAGCATAAATTCGCATTGTTGTGGGAGCTGCATCTCAAACTTTTGACGCCAACTATACGTACCACAGTGAACAAGCAGGCACTCCACTTGCATGTACAGCCTTGGCCACTCTAAGTTCAGAGGAGCTACGACTTTTCAATTGAACAGCACATCTGTGTAAGGGAATCTTGTTCACGTCGGGTCTTGTTTCTTAAGGAAAGCACACAGTGCTCCTGCTTTTATTTTTCTCCATCACATCCATTCAATGCAAGGTTAAAATGAAGCACCAACTAGAAATCTGCAAAAGCTGCTGCTGCTGCTTCTCTTTCCTAGAGGCATCAATTCACCACTTTATATATAAACAGTGAATACACTGCATAATCGTTTCCACATTCATTAAAGTTGCTGTACATAACTAAACCAGGGCAAGGTCATCACAGTAAATTACACAGCAAGACTAAAAGTGCGCATAAGTTAGATGCCTGTTTTCGAAGGAGTGCTTAAAAACCTTAACAATCGATGGCCAAAGGTACTATATTCTACTGGTCGGTTGAGGGGATGCTCCTTTTTTCACTATGTGACAGAAAACTGCCTTTCCACTGGTCAATTCGGAATGGGTTCACATTTTCTACTAACTCTACAGTGAACTGCTCTTACTCCACTGTCAGAGAGTTTATTTACTTAGATGTCTTAAGAGTGGTTTGCGTGACTTCTGCCAGCAGTGCGTGATAAGCTCTACCGAGATCCGGCCGCGCTGCCTTTTGTTTCTGGCAGATTTGGTTTTGCCAAATTCATGCATAATTCCCAGAACTCTGTGGACGATTCCAGTAGCTCTTTCAAAACAGCCAGCGTAGCTTGCCGTGACATGTGGCACCAATGAGTCTTCGTGACAAGCTCACAGCTGCTCAACTTGGGGCAATCGTCATGTTCAGTTTCATAAATTTGAACACCATCGAAGTGCATCAATTAAATAGGGCACGAATTTCACTCACTCAAGTTTTTTTGTTGTAGGCATTACAAAAGATGAATTGATCACAGCAAGAAATAAAAGTTCACATATTGATGCTATAACTGTGCTTACGGTGGACACTAAAATCCTGAAGACCTTTCTTTAAACCCTAGCATCCAATGACTGAACCATGACATTGATGACATCATCCCAGCAGAACCAGTCCACTGCTGAGCAACTTGCACCTTATCAGTTAAACAAAAAGCTATGCACCTTCATCCAGAAAAGTGCGTGAACGTGTAGCCAAGAGATGTGGCCCATACTGCTGTCAGATCTTGCAGGCAGCCTGTATCTGGTTGAGGGGGTTTTCAGGAGACTTCATCCAGTCCTTGCGGATCATTTGTTTTAGCTGAGAGAGCCGCAGGTTCGGGTTCTCGGCCTTAAGTTCTGGAAGCCTCTGCTTCTCAAAGGCGTCATAGGCTACCTTGGCCCTCCGCTCGGGATGCCTGTCCACTGGCCCATCATTCACACTGCAAGGCGGAGATGCATTGTAGCAATACTGTGATTCACTTGTATGCAAGTGCGAGGAGAGAAGCATGTCCACAAGAGGAACTCTTAAAACAATATGATGCATCTACTTTTTTTGCAACTTCAAAGAGTGACTTAATGACAATGAAGAGAAAAAATCTAGCCACCGTTCCTTTTCTTCCCTGTGCTATATCAGGGGTGTGGTAAACTTTGACCCTTCGACTGCCAGTAAATATGCTTCCTGCCACTCCCATATTGCAGACCTGTTGCGCTGCCCATGGAGAAATCAACTAAACACATTGAAATTGTAGATTAAATTTCTGGCTGTAGCTGGAGCATGCATCGGTGCTCTGTCACTACATAAGAAACTTTTGAACTGTCGATGAATTCTGACTTAGACAAAAGCAGTTAAGAACCATCCTTGTATGTAGCATGAAATGTTTGCTGAACCAAAACGAAAGAGGGAGCAATAGAACCCAGTCCAGGGTGGCAAACACTCGTAGGATTAAGGGACACTAAAGAGAGACATTAAGCCAAGCTCAATTGGCAAATTGTACTTCTAGAAGCCGAGGAATTTCAGTTGTGCTGCGAGTGGGGTCTTCGTAAGCCAGAAAAGACGCAAGAACAAAAGGTTGGCTTGAAGCTCCTGTACTAGCTCCTCGCGACACAATATTTGTGTGACACCAACTTGGAATTAGTGAATCCTTTATCTACAAACAAGGATTAAATTGCCTTCCGAAGGAACCTAGTGAATTATGAGAACATTTTCTGTGTAATAAATTGCCTGGATATGCCAAACTACTTTGATATCTGTGAAGTAACATTATGCCGGCGTTAGAAAAACGAAACTTTGCCCTTCATTTTCTTTGCTAATGACCAGCTCATTTTCTACCAAATAACCAGATCAAGGCTAGAAAAAATATGCTGACAGACTAAACTTTAAACTTAAGTGTTGCTCCTTAGTGTCCCATTAAGAGAAATCAAAATGCTGCCATCACATGTATACAGGCTAGGGGTGATAGTGGAAAGCACAACAACATTGCTGCTCTGCGCCACAGCAGCATGGTAGCACAGCCATGTGCGGCCCTGTGGCTTGCAAAGCCTGAACCCACAGTGGTCAATACTCCTGTGAATGAGTCGCCATACGGGGCTAGAGGCAGCACCACTGCACGTGAGCACAGAAGCAGAATTCCAATGCACCAAATAGTAAACAAGTTTTGTTGTGAATGCTGAGAACTGTTTCATTTTTGTTGAAGTCGCGGCTTCTCAGAATGGCAACTTGTGGAAGCTGCAAATTTCGTACTTTTTGTGTCACCCTCAAGTGCACTATGCTGCCCTGTCAACAAGTTTTGTGTCCTCCATTTTGGCTGTAAGTTTGTTGTATCACTCCCCCCATTATTCGTGTAGTGCCAATGTGGCTACCATCAGACACTACATACTAAAAAACTGGTATCTGCAATGAGGTGCCATTTGGTTCAAACGTGGCAGATGATAGTGGCTACTGTTTCATTGTCTAACGAAAGAGAGGGAAGAGAAGACGGGGATGAGATACAAAAAACCGTGCCAGCCCATGTACATAATGAAAGAGGGGAAAGTGTATGAGATCAGTAACTTTGTAGAACATAAGTCTTCCCAAAAGATAACAGTTTCATGATCTACAAGTACAAAATCAACGCTAATGTCATCTCGTCATGCAGCCACACATGGGTATTGGGAAAGCCTGAATATACAGGTGAAATAAAGTAAAAGAATATCAAAGCTTGCCTTAGCACAGCAATTGCTTCTTCAACAGTCCGTGCTTCATTTTCAACAAAGACTCGGTTGATATTTTCTTCCAAGGGCTTTTCATGCAGCAGCAACTCCTGCGGGTCCTTTTGTGCCTCTGCAAGCAATAAGCGTGACTTCACACTCGTAAGCAGTTGCAAGGCAACAGGAAACGCTATGGCAGTTAGTTTCATGACACACACACACAGCCTCACTCGTTCATAGTCTGCTGTTTGCATGTGAAAACAGTGTTTTTATGCACCAACTCTCAACACGACATCCCCAGTCCCACCCAAAAGAGCTGGTGTCTATAATTTCACAGGCAGCATACATCTCCTTGGCAGTAAATTAACTGTCAGGCAACAGCACACATTTGTTTGCACACCGGCAAAGCATTGTGGTCTGACAACATTTTGTTTAGAATGCAAAGCACATTAACACTATATAAGTCCAAAGTGTTCTCCCTTCCAGTTTCTTGCCTCTGAAATGGGTACAGAATGCACTGCAGTGAAGACGACCATGTAAATGAGTTCTATGCCTCTAATGGCAGATAATGTCACTACTAGGAAATGTCATGTACACCAGTTCAGTACCTTTACCTTGCTTTATTGGGATGGTAGAGGGAGCAATATCTACAACAAAGGTGACCTACACAACAAATGATTTTCGCTATCCTGTATGTATCCTTATATGCCATTAGACTTTTACCCCTATATTTTAGCACCAGCTAGAGTTCCTGCTGCCTGCAACCCTCGTACAAGCACAATCCCAATAAATCTAGAGGGATCATGAGACAAGTCAATCCAATCAAATATTAATGAACAAGTACAGGTAAGAAAGTGCGGTTGGAAAGAAGATCAGTTACTCAAGTATTATTGTGCAACAAAAAAGACACGGATGTAAGAGAAGACGAAAACACACCAAGCACATGGTGTGTGTTCTCTTACGTCAGCGTCTTTTTTGTTATGCAATAATACTTAAGTAATGAATTACCAACTTGTCCAGAATGCTGCTCTCAAAAAAGATCAGCTTCCAGAAAACGCAACTTCAACAAACTAGATGAAACTGAAGCCAGAAGGAAAGACGTAGAAAATGACTGCAGCACTATCCTCCTCACTGTTGTCCTGCAATAACAATGTTAAAAGTTTCACTGGCTAATGACTTAAATACTGGCCGCATAAAATGTAGCACAGGAGATAAAATACAGGGTAGTGGTTCCATTCCAGGCATATAAGATTCGTTGCAATGTCCACAGACTTTTTTGCGTGCAAATGCAACTGTTTCTGAATATAGTAGTTCAGCGGCATGGCTAACAATGGTATATCACCTGCATACAAAAGCTGTCATTATATTTACTGCAGAGTGGCACCTGTAGCTTCACACAACAGAGCCCACATCTGCCTGTTGTTGCCCTGGATTTACTGTGCGACTAATTTTACTAGCTTTCTTGTTACGGTAGTTGGCTGTAGAGGAAACAACTGTAGCAACTCAAATAACAGGTAACAAGTTGTGAGACGCTGACAATTGCACGACATCCTCAGCAATAGTTGCATATTAATCTGTACAGCTGAAATGGCTTTTGCATTTTGGCCCACCACACAAGCAGCCATTCACACCCACTTTGACCAAACTTACTCTGTTGCCTTTCGGCCAACGCTGCAATGTCTGCCCTTGTGACTTTCTCAGGTCGTGCTTTCACGGACTTGATGCTGCTCATCTCTTCATCGTACATCTGCTTCAGTGCTGCCTTCTTCTCAAGTTGCTCCGTTTTCTTCTTGTCTCTCTCCTCCTAGAGAACACCAACATTATGTCATTGTTCTCACTGCAGTACATTTAACTTTGAGTGAGCATCAAAGTTGCACATGAACACATGGGAACCACCGAGGACCATGAAGCCTAAGCTCGAGGCATGCCATGGCAAAGGGGACGTTGGCACAAGGCGATACTAATGATTGCCCATCTTGCCATCTAGCCCCACTCCTTATCCCCATCAGAGAGAGTGTGACATCTTCCAACTTTTACTGCCACAACTGCGTTCCATGGTTTCACTCGAGCCCATCACACAACCGCAAAACAGTTTGTGAATTGGCTGAGCTGCAAAGAGCTAGACAATGTACAGGCCAAAGTGCAAGGTGTGCATAGAGTTCCTTGCAACAGCAATGAAAACAGAAGCATGTCACGCATGCTACCTCTTTTGTGCTTTTGCTTGCAGCGATATCCTTCCTTTTCTACTGTTGTTATAATAAGAATCATCATGCACGGGTTCTGGTTTTCATAACCTTTAGTCACCATTTTATAAGGGAACAATAAAAACGCTTCATCTAAACACTGTGTACGTTGTATTGTTCTGTCTTCACACAAGCCGAGTATGGTAGCATGGGGCAGTGAACCTGTGACGTAGCTTACACCAAACCAGCAGAGAGCGAAAGCTCCATCTTAAAAGGTATGCGGTGGATTACTAAAATTGCTTTCCCATTAGCCCAGCTTTTGGCACAGCTAGTGACTGAAAGCCTATTCAATGTTTAAAAACAGACGGACACAGACCATGAAGACAAAATGTGTCATGTCGCACACAGTGCACTATAGTTGGAAAATCCTTGCTTGCACCTAGCATTTCACCCACATCTTGCTTTAGTGTGCACTTTTTAATATTCAAGTGCAAAAAAGTTTGAGCTGTTCTTAGGTCTGCTCCCTGCAGCCCCAGCCACATTACCTGAAGATAACAGATTCCACAATGATGCAGCTTAAACTTTCATGCTAACATGACAGCAAGTTCTCGGCACGTACTGTACACCTACTTCTATTTATGGAATGATAGCTAGCACAACATATTATTTCAATTCTTTTAGAACCCACACATCATGGCACACATGGCGTGCACTAACAGGCAGTTCCCCCCCATTTATGTTTCGTGGTATTCGTTAAACACAGCCTCTGTTGTGCTGACGGTGCACATCCAATGGCCTGCAATTCGTAGTCAAGCTACAGGTGCCACTCGGCACTGCCAATTGTAATGACAGCTTTTGTATGCAGGTGATACCATTGTTGACCATGTTGACTGGCAACTGTGACCGTATTCAATGCAAATTGTGATGTTGGGCTTGAGCAATTTCTTGCAGGTACATTTAGTGCTGTTATAGGATGGTAGATCCGGCTCTTTCTGTTCAGTAGCACTTGCAGCAGACATGCCTTGCGCGTTTGCCAAGAATGCATCTAAAGTACCAGCAAAGTGCCATCGGTTTGTGTAACTTGTATAACAAGCTCACCGTTCTATGGCGTTAGCAATTGTTGCTCAAAAGAGCAGCACTTGTGAATACAGGCTTAAGTGAATCGGCGTTCCAGCAATGAAAAGGAAAGTTGAACCATCGGTTCCAACACAGTCCCGAATCCCTGAAGGAACCTCGCACTCCGCCTTACCTTTCTTTGCTGTTTCCTGGCTATGTGCTTGTCATCGTCCGCCCAGAGGGCTTCCTCTGCTTGCCTTTCTTTCTTCTCTTTGTCAGCTACCTTGACGGCTTCCTTTTTAGCACGAGCTTCGGCTGACTTCGTGTTGGTGCCAAATTTTTTCGGCATTGTAGACGACTTGCTGCGAATAGACAAGAGTAGCATATCGAAGGACGTTTAGTACACTTTCGAAGAGTTGGGGTGCGGGGGGGTTAACACACACCGCAGGCCTCATTTTGATAATGCGTTCGCTGCTTAATATCATATGTTCGTTAAAAAAAAGAAGAAAAAAAGACAGACGTGAGAAAACCGCACACATGAATCACGTCTGCTCAAAACGTAAGCGAAAGAACCAACGCTGCCAGAGTCACTCTGACAATCGCTGAGCTTACTTGGTGGAGTGGCGATCCCCTGTTTGACCTGTTTGACAAACACCTGTAAAGTAGACGCTTTTTAAATTAATATAAACTGCTAAATTTACTCAGAACCAATGAGTACGCCAATCATGATGACAACGAGCCAGCCGAGCACCAACAACACGCCAACTATGGAACTTGCGACGCTAGCGACACCCTTGCGGAGTTTAATTATTATTGATATCAACTTTGTTAGTAACAGTATAAAAATATGCTTAAATTTACTCTCTATCAATTTCTTGGTTCTTCTAGTTGCTATAACAGTCAACTTAATCAGCAGACAGTGCTTTATAGATGGCGCGGGTGTGCCCAACACAATACACACCGAGAGAGACTCTTCGAGTGACGCGGTTATGTGTTCGGGTCGCGCGAAACACAATCATTCGCGTTTTGAACATGTTTGTGAGCTTTGCGTTCAGCCCAGGATTTCCACCTGACGTGTGTGCATCTTTGAGCTTTCGCCGATCAAAGCCTGATCCCGGAAATTTCGCAGTAGAACCGTGGTTTGCTTCCTGCGGTGGACGCGCCGGTCGACATCAGAATGTCCGGCAATTCCGACGACAAGTCGCAAAAAACAACAGGCGGCACATCAAACCCCGGTAATTATAATACGGATATCACGGTGCACATGTTTTGAGCGCTACTTACGAGTGTGACCTACCAGCGTGCTTGCAATCGCTACTTTAGAGCGCGCTGTCGGCTGCTCGATCGGCACATTCCTTTAGAGAAACGCACCTTGCGCCGAGGTACTTTTAACGTTATTTCTAGACGGTAGATCATGCCACGGTGGCTCTAGCGAAAGTGCTTTGATAAACATTTGCGATCGTGGCACACTTCGTCTCTTTGTCTGTGGTGAAACCAACACATGCTTACAAGTCTAGGCGAACAGCTATGCGTCGCGCGAGTTCTGGCACACATCGTAAGGTCAACGCTTATTTGCAGGGGAAGCCGATGACCCGGTTCCAAGCACGCCGGAAGGTCCGGCAACGCCTGATTCCTACCTCAGGAGCCCTGGCCTGGACAGCGCGCCGCTTGTGATCTGCGAACAAGATGCTTCGACTGCTTCAGACTGCGTTTCGGAAGTTCCTCCGGATGCCGAGTATGTTTGCATACCATCCTCTAACGGCGAATACCGCCTGCAAGAGATTCACCCTGGGATTCCTGGTCAGCAGCAGGAAGGAGACGGTAGTTTCGCAGCTTCTGTGGATACCGCACCTGTTGACTCAGCGGCAGTGGAAGCCAGCACAGCCGACGCCATCGGCGAAGCGACGACATCGGTGGGCCAGCGGCGTAAGCGTCCAAGAGATGAGCGTAAAGGCAAGAAGAAAGTCAAAAGGCCGAGGGGGGCTCAGGCGCAAGAGCCCTACGAGACGGAACTGGACCGCTTCTTGGAAGACACCGCCGAAAAGAACAATCTCACCGTGACGAATGTCAAGAACATCATACGGGTGTGGCACTTTTCATGTCCTTTTGTAGGGAAAAGAAAGCAGAATTGTTGGTGAACTCGTTCAGAACTGAAGATGAGCCATCATTGCATGGTTTTCTAAGCATATGTAACATTGACAGCTGTGCTTGTTGTGTCGCAGTAGTAGCCTGTATTGTGACAGCACAGAACAGTGATGGACAGGGAATAATATGGGTCTATTTGTGACATGTGGTGGCCCGAACCAGTTGTAATCCAAGGTGATTCTCGATTGCTCTGATATCAGTTGCAAATACATAGTCACAATGCAAAGGGCAGGTTCAAATTTGGTCCGTGTACCTTTGTAAAATTTAAAAAGGTAAATTTCATTTCTCTCAACCTTCTTAAAGAGCACCTCACTAACTGTTATTATGATGACGTTAACAAAGGTTCTTTGCTTGCTTCAAGGTACTGCAAAAGGTACTCCTGTTTGCTTTTTCTCCTAAAAGCAGCCACTCAAGTCAATGTGTCTTCTTTCAGAGGGTGGTGTCAAACAACCGCGTCTTAGCCATGCTGCAGAACACAATGCTTTCCCATGTGGCAGCCGAAGAATCGGGAGCAGACCTCAGTTCGTTGCCCTATGAGCCAAAGTTCACGAGGGCCAAGGCGAGGGAGATCATGGAGAAGCAGCCGCATGTAAGTAGGTGCTGTAATGCACACACTGCTGTGGCTAAAATAAGGGATCTATATTATTGGCATTTTGCGCGTATTATTGACACTTTGTGATGCTTCACAACTTTTGCATGTCGGTTTTCAGTTTCAGAGCTAGTGTCATAACTATCCTTGCCTTCTATTGTGGTCTATCGTCACCACTGACACCTGTAATGTCAAAGAGAACTGAGTTGATTAAGCACACTGGGCCTTAAGCAATGTTGCTGGTTCTGAACAAATGGAAATTATTCACACAAAATACCACTACTCATGTGGAAACAAACCCGTATGGAACTTACTTTCTAGCGTTGAAAAACACCAGTAGATAAAGAAAATAACAATAATAAAAAAATTTAATGTGCACATATGTACATATATGCAAGCAGTATAGGTTATTATAATTATGATGTTACTTGAGCAGGAACATCTTAAAAAGGGCATTCTAGCAATGAAGTATAAAGTGTACACAGCAAGTCTTCAGTAATCCTTACAATACTTAACAGAGAACAAGGCAACCATTTGTGAAAGCAAAAGGGCATTCTTCTTTTTGGGGGGCTTCTGAAACTTCTGGTTGTAATGTTGTTGTGAAGTATTCTCAAGGTCTGCCTACTGCAGTCAATCCTGCTTCATAAGCCCCTTCACATTCCATAAAGCATTAAAGTTAAAGGAAGCTATTTATTATTGGACTTAAACTTAGGTATGAGTTGACAAGGCGTGTGTGTAATCAGTGCTGTATTATGGAAATTAACACAAAACCTGTCGTCCAAAAACTGCTTATTAAGGTCTGCTGTCGTAGTGCCAACCCAGTGATTGTTCAGGTTCATCAGGCTATGCACATGTTGCCCTCTGTAATCTAGCATAGCAATGTTGTAGTAGTGTGGTATGCTAGTGTTGCTACCTGAATTTCAAACATCATCATAAAAGTTTGATCCATACGTACCTGCTTAGCTTTTGTCTTCACTAAACTTGCGACTCCAGTAAAAGTGGAGAATAAAGACATCACACATGCCAGCAATCATAAAGAACCAACAGTGCCTTCAAAAATTGAAATGAGAAACAAATCAGATGGCCCAAGGCTGTTTGAATACTAGGGAAAAATAAGTTGAATGTGAAGGTTGAGGAGTGAGCGACATGGACCTTCTAGAGAAATTTGGCACTAAGAATCTGGTGCACCACATAGGGCAATTTGAAATTTCAGACAGTTGTGAAGGCTTTTGCTAGCACACTCTTATGTATGCAATATTCTATTCATCCATTTCTCCTAACTGAACTGGCATGGTGACCAGGTCATTATGGTATCCTAATCACCTGGTCCTGGCAATCAGGCGACCACGCTTATTGCAAGATTTGTTTGGCTAGAAATGTTGACAGATGACAAACTATTTGTTCTAAATGCAGGTTTCGCATAATTAGTGCCCAACTATTCCTTATGCACGCCGAAACTTGCACATACGCAGCTCCTGTGGCAAGTCTCACCGATGAAGCTCTCCACACCTAGTGGCTCACAGCAGCTGCTTCAGCAGGAGTTCCCTGATGAGAGCAGCTCTGATGAAGAGTACCACCCTGCATCTGAAGAGGTATGTATGTGCCTGGTAACTTGTGGCTGCAGATTGAAATAACATTGTTGACATTGAGACTTCATTTTGGACAGAGAGAAAGTTTAATGATAACTGGAAAGGTTAGCCTAGCTGGCTTTTCATTTGTGGGGAGTGTGCTCGAGCATTACAGCTAAGCAAACACACTATTGTTTCAGATGATAAGAGCTAAGCACAGCGGTGGGCCCAAATGCGCCATTTTGCTATAATTCTACTTGCCTGTGCCTGTACTTGAGTGGGTACCACTCAAGTACTATTTGTGCCAACTGCGCCAAAGTGCACTATCTTCTCCTGCTTGCACTGTTTAACGTTTTCAGAAGGAGAATATATGAGTACGAGTTGAAATGTAAATGTTCAGATAATTCAATTCACAAATCCATTGTCTATGTTATTCAATTTTAAAAAATGTTTGGTGGAACACTTGGTTGATGTCGGTGCCTTGCACGCACCTTTTCCATGACACCTGTTCTGCATCGGTACACGGTTCATCCTGGTTGACAATACCAATTGAAACAGTTCCCATACGTGACGACGAGGATTGGCCACCCGAATAAGCCATATAGCGCAGTTACATGGCTTATAAGTGCCGTAGTGCAGTTACGGTGCTTCAATTGCTGTCAGTATTGGAAACAATTGCCGATGAGCCACTCGTATGAGCACATTATCAGCAAGCTTTCTGCGATGGCTTGCGACTGGCTTGTATTACATTGGCCAACAATGATTTTCATCACGGGCCCACTGCCTAGGCCATTAGGCGTGAGTGACACTGTTTTGTTGGGTCGGTCGGGTGTCAGCGACTAAAGTTACGATTTAGCACCGAATAGACCATTCTATTCGCACCGAATCTATTCGCAGAGGCCGCACAACTCTCAGAAAGCCGACAAATCAGTTCTCAGTGAAAGTGAGTGTATGTTATAGCAGCCATCTTTTTCTCGTTCTGGATGCTGTTTATAGACACACATTGGTCTCTTTTCATAGCTTCAAGCATTGTATTGAATGCACTTCATATTTTATGTATTGAGGTAAAGCATATCAAAGCACATATGTTATTTGGAATGCACATAAGGCATTTGCATCACTTTTTGTTTTATGTCTGGCTCCACAAATTGTTGCCATTTTTGTCTGTTTTATGCCTGGTCGCATAGCTTTGTTCTTGCTAGCCTACAAAATTTTATTAATAAAGAGAAAATGTCTCATTTTCTCGTTATTAATTACTTCTCTCCACCTTGCAGGTTTCTGCGCAACTATTATGTCAAAAAATTTTTATGTAATTGTTTATAAAAGTTTCTTACCCAAATCAAAGTCTCCTTGCAAATACACCATGCATGGCATACTGTTCGTGGGCAAGACACATTTCACTGGCTGCTTCTGACTGTTGGCTTTGTGACTTTGTGAACTGTTGAGCAGCATTTGCCGATTGTGCAGTAATAACAAGCTGCACCAAACTCATTACTGCTGTACAGCTCCAAGTGTTAGAAAAAGGCCAATTTTTCTGCTCCTAAACTGCTCCAAAAGGCTGTTGTGGCTGCTCCTAAACTGCTCTAAAACTGCTTTCTTTCCGGCTCCAAAAAGTGCTCCAAATCCTAAACTGGCTGCACTACTATTGTTCTGTACTAATGTCACAATGCATGTACTTGTGTCGCACTGAAATGCCTGCTTTACTTCCTGTGCTTTTTCTAGTGCCAATGTGAAAATGTCATCTCGCTGCAGTTTCTGCCTTTTGCCGTCTCCCTATGTGATATTTGCATGTTGACGTCAAGAGAAATTAGTTTCCAAATGGATCAGGAGCTTCAAAAAACTTTAGATAGACATAATTTGATAGATGGATCAAAAAAAACTTTAGATAGACATGTCTATCTAAAGACAAACTTTAGGTAGACAAAAATTTTAGATAGACATAATCCAAACACAGCTAGAAGTAGGATTTTGAAAGCACACTTGTCTCATGTGCTTTCAACTCATGTGTCTGTGCTGTGCACACAGGTCTCATGAGCTGAGTTCAACTGATTAAGTGGCTAGAAAAATATTATTTGATTGAAGAAGGAATCATTCAATCAGTTTGACGTAATAGTTTTGCGGAAACCCGCAAGGTGGAGAGAAGTAATTAATAAGGGGAAATGAGATGTCCACCCAAATGTAGCTAAGTGCTACAATAGAAAGCCATACGGGTTCCTCGAAAGAAAAGCCTTGCAGTTCAAAAAAAAATTCGTCCTGGTCCAAGACTCGAACCCGGGACTACTGCCTTTCCGGGGCAGCCTCTCTACCATCTGAGCTAACCAGGTGGCTAGCAGATGGCAGGCTGAAGTCAAATTTGTCAACAACTCGAGGCAAAGACAAGAGTTTGACGCAGTAGTTCTGTGGAAACCCGCAAGGAGGAGAGAAGTAATTAATAAGGGGAAATGGCTTTCCTTTGTAGTACTTAGCTACGTATGGGTGGACGTCTCATTTCCCCTTATTATTCAATCAGAACGTTCATTGATCTACTGCAGTCATTGAAGTACAACTGAGAAGGTTGCAATGTAACAGAGTTCACGACTAGAACGCAGGTTCATTGTGTTATATTATGAATGAAATGCTCCTCTGCCACACTATGTGCACCAAACTGCAGCACTCAAAAACATGACCAAAGAAGAGACACACAAACACATGCATGGCCAACTGGCAAGGGAATTTTTTTTTAGTAGAAGAACCTTCTTTTTTATTTTCTTTAACATATGTATAACTTCACATGAGGCTTTCTTATCACCAATCACAAGACTGCACAAAAAAGAAGATTTTTTTCTTTTTTCCAAATATACATGCATAAGAGCTGTAGATAGGATCACACTTGCAATGGTCAATTTTGTACGCTTATAGCACTTTTTTGGTTAACTTGTCTAATGCAACAAGTACACGGCTTCCCGTGATCGGTTAAAGGTCATCTAGCCTGCCAAATGCCATGGCTTCAGCCTTAACTCTTCCCCAATTTACTGCTATGTTGAACAGACCGGTGAATCTGCTCCTGTATACAAATAGTCAATGTTTTCTTGTGCTGTGCTGGTACGAGCGCATTTAATAAAACAATTTACTCCTTCGATCTGCAGTTTGGCCATTTTTGCACCTATTTTTTTTCTCCTTTCACCAGAAACTATGTTACGCTGGTGTGTCAGTTGATGCTGCATGACAGGTTGCTTATTGTTTCGTAAGAACAGCTGGTCTTGTTTTGTCTAGAGTGAAGATGACATTACTGAGCCGCCCTCATCAGTGGCAACAAGCGCCCCATTCTCCCCACCCACCTCAGACGCAGCATTGGAGAGCCCAGAAAAGCAGGACCCTAGTGATGCAGGAGCTGTGAGTACATCACCAGAGGATGCAAGCATTATTTTGGGGGGAGCAGAAATTCTCGTTTTGTCTCATGTTAATGGACAGGCAAAGTGGACAGCAGGGTTCTCACGGAGGAGATGGGCAACTTGAGGTCCAAGTCATTAAGGGCGCATCAAAGCACAGTACACATTTAGTTAGGCTAGCAACCTTGCTTGCATTTCCAGAGTAGGAGGCAGGTTACTTTCATACCAACAGTGGGTGCTTTGTGTGCCAGAAGATGCAATAAAGTGAAAGACTGGTCGTTGTGCGACTTTGATTCCTAAAGCGACTCTTTAAAACATCACTAACTGTAGCAAGTCTTATGCTAAATTACCATGAAGTCTGTGGTAACATTAGTGATGTCATTGGCATTGTGGTTTGGGTGCGGGATGAAAGAAGCGATGGTTTGCATGCACATTTTCTATTAAGGCTAAGTAAAAAAAAAAATTGGCCAAAATGATGGTCCAGTTCGTACACAGAGCTGCTGTGATATGCACAGAAAATAAAACTGTTCAAAGTAAAAAACAAAAAAAAAAAAACACCTGCTTCAAGTGTGCTGACAAGTCTACAGCTGTCTTCTATCGTTTAACTTGTGTGCATGTGTGTGCACATGTGTGTGTGTGTATGCAGATATGGCACATTATACCTAAGTTTTGTCTTAAGAAAGGACTTCATCACCATGGTGAAAGAGCTTTTGCTGTGAAGGAGAGCTGACTTGTAGGTTTTAAAGAGGGTCCATAATGCATGGGCTTGAAGAGCCAATTTTGAAGCTGTCAGATTCAGTTTCGGGCTAAATCAAAATCATTAGGTGAGTCACAAACTAGTCAGTAGTCATTCTGTCTTTTTATCCTTTCTGACTGCTATGCGGCAAAGCTGCTTGTTACTCACCTGAATGTTTCCATGTGCAGGAGAGTGGTATTGCCGAACGTACCCGCTCAAAACTTCCACTTCACGACACTCCCCTCGAGTGCATCGAGGCTCAGTTTATTGCTCCAGACATCACCACTGACATGTATGACACTGAGTGTGATGATGAGGAGTGGAAGGAGTTTCTTGTCTCACTTGTAAAGCCTTTTGGTAAGTACACTAATTCTTTTCACTTTGTGAATTACAGGAGGGTAAGGTATTTCCATGATGAAGTTGATGGTAACACATGGCGCAGGCTGTTTATAAATAAGCCTTTAAACGGGCCCTGAACGATTTTTTATTGACGTCGAGAAATACATTTGAAGTTAAAATAGACTATTTCAAAAATACTTTGCCACAGAAGGCAATTCAATGCATCCAGAAGAAGTGGAGTTATTGGCAATCAAAGGTTGCATATGATCCCGTTCGCTGTGCTCCTGTTTCTTCAGTAGCTTGCACTGCGAAGGCTACGATGGAGAGGGGCATGCTTACAACGCTCCTCCTACCAAATGTCACCATGGCGCACAGTTCAAATTTGATTTTGGATGTTCAAGTAGACATCATTACTTCCGATTTGGGCACCCACGATGCACCAAACGTAACCAAATGCGGTTGTCCTCAGCGAGCCACAGTGCTGTCAGCCATTGGACTCGTCGCAGCAAGCCGCGGCGACCACGGTGTCTACGCTAGATAACAGACCGCAGCTACACACAACCAAAGTGCGTGTGCGCAGCATTTTCTTTGTGCATATGACAGGGCTTGAGTGTGTGCTCATGCTCACGTGCTTCCAGTCTGGCTGTGCTACGTGGTGCAGACTTGCTTTGTCCTGCACCAGCATGACCGACACAAACTAGCCGTATCCAACTTGTGCATGTTGAAGCACTATCAACAGTTCAGTATCAAGCGAAGTCTGCCAAGGCGTCTGACCAGGAGTGGCCAGGAGGGAGCATGCGCTGGCAAGCATGCATGTGGTCTGACCTTAAGTTTCACGTGGTCAGAAGCTAGCTGATGTGTTCAAAACTAGTCTAAATTAGCGAGACCCGATGGCTACGACACTTTTAGGCAGGGTGGCCAAAGTTTCGATTTCTGTGTGGGTGACTGCGGCTGAGCATGAGCAGACAATGGTCGGCTTCTTCCTGAAGTATGCAATTCTTATCGGAATTCGAAAGCAGATTTTCGCTTACTTCAGCCTGTTTATTAAGCTGCATCAAGAAATGTACACAGTAACAGTAGGAAGAAGTGCACTGATCCAAACACCCTTCTTTATTGATGTCACCTATTGGCCAATAGCAGCCGCATATGGGAATCTGCTATATTATGAAGTAATGTGTCCAGAAAATAGCGAGGCGCATGCTTCTGTTGAAAAGAGAGTGCTTGAGAAAAATGTGTCTTCGCGCTCAGATTGCAAGCTCCATGCGCCGTGCACAAGTGCAAAATTTGGCTGAGATGTTCACAGCAATGTATGTATATGTGAACTGCGTTTTTCACCAAGCCCGAGGGGTGGTTCAGGACCCCTTTAACATTTGTAACGCAAAGAGCCTCTCTAACCATCCGACCTCTTAGACTTGCTTTGCTTTAGAATGTCAAAGGCTGGGTATAGTTGACTTTTATTGGTTTGACTTGGATTTGACTGATTCTGTACATACAAAAGGTGCTCATGCATTTCAACCACTATTCTTAATTCAAGCATTCACCCACCAGCATCAGTTCAACGGATGTGAAATGTGTTGACTAAAGTACTGTATCTATTGATATATAATTAATTTTATATGCAACACGTCTTTCTACACCGTGCATACAGCCCCAAATTGGTTTCTCTGTTTCGCTCTTTCATCTCCTTATTTGTATATTGAAATTAAAAGCAAGTGTAAGAATTTGGTCTCACTGTAGGACACAAAGGAATTCCCTTTGTATCTATCACACCAATATAGCAAGACTGCACCATAGTGGGCTGCAATGGTACCCATGCCATCTAATGACTGAAGATAAGTAAAAAGTGTTTGGCTTACGAAAATATCCCAAGAAGGTCCCAATGCTTAACTATGTCCCGAGTCAGAAGGAGAGAAAAGCCACAGGGATGCCCCTCGGCGAGTGACGTCAAATAAGGCTCCACTGTATACTAGGACTTATTGAGCTGCCTCCAGTTAGAGGCTAGCAGGATATCTTTTAGGAGGGCATCACATAAAGACTGTTCACATGTTACATTGCTCGTGTATCGCCTCACAGGATTTGGAGGAAAGCATAATTGTGACCACTAAGTGCCACCATGTCTCAGCGACTAAGGCATTCTGATGTGTGAGCTTTCAATTTCAACATGGAAAAAACAAGTTTAAAAATATTGACAAGCATGGTGGCTACATTTTTACGGTAGGTTTACTTATAAATAAATATATTCTATTGCATGTTGTGAAATCCCAGGCACCTGGAAATAATCCGTAGCCCTCACTTTCACAGTGCTGTTAGTGCATGCTAATATTTTCAAGGTAAATGTGCCCTCCTTTATTTTCTTGTTCTCTCTCTCTCTCTCTCTCTGTTGTGCAGCTGTGCATTTAAAAGTATTAGCAGTAGTAATTCTTGTGTGCACTTGCTCATTGCAGAACAAGAAGACACCCACGAAGATGATGTAGAAGATCCTGAATACACCATTCAGGATGAGGAAGAAGAGAATGAAGTCGACTCTTGGGATGTTCGCAATGACCAGGCTGTCAAGATACCTCGTGAGCCCCCTCCTTTTTTTTTAATATCTGTCTCTCTTTCGGTTATCTTCCCTCTGTGGATGTTGCGAGGCATTGTAATGATAAGCACTTCTTGCAGCTAGACATTTAGCAGGTTTTTCTCGTCTAGAATCATTTGCTGCGTCGCTTTCTCTGCTTGCTAGCACAATGTGGCAGTCTGACTGTACACTCAGTGGAAGGATACATGGTTAAATTCTGCTTTCATGCTGCCTTTTTTTATGGTTAGTTTTTCTGCATTATCAAGAACAGCAATAGGTGTGACTTATTTCCAAGGATGGTCAAAGACTGTAATTCATTAATTAACTAATACTATTGTTGCAGACATATTAAAGCAGCATGTTTTCATGTTTACATTAGTGATATACTGCTATGTTATGCATGCTTGTTTTTGTTTGGATACTTTCTTGAATAAAATAGTTCATCTGTGCAATACCCTATCCTGGAGGCCATGTGTAATCGGCTTTCTTATTCAGTTGTTCATGTGCAGTGTGATATTTTCCCATCCCCATAGTGCTTCAACTTTCATATTTGTGTAAGTGTTTGATTGTATGTGGCATAAAATTTTTGTGCTCTGTATTATTTTTTAATCACTTTCGTTATTACAATTTGCATGAATTTTAATTGTCTCTATTCTTTGTAATTGTTATTTTTCCAACTTCTTGAAACTTCTAACCGTAAATAAATAAAGTAGTTGATGTTGAGAAGTGAACTAACTGTCCTGTTCAAGTTTGGTTCAAGAAAAATATTGCGGGCTTTAGTTTCCATACAATGATTAACAGTGATTTTTTCTTCGTAGCTTTTAATTTGTGTGCATAGATAGCTTTGCATGTGCATATGTCTTACCTTGGACTCAATATAGAGTGTTATGAGCCGATTGTTGGTGTGCTTAGAGGTAGCGCCTTTCAAGCATCCTCTATGGCTTCCCTTTTATCTTCAGAGAAAGAAGTGAGCGACCTAATGACTGAGCTCATGCAAGCAGCCACACGGGAGCTCTTGGACAATGAAGAGGAGGAAGACGCGCTGTTAGTTCCAGTAAAGTAAGCACAAGTCCCTTTACCATCCTTGTGCCTACTTGTACAGATGGAGATGAATGGCTGGATGCAAGTTTATTTTTGGTTGCTCAGATTTTGTGCTAAACCACTGCTTCACAACATTTCATGATGTGTCCTGAAAAATATATCCGGCTACCTCCACATAGCTTGAATTACGTGTGAAATAGTTGGCAGTTTGCAACATGACACCGAGGAGAACACTATTAGCTGTGTGTGTATCATGTTCTGCGTTCTATCTCCTTTGCTGTGTTCCATCATGGTGCTGTTTTTAAGAGAAAGCTTTAGCTCGAGGCTAACTTCCCTATTCCCTATTTCCCTATTCAGATACGTCTAAAACGCAGAAATACTTTATGGGACAACTGCTGGACCTGTTTTAATCAAATTTGTTGCATTTGAGAAAGTAAGTTAAATTCTAGCAACTGTAGTAAAGCAAATCTTTTTGGTTAGGGCCAGACATGTTTTACAAATATATTCCCGTAAGTTGGTAAGTTTAAATAAGAATAGAAGCACTATGTTTACAAATCTGTAACTCTGCACCCAATGCAGATGTCACAGTTCTATAAACAGCACAAGTTAGAGCATCTAAAGCAGACAAATTTGATTTATGAATTTACAGCTTACGTGAATTTATTGTAATGTTTATTGAGGGTTTTGCCAAGTCATACTCACAAATTAGTGATATTATTCAGAGGGCTCTATAACACAATTTTGTCCACTTTAGATGTATTACTAGGTGCAGTTACAGAATTGTGATATCGTTTTTCATTGCTTAGTTAGACTTGCAAACTTAAAGGGACTGACAACTGTCCAGAACGTGTTATGAGATGTTGATGGAAATGAAATGACAGTGATTTGTAGTGATAGAAACCAGCCCTATGCGACCTAAGTAGAAATTATAATTCTAAATTGGCAAAGAAAGTCTCAAAAACCACTAAGTGACACGGCTTGGCAGTGAAATCTCAGTACGCCAGATGTAGTGTATGAGATTACTGTATGTGAGTCAGCTGTTGTTATAAACAGCAATACTTATTGCTTAAAATTGCAGTTCGTATATTATTAGATGCTTGTGCTTTATTCTGTGCGTACTACGAAGTAAGGAAAGTCTATGCTAATAAGTGGCACACGCGTCTCACAGTACATCGTGGCGTACATGCTGTTGCACGTGCCCGAGTTTGCGAGTCAGTATCCAGAGTTGTGTGGTCTCCCTGTGAGACACAATATGCCACCGATTAGTTGCACTGTTAAGGGTACCAGCCCTACAATATCAGCACACGTGTGTCTATGGCAATATGCTGAGCTGTGTACCACGTTTCGAGAACATGGCTTGGCAGAAAAAAACTCTTGGCTCGTTAATGACCAAGCAGCTGGACAGGCAACCATAAAAATACATAGCTATTATTCTAGAAATAATAACACTTCAAAAAACATGTATTGCAGGAACATCGGCTTGATAAGTAAAATAATACTTTCCCTCAGCTACGGCCGCACTTGTCTTCTGCCTCCCGCCAATGCCAGCGTATTATAGCAGTCAAGCTCAGCTGTCACTGTTTTCAGCATGCTTCCAGCGAATGATCACATCCTCACTGCAGATGAAAGATTCTGATAAAGAAATGTTCCACAGCATCTCCCACATTACCACTTCATGATTAGACAGTTTGACCGGTAAGCATTCCAGTGTATTAAAATAATAATAATAATAATAATAATAAAGAGAACAAGAAGAAAAAGAAGAAGGTGCCATGAAAATTAGTTGTCAGTACCTTTAATGGTGTTGTTACGTTGAAATCTTCAGTTATTTTTATTTTTAAAAATCGACAGCTTAAATAAAAAATTTGGTCCCTACAGTCGCTATCTTTCAACTTTTTCTTTTAAGTACAACAAGCATTATCAAATTTCATGCAGTGACTGCTGATAAAATTTATTTCTCCATTCCTGTGTGTTTAGATGGCAGCCCCTGACTAAAGCCTTCTCCTCAAAAAAGTGCTCTTAGCACCAGGATGATGTGTTGACATGATCACTCCTAGTCTTGCTTATTGCGGCATGTTCCAGCGAGGGAGTTGTAGTTCATGCTTGGGCGTAAAGTATCGAAGATGGGACAATAGAATTGTCTTGCCCTCCGATGTTAGATTGTGCATTTTTTTGCTCTGTGACCAGTAGCAGAGGCAAGAACTTGATTTCCTAGCTGCGTGTTGCAATCATCAGTCAGACCAAGGAGTGGTCCTCCTGGAATGCGGTGTACCATAGACATTCAACCATTCAATCTCAGATAATTCAGTGTTACAGCACAATTAAGATAATGCTCAAAAACTTTTATTGCCCACTGCATGTTCTTCAACTCATTTCAGCTCACTTCATCTGTATTTACTAATTCAGGCCATCACCAGCCAAAGGAGGTGCCACTGCCAACACAGCCAGCCTTGCGGAGCAGACGGAGGCAGACATATTTCAGGAGGCAACTGAGAGTGTGCAACACGAAATCCTTGCTCAACCCACACCACGCCAGATACAGCAGCTCGAAGAACAGATGAGGATGGTAAGGAAGCCTACATGCATGCTGTATCCATTCCTCTCTTTCTGTTCTTTATTTTATACGAGAGTGTCAATGGCAGCCTGGAAATGTAAGAATTCTGGTTGTTTTCCCTGCTATGCAAATCTTCTGTGAGCGTAGCAGAACTGTGAGTGGCATTTGTGTTGCCGAGTTTTCTTCTTCACGGTTCAAGTTATTGTGCATCTGTTGTACTGTACTTTCGACAATACCTGCGTGGCCATTTGTTTGACCACTTTGACGTTCTTTACATTGCAGCACGTCCAGCTTTTGGCGCAGATGTGCCTGCTGTGCAGCAACAGTGAACACCTCGCAAAAAATTTCGATATGGCCAGTAAGCTTTTGGTAAGTGTGGTAGTGTTACATGGTGCAAAAGCAAAACACATTCTATTCGTCTTGTTTGAGCACAGGTCTCTAAAAGATGTTTTTTTTATTGTTCACTGATATTACGTTTTGCAAAAGTAAGTCATACGATTAGCAGTGAACAGGCACAGTGACAGAAGAGGGCATGCTTCACACTCTTCTGCACATAACTCCATACTTCTTCTATGCCTCCCTGCATGAATTGCTTACCATTCAAGCAGGCACTTAGCCGAGGTAAGATTGAAAAAAAATGAAACCTTGATCATTTATAATGAGCATTCATAAACAGCTAAGTAAAATTGTTGGCTTGATGTTTGGTAGGCTGAAAATGTTTGCCCTTGGTTCTGCGTCAGGCAGATTTTGGCGATAGTGTTGTGTGTCATTCAAGTTCTTCAAGTGATTTCACAGGACTATGTCCTGCAACATTGCACGAAGTGACAAACCATATGCTTAGCTTATCTACATTGATACCAGCCCCAAATAAGTGCCTGTTTAGGGTGTTATTTCCTTTGTGTCATTTGCCTGCTTTTGTCACTTCTTGTATATTTTTAATTTTCAATTATGTAGCCCTTTCTTTAGGTTTGTGATAGGTAATATCAGAAACAGCCTGCCTTCTGTTCTGTGAATGTGTATGTAGTAAAAGTGATTTATTATCGCTTTTGATGTTTCATCATTGTAAATGTTATAACTAGCATGGATCCCACCTGACCTTGAGCTAGGGATCCTGGTGCATTGCACATAATGTTCTGTATATTATACATCTTATTTGAATGAGGTACTTTTTTTTAGCAGAGTTTTGCCCTTACTTATTTTATGCCCGACGTTCCCCAATGATAGTTTTTGTAAAGAAAGTAATTTGGCTATTGTATGTTATGCACTACGATGATCACATCTCCATATGCACTTCATTTTTGCATCATAAACATTTACAAGGATAGATAGTGCTGGAGCAGCTGATTGTTGTTGGTGATGTAGCATTGTATGTAGTATAATTATAAGTGGATCAGGACTCTGCATAGAAGCAATCCAGTGCTGTCAGCATTGTCACACCTTTGGCATTGATTGACCTGCATTATGTGAATGGCAGAATTTTGACGTGTTTGGTAGGACCTCTATGTCCTAACAAGGCATTTGCCATGTGCACTGTCAGGCTTTTAGACAAAGTGCTATGTTCCATCTTGCAGAAACCGCATGTGGCCTTATGCATGCAAAAGAATCTTGTGGATCACATGAGTGATGATTAGGTTGCGCTGCTACTACTCAGTACTGCATTATTGAGGACATGCTTAACGTGCCTATTTCATACATCCAAGAGTGCTCTTCTGCTTAGTGGTTTTTCATTCCCTGTGTTTGGGGGGTGAAATGCTATAGAAGGTGAGTTTACTGAGTTATTGTGACCTTTCATAATAGCCAAGTCGCTTCTCACACCAAACCTAGGTAGCAAAGAGTCATTGCATGGGCAGGTTGTATGTGTAAGAGCAATATGGATGCACCTTATCACAATATCACATGTATACGTGATATTGTCAACGTTGCGTGGCAGAAACAAAAGAAAAAGGAGGTTCAGTAACTGGGTGCAGAGTAAGCGGTAGTTCAACCAAGTGCCGTGTTTATAGGAGGGTGTGTAGAAGATGTTGTCCAGAGTGACGACCCAGCAGCTCCACCTGAACTGTTATCGATTAAATAGGTTTGTTTACAGGATGACTGAGGTAGTGTAGGGACAAGGTTGCAGGTCACCAAACACCACTTTCCCAGTCCTTCAACCTCCTCTTCTTCGACTCCATCATGCAGCATCACAATGTGAATGGTCTTCAGAGGTAAAGCTGACATTCATCTGACTGTTGCATGAAGCTACAAAGAGAAACTCTTGCAAGTTACTAAAAAAACAAATAAACTCATTGGGTTTAATGCCTCAAAGTGACACAACACAGGCTCTGTGCGATGCCATAGTGGAGAGTCTCCGTATTCATTTTGACGTACAAATGTCGTGCCCCTAATTTTAAATACACAAGCGTTTTTTACATTCCACCCCCATGCGAATTCAGCCATTATGGTGAGGAAACGAGCACGCACTTAGCAGCAGACTGCTATAGTCACTGTGCCACAATGGCAGATCATGCAAGTTTCAAGATGCCTTCTTTTCGAGAAACCTGTATGGACTTTCTTTGTAGGTTTATGCTGCACTCGTGGGGTGTCAGCTTTTTATTTCGTGGATCTACCTCTACCTTGTGCACTTTCATTGCACTCGTTTGGGTAATGGGAGGTCTTGAAGCAGTATGCTCTTCTGCTGACAGCCAGCACAGGGGTACGGTTTAGTCAACAATAACCTGACCCAGGAGCTCTTACTGCCGAGAAAGATGCCACGAGCTGGGCTCATTTCAAGCAATGCACTTGCAGCGAGAGCTGGGACACTTTGCGACGCGGCAGTTGCAGCCGCCCGGGAGGCAGTCATTGTTTATGACTTGCAACCTCCCGCAAGCCATCCGGATGGTGGACAACATTTCCCAACGCCCCACGGGAACACCTGTCAAGATGACTACCCGCACACTTCGTAGAAGCAAATTGAAGGGCCAAGGTCAGTCATCGAGATTTGCATGCACTATTTTTGCTGGTTTGGTGGTACCTTTGCCCGTGTGTGTATCCTTAGCAGTTTCACTTTGTGAAAGCTAAATTCATCACTATATACAGTGGGCTTCTGTTAATTCGACCCTGGCAATACCAACAAGATTGATCAAATTATCTGGCAGGTCAAACTAAGCAAGATGCAGAATATATACGCCAAAACACACTGCTGATTCATTTGGCAGTCATTTTCCCGATTCTAACACGGCCACAAATGAAATGTGCGCCAACTTTCTATGCATTCAAAGTAAAAAACTAATGTAGAAATGACCATAAAGCTTAACAAAGTATGAATCTGATGTGCGCCTGATTTTTTTGTGAAAAAAGAAATATGGGCAAGGGCCTAATATGGGTGTTGCACAATGGCGGCTGATTTCCTAACAGCTTTGCTACATGGTTTTTAAAGTCAACTTTGCTGGAATACGTATGTGTTATTCGATAGAGCACATGAATGCCGGAAAAGCAATTTAGATTTTTTATCCGATTGCGCACTGCGTAGGCAATTGTCATGCACACTTTCTTAAAAAAATAAAAAGGTGTGTGTAATTAGTCATTATGAGCTATGGTTACTACTTGAAATTTTTCCTAAGGCAGGCCACAAATATGCGTTTTTTACGGTAGATTATGTGTTTTGAGTGCATTGACTGTGCCCTAAGCTCTGTCGAGACACACGCTGCTGCTAGAGGAGTCACTATTAGGGTCAAGTTCGAATTATCTGGTGAAGACCAATTTTCTACTGGTCTGCTCTTGCTACTATGTTGCATTAATTTCACCAAGAATAATTTTTGCAATCTGCCATATGGGAATTTCAAAATTTTTGTTGGTATTCCTGTAATATTTAAAACAAGACCTAAGAAGTGTGATTAGCTTGAACAGAATTTACTATCTTTTTCTTTCTCTATGCATAGTGCCAAGCCACATACGAGACATACTACTTGAGAGCCCTGTGTTCATCTATCCGGACCTGCTGCCTACAAGCCGAATGTACAGTCAACTGCATGACCCATTCAAGAAGGTCATCTTTTTCCCATCCGAGGACCAGTTGCGTAATTTTCTCTCATTTGGTTTTATGCACAGTAACCTTCATTTCAGTAAAGCACTGAGATTACATATAGTCAGTCTTAGTCTTTCACTGAGCAGTGGTTAGTTGTCCTGAGAGACAAAGATGGCAAAGCACATCTGAATGCACAGCTTCTCATAAATGGTGCTTGAAGGCAATGGTTTAATTGTAGGGTTGTACGAGTATAGTGAAATTTCAGCTTGAATAGTATGCAGATCAAATAGTGCGTGTTAGTGGTGCGCAGCACCAAAATGAATTTCAATATTGAATTGTCTTTGCAAAGGAACGTGCTTATTACATTATTTCACGCTGAGGGCCAAATAATCACAGAGGGGCTGAAGTGGTCGAAGCAAGTACATCAGGGAAACCAGCAAGGGTGAAGGAATTTAGTGCCTACAATAAAATTGACAGACTGCTGGGTGCATGCTGGGTACACACAGAGGCATTTTGAACTTGTGCTCAGCAACTTGTGCAATTGAAGCCATTTACGATTTCTACTACAAATTGTCAAAGACCAGCTTTATTTCAGGGTCGGAATGGACCAGTCACAAGGTTTTAAAATGTACACTTAGTCACTGCCATGCATGCTGCAATGGCCATTGTTTATGCCATGCATGTAGTAGATAGTTTTTGTCAGGACACCATTTCACACAATGTCAATAGATAGCATGTGACACAGCATACTAGGAACTCCACATCCACTTTCTGTAGGCAGCAGCTGCGCTGACAGAGTGGTGTAACTTGCGAGATTTCACGCGCATTGTGCATACGAAGTGAAAGTGATTGCAGGGGTAATTTCCATTGTCAATTTTAATTGCATTGTCCTTTCCTTTTTTTTCTGCTGCAGCCTGCTTGCCCTGGGACTGGAGCAGTTTGTGCCTCCTCGATGCTGCTCCTTTTCGAGCGCCTACCTGCGCTTTATCCGAACGTTCCTCCTTCCCGTGAAAACTGAAATCCAGATCAAGGTCCATGTGAAGAATATCATTTACAAGAAGATAGGTGAAGAGAATCCTGTCAAGGTGTGCTGACACTTTGTGCTTTCCTGCTTCATCGTAGCCTTACATATGCGTGAGGCAAAATATGCCTACTCTGGGCCACGACTTTGTAGCGAGGCCTTTTTCATTGCTATTGCTTTTTTGTACTTCGTCATACAAAATCGTCGTCTCGGTCTGTGCAAAGCAGTACAGTGCTTGGCCCTGGCACTTATATGCATTAGCTTTTCCATGCAAATGTCATTTGTGCCAAGCATGACAACACTTCAGGCCACATTAGTTTAATAACATTTGTAAAGCGGTCTTTTATTAATTTCTCTATTTGGGGTCAGAAACGGCAAGTTTACTTTTTTTTTTTTTACGATCTCACTGCCATGTTGTAGCATCCTTTGCTCTTGTTTCATTTTTGTCTCTCTGTGCCATGTCGTCTCTTCTTTTTTTTTTTTCATACTCTCTTTCTTCTCCACACTATATTGCAATAGAACTTTGGTTGGGGCTAGTTGGTACATGGTATTTTGAAGGTGAAAAATTCAGTGCAAAACTCAGGACAACTCACGAAAAAGAGATGAGATAAGCACTGGCGCTGCAGTTGTTGTCTCGTCTCTTCTCCAGTGCTTGTCTCATCTCTTCTTTGTGAGTTGTCCTGGGCTTTGCGCTGAATTTTTCACCTTCAAAATACCGCACTATACTGGCCTGATGGAACAATAACTTCTTTCATCTTTTTTGTTTCTTCCCAACATAAATGTAGTACTGGCACATACACAAGGTTGCCCCACCACTTGAGTGGGAACCACACCCGATAGAGCTGCGAAGCCTTGTGCCCCCAAGCAAGCGGCCATTGGAGCAACTGCCCATGTGGATGGTTGGTTTGCTTTTTTTTCTTTTTTTCATGTTCCTAAACTGTATAGAATGGCATCTTTGATCTTTGCAGTAGTTTGTGGAAGCATTTGAGCGCGGTCATCTTGGTCTGTTAATGCCTCCATTTTGTATCTGTAACAACCAATTGTTTGGTACTACGGTTGACTCATGTGCATGAAAATGGTTGTATGGACATGTTTGTCATTTCGTGACCACGTTAATTTGACAGTGCTGCACCTAAAACTCGGGAATTATTCGTGTAACACCTCAAGATGCCAGCACCCATAAATAAAAAATAACATTGTCGCATTGTGGGAATAACACTTAAAACAAAGGAGTAAAATGTGAAATGAGCGAGTTAAGTTTCTTTTCCAGTAGGTTGCAAAATGTGGTTGGTCAAAGTGAGAACTGAATGCATTATGTAATTTGCTAGAGACAGTTGACGGACACAAAAGACACTTGTACAGCTAGGCACTGAAGTTGACAACAAAGGAGCCTATCGTGTCTATTTTATGCCGTGTTCCCTTTTTAAATGCTGCAAACATGTCACACAATTCAAGATAAGGGATCAGATATGAGCCAAAAATATCCTAAGTGAGATAAAAAATATGAAGTTCTCTGATTCTTTTGTAGTTCTCTGCCAGATGTCTCTTGTGATAGGCTACTGGCGACAACTGTTTCTGTCACAGGTTGACTGTTACCAAATTCAGGGGGAGAGGTCACACTGTTGCGAAGGGTGTGGAATGCGAAAACGCTTGTGTACCTAGTAGTAGATGTACCAGTTGATAAACGTTAACCCGAAGCCCTCCAGTACAGTGTCTCTCAGAACCACAATGTAAGAATAAGTTAGGCTAGTGAATGATGTGGTGAAGTTGCTTTGTGGGGAGAGTTCTGGTTAAGCAGCAAGCCACATAGTGAGTGCAACTAAAGGCTCCCCTTGAAACAGACCGCACAGTCGACCGCCTTTGCACGCTGCATTTTGACCCCACTGTTGTACAGTGCCATTTTTTCGTGGCCATTGATTTCACATGCTTTGTGAACAGCCTTACCAGCACAGGTGATTAGGCACAGCTGAATCGTGGACGAGTGTTTCGTGTCATTCTGTAACAGTGGCTACAAGTCCTGCATAGACAAGCACTCGATTTTCACATCAATAGACATCAAGGCAAGACTCGAGGCATGGAGATGAGCAATTCCACGCAGACCATCTGCTTCAGAGAACACATCATGTTTGTGAAAGGCACTTTGCTCTGCATTTCATCTTAAAAACATGGTTTGGAGAAATTTTTGATTGTGTTTTAATGGCAGTCAAGAGGATAGCCAGGATTGCTGAGGCCACTGTGCCATCAATTTTTGAAGGTGCACCGAAGCATTTGTTCAAGATAAAGAGCCCTCGCAAAATGGTAAGGCGGCAAGCTTGCCATGCAGTGTCTGCCACTTGTACACGTGGGAATAGCAGTGGCAAGGCCGAATCCTACTCGCCCGCAGAAAGAGCAACGGCCAAGCAGAGTGGCGCTGATATAGCCAATAAGAGCTGTGATATCAATGAAGAAATGGGGGCACCCAATCAATCACCGTTTCAAGAAATATTCTCCTCGGCATCAAGTGTGTGCCTTTCGATGGCATCATGGGCAGTGCATTGAATTGACACCGAAGAACTCAAGGACATTGGGTTTCGCTATGCTTGTGTCCTTCATAGCAGCAATGATGAACCCTGTGTACTGTTTAACAGGAAATCTGTGTACATAAAGATCAACATGTCTGTTCAAGAGCATAATTTTAGTAAACCTTTTGCTTTTGGCTTGTTGTTCACCGTGGGCTTTGGTTCATTTGCTATTTTGTTATCTGAAGCGGAGGGTGTGATCCAAACAGCTGCTAATTTTGGTGTTTGCTGTGAAGGACCAAGCTTGAAGGAGTACCCCGGTGTGATGCCTGAATGTGCCTATGCTGACTCTCAGAGATTACATATGCCTCAGAAGCCAGTACTGTCGGCAGCTGAAGAACAAGCACGTAATGAAAAGCCAGGACTTGAGGAAAACGTCAAAGCTTTTGTGAATACATTTGACCGGAAGAATGTAATTTAGCGTTTTGTTTGCCTTCCACGAGTATCTCGGGTACTGTGTGTATTTGTACGAACGTTTTCCATTGAAAATTATCATTTTGCTTCTTTACTGTTTGAATTGTATTAATATTGTTGAGCGTAGATAAATGGCCAGGTTATCTTGTAAGGGGCGCATTGGTCACCCACATATTGGCATTGTCATTAAACATAATACGTCTCTCATTTAATAATCTCACTCAGGGACTGAGCACGTTGGGCAGGGAGCATCTTGTAGCTGAAATGGAAAAACATCTGCTGCCCACACGGAAGCAAATATCAGAATTTCGAAGGCTAGCTGGTCCTATAGTAACACAGGGGGAGAGAGAAAAAAGAAAGAAAGAAAAAACTACAGAATTTCGGGTTTTGCTTTTGCACCGTCGTGCAATGATGCTCATTAGAACTTAGCTTGGTCATTGCTGTGGCTGTTGTCAAAAACCCCAGTTTAACAATACAGTAAAAGCTCGTTAATTCGAACCGCAAGGGGAAGCCGCTTCAGTTCGAATTAACGAAAGTTCGGACTAACGAAAGTGAAGGAGAGCAACAGTACACTGCGATTTGGAAGCAGTAGGGCATGTCAGAAATTTGGCGTGTCAGAAAGCGATGGCGTGTGCCGCGGGCACACACCATCTTCAAGTCGAAGCTCTGGGTCCGACTGTGCCACACCACCGATGTCCACCGAAACAAACGTTAGCTGAGGCTTAACACCATCACAATGAATCGCGACGGCCGATACCTCCTAAGCTGAAAACAGAGGTACACAACCGATGAAGACTGCAGAGACAAAGACGATGAACATGTGAAGGTGGCGAAGGCCCTGATTCGTTGGTTCTTGATTGCAAGCGCAGCTGCGACGTACTTGATTCGCTGTGTTTTGGCGCTTGCCGTGCCATCTCCGCACAACATTAGCAGCTGTACAAGATTTGCAAAGCCTCCGAGATTCGCAACGGGCAAGAAGTCTCGGAGGTTACGTAGAACGGAGAGGCGGCAGCCGCCGCTGCCTTCTGGCTGACCCCGCGTCGGTTAGATTTTTTTCCGATTTTGCCTTCTCTCGCCGTTCTCTCCGTTTAGGAGGCAATGCAGCCTTGTGTGTAGGCAGTAGGCGCGTTTCTCTGGCCTTGTGCCAGGCGAGCGTAGTTCGAATTATCCGTGAGGGAACCTCCTCGCGTTCGAATTAACGGACGTTTTTATACATAGACTTCTGTTGGAGCTTGGCCGGACCAAATCGTACAGTTCGAATTATCCATAAATTCGAATTATTGAAGTTCGAATTAACGAGCTTTCACTGTATAGACCAATTAGTAGTGAAGGACTACAGAACAAAAATTTGCATGTTCTTCATGCAAGGCCACCTGTTGACTTTTTTCCCTTTCTTATTGTAGTAAGAACAAAATTGTGTGGGGTATTTAGTCTAGGTGCTTAAATATGATTAAGACTGCTATATGTTACCACTTGTAAGCTATGCAGGCTCTTAGTTGACCGAGCCAAGGTTACAAGCGCCATCTCTTGGCCACTTCTGGAGATACCATGAAGTGGAGGGCAGTGCCGTCCTCTCATCAAAATCATTCTTACACTGTGCTCAGAACTCATCTATTGCTTTAAGATGTCGAACCACAGTTGATCAACCAATCAATCGTAATTGTAACAATATGGGAATACCGCAAAGAAAAGCAGTGCAGGACAACAGGGAATTACATGTGATGAAATTAGTAAATTTGCAGGTGAGGCATGTGGCCGGTTGACTCTGGACTGATGGCCATCGTTATGCTGCTGTATTGATGATGATGACAACGATCCTGCCTGTCTCATTGCAGCAATTGCACCTTTCTTCGCGTCCCACACGGCGGGTGACGCCTTCGCTTGCGGGGTCGCCTGCCCCGCCACCGCCTATTCGGCCCGCTGGTGGCATGCCTTCCCCTGCAGCCGTGGTCTGCTCTTCGAGCAGCCTACTGGCCATTGGAGGCGCTGTTGTGGTATCGCCAGCAACTGCCTCTGCACCAGCAACGGTCACTGTCGTCTCTCCACCGACACCTCGGCACACTGTGGTGTCGCCTCTGAAACAGATCTCGCCAATCCTGAAGAAATACAGCCAGTATGGACGAAAAATCCTCCTCAAGACACCTGTGAAGAAGCGATTGAGCTATGACAAAGAGCCCTCGACGTCAGCCTCTGCTCCTCCGGTAAGACCCGGTCGTTTTCCAGGCTTGCTGACACGTTTGTACGGTAGGTTGGTAGCAAGAAAGGTTGTTCACTTAATTGCTGCATTACTATTGACAATCTTGCAGAAAGCCTGCTGAGCTGTTGATATGGAAGTAGAGTGGACTAGGCCACCTACACACACTGTCTAGGACCAGTTTACAAGCAGCAAAATAATCGGGCAGATTTGTTTGGCATCACACTGGTGTATTAACTGAGCACCACGAATGCAAGACATGAAAACAGGCTTGTTCGTGGGTGCTTGAAAGAGTTCAGGGGCAGCCATGGAAATGCTCCAAAGATGTGTCCTTGGCAATAACTGTCTGTGGAAACAGTGAGCAGGATATTTGACTAGGTGCACTGTTTGCATTTAAACAGTGCTAATGTTTTGTGCTAACATTTTTGGAAACAGGACTTTACACTGTTCACGTCAAAGGGGTTCTTCTCACTATGGATGTGAGGAGCATACACACTAAGAAGGAGTTTTGAACATTGCTCTCATGCTATTGAAATTTTACACAACTTTTTACTTTTATGCATTCTATGTGTGCAGGAAGTGTTCTCACAGTTGCGAGCAGATTTTTTCAGGCTTCTGTCGAACATCAGAAAAAGAATGAATAATCACCGAATAACCATCGGCAGATATGTAACTGGAGTTTTTGACCTCCATTATTTCTAGCTTGTGCAGTGGCACATTTTTAGGCTTATTACACTCTGCAAATGACATACCATAATGCAGTAAAACTTCATCTTGGCAACATCAAGGTTTAATTGTTCTTAAGTTATAGGCTTCATTTAGCATCTGCTTCTCTCTATGTACTGTACAGTTATAAAAAGGAAAGTCTTCAAGAGATTCCTTGAATGACCTGCCAGAGGGACATGGGGCCCGTTGGAACTACATAGTTTTGAGAACCACTGAGTTAATAAACAATGTCTGATAAAATTATGAAATCTTTTCAATATGGCTGTGACTGCCAGCTTATACTTGAATGGCTTATACACCGAGGTGGTTTAGCACCCATGCATGAGTACAAGAAAGTAAAGGTTTTTTTTTTTTTTTTTTTGCTTCTGCTGACAAAATAAAAACAGCTACATTTAAGCAGCTGTGTCTTGATTGATGCTACAGTCATTTCACCAGCGTGCCTTTCTGACAATATCAGCCAGTGTGACTTTTACTCTACATGAGGAAACTCATATTCTACTCATCTCAAGCTTTTAGAACGCATTCAATATCAATTAGTAAAACTCACGGCATTTAGTTCGCTATGCTGCCATTCTCTGCCTATTTATCAGCCTATTCATTTTTTACCCCTTTGGTACGTGTCTCACTATAAACTATCGCTTCTTATGTTTCACTTCATTCATCATGACATGTTCCTTCTTTCTCACATTGTTAACTCAAACAACATAAGATTTTCGGAGTGGAATGTCTTCATTTTACTGCATATCACATCAAATTATGAAAAGTTGAAGCTATGAAGTTGAAAAGTTGAAAATTCTTCAATGGTATAGCAGTTTGGAATTCAATTCCTACTAACAATAAGATTACCTCTTCTTTGGTGAAAATTAGAAATAAAGTTATTAGAAGAACTGGCTTCTCCTTAATCTTTATCTTTATGGGCACGTGTTTTGTAGTATTTGTAATAATTTGATTTAACTCTTCACATTTTATACGATGTATAGATTACTCCACTCTTGCTTGTTTATATTTACGCAAATGCTTTCATGTTGTATCATTATTACGTTCATAACTTATATGACCTTGCTATTAAGCCTTCATGCCTCTGTTAGCTTAGGATAATATATTTCTTTGTGAGCACATTTCTTTATTTTAAGATTTTATGTTGTGATTTTGTATGTATATATCATTCTGTAATATGTAATCTCTTGTTGAATGCATGCTGCTGCGTATGTCATTATCTTGTATGCATTGTGAAACAGGAGATCCCCTGGACAGTTCTACTTTGGCACATCCTAATGTACTGCTAGAAATAAATGTTTTTTTCTCTTTTGTGCTGCAAATAAACAGCGCTAGAATCGCTAGGAGATTTTCGCACCGTCACATGCAAGAACATAGCTCTGTGCACATAAAGCTTTCTGCTTGGACAACAAATAACAACAGCTCCTCAGCCTATATGTAGATGATTCCACAGTAGATATGATTTTGCATTCACAGGCACAAAGTATATATATTTGGAGAATGTAAGCACACAAGAGGAAAAACAAAAGAAAAAAAACATCAGTGGTGACAGCACTATCCACAATAAACTACACAGCACAGCTTGAGCAGGCGCTCTCATGATCAGAAAATTTGAAACTGAAGTCCTATATTGTACTTCTTGAGCTGATGGACATTTATCATTTTTTGATCAGCAATACTCCTTCTCATCTTCCTGCACTCCAGTATAGGCCACGCAGCCATCCCTTTCCGAATAAAATCCATTCGTTGCTACATTCATTCATTCATTCATTCATTCATTCATTCATTCATTCATTCTGCAAGGTCGAGAGAATAATGGCAACATTTCTGAGCACATTTTTCTTGTTAGAGGCACTGGTTAGTTGTGGCATGCAAATAAATGCAGCCAATAGCCACCATGTTTCTTGAACCATCATAACATGAAGGGTGGCAGGGAATCACAGAGGGTCTATCAAATGAAAGTATAGGACCACTGTATCATATGCAGTAATAGTGTTTGGCTCAAGTGCTAGGGATAGCATTGCCCATCTACTGGGCAAATTTATGTTAAGTACTATGCTCAAATAGTGTTGCAGGGCCCCTCTAAAGAACCTTAAATTTTGAATTCAGTCATGTTGAAGACCCGTGGCTTATGGGTCACATTCACAAAAAGGAGGGCGTGATCTGATGTCAAGGACGTTTGAATTATGTGGGTTCAGCACAGTCGGGCCTGACTGTGTTATTGTTTCTACTGACTGGCAGGTGCAAACCACCAGTACTTTGCCCGAAAGGACATCATCAGCTGAAGCTGTGTCTCAGCCTGTTGACACATCAGGAAGAGTTCCACGCGAAGAGGCATTGCCAGCAGCCGCATCAGAGGAGGCTGAGGACAACGAAGGAGACTTGGCTGCACTGATGGCGGCCAGCAGCACAATCCTCCGTCGCAAACAGGCCCTGAGTCGCAAGCGCTCGCGGCAGCAGAAGGATGCGGAAGCCACCTTGCCCCTGCTTGTTCCTGGCCTTGTGGACTCTGATCCCTTGGTGGGTGGGCAGCAAGAATGGGTGCACCAGAATGCGTTCTTTCTCAGGCTATAGTGGTTGTTTCCTAAAGGGGCCCTGCAACACTTTTCGAGGTAGTGCTTGACTGTGCTGCAGATCGGTGTTTGGTGTTGTGTGAATACAGGTGCGAAAAATATAATAAATAAGGTAGAGTAAACATGAATTGGCTGACTGCACAGGCATTTAATAAAGCAAGGAATCTCAAGAGGGAGACAGACAAAATGTTGCTCCAGGATTTAATTTCGGAAACCATCCATTAATTTCTCTCACCCACTGATGTGAACCATAACAGCCTATGTCAAGTGCCCATCGTGTACACATAGAAATGTGCAAGCTCAAGTTATTGCAGCTGCGTGCACTATTTCGACACACATATTCTAAACATATTGGCACCCTGTTACCATGGTTACAACAATAAATGGGGCGAGCTTAAAAGATATTGAAGCATCAGTGACAGTGGCCGTCTTGAATAGCTTGAATACTAACTTAAATGCTGACAAAAGAGAGCCAGTGTGTTTGTTTAGAGAGAGTAGAGCAGCACCACCACCAGGTTTGCTGATAGTTGTCCATTCTTGATTTTCAGGGCTGATTTTCTAGTTTGGTCAGTACTTGCACTGCTGTTTATCTCTAATGATACACTTGCACCCCCTGTCCTCTTGATGGTAACAAATGCTTGATAGTATCACCTTCTTGAAACTTTCTGAACAAATTTATCGTGATATGTGGCTTGCTGGTAAATATTGCAGGATTTTGACCTATCTAGTTCAAACTTGGGGCTTTGGGCACTACCACATAGGAGAGAAAGCATAACAGAGTATTGGCTCTTCCTAGTAGGCACGCTTTATCCTAGGGTGCTTCAGGAACTTGGCCGTGGAGAAAGACAGGATAGTGGAAAGCAAGCAAGGATAGAGCAGGGGTACTTGCTTAAAATTTGTGCTGGTGCCATCAATGTTTGTTGTGACTGATTAGCTTTTAATTCTTTCTTCTTTCATTTGTTCACTTGTTTGTTTGTTTGTTTGTTCGTTGATTTATGAGTAAAAATATAGAGTTGTCACTTGTCCGATATTCCAGTAAATGAAGGTGGACTGGGCATTTTACCAGATGAATAGAGGCATAAACGTGAGCGGCCAGAGTGATGCAGCCACATGGGAGTGCAGAGCTGAAGCAGACAAACGCGGAGTTAATATTGCATAAACCAAGGGTATTGTTTTCTTGCTGCTGGTCAAAATTTTGTCAGCAGCATAATAATGTCACGATTCGCCACTGCCAAAAATTTTAACCAGCAGCGAAGCAGGATACATTTGGTTGATGCTGTATTAGCTCTGTGTTTGTCTCATTCAGCTCTGCACCACCAGGTGGCTGCATCGCTTTTGCTCACGTTTATGCCTCTATCCATCTGGTAAAACGCCCGTTCCACCTGTGTTTACTGGCATACCGGACAAGCCAAAACTCTAATATCCGTTTTGTCTGTTGTACTTTGCTTGCAGCCAATGTCCTGTGGCTCGTCACATGAACGGTGACAGCATGCTCATTTAGGCTGGTTTGCACATCTTGTTAAACAACAGAGCATTAAACAGTGTGCCACACGACACAGCACTCTGTCCTGTGGTTCCTTTGCTGTGTCCTGTGTCTCACTGTTTAAAGCTCTGTCACTCTTCATGTGTGCGTGTGGGCAGTCCATTTGAGACTTCTTGCTCGAGTTTAAGATCCAGGTAATAGGCTGGATGAGCACATGTTTCTGCTCAATGCAGCATGGGACATTCGGTAGAATTATGGCTCTTGCCAGAGTCTAGTTTGTGTGAGCTGTTTCGTGAGAGGCAAAGCATGACCAAACTTGTGTCTCACATGGGGACAGAAATGTTCGTGTCTAGTGCAGTCAACCTGTGCAACAAGCATGAGATGTATTTCAGAGGTGTCACAGACGGAGAATGCCTACACTATTAAGGTACAGTTTCTTGCCTGCCTATGTGTGCAGACTTTATCAGGCAGGAACTTATAGCACAACTCTCAATAAACACGTAGCCACCTCATTGCAGCTGTCTTTACACTTTGAAAAGTCATGACTGATGTCATGCAGGCATTGTTTCAAATAAATGAAGGTGGTTTCATGGACCAGCTGGCATTTAAACTTGATATGCAATATTTAGAATATAAATATTACTGCACTAGTTATTACAGGTGCCTCCCTGCTGTAAACAGTGTTGGTATGTTGTACCAGAAGGATTGTGATAATCTCTGAAAATTGCAGTTGATTGCGCTCGCACATCAGGTGCATGACATAATGCATCCCGCCATTTTTGCTTCATGTGACAGAAAAATTAGGCAATCTCACTCTGCAAAAGGCCAAGGCAACTCATGCTATAGCAGTGGTCCCATGGTTTGTGTCATGGGAACGGGATGCCCATGTATCATGTTAATACTATCCAAAAACTAGGGGCATTAGGTTCATCATATTGAAGGCCCAGCAACAACACACCACTGCCTGTGCAATCATCAGAACTCACCGTACTTTGCTTATTGGGGCTCAGCATACTTCGAGGTTCACGGCCTCGTTAGTGACCAAGACCTGTGCTGCTTAGAAATTCTGCGTATGATAGTCATGCTACATGGCGGGCACTGTTCCATTCTATCTTGCATTATTGCAATGAAAACAAACATTTATACGAACTCTATTCTAAAGGCCATGTAGGACAGTCACACCGCGGTGCTAGTGATATTAGGAGCACTACACTAATGTCTTCCGTGTTTTGGAAGGGTTCAGCTTTTTCACAGCAATTTCACGTTGGCAGAGCGTATTACTATATTTGTAAACTAAAACTTAAGAAAAGGACATTTAATTTTTAAATTTTCAGTAAGTTAACTTCACAAGTGTTATACAGAGTATTGATTGCTGTCCACTTTCAATTTAGAGATGAAGAAACAAAAATATTTTTGATTGCTCAAGGTTCTATAATAATAATAATAATAATAATAATAATAATAATAATAATAATAATAATAAACACAGGCTGGGCTACTGACATAACCTGCATGCTTTTTATTTTTTTAGTAGACTTGCACTGAATCTTGCATCAGGCAAACAAACATAGCTCTCATGTCACACCTGCTGCTGCTTTTCTTCACCTGTGTCGTTTCTCTTTGTTTCACAACGCTTAGAAAGAGGAGCGGGAGAACCAGTTCACACAGCAATACCTGATTCGAGTGCAAGAAGCTCTCAAGGATGACCATGCTCGTCACCAGACATTCCATCACCTGATGAAGAGTGCCCAGTCTGACCAGGTGAACCCCGTTGAGGTAAGGCGGACGTCACTTAAGAATTTATTTCTTTTTCCAGCCCAGTTTGCTTCGCAGTGATGTTGCTGCATAACAGTGCAAAATCAGACACAATATAAGTGACACGGACAAGTATCAAGACATCGGGGCTATCGCACGCACATAATCATAGAGACTGCCCTCCTGGTGTGGGCAGTTGGTGTGAGTTAGAAAACTGTTCATTGCACTATCTGGCAAAGAAATTGTGTTTCTGTAGAACGTGCACAGCCATGGCGAGTGTGTCTCCTTCTGCTAAATAGTCGTTTGGCTTAGTGCATGTGTGCGTGTGCTTTAAAAGCACACTAAAGAGAAACACTAAATCAGTTCTGACTGATAAAGTGTTGTTTCAAAACTATATTTTCGTTAGTTCTATGGTAATAGGTTGGTTATTAGAAGAGAAAATGAAGGTCAAAGCTCAATGTCTTGAATTTTGTGCTGGAACCCGAGCACCTCTACATTATTGTGATGTCACGAATTTCGACGTATTTTGTCGTATTTGGGTAGTTGTGGCTTACTAAATGTTCTCGAAACTTGCTATGTTCAGTCTTTGGCTCTTATAAACTGTAGTCCATGATTGGTGATAAAAAATTAAAAAGGCCCGAGCACACGGCATAAAAAATTTGTTGTGTCACGGCAAGCTGGTGCAGGAACTTCCAACACAGAGTTGCCACCTATCTTGCGTTCTTGCATCTTTTCTGGCTTACCAAACATCTCTTATGGCAAGAGTAACTGTTTTGGTATTGTACAAGGGTTAACTTACCTGTGCAGTTCGACTAACTTTTCTCTTTAGAGTCCTGGCGTATATACTGTAGTATTGGCAATAGTACACAGCAATTGGGAGCAGCGCTTGTCATTGCTTGTGTGTTTCTTGCATATGTAGTTTTGCACTATTACACAATACCAATGGATGGGAACCAACTAATGTGAGCCTTTATGTTTTTATTGACTGATGTTTGCATGAATTCAGGGCTCATGCGTAATGTTACTCTAGTAGCTTGTTGTTCTTGCAAGGTTTTGCACTCTTGCATACAAGTTTGCCAGATCCCGTAACCTCTGCGGCTCTTTTCCTTACAACATTTAGGAGCCAAATTCAATATGAAGGATTATATTTTTCCTGCACCTTGCTATACAAGATTTGTGGCAGCACCTTGTTAGGAGTCCATCCAGGCACAGCTCAAGCTAAAGATCTTGGCAGCGTTGTGCTAGCAGTTCAACTTGCCTAGTAAAATTTGCATTCAAAATTATGGGATTGCGAAGATTCCACTACTTGTCCGGGATTACGATCAACGCAGTGTATTGTATTAAATCTAAGTGTTTTGCTGTACATCCCTCCTCACATTGAAAATTGGCTATTGCCCCTGCTTGTAAAACTGATGTTGGCATTTGTTTTCTGTGATGATAAGTACATCTGTGACCATAAGCAACAAGAATCGGCAATAGTGCCGCCACATGGCTAACAACTGCAGTTCATCTCGGACTGCAGTTCATAACACTTACTTTTGGGAATTAGTGTCCGTGAATCTCACTAGTAAAAGCGAATACAGTTGAATCTCGATAATTTCAACTCAAAGGCACCCAAAAATTTGTTCGAATTAAACGCAGTTCAAATTACAGGAAGCTCATTGAATGGAGGACTCACGTGCAGCGCTACACTAGGCAGCGCATGCGCATTAAGCTAACAAGAGTGACAAGTTTCGGAAGTTTGGCTTCACGAAGTGTGGCAAGTGTTGCCATGAAGCCACACTTCTAGGTGAAAATTTTAGTGCTGTGAAGCCACATGTGATGTCAAAGTTAGCATATAACCCGCACCCTGACTTCACTGTTAAAGAATATTTGCTGCGGGTTATACGCGTAAAAATACGGCACTTGCAATGGGAACTGGAAGCAGCAGCTGGTGCACCCCTGCACTGCCGGGTTGGAGGCGTCGCTGCAAGAGTTGGCACGCTGTTAAGAACATGGTCGGCAGTGCAGTACCGTAAAATCCCGAGAGATATCCCACCTAAAATCAAGAGAAAATCGAGTGAAAAAGTGAGGTGGGCTAACTTTCAGTGTGGTGGGTAACATTAAGATGGGCAATTTTCAGTTTATTTTCAAGCCGGGAGCTTAGTCAGGGGTGGGATATCTTTTGGGGGTGGGGCATCTCTCGGGATATTATGGTATGTTCGAATTAACTGTCGCAAATGTTTGCACATTCGAATTACCAAGTGTTTTCACTCATTGAAATACACATAATATTGATGGGACCGTAGTGTCTGTTCAAATAAACCGCAAGTTCAAATTAACAAGATTTTACTATAGTACTCACATTACCCGTGCATGTTTTTACCTTTGCATTCTGCTCTCCACAGTTTTTTTTTTTTCTTACACTTTTCTTTAACAGCTATACAAGAGCATCGAGGAACTTTTCCATGACCGTCAGGACTTGGTGGATGACTTCGTGGGCTTTCTGCTGCCAGAGCAAGCCCTGCAGTGTGGGAAGCTTTTGCAGTACCTCAACTTCAAAAAGATACACTTGTTCCTTCGGAAACTAGAGGTGCATGAAAATTTATTCAACCCTATTTAGGCTATTGGTATTGTGCACCGCATAATGAAGATAGAGACAGAGACTGTGATCATGCAAGAAAGAATTGTCATACACCTCACCATAGCATAAAGCAACAAAGCAGTCCCTGAACAGCAAACATCACAGCTATGAATAAGCCGCCTTAATTAACCTGAGGCGCAAGCCAAAAACCGTCACGTTTCCTCCTGAGCAGTTACTCTACTAGCTTAGCTGTCCAGGAAGATGGCAGAGCAAGGCTGTATTGATCAGCAACCAAGAGGCACTCAAACCTTTTGCAACAGTTAATGTGAATGGCACTTTTTTCTTGCATGAATCTTTCTCCATCTTGCAAGTACTCACAGAACTTACTTGGTGGATAGCAATGCTCATTTAAGAAGCTGCTTTGTGAGTGTCATCAAGAACAGGAGAGCAGTGCTTGACAGACAAAAATGCGTTCACACTTACAGACATTTCACACACAGAAAAAAAAAAAAACACTTTGGCACACAGATTCACGTAATTGTTGTGAAAACGTCACGGCTCACAATTCTAGATGAGACATTTGAACGGGTGTTTAGTGCACTTCAAACAGCTGCAAGTGTGCTGCATTGATGACACCAAGCTGTATGCCGAGCTTAAGAACACTGCATGCTGGCGGGGCACAACTTGAAGTGTTGAGCATGGTGATTGATCGCTTGAAAAACAAAAATATTTTTTGGTGGTATACAATGAGGGCCTAGTGAACGAACAGCAGTGGTTCCAATTGTCGGTCTTCTCTCGCTGCTCAACTTGACGGCACTCAATCAAGCAACCCTACTCAAGCAACAACAAGAATAACATGTATAATGTGCCACCAACACAGTACAATATAGGCTCTCGTGCATTTTAGAGCTGCTGGGCAGGCATTATTAGAATACAGAAGGCAATGGTACCACGTACTGAGAACATGAACGAGAAGAAAGGACACCAAGGGCAAGATTTTTATTAGTCATACCATAAGAAGCCAACAAACAAAGATATAAAGGACCGCATAGGGTAAATTACATTTACTTATCAATCTTAGCACACTTGCGTAATTAAACATTGATATAACGAACTTCACTATAACGAAATTCTTCATATAACAAAGTGTTTAACTTTTCATAACACCTTGCTCATAGAACACCATGTATTTAGAACCCCAATATAACAAAGTGTGTTTGTATGAGATTTAAATATAACGAAATTTCAGTTCTGCCGCAAAGAAACGCCGAGACAATAAATGGAAACTTCCGCAGATGCAGGTCGTCAAATGTTGCATTACAAGCGGCTGCTTGCAAACGCACCTTTCAAACCGTACACCGCACGACAACAGCAACCGCCGAAGTGGAGCCGCATATGTTCCGTATAATGTCCAAGGGCGATAAGATCCTATCACGCCCCACACACTTAGTGCTTTAGGTGCGAGAGAAAGTGCAAGGGTGAGACAAGAAAGATGGTGGCTTCACGAGTGCCACCTTCCTGTGCAAGCAAAGGGAATGGGGGAGGGGAGTGAGCTCGCGGTAACGCGATCAAGCGCGCGCGTAGAAGCGGAGTCGCGGAGTGGGGGGTAAGTTGGCACGCACCTCAGCTGTGGCTGTGCATGGCTGTAAGGACGGCTGAGCGCATACGCAGCCGCGCACCCTGTAATCTGTCGCGTGTGCAAAGAGAGGGCGTGCCGAGACGGCGTAGCACCTTGGAAGCTGTCTTACCGCGCGTTTAGTATTGGAGGTTGCGTAATCTCGAGTTTCAATGACCCGTCGGAGCGAGAGGCAGACGAAGCATTTGCTCCCCACTGCCAGCGCTTTTTCTGGTAGCATCGTCCCTAAGCGGCTGAATCTATCAGCTGTGGGGACGGAGTGCATGCTAAGGCACGGCTGGCTTTGCTTAATTCGTACCGCCGGGAAGATATCGTTCATGTGCCTGGCATGAAACCGTATCACTCATTGCTGATTCCTAAATTTAACAAAATTAATTGTTTTCTCATTCAAGTTTGCTTTTGTTGATTGCCCAATAATTTGGAAAATTGTGCGGCCCCTTTCCTTGTAACAAAACTGATCGGCGACTGCACTTATATGCACAAAAGGTCGAATTTCAATATAACGAAATTTCGATATAAGGAAGCAAATTGCCGACTTTACCGACTTCGTTATATCAAGGTTTAACTGTACTTATCAATCTTCCATAAAAAGGATGTTCCACATCTGCTGTTAAGGCCGTGAGGTGTGGCACTGGCTAACACTACCAGGTTTAGTTCCAGTAAATAAACATAAATACCGTAGAAAGTGGATGGAAAAACGGCGCCACGGTAGCTCAGTTGGTAAGGGTATCACACGCATAATGCAAGGACGTGGGTTCATGCCCCACGTGTGGCCAGTTGTTTTTTCATCCACTTTCATTCCCATTAATTTATCATTATTTAATTCAATTAATAAGTACATGTAATCTTCTTTATGCTGTCCTTGGTGTCTTTGTTTGTTGGCTTGTTACAATATGGTGCTGAGAACAAGTAGCACAGATGCACAGTTGCTCTCTTTTTGTCGTCTGTGTCTGCAGCAGATGTATACAGTGTGGTTTTTCGGCTATCTGAGCCAACGCAAGAAAACAGTGCTGATTTTGGGCATGTCGCAAGCAGATGTACTGTAGCATCTTTCCAATCTTTCCCGGTAGGTTCATTTAGGTCAGCAACCCCAGCAGCTGCAGCGACTGCTGCGCTCCTTGCACCAGCTGCAGCGCCAGTCAGAGCTGACAGTCGAAGCCGTCTTTTCTGTTCTTCAGCCGCTACTTCGTGGACAGAGCCACCTGATGGATGAGCTACAGCAGCTACTACCAAGCCAGGGCGTCCCCGACAGGTGAGTGGTGGTGCCGGCAAGCACGACTGGTGACAGGACTATGGGGTTACTATAGACTAGTCTCCATGGTTTCTAAACCATGAATTAAGTAGGGAAACCCTTGCACATTGGCAAGAGCTTACAGATGGGTGTGCTTGCTTAAACTAAAAATATGAAATGCTGGCGATCTTACGTGCCGAAACCTCATGCTATGATTATGAGGGAGACTCCGTAGTGGGGGACTCCGGATTAATTTTGACCACCTAGGATTCTTTAACCTGCACCCAGCGCACAGTACATGAGTGTTGTTGCATTTCGTCTCCATGGAAATGCAGCCTCTAATACCAGGATTAATGCCGCGACTTCATGCTCGGCAGTGCAGTGCCGTAGCCACTGGGCTGCTATCGTGGGTGACGGGTATTCTTGTAAGCAGTACTATTAGGATGAATGGGTAAGCTCTCCTGCTGAAACTTATTGCGAGCGGCACTTATTTTGTAATTGTAAAGAAAAACGTTATGTAAAGAAACTGCATCATTTCATTTATCGTTTTCATTAATGCATGTTGCTGTTGCACCAGAAAAAAAAAAAGGATTTGTATATGATGTGAACGTACCACAGCTGTACACCAATGTGACCATCCTATTTTCTTCTCTGGAGAGGCTGTGCTTCCAGCTGTTTATGTTTCTTATTTCATTTTTGCTGCCTGGTGGTCTAAAAACTTGAGCCAGAAATGGCAACTAGTGAGTGCGAATTTCCCCCGACATCAGTGTTGTGAACATAGTTAAGTTTCTCATATGTTGCAGGGACACTAAAGAGTAAAGCCTGCCGTGGTGGCGCAGTGGCTTTGGCGTTGCACTGTTAAGCCTGAGGGTGTGGGACGTAATCCCAGCTGCGGCAGCCGCATTTCGATGGGGGTGAAATGCAAAAACACTTGTGTGCCATGCATTGGGTGCACATTAAAGAACCTCGGGCGGTCAAAATTATTGCAAAATAATGCAATTAATCAGCCACTACAGTGTGGCTTATAACAATATTGTGGCTTTAGCATGTAAAACCCCCGGATTTCTTCATTTTAATTTTCTTTTTATCTAGAGAGGAAAGGAAGTCGAGCTGTATTGGTGCATTGTGCGTCTAGAATAGTGAAAAGTCACTCTTACTGTGAGAGGAGGCTTGGTAAGCTAGAAAAGATGCAGAAATGAAAGACAGATGATGCCACCGTCTTAAGTTCCTGCATCAACTTGTCATCACATCACGTACTTTGACAGCATCTGCTCGGGTCCAGTTAATTTTTTGTGGGTGAAGGTGGACAACACTGTACCATATACCTAAAGGTTCCAAAGAATGAAATTTGCAAGTTTCGAGAATGTTTATGGTGCCACAATGGCCCAGACATGAGAAAATACATTGAAATCCGTGACGCCATGCTGACATACCGGTTTTGGGGATTCGGCGTGAAATTCTAAATTCAGCCTTCATTTTCTCTTTTAGTAATCGACCTCCTACTGCTAAATTAATGAAAATTGAGTTTTGAAAGAATACACTTTATCAGTATAAACCAATATAGTGATTCTCATTAGTATCCCTTTAAAGCAAGACTTCTGCAGTAATGCAGCTAGACACCGTCACATTTAAACATTTTCTGTGGCCTCACTGCAGCCTGATGGAGGACTTTGAGGAGGTGACTCTGCCCGAAGAGGAAGAGGAGGAAGAAGAGGAGGAAGGAGCAGCAGGCAGCCCAGGCGGCGCCGGCAGCAGTTGTGAGGAGTTGACACTGTCGCCACCTAGGGACACTCCAGGCACGCCACAGTGCCCCTGCACCTGCCACCAGCGCAGCACCGACTCTCGCTTTCTCAGCCGTGCGAGGCACTGTACCCGTTGTGGCATCAAGGTACGCTCGTCACCACTGTTTCCTTGACAAGCCACGCTTGCACTTGCCACTAGTGGCAGTAATTGGAAGTCTATCAAAAGAAATAAAGGAAAAGGGAGGGAAGAAATTACTACTGGCTGCAGTGTAACTGACTACCGCAGCCAACTGATGCCCTAGAGGCAGCCAGCAATGGCAGGATTGGGGTAGGGGGAGTAAAAAGACAGAAAAAGACAAGGAGAGAAAATAGGGCAAAAGGAGGCAACTATTTACATATATACAGCATAGTGACTAGGCAAAAACACTTGTCTTTTGGAAATGTTCACTGGATATTTTGGAGCAGTTACCTCAACCTTCAACCAAACATGCAAACTTTATGAATTCGAAAATACTGTAACTGATATCTCATTTGTGATTGTGTACATCTGGGACCACATCAGAACCTGAGGGAGAGAATAAAATATTTAAATGATGGCTCCAGGCCTATTTTGTGACCGCATGTGCCTTTTTTTTCAGTCCTCTCTGTTGTATTTTTCCTCTCTGCATTCATCTGTATCTCTCGAACCACACCGTGCCTAAATTTGTGTCATTTCTTGAACAGTACTTTTGACATTTCTTCCTACATTTCCGCCGTATTCTTTCTATTTTTCTGTCTTAGTTATTATAAAGCAACCATCACCACATTAAGTTGACTAAGTCTCGTTCCTTTGCTGTCATTTCAATAATAAAAAAGAAGAATAGATAGAGGCTAATTTATAAACTTCATAAACAGGGCGTTTTTGAATGAGTAGCACTCTCAAATTGTGACTCTTGCAGTTCCTGGATGGTCGTGTATTCCTGCAGACGGGAAAAGTTCTCCGGCCGGCGCGGGTGACCATTGGCAGACCACAGTCCCCGGAAACAGACACCGATACCTCGGAGAGCCGGGCATCAGAGAAGCATGTGGAGGTAATAACAAAATAATAATAGCAAAATATAACAAGCATGACTTGCTCTCTTTCTCTGTATGTTTACTGTAGCTCCTAGTTATTACAGTAGTGAGTTGCATTTATACCCATGGACTACTTTTTCTGGCATTGAAGGGAAATCTACGGATGTAAAACGTGCACAAGAGCACTTCTGAAAGATGTTGAAGGGGATCGAACAGTGCAAAAAAACAAGACATGAGGTGAGGACGATAGTGCCAGCGCTGCCTCTGTTGTCCTCATAAGTCCTGTCTATTGCGCTGTTCGATTCCCTTCAGCATGCACCAACCAACTCAGTTCAGCACACTCCTGAACTCCCACAAGAACTACCACATTTTGATCTGCATTATTAGTTTAAATTTGTGAACAGAAAAAGTAAGCACCGTATAATTTACAGCACAAAAATAAGACAAAAAACGTCACTGAGTGTTAAATTTGACTTCTTTTTCTGCTTTTCTGTGCAAATGGGCAAATTTGTTGGTTTCCTTGTCATTCTTGTCTGGAAATGTCTTACAGCCTAAGTTCCTGTACCTTTCTTTTATTTTCTTCCCATAAGACACACAGAATTAGGCCTTTTTAAATGTCTCAGAGAACAGACTAATACAGCGGTTACCAGGATTAGTTAATTATTAACTACTAGATAACTTGCCTGTACATCCTGCATAGCTCTTATGCAGAGCAAATTAAAGAGTGTTCTTATGTTTCGTTCTTACTGTGGCTTGATCTTTCTTTTGATTATATTTTTCTTCATTTGCTATTACCTGTTCTTTCATGTCTCAATTTCACTTGCATTGCATCACCAAAGACAGTAATGAAGTACCTACATAGTGTATTAGACCAACATTTGATGATTAAGTCTTGTTTGATTCAGGCTTCCAAGTCTGCGGTTGGAAAAGATGGAGACAAAGCTAACAGCAGAGAAGGCCAAAATATCATCTGGACAAGGTACGTTGAATCACATCTTGTGCAGCCAGAGGCTATTCATGAAATAGCTTGTGTGAATAACATAATGTGTTTTCTCTGAGTTGGTAGTTTTTGATTTCTCTGCTAATACATAAAAAAAACATGTACATTGGAGTGTAAGTTACCACTGTAGTTAGCTAGTACTTTTTTTAGTGTCACTTTTAGTGCATGAGCAGTTTTATATTCATGTTCCTGGAAGTTTTGTGCTGTCATGACATTTCCGTATCACAGCATGTGTCATCAAGACTACAGAAACAAGACACACAGCACTCTGTGTGTCTTGGTTCTACAGTCTTTTGTTTACAATGCACTGTGATTTACCTAAATGTCATCAAGCACTGGCTTGCTTGGTGCGTTTTCGACCACGATCAGTGACATGCTGTCCTCTGGTGATATGCATCAGCTGTTTGCCTGCAGTTTGTAAACAAATGGTCGTACGGGCCCTCAGATTCGTTTCAGTATTTTTTTTTTTTTTTGCCATCATAAACTGAGTGCTTCCTCCTTGACATAAACAGAGCACAAACATAGGCAACAGTGAAGAAAACAAAAATGAGTGCTATCCTTTCCTTTCTTCTTTTTTAATTCTTCTTACTTGTACCCTGTTTTACCATAATGAGACTGAATGGCTGTGCCCAAATTTCCATGAGGCAGCAAGAAATGCTAAGCGAACCACAGTAACAAATGTACACTTAATTGCTCACCTTGTAAAGTGCCGTAGAAAATTCAGATAGACATTTACAGGCCTGCAATTGTCTTGTGCCCAGTAAGCATTGAAATTCAGTTCATTTTCACCAACACCGCTGTGACTGCGAGCCTACTAAGCGCTAGTGCACTTTTAATGCTGTGCTCACCATTGTATGCCGAAATAAATTTGAAGTATCTATAGATTTCTTGCGGTAACCTTTAACTCACATAATTGACAAGAATAATCACCTGCACATTCTCCCCCCCCCCCCCCCCTTTTCTATGTGCCTTGTTGATTTGGATCATTTATAAATGAATTTGATGCATGTTTTCCCATGTTTTCTCATTTTAACTGAAGATACTTAACCCTACATATAAATATGGTTTGCACACATCATTTCCTCAGTAAAGGCTGCATTCATTTTTCCGTGTTTTCGGTTGTAGCCACAAAATTTCAACCCTAGATATAAGCAAAGATTATACTCATGCCTTTAAAACATTGCATTAGATGCTAACCAATTGAACTTGTTTAATGTCACGTAGCACTCATCATTATGACGTATGCTCCCTCTAACATGGGAAACATACCGTACGCACTGGCATGTAACCCTGAAATGATGCCTAGAGCATAAGGCTTCTTGCTTTAGCACCAAAATGCCTTTGTTCCCCAAAACAAGCTTGTTTCTACAAATGCAGGGAAGATGACAAGGTTTTGTTGCAAGCATGCCAGCAGTCGGGCACAGAAAAGGGACTGCAGCGAGCATCTCAAGCCTTGGGCAGACCTCCTGAGCAGGTACGCTGTTTTGACAACTCATTTAAGCTCACTGAGCAAGCATGATAAGCTCACTGTAGATAGAGACAGATGTGCTGTCTTAAAACTGGATAGGATGTGCTCTTCGTCACCACACTAAAAAAAGCATCAACCATTGAAGGTAATATTGTTGCATTCATGGGGAAGATGCTTATAAAGCGCCTATTCCAGGGTCAATTGATAACACTAAAGTAGTACGTGTTTGAAGACAGCGATGAAGGCGAGTGTGTTTGTGAGAGCATTTCTCTTTATTACTGGTTTTGTTAGCATTTACACATATAGGTAGTACAGAAGAACATCAGTGTAATGAAGTCACACTCGCCGCGAAAAACTTTGTTAAAATGTCAATTTCATTAATTCAAGGTTTTAAAATTTTTGCAGTAAAAATAATTTCACAAAGCTCCAGAACACTCCTGGTGGATAGTATCTTGTCAATGAGCACTTATAAACGAATCCTGAGAAAGTGGGGACATAAAGCGTTCTTATGAGCACCGGCTTGTGCGGTGCAGATCGCGCTGAAAGGTATGCATCAGCATGGCTTAAGGCCTCCGAGAGTTGCGTGTTGCGTCGCACGGTGCTGTAAGTCTTGGATGCCATGGCTGACCGTGCATAGCACCCACAGCAGTCATCAGATGACACCCACAAATTAAAAACAAGTGTAAAATGATGCATATATTCGTCTTCCTTGAGATAAAAATAAAAAGGCAGCAGTTTTGCCTCATACGCGAAGCATTGATGGAGATAGCAAAGAGATAACTATATGAAGTAAGGGTCATAGTTTTATTAGCCGTATAAATTGCAGTAAGCATTTGCTTGCTAATCGAATTAACCAGCACGGTGTGATACGCACACAGACAGACATGAACAGATCACACTCAATGACCAAGAACACTTGCCATCGCCGCGCTAGCGTGATTAAGACCGTCGGCAACGAGCAGCAAACGCTTCATATTGGCTCTCGCTTCACCGTGTATCAGAAACTTGAGACTATGTGACCTCCAACACAAGGCACGGGAACACAGCATGCATCAAGGAACCAGCCATCCAGGCTCAGCCTTTGCACTTGCCACAGATTACCTCCAAGATATGGTGTGTGGTCCGCATACGCACTCAGCTTTATGGACAGCCAGGCACACAGCCGCGGCCAGGGTAAAGAAGGAGCGCTGCGTGTCTCCTGCCCCCTTCCTAGCGAGTGCTTGATCACGTTACGATGCTCTCACCCCGTCCCCACCTTCTTGTGCTGAAGGAATTGTCAGCTCTCATGTTACTCCAAACTACCAGGTGCCCTGCAACCTCCACACGACGCATGGCACTGCAAGTGGTGGTTCCCATATACCATGCTCTGGCACATCTGCTTCGATGGCACATTTGCTCAGAATGTTTATGCGGAAGTATACATGCAAGTAACTTCTGCTCAGCCGACATGTCCTTTCTTCTTCTTTTTTTTTGCTACATTTACTAGCCATACAGGCTCCAGGTACATGGAACTAAGATGGCAAATTAAAATAGTTTGTTACATCACAAACTTTGTTAAATCAATGTTTGACTGTATACTACCAGACTTAAAAGTTAATGACGAAAACAAAATGCAAAAATGCAAATGCATTTTGTAGCTATATATGACTTAAGTGCATGTGACATCAATGTATAACAATTTGCAGTATATGTGTGTTAGGCATGACCTGCTGTGTTGAAATGTAACTCCCCGTTTGGTCTGACACATCAACGTGGTAATGCGGCCGATGCTTCATTTCATCCCAGTGATAACTCTGGACAGGCGCAGACTGTACCCTTATTGCATGTGGTTGACTGATGTAAACTAAGCTGCAGTTCTTCTGCTGAGTAAAGATTGAAGAATTATATGAATGTAATGCTGGCAGCACATGTTGCAGTGTGCAAGTTATAAAATATCTTGGAAGACTGTGCATCAGTGAACTGCACAGTACAATGTAGTATGAAGTGCTTGTAGTTCCTTGTAATATTTGATTGTAGATGCTTATTTTGAAATGTCTGATTATAATCACGGGTGACTCATTTGAAACAGCTACCTAATTTTTTTTAAGCTTCAAATATTGATGTCTGTAATGTGATCAATATCATGTAAAGGCGAGAATGTAAAATTTCTGCTACATGGTGAACATTTGGCCACTAGACTAAAGCTGCCACGAAAGCTCAATGGTCCATATTGTTGGAAATTTGTGTATGTGTACTATTTAATTCTGGGAGTTTTTGCCAGTGCCAGCGCCTCGCATGGCCATAACGATTGATGTGGAACATCCTTTGAACCACAGGCATCACGTAGTACGTGAACTTAGAAGTAGGCAACTTGCCAATAAACCCTCGTATGCTATCTTATGGCATCAAGGCTGCCAAAGTCGAGGTCCTTGCTGCCCGGTAATTCGAGAAAAATATGGGGAACCGAGGAGCTCAATTTTTGTTTACCACGACTTGAAACCAACAATACGAGGGGTTTTAAGAACAGATCATCCCAATCTCATGTATACAGAATCGTGCCATCCTACTGGGAATGCAAGTAACACTATGCTCGTCGCAGCCAAGAACACACCTTACAAAAGTCATTACCACATCATGAACAAACAGCATTCCTCACACATAAAGAGGCCCATACTGCAGCAGCAAATGAGCAAGGCAAAGGCAGGGTTGTGGACAGCAAGGAAGGAATTAGATAAGGCTATTTGATAAGACAATGCTGTGTTGTGTATTTACCCATGTTCCATATGAGTTGTACTTTTTGCGATATTCTTGATCTGTGACTAGTATAGTGCACATGTACCAGTGTTGAGAGTCACGTTGCTCATGTTCAAATTTTCTGATGCTTTCATGTTCTAGGTGACGAGCCGCTTTCAAGAACTGATCCGTTTGTTTGAGGCAAGCAAGAGTGACGACGAAGCTGATTCATGACACCGCTAGCGAAGCCTGCACCTGCAATCATCATGTCCTCTTGTGCACATAATTCCATCATCACATTTTCATCAAGGTCATCCCAAGAATTAGTGAAGAGTTCCCACTTGGCAAACGGGGACGCTCATCTTACATGGACCATGTCATGGTGTACATTCTACCATCATGTATAGTGTACCAGCACTTACGAGTCTGTCTAGTCATTGTTTTTGTTGATCTGAAAACTGCTTCATTCTTAACTACCCAAGGCGAATGTAGCAGAACATTAGAAGGCATAGTACCGTATCCTGATTGTAAAATTCCTGGTGTTTTCTGGTGATGGCTCTCAACAACAGATAGCATGCAATGTGTACAGTTAAAGCTGTTGGTTGTTGTTGCAGTAAAAGTATTGTAGCCACACTGTTCAATTTATTTATTTGTGCCTCACTTTTAAATGCTTACAAATGAATTCTTGGCTCACAGCAGCAAATGTCATGCATTTCTGTAACCTTTCTTATCATCTAGCCATTATCATCACAGAAGCTCTTAGACACTATGTGCGCAGGCTCAATTCCTTTACAGCAATGATCTGACAAGATAGCATTGTGTCTGCTTATGAAAACATTGCAAATTTTTGTAGCGTTAAAACACAAAGCCTGCTTCTCTGCAAAACATTCCATTACTTCTCTACACATTGGATTTACTTAGCCATTATTTTTAAAGCCAATGATACACAGACATTGAATGCTGTGAATACAGTATAATCACACAATACGGCAGCACGAAAAGCAAGCTTGGGTTAAGTATTCACAAAGAACCACTGCTTATAGATTGAAGTTGAACACAGTGTCATTGAAAAAGGTAACAGGTAGTTTGCATGCAGTGTGATTTTGCTTTCTGAAAAGGGTTGTTTCTGCTGTAAAAAAGCATTCTTACCAACTGCTGCTCAATTAAAGCCAAAGGAGCTAATTCAAAATGGCACTTGTAGCATCAAGGATGTTGCATTGGGTATTGTAGCCTTGATAGCCTCTGATATATGAATTCAGCAAATAGTCAATACATATTTGCTTGCTGCTTATCTAAGTGTAAACATTATTGTGAACATTATGATGCACCTGGCAGCCAAATTGGTTGTTGGGATTTAGTAAGTTGCTAATGGCATTAGGTGTTAATGACATATGACTGGAGGCATGAGTACCACATCTTGTTTTCTTTGCCCATCTGGGATTTAGTCAAATTCCATCTCTTGGTTTCATCTTCTAGGCATGTGCATAGGATGAACACAAGCAGCCGCCCGTGTGGTGGTCCTTATTGTGCTTGTATCAACGTCGTATCATTATATGACCATAGACTGCCATGATTTGACTGCACTAGCTTAGTGGGTGAATCACTTGTCTGTCAAAGCACATGTCATCTGAACCAAACTTCACTTGTCATATTGATGAAACTAGTTCTGCACAAGTTATAGGCACTTTCTGCATTCACTAGTTAATAAAGTGCAAGCTCTGCTTTGCAGACATAGCACTGTTTGCTTAGCGGAACAGACATAGAAGTGTTTCTTACTTTTTACTTCAGAAATGATATCGTTGTAGTGACACATTCTTTAACACTATAGTTTACTAAATTTCATATGAACAGCTCTTAACATGCAAGCTATATTCACAACTACCACAGTTGTCATTCCTGTATGCATACTTGCCGTAAACGCCCTAAACAAAAGCAGCAGGTGATGCAGCTCCATGCATCGTTGCACTACCTGCATGTGGTATAAAGTGCTCAAGCGCCACACCACACTTGCCTGCAAAGCTGTGCAGTACCGTATACAGCATTATTGTGAACTGGTGCACTAACTGCATTCGAGTCAAGACGACGTAGTAATGTCATTCATGTTTACAACCAAACCTGTGGGCTAACTTCCAGAGATTGCAACAGAGTGCGGCCATTCCTGTAAGCGGTTAACCACAATGTATTGAAGAGGTGAAAACAGCGTAAAAAACTTTTGACTGTTTACCATTTCCAAGTGCTCCTGCCAAGTTTCAGCTACCTAAATGGGCTGTAAGGCAGCTATACAGCATATTTCAAAAGCCTCAAAGTTGCTGTGGCCACTGTGAAACTTTTCACTGTAGCAGTTCTTTAGACAGAAGATAGCAGTTTCCTTTGCTCTTCTGAACTTTCTATAGAAGCCCCACAACAGGGCCCAATCTTGTAATTTTAGGTGTCTTTGAAACATTTACTGAAGGCTGTAGCATAAGTTATTCTTGTAATAAAACGAGACCATCTTAAAAACAGAGTCAACCATTTATTCGTCATCGCCTTCGGAAGGCTGGTGCTTTTTCTTCTTTTTTTTGGGAGTAACCGGCTCACTCTTGACTTGCACAGGTGTCTCGGGCTCCTCTTCAGCTTCCTTCTTCTGCTTCTTTTTCTTCTTCTTGGGAGTGACGGTCTCGCTTTTGACCTCGGTGACAGCTGTCGCCTCCTCTGCTGCCTTGGACTTTTTCTTCTTGGGTTTGGGCTCGGCGACGTCCGCCTCGTTGTCTTCCTCCTCTTCTTCCTGCTTAAACTTTCTCTTCGCGCCAGCACCCGACGTCGTGGGCAGCGTCGAGTCGGCGGCCGGCTCGTATTGACGCACGACGCTCTTGTGTTCGTACCTGTCTTGCCTGGCCTTGCCCCGAGCCGTGCCACTGATTCTTCGGTTGCCGCCGCCTTCTTCGAGGATTCGCATGCGCGTCTCCAGCTTCGCCCTGTGTTCGACTCCAAGCTCGGTACCCGTTCCGTCGTCTCCCAGCGCATCGACCCTGGTCGCCAGGGCAGCCTTGGCGGCCAACATACGCGACACCTTTCCTTTCAGCTTCTGCGTGCTCTGGCCTACCAACTGCGCGTGGTAGATGAGACCGTACTTGGGCGTGTCGTGCTTGGTCTTGAGAGCCCGGAAGAGTGCCTTTTCGGCGCCCAGTATTTGCACGGTGGAGGCCGGGTGCTTGGCCAAGTTCAGCAGCGAGCCAGCGTGCGAAATGAGTCGCGCTCCAACCAATTCGCCCACTAGGATGGTCAAGTTGGGCGCCACGGCGATCATGCGGTTCTTGAGGTACTCGAACAGCTGGGCGCGGTAGCTGCTCATCTCGAGGATCTCGCGGCACAGGTGCAGTATGTTGAGGATGTCTTCGTCGGACACCTCCGTGCCCATGGACATTTCGGCGAGCTCTTTCACTTTCGCCTCCTGGTCTTCGGGCAGGATCTCGGACAAGTCCGTGTCGATAGCGTTGGTGCGCAAGCCAATCGTCTGAACGGTACGCACGTATAACAGGTTGTCCGTGACCACTTTAGAGAGCTCCGGAAAGTGCCAACCATACCACTCTTTGCAACGCATGATGTAATTGTTGAGCTCTTTGTCCAGATCGTCAAGCAGAGAGACGGCTTGGATGATCATAGTATCGACCTTGTCGGGGCTGAACTTGAGCTTATACCGGGATAAACTATGGGCCAAACCTAATGCCATAGCGGTCATCTCCTTCTTGGGGAGTCCCGTGATCAAACTGTCCATTTGGGATCGAATGCAACGCATCAACTCTTGGATAGAGCTGTTGGCGACACAGCTGATGTCGAACTTCTCCTTGATGACGTTTCCGAGCTTAGCGTCCGCGACGGCAAGACTCTCGTGCGCTTCCTTTGCTATAACCTTCTTCAAAGCTTTCTTTAGGCTTTTGCTCATCTTACCTTCGACAGCAGCCGTTGCAGCCGCCAAGGCCTCGGTCATGTCTCCAAACTTCTCGAAGTGCTTCAGTTTAACCACACGTGATGCCTTGTCCGGCGTCTCGAAGTCTTGGAACAAGTTGTCAGTCTTCTGAAGCTTCTTTTCATCTAGAACCTTGAAAATGGCGTATCCCGCCGGTGACTCGAAGAGGACTAACATGTTGGAAAGTTCGCTTCGGTCACAACACTAGCCACAACAAATTACGAAAGTTTTTCAACACGTGCACGTAGTGCACGACGCCATGAAAACAGCCGGCACATAAAGTATGAAAGCATGCGCGCGGATGAACACAACCAAACGATGTGCAGGATGAAGTCAATGTCCAACATCAACTGCGCATAGTAATCACTTTGGAGCGGCTGCCTTTGTTGCTACGAGCAATATGTTTAAACAGCACAAACAAAATTAAACAACAAAGACCCAGGTCGTTTCACTCACTCACAGAGACCTAGGTTTGCGTTTCCTTAAGCGGAAGAGCGCCTTTATTGATGTAATTTGGTTTCGTAGTGACGATGGCGATGATGGTAGACTACAGCTTCGCAGCACTGCGTGCAGCACTGCAAACATTACGATGTGAATCAAACATAGTCCCAAAGCAATCTGTAGTCATTTTTTTATTGTGAAATTAGGATAATTCTGCGTACAAATCACGAGTAAAAGAGGTACAACGCATGGCTGAAGCCGGTGAACAAACGTAACGGTCAGGCTAGTCAAGCAACATTGTCACCGACAATACGATGATATAATGGCGCGAAACTTGAACACGCATAATTAATTGCCTGATCGTCAAGCATAAATAGCAAGCGAGAATATAAACATTTCGTGACAGAAAAATACAGCGCTTTTCGCACTAGAAGCTACAACAAAATATATACACCAGAAATTGCGTGTGATCTTACCCTTGCGTATGTTTTAGCACGTTTCCGAGGCTACGAGCCGTAACAACTATTGGGTACCTGCTTTTGCACCAACCCTCCCCTTCACCCCATTGTTCCCAGTGCCAAAATTTGGAAGACTATGTACGTGGGTCTCCTCGGCATGGGATCGAGTGATGCGATAAGGGGAACGCACTGCACTCGGAATTCGCGCGTCGTCATGTGCTAGGATCTTTTTGAATACCGTCGAAGTTTTCTAGCTACGGCTGCGCGTGCTAGTGCGAATCTACCCTTTGCGCAGTGTGTGTTCCTTGCATTATCACGATTCATCCGTTGCCGACTGTGCACAGCACTTGCGTACATGCAAACATCATAGTGCAGCGCGTATTACAGTGGTCTAGGAATCAATATGCATTATCGTAAGTCGAAAGGTTGCCACGAGTTCCCAACGTGGTATTCAATACGGATAGCCGCGTGCGAGAAATCCAAATACCATCGTCAACAGTCCATCGTTGTCATCGCTCCGCAGTTGTCGGGACAGCTATTTGTGCCTGGATGTTTTCCTTTCACGGGTTCTAGTTTCTTTCCCCTTTAAATTATCAAGTTTTCACCCACCACCACTGTCCTCATGAAGATCTACACAGCCTGTCCTAGGAGTGAGAACAATGCGTCTTTCCTGTCGTCTTCACAGACTGCAAACTAAAAGCTGAACAGGCACAAGAGTGCTGTATACATCATTTACCTCTCTCTTGAGTCCCTATCCTTTAGGCCTGCTTTTAGAACCATCTTCTCCTGCTGTGTACATCACAGAGACATGCTAGGGCTTTCTGCAGTGTGCTCGGAGCCAGTTCCTCAATGGCACTGCTTTAGACAACCATGAATGCTTACTACACAACAGCAGCAGTGCACCATACATTTCCAACACACTAAACGTAATGGATGCAATGTCTCAACCATGCCTGCTGTGTCTGTTGCAGACAATATACCCACAAATAACGCCAGTTATGAGAAACTAGGTTAGAAAAAAAGAAATTAACAGACGTGTGAGCAGAGTTTATTATGCGTGCAGCGAGATGTCCCTTAGCATGCTCTGTCAGGTGCCAGTGAGTAAAATCGTGAAGTTAATGTTACTGGAAAATGTAAAGCATTGTGCACATATCAGCAAAGTTGCAGTAATGCTGGGTAAGAATTTTGATGTATTGGTATAAAACATTTCCCTCATGTGGAAACAGCGAGCCCAGACATCTGAGGTAGAGAGAAACTTTCATAAGAGAAAAGTGGAGAGATCTGTTTGATTGTGTGGCATACTTTTAGCCTGCTGCTCCGCAGGCAAACAACATAAAAGACAATGCCTCTATGTGCTCACAACGATGCTTAACCATACATTCAGCATGCCGGTAGACCAGCAGCCTCTAATTATTACTACTCGCCCCTGTTGTTCACAAAGTTAGTATACTTGTTCGTACTAACTTCATGCTATCATGCACTGAAGTGTGGAGTAGCAAGCATGTCAACAGGCCATCTGTGCCTTTCTATTACATTCTCTCCATAGATTCGTGCACAGCATGGATGGTATTTTTCACAAAGGATGTCCACAAAGCAATGTTTTTAACCTTATGGACAAGTGTTGCCTACAGACAACATACCAGAATTTTTTTCTTTTTTGCCGAGTTTCAGTATTAAATACGAAGTATCCGGCTAAATGTTTTCGGCCGGCACTGAATGAGAGGCAACAAGCATCATTTATTGGTTTAGAGCAGGAACATGGGACGAGCAAGAAGTTTGCCATATGACGCATTCTTTTGAAAGCAGTCAGAATGGAGACCGATGCAAGATATCCACATGCACTGGTATGCGATGTGAAGCAAATGAAATGTACACCCATAGGTCCCATATAATTGCCTGTACAAATTCCAATCAAAGCCATCGGCAGCTTGGGTGAAGCCATCGGCAGCTTGGGTGAAGCCCACTTCCAGTTTTCTGCAAGGTGTTTCTCTCCTATTGCGTAACTCTTTCCTCGCCACGCCTTACGATGCCCCGTGCAAGAAGTTAAAACTGCTAGCGCTCCTATGAACTTGCTATGCCATCTGGTTTATTGCCCGAGAGCTAAATTTTCGTTTCCTCGAGTAGTCGCCCCCGCTCCCTCTCCCGAGCAGCAGCGAGTTTTAACAGCAGTACATAGAGCGCGGTTCGTATTATTTGGTCGTGAAAATGGCAGACGCTTTGGTCGCCAGACACTTGTGCAAACATCATTCTTGCGATTCTATTGCCTTCTAAAGTGATTTAGATGAACCTAGCAGCAGTGATTCTGAGGACGAATGTAGTTCATCAAATTTTAGTTTGGATGATGGAGGAGGCCCTTGGAACCACTAGGCAGAAAACATTAAAAAAAAAAAAAAAAAAAAACCTCATGTTAGAGGGTTCCTGGAATGAGGAGGCCACACAGCTAGAGTAAAACCGAGGCTTACCCCGGGATACTGTTTCAAAAATAAACATTTATTCCTTCTTCTCATGACTTCGAAGGTTGAAACTTTCACATGTTATAGGTAATCGTGAAAAAATTGTGTATTTCAGATTTATTCCTTCGTTTTCTTTTTTTTCGTTTTATGCTATCAATGCAACAATGCAAATGTTTTAGCCATGTTTCAATAAATTTTTCTTCTCACAAATAACATTACACATTAAGCCCTAACATTTGTTTTTAAAATTAGTATCTTTAGAGAGTATAAGCATTTAGCTTTCGATTGATATATAGCATGGCATTGTAACCATGATAATACCAATAAAAAAATAGTTACTAAAGCCTTCATAAAGTGGCCTAGTTTCTCATGGCAAGGAAAGTTAAAAAGTTCCCGCAAATAATTTTTTTTCTTTTTGGTTGAACATGCATATTTTTCATGTGTTTTGCACATTCAGATTGAAAATAAAAATGGGGAAAGGGGGGGGGGGGGGCATTTATAAGCCTCGTCTTCAAAGGGTTAAAAAGGTTTTCGAAATTAGGAAATTCCTTCTCCAAAGTGTGACATGCTAGTGGGGCATGAATCGCATAACTCTCAGACACAGTTTTCTCTCTAGGTATAAATGACAGCTGGCATTTGTCTCCATCTCATGATGCACTCTTTCCTGTAATACTATTAACTTTCAGTTTCTACAGTGCGACTGACGATGGACGATGTGTCATGTGCTTTCAACAAAGGCTATCGCAAACAGTTCCCAGTTCGCATGGGGGGCAATAATAGCTCGTGTTAATTCCAGTGTTTCTGAAGCATTCCATTCAGCCTACAACATAGACCTCCTACAGATTACAAAATGCCATATTTCTGACATGGCCTTTCCTGATTTTTACTATTTGCTCACAAATGGCCAATATGTCCATGCTAAAATCAACCGTGTCCTTTTTTTCTTCTTTCATCCCTGCTGTATGCAATGCAGAAACAACGGCACTAGATGCACCAAAGTACTTTTGTTTAAACAGATGTCGAAGGAAACAAACAAGAAATCACATCAAGTTTTACTTTCCACACAACAATGCTATGATGAGCCTGAATGAGTGTTCAGTAAAATGCAAATTGACTTGCACCTGAAAAGACCCCTGGAACACTCCAAAAAGTTTATTTGTACTTTTAGGAACGGAAAACATCGCTTTTGTTGGACTAATTACAAAGCAATCAAAACTTAACGTCCTCCGAGTTACTGCTCTCGGTTTCATTCAATCAGTTCGTTGAGGCACTGATCCTCTGCATAAAGCTTCGCCTTGCACGGCTGGCTTGATGTATCCACAACTTCAAGCTCAACCTCAATGTTGAGCAACTGCGCCACACACTCTTTGGCTACCGACTTGACGCCCTGAAGCGCAACACAGTTCGCGATGACTTGTATGCTCTTGAACTTTTCAGCAAGGGGCCTGATGTCACCAACTGGCACAAAGTCGTCATTACCAAAGTCCACAAACGACACCTTACACTTGCCATCCTCAGGCACAGAAAGCACTACTGCTCGATACCAGATCCCGTCGGCAGCATAACGTGCACACACTGCATCGCCAAGTACTGGCGAAGGTAGCGGCGTGTCTGGAACTGAGCTATTCAGCTCGGCCATCATGGTCTGCAATTCAGAACCCAGGCTGGACTGCTGCAGATAGAACAGCCCACCAGGATCGGCAACATGTGTAATGACAGCCTTGGTACGTCCATCAGGTAGAGGCCTTTCCGAGAATGTCTTCTTTGGTGCCTTAAAAGAAAGAAAGTTAAGAATAATTAAGAATTCTTTTGCTTGCCAAGCAGAAGATGCTCAGACAGAGACAGACAAAGGCGCAAGACGAAGCTATGTATTATCTTGTAACCAATTAATGACACATTCGGCTGGTCACCCTTATCTGCTGATTAGAAGCGTATACATCAGGTGCTCGCTCAAAATCTGAGCTAGAGGACTTCTGCACAAGCCAAATGTGCAACACACTCTCAGAGTATACGAGCAGGCACACCAGCGTCTCCGAGCAGATGCAGGAAGTGGGTGTAATGTAAGGCACTCGGGCTGACGTGGCAGTGCAGAGAAAAGGGAGCCAGGGGCAGGCATGGGACCAGAACTTGGCCAGATCTCAGAGGCACTCCTACAACAATCTGGTTACAGTCTTGGTCATATTACAGGCTTGGTCATATTGGAATATATTGCTGTTCAAGCTGCCATAATCACAAAAAGGTAACAGCCAGGCAAGTTCCCTTTCTTATTTTTTAAAGGGTGCAGCTAAGAAGAAGGTATCATCAATGCAACATTATTTGTTAGTGTATTCATGGGCTTGCTTACAAACATCACTGTAGGTATTGCACTTACAGTGGCAATGACTGACATTTAAATATTGCTAAGGTAAATAAAGGTATTTTTAAAACAAGCACTCAAGTTTTTGAAATAAAGGGACGTGAATGCAACCCAAATGGAAATTATGTAGTACTAGTCCAACCAGATAACAGCTTGCATTGACTGATAGTACACAGCATGAAACTGCTAGTTGATGTGCGAGTGAATGAGTGCACTAGCACCTGGTAAATGACTGACTGTGGAATACTTCTTGCAATAATCTCAAAGGAATGTCGACCAATATGACGGCAAGCACAGTATCATAGGGCGCATCTGTGAAAGTAGTGAAGTAGGGTGCACGCACATGAAGAGTCCTCCAGACCGAGCATCATCTACATCATCATGCACATTAGGCCACTCCATTCAGTGCAACATAGCCCCCTTCTGCTTATCTGCTTCCGATGCAAGCAGAAATACACACACGTGCTTTTGATCAAGCAACACATAATTCCCATAGGCAATTCTATTCTCATCTAGTGCTTGGAACCACGTGTTGTATCCACTGCAAGCATGTGTGTAAGAAAAAGAGAAGTGGTACTATCAGTAACACACAGGTTTATGTAGTCAGAAGCAATAAACGGTTTACGGCTAACCACAGTTGCATTTGAATGGCACCTTTTGCTGGGCCACTTTAGAAAAAGAAATTGCACATTAAAGCACATTTTGGAATCTATGTGAAGCGGCTAATGAAATGCTATAAATTTGCACATTTCGCTATTACAGCTTTGGCGTAACGGAAACTGGCACGCGCGCATGTGCTCTTTCGCACAGCTGTGCTGTGCAATGTGACAACTCTTATATTGCCTTGCATTTCTTAATTTCTGCTCGCTTACTTTAGATGCACATTTGCTGCAATAAGGATATTTAGGTATGATTTGTTTATCACCAAGTAATTTCGTAGATAATTCCAGGCCAGCAGCCTGGAAACCTATAAGTATAAGGGTAGCAAGAATGGTACTGCTATCCTGCCGCTCAGCAAGACAGCAGAAGCAGCACCCGCCCAGCCAGCAGCCACGGAAGTCCAAGAGGGTTGTCAAAAATGCTTCCCTTTAAAGGGGCCCTGAAACACTCTTGAACTAATCATAGCATGGCTTCACTATTAAAGGATGTTGTCTCATGAACCTCAAGCCACAAGGATGTTTAGAATTCAACTATAAGTGGAGTTATTGTAGCGATACCCGGCTTTCTTTTCATCTCCGCTAGCATGCTAGGAAGCTACACACTGGAGAAGACGTGTGAGCAAAGCCCAGGCCACAAGTTGACTGTCACAGCGGCGAAAGGACTCGTCGCGGCACCCCACGACGGCCACGGTAGACTACGCTACGCAGCATGCTGCTACCATCGCAGAGGCCATGCACAGCTGACGCAGCTATGTGCAGTGCAAAGATGAAATGACTTTCTTGTCTTTTTGAAATTACACACATGTATATTTTTTAATATAATTAACTCAAAATTAACAATTATGTGTTACAGGGAATGCTCTCGCGACCACTAAATCAGCCAACAGCGCTGGTGGGCTAACTGCTTTTGATGACACTGCAAGACGACACCACGGTAGTGAGAGCAAGCAATTTTTCGCTGTGTTTGACAGTAGATTATAAATTTCCTGCTGCATGCAGTGCAGTAATATTTGGCTCACATGTTCACAGCAGCCTCTACGACAGACCGGCAACATTTTTTTTACTATGCTCAAAAGGCATTTCAGGGCCCCTATTAAAGAAACAGAACACTGACCAAAGTGGTGTTGTCAAAGGGGCTGACGTTTTAGCTTCCTAAAGAGGCCTTGTTCACTCATGAACAAGGCAAGTTACAATAAATGGATGAAGGTGATAGATGAGCTGATAAGCGGCATCGGCTTTGTCACGCAGAATGGTATAGCCTAGAACATAATGATTGGACAGGAAGATGCCTTTTAGTGCTCTCCGCCCTTGTGACGAAACCTCTGTGCACGAAGGAATTAAATAAAAACTGCAGAACAAGACTGCTCTGCTAATTGTAGTAGTAAATACACAAGACATTCAATCAAACTTAAGTTAAGAAACAAAAACAAATCAACTGTGTTATGTGTTATGTTGAGGCTATTCTATGAAGATTCAACTGTGTTCAGTCACAAATTTAACTCTAAAAACATTTAAGAGCCTCAGCTGATGCTTTTCTGCAAAAGAATGTCAAGTTCATAATAAACCTCACAGATTGGGCTAGTAACCTAGTGTTTGGCACCTGGTTGCGCCAATGTCCACACAACATTTCTCTCACCCCTCTCATATTTCTCACGTGTACTGCACCTTATCGAGTGAATTTCTCAATAAAGATAAAATTTTAATAAAATAAAGATGCACCAGGTCTTTTACCAAGGTATGAACAAAAGCTACAATAATGAACCACAATTCATGCAGTGCTGCCTGTGCACACTATCAGACTGGAAGCCCTATTGCTGCCATAAGAAGAAAAAAGAACGAGTCACAGGTTACGAGCAGTCACACAGTAAAGCCACTGTCAACAACACGAAATGGCCTCACTGCACGAGGGCCACTCAAAGAACCTAAGCATGCTATTAAGGAGGCTAGCCCAATACATTTGGCTACAACAGATAAAGGCAAGCACTGTGCATTACAATGGGCCATACCACTGCATTGCTTTTTTGAAGGTTAGGGTGCAAATTGTCATGAGTGGACTGCAACTCTCAAAATATAGGTCCTAAGTTCGTGACAGTAAAGGCATTAGTAGGCATGCCTTTATGAACACTGACAGCTTATGCACCTCGATTCAATACCATCAATACTCCCCTGTGGGAACCGCAGCAGAGGCATATATTCTTGCTTCACAACCATCAGCTGTCAACACTGATCGTTGCTAATGTGTGCAATGGATTCCGTGTACACCGGTGCTTTGAGACAGACATCCACAGCCTGATGTGTATGTATCTTAAATGCTCTACTGAAGATACTGTACATAAGTTTCTTGTGAGCACAGTCAAACACACAACTATACCGGTTTTAAGAATATATCGGACACATATAACCATGAGCCACCAATGAATTGTCATTTTCTGTATGTCATCAGCCTGGCTACGCCCACTGCAGGGCCAAAAGCCTCTTCCATACTTCTCCAACTACCCCAATCATGTGCTAATGGTGACCATGTTGTCCCTGCAAACTTCTTAATCTCATCCGCCCACCTAACTTTCTGCCGCCCCCTGCTACGCGCTTCCCTTTTTTTAATTGTTAGAACGGATAACACAGCATGGGAGCATTGTAGTAAGCAATTTATTTTACCATAGAACACATACAGAAAATGAGCCGCCAATGAATTGTCATTTTCTGTATGTGTTCCATGGTAAAACAAACCGCTTACTACAACGCTCCCATGCTGTGTTATCGGTTCTAACAATTAAATCTGGCTACCAGGTGTGTGCGCCAAAAATAATAATGCAATATCCTCAGGAGGAAAAAAGTGCAAGCCGTTTCATCGCACCCGCCTTAGTGCCATGCACCCTGCAGACATGCCTTCATCACATTACCTAAAGAAAATGCAATTTGCTTCGCCACACTTTTGCACGTGCACACCCCGTGCGCCTTTGTTGCATAGCATCAATGGCCTTGCATGCCACTCTCCTGTCTCCATTCCACCTGCTCGTCGATGCCGGAGAGGTGGAAGGGAGACAACAGAGGGGCAAAGAAGGTGTGCCATCCGAGTGGGTGACAAAAAGATGGGTGTGGCAAAGTGCATGCCTTTCTTGCGCAAGAACAGCAAGCTGTGAGTTGCCACTGCGCATTTCAGGCATATAGGAGGCTCTTGGCGTAGCCTCAGTGTGGTTAAGGCATATGAATCGCAACCTTGAGCAAGACGATTAGCACTATTGTGCAGGTGTGCCACGCGAGTGGTCTTCGAGGTCGTGCGGCGGATCGCTCCACAGTTCGTTAAAAGCTTTGCAGAGTTTGATTGTGCTGCGGGCACTTCCTGAAGCGCGGCCTGTATAATAATCTTGGTGGAACTGAGAACGATGCTATTCTCAACGATAGTGACAAAGAGGCCAGCAGTGATGAGTAAATCGTGCATGCACTCGCCCTGTCACTTTATTTTGCGATGGCAGTTCGCAATAATGATGAATAAGGCCCTGCGGCCATCCACTTTTATACACCGTTTCCCTGTTTCTTTGCAGCATCACTTCGCCTGTGTGTGTGAGTGTGTGTGTGTATATATATATATAAACGAGAGGAGAAGAGGAACGAAGGGGCTCGATTTTCTTAATCATGACGATATAAAGCCAACAGAGAATGAAGCCAAGGAACCCATCGGGGAAATTAGCTATAGTTAAAACTGAAATGTAGAAAATAATAAAGAAAGGGAAATAAAAGTGGACGAAAAGATAACGTTTCGCCAGTAGGAGCTGAACCCACAACCTGTGTGTGGCGCTACCAATTCTGCTACAGTGATGGCTTCAAATCATTGACTAACTTAGGTATTTATGTTTACTAGACATAGCTCCACGAGTGTTAGCCAGCGCCACTCAAAACCAAGAAGGGCAGATGTTGAACATCCTTTTTTGCCCAATGGCGCCACGTAACATGTGATTTTAGGAGAGCAGGCACATGGCTTATAAACCCTCGCATGCTACCTAATGACATCAAGGCTACCAGATTTGAGACCCTCGTAATGCATAAACGAGAGAAGAATGAGAACCGAGGGGGTCAGTTTTGTTAATCATGACCATATAAAGCCATATATCCCTCACGTTATGGTCACATTATTTATGCAGAAATATGGCGCATTGTGCACTTTCACATATGAAGCCAACCGACTGTTGGCTTCATATATAGTTCTGAATATACAAAAATCGGGCCCCTCGGTTTCCCTTTATCGCTTTTTGCACTCTTTCATTAGACAGTTTTTCGAATGCCTGATTTAACCAGAGTTGACTGGTTTAAAGTGCCGAATTGCATTGCCTTGTTAAGTACTCGACTCACGACATATACTGGCATGTTAATAACTACGGTGACTGTTTGGGCATGTTGGTAGGACTGCCGAAACTGGTTCCGAGGTTCTGCACTCTTGTGTCTCAGCCTCTTCTTTGTCCTCGTCTTGTGCGCAAAAAGCTGCATTCATGTTACTAACCATCATTGTGACATCATCATGCACAAAAGCCGGCATGGGGCCAATTTTCTTAACTCGCAGGCAGACCACAGTGAAAGTGCAGCTGTGCAGAGAACTACATGCCTAATTAGCGTATGATAGTGTGGACCAAGATGTAACATCAGCATTGATATAAGCCTCACTTCAGAGCTATTTCTTAGCACAATGTTGCTGTTCTGTTGAGTGCATCAGTAGAGCAGCTTTTCAGTGTCGGCAACAATATCTCATAAGAGGGGCAGGATATCTAATCCAAATTTAGGAAGGCAGCTCTCTCTGAACGCAAACAGATGTGTTTGACAATCCAGCCCTTTGCTTTGTTTGACAATAGAATGCGGTTAAACAACACTAAGATCGTTTTTGTGCATTGTCTCATATTTTCAAAGTTTGTATCTTATTGTAACAAAATAGCATTTATCAGCTTTTCTCAGCACTTTATACTCTACTCTCGTACTCGGATACATTTTGAATTTGGGTGTTTAGTACTCGACTGAGTAAATGTTTTGTATAATGCTTGGCATTATAGCATGGCAAGTATTTGAAGCTGCTTGGCATCTTCAACTACTTTCTTTCAACATCTTGTACACGTCTGCCTTGTGCACTGAAACAAGGTTACACTAGAACTGAAAAATACAACTTTAGCCAATCATTCTGCAAACCGAGAAAGCCACATCAGTGTTATCAATACACCTTTGAGCGTGCCCTACAATGTGAAGAACATGACATGACCACGGCAGTCACACAGCGACTCACCCGCCTCGCGACCAGAGTGCGCAAAATGTCCGTAATGCATTCCCCAGACTTGCTAAAGATGCGCACACTTGGCGAGGGGGTAGGCTCATCATCAGATTCCACTGTTTCAACAAAAACAACTTCCTCCGTGAGCGGAGACACTAGAGCGTCGCTCAGTCTTCTAACGCCATCAAGCTGTGCCCTGATGGCCAGCGCTGGTGCTAGGCAGCAGTCTCTGTCAAGAGGCAACGAACGCAAGTGAAGCTTCGCCTGGGTCCCCGTAGTGCCGCTATCGACAAAAAACAGGCTGAACACGTCCTCTGCTGTTCCAACAATTCTTGCACGCTGCCATGTGTGGTCCTTTGGGTGAAGTGCACACACAACCTCACCAACAGCCACTTTCTCAGGTACATCTGATGCGGTAGCATAGGCAGCTAGCTCTGGTTGTAGCTTTTTCAGCATTTCACTGCCAGCAGCTGTGCGGAGGTAAATAGAGTTGTCTATGCGGTGGAGTACGGTGGCCTCAGTGCGACCTGATGGCAGTTGCCCCTGTGGAATCTGGACCGTCTCCTGCAAACGATGTAAGGTGAGGCAGAAACGTCGCTTCCCAGTTGCAGACTGCTGGCGCAGAGACTATCGGGCACAAATGTAGCGCTACAGAGAGGTGGTACAGTGTTATTAAACAGTGCATGACAATGTCTGCGAGGAAAACCTAGTGGCCACTGAGGCCATCCATGCACAAGTCGGCGCCATGCTTGAAGTATAATTGTACACACTACTTCTGACAATTGTGCTAACAGTCGCTCACAGAAGTCTTCGGAACAAAAAGGAAAAAGGAAATGATTACCTCCTTAACAGCTCTATGAGTAATCACAAAGCCAGGAATTGCGAGGTACAGTGTATGCGTATTGGTGCAACCTCAATGCTACTACACTGACCTTCTTGTAACCACAATTTTTTTTCCCTTTCCTCTGCCTTCCTGCCGTGGCATGAATATCAATGCTTGTATTAGCAAAGACTGACTAGGTTTTTCACGTCTTTTTTTTTTTTGGCAAGAAAATTCCTGTCAATCTGTGATACAATTTTGTGTGCCTTGAACTTTTTCAGGTGTTGTACTACATTGTGCTGCTTAATGGCTCTTTATTACAATATCATGTCTGAATTGAAAATTCTTTTTGTTGTTTGTTTTCTAAATCACATTTGATTTCTAATGCCTACTGCTTGAAAGGTTGTTGTTGCATTGCACTGTATAGACTTTCATATCGTATTGTACTACTCTTTACCAATCCTCTGTGCGCTATTCAGTGTTGTGGCCAGGCTGCCTCAAGCTGTCCTAAATAAATTTATTCCTGGTCACCCGCAGCACTGTCTCTGTTGCCATTTGCTGCAGATGGCAAATTCAAATTGAAATTCATAATGGCCTTTTTGAACTGGGGTTTAAGGTGCAGCATACAATAATACATTCCTCAAAAATATTTTTGCAATTTTCAGTTAAAAGCTATAAGTGGAGCTATTACACAGGCCTGCACTGTAATGTATTTCAACAATGCTGAGCGCAAATTATAGGATCTCTTTGGTGTGTGGTTCCCAAGTTCCAAAAACTTCTGCATAAGCCAGTGCAAAATGTCCTCCTTTTGCAAAGTAAAAATAGTAGTGAGGCTTTTCAGCAATGCATTTCTTACTGCATAAATGGAAGTTGCAAGCCACTCGACATAGCCATGTATATCTGTGCTGCATAAAAAAAGCAGTTAACCCCTTAACCGTTTTGGACGAGCTGTGCTCGTCCTTGCCAGGCCGTCCCCAAACCGTTTTGGACGAGTGTAGCTCGTCCGCGCTGAATACGTTCTTCCCTCCAGCGTTTCGGACGAGCGGCGCACGTTTGTGGCGTAGCTTGCATTTTTACTCGACAGATGGCAGCACTGACCGCTTAATTTCTTTTTCTTCAACCGCGTAAACTTTTTTTTTCGTAGGGCAACCTTGGTTTTAAAATGGCATCCAGTGGAGGCGACACGTGTATTGCTGGCCCGTCTTCTCGGAAACGGCGCTTTTCTTCGTCGTCATCTTCGTCAGACGATGGTGATTCAGACACTGATGTGTACATTGTTTCAGGGAGCGAGGATGACAGTGATGATGTTGTACTCAGCAGCTCTTCTGATGAAGAAGATGATTGCTCGGAAGCGAACTATGCGAGCGCGCGTCAGTGGATGAAGATCGACGTCACGAACATTCCTACACGACCTCCTCGGTTTCCTTTTCTGGCAGTTCCCGGTAAGACGTTCACTATAAGCTCGCCTGGTGACTTGCTTGAATATATTCAGCGTTTCCTCGATGATGAACTCATTTCAATGGTGGTCGAAGAAACTAACCGCAATGCTGCTGAGAAGGTGAAGGGCTGCGGTCCGTGTGAGCATAGCCGCGTCAAAAAATGGGTGCCGGTGACTGAGGAGGAGATGTGGGTGTTTCTTGGTCTCTTGCTGTTGCAAGGAATTGTGCAGAAGCCACGACAGGATTGGTATTGGTCCAGGAACAAGCTCTTATTCACACCTATTTTCGGAGAGGTGATGAGTGGCAACCGGTTTTGGTGCAAGAGCTGCAACAAACCGCTATGCGTGATCCCTTGTTTTGAGATTTACCACACCGTCCCAATGCTTCCTCGGTGAAGCAATCAACTTTTTGTCACCACAACTCAGTGAAAGAGTTCAGAAATCGGTGGCTGTGGTCATTCTTTAATTTTTATTGTTCATTACCAGCAGAAAGTTCCTTTTCTTTTTTCTGAGAAACAATAAACTTGAATATGCTACTTTGACTTCGTGTTTGCTTTAAATATTTTTTTAAGATCGAATACATGCTTTTTATTGCAATAATAATCGAAATCAGGAATAAAAAAAATAAGCAGTTTTGTGGAGAAATTCGTTGATATAAAAAAACGGTGAAGGGGTTAAATGCAGGACTCTAAAAACAAAATAAATTTGTCTTTCAAAGCATGTGCTAACAGCCACAAGTGCGAAGCACTTGCATGCTTTTCTGACACATCCCAAACCAAGCATTCTTTCAGCGCGCTTCCAGCCAGCCCCATGGGTGGTACACGACTGTAAAATACCATTTTAGACAGCTCACGTACGTGGAATGCCTTGTGTATAATGTAGAGTGTCAAATGGTGGCCTACAAATAAGGCCATAAACCATAAACATAAACAATACTAAGGGGGAGGAGAATCAATAAGGCAGTTGCTGGTAATCGGACTAGCATTTAAAACAAGACAATAATTTAGTAAGAGCCACTGACCGGAGATGCATCCTTGGGAGCAGCGACAGCGTTGATGCACTTCCCATTAAGCATGAGGCGTGCCAGTGGTGGTTTGCCACTGTCAACCAGTTCCACAACGAGTGCCTCCTTGGAGATGAAGTCATGAGCCCGGGGCACAAGCACAGGCACACCTTCAAGCTGCACGGCCATTGCACAGGCAGGTTCCATGGCCAATTCCTCCTTCATTGGCAGCAGCAACTTCACAGTCATGTTCTCGGTGTTGCCGTAGTCAACAAACATAACCCGAACCTGCAGAGGATAGCAAAGAAACAAAATGTCCACTCTTAAGTGGCTTCATGGCCTTTGTGAAAACTGTTTAATCCTAAGGGGTGTGGGGATGCGTGACTCTCACGCCTCCCCTGAGATCTAGTTTTTCCGCATAGCTCGTCTCCTGCAGGGCGGCTTCGCCCGCAGCGGTCGGAGTGGTACAAGCGCGGTGCGAGAGATGGCGCGACCGCCGCGCCGCGGCGGGGTTACTTGGGCGCTGAAAGGGAAGGCGCTTGGTCTCTTTGGGTTCGGGAAGGAAGCGGGACGGACGTGCCGTGCTGCGCCGACCCATGCTTCTGCAAGACCGTCTCGCGTGGCCGCCTTGGACACCGTTGGCGTGACTGTACACGCGAACGACCAGGCGTTGGGATCCAGCATGGGGCGAACATATTCGCTCGCAATGCAGTCGCGGTAAGTTGGACTTCTAGATTTGTCGCGCGCCCATCGGCATGTTTTGGGGATAGCAACTCGGCTAGCAGGCATTGATCTATGAAAGGTGCAATAAATGCCCTTGTGACTGTTTGCACTACTGTGTTGTTGTTCCTTTGTCCCAAGAGTACGGAGGAGAACCCCATATCTCCCACAGGGGGCACCACAAGTTCCCCCTGCAACCAGCCTTCCTAAAGAGTGATGACGTTGGCTATCTGGTACAGAGTGGACACAAAACAGTGTGAAAACACAGGACAAGGCAGACAAGACAAAGTTGCAGATCTGAATATTGTGATATTTCTTTATATCTCTTATGCAAGGTGGACTATAAACCAAGTAGCACATCAGCACAACTAATTGGGGAATACATTACTGAATTAAAGGACCACTTATATATAAACACTTCCAATTTGGAGCCAGTCACTGGCATGTTTCGTATACAAGTTATTTCTGGGCCAGTGATATCGGCTACAGATTGACTAAACTTGTGTGACTAAACGAACAATGATTTAATGGCCAATTCATTAAGGGAACAGCTGTTTAGTATTCTGCCATTATCACTTCTTAATATACCCATGATGTTCTAAAAACTTTTCTATGCACTGAGTGTATTGCACCAGTAAGGTTTAATAAAAAGTCACACTTTTCCACAAATTAGTGATTGGCCGAGTAGATAGATCATACTCTACCTATTGAATCAACAATTTAGAAATGACATAGGGGTAAATTTTTGTAGCATGCATGTGCACGTGTACACACACACAAACAAAAAGCTCCAAAGGGTTAAGCAATTGGGAAAAAGGTCCTCTGAAGATAGGGAAGCTCAAGAAAAATTGCATAGTGGGTTCTGCAATTGCATAGTGGGTCTGGGGCCCTCCACTGGAGGGCTCCAGACTCACTATGTGTGATCAAAGTGATCGTAGTGTGACCACTATGATCAAAAATGTGTGATCATTATGCGTGCTATCAAAGATGGCACAAAGTTGGCAGTGGCACATGAGAGGGATCTACCGTTGACTACATTGAGTGGCATTTGGAATGCGAAGGAGAAGGTGCTTAGCAGTGCTGCTGGGACCGCGAAAAGATGTTGGCTACGAGGTTCAACTTTTCGAGGTACGACTTTTCGCCATCGTTGCCTCTGTTATTGCCCAAGTGTTGCCTAATGACAGTGATGAGGATGACACGGAAAGCGACAGCACAGGCGAGTCAGGCCCGACAGTGGCAGAAGCTGCGCATTACGTCGGCCTCATGTGGGTGTTTGCTGAGAAAAGGGGGCTGGCGGAAAGGCTGGCTCGTAGCTTAAGGGAGTTTGAGGCCGCTGCGGCATCAAATGAAAATAACAAGCTTTGGCACACGAAACGAATAGATACTGTATATTTTTGCCCTTTCATCACACTTTCCCTGAGTCCCGTTTTTGATAGGTAAGAGGCGATCTCACATTACTTCTGTTAAGCAGTACTACCGTTCAGTACATAATTTTTCCGAGCTCCAGCCAACTACGTTTAATGAGGTTTCGCTGTATAGTTCTTGATCACGCACGCCTTGCCCATTTTCTTGTTTACATGGACTCTAGCGGCCGGAGAACGTATAATCCGAGTGCAGTTTGGCGCAGTACTGAACGTTGGCGCCGAAAGATCGTGTTTTCCGGGAACATATAAACCGGTAAAAAATGAGGATAATTCTATTCGGTCTTTTTTTGTGGTCTCGATTGCAAACCTTGGCGTCGAGCAAACGTACGTAACGGGAACGTATCAACGAGGTTCTACTGTATTCGTACTTGTAAATACTAGCTATTCAATTCGATCTTCAATTTAAATAGAAAATCAATCAATTCGTTATTAGAAAAATTTGAATATTCATATGCCCCTAACCTAAATACAAGTGCACAAGCATCATTACATTTTGCAGAGCTAATGAAATGTGGCGGCAGCAACCTGTCATAGAACCCATGACCTCATGTACAGCAGCAGAACACCATAGCCACCGAGCCATGGCAACAGGCTCGGTTGCCATGGCTGCCATTTACAAAGAAAGCTCAGCATACCGTCGAGGCAGCTTCATCTGTTGAGACCACCCTGGCACGGTACCACTGCTCGTCTTCTGAATAAAGCGCCAGCACACACTCGTTGACAGCGGGCAAGTTGCTGAACTTGACACCAGGGTCTCGCCGAGCCTTGTCAGCTAGTAATTCCGTAATCTTAAGGAGGGCTTGGCAGCGGAGGAGTGGCTGCACATACACAAGGTTGCCCTCCACAGAGGAGACGACAGCATCAAATGGGCCCTTGGGAACCGGACATTCGGAAATACGTGCAGGAGGTGGCAAGGCCTCAGCAGGCGCCTTCTGCGGCTCTTCTTGAGGTGCCTGGCCTCCTGCAACCAGCAGTGCAGACTCCTGCAAAAAATGCGAAAGCAAGAAATATTCCATCATCTAACCAGTAGATAAAATAAACCTTGTAAGAAAATGGGCAGTAAAATGAATGAATATAGTGGTACAGTAAAACCCCAATAATTCGGAAAATCAGATAATTCGGCTTCGTTCCTTGGTGCTGGCAGGCATATGCATTATTTAATGCAATCAAACACTTGTTATTTCAGATGTGTTTGGCCACACTTCAGTTAATTCGAAGACGCCTCGGAACTCGGCGTGTGCACAGCACCGCAAATGTGCAAGGCAAAAGAGTAAAAATGGCGCTAGCGTCCAACCGAAACGAAGCGGCAGAGTTCAAATCACCATAGTCATCAATCGAAATCGAACACGAATGACAGCAATGCCAGAATGTTTCATCCCTATTTGTGCCCTTAAAGCCCTCGCATTTACCACCACGCACAACATTGTGCAAGCCGCGTCGGTCGCGTGCCTTCACAATTGTGTAGTCGCCATCCATGACCTCGTCAATAGTGACCGCAGTTTAATCCACAGTTACAGCAAAAGGTAGTTTCATTTTGACTCAGTGCGTGCGTCAGCCCCATGCCTTCAGAAGCACAAGGTTCTTATCAGCTGCGGTTTCGTTCGCAGTGGCTGTGGCAAACATGATTCTATTTTGACTCAGTGCAAAGCTGTCGAGGATGAAGAGCGCCGCCTACATTGCAATGAACTGTTTGCGACTGGCTAGCTGGAAAAGAAATAATTTGGATGTGTGTGCGGTAGTGAAAGGCTCAGATGGAAGAAACATGCCGCGGCCATGCTGCGAAGGAATTTGCAAGGCCTTTTGCCGCTGCGAGCAGTAATCAGTTGCAAGATGACAAGAATTGCAGCTTCTGCATTGCTTTTATGCTAAATAGAAACAGGCTTTGCTGATTCATTTACTAAATAAAAGCGTGTTGACGAAGTAAGCATATGTTCATTGTTTTCTTGATACCCTTGATAATTCAACATTCGGTTAATTCAGACATTTTTTTCTGTCCAGTTAAACCAAATTAATGAGGTTTTCCTACAACTGCTTTTGAATGCCTCATAATAAATGCATGCCTCTGCCACCTTGTTGAAATATGTTCCTATTGGCAAAGATAATGAACCATTTTCTTCCCAAGACAAAGAAAGAATAACCCCCTGTTTCATGCCCCACTGACTTTAAAGCAGCACTGACACAAATTCTTTGTTTCTCATTTTCTTGGCTTTGATCAGTAGCTATGTGCCCACTAATTGTGAAGTGAAGGCACAAATTGTCCGTGCCGAATTATCAATGGAAGTGCAGCACAAGTCGTCAGACTCGCAAATATTTGCACTATAAGTGGTGCTGCACTAAATCAAGGCATGTTTTCAATGGATGCACACGTGCAACCTGAGAATATGCACACGATTCTTGGATATGCAGACATGCATACATGGAGTTATATGAGAAGGTAAGCGAGAGTCAGAAAAGACCAAGTTGTAGCTGGTTTTGCACTATAGGTGGTTACATTATAAGTGGTCTTAACTGTATAATTAATTATCAAATTAATAATTATGACCTGCACTGACGTTACTTCGAAATGAGTGTCAAAACTGGTAGCCCGCTGAGCACCAAACAGCTGTGGCCACTGCCGATGACGTGGGCTCACAAACCAGCGAACGAAATGACAGCACCAGCTCAACTGCGATGCCAAGGGATCGCACCAAACATCTCAAATTTTAAATTTTTTGACAGTGTATGTTTTAAAATGCTGAATGTAGCGTGGAACCAATTTTGCATGCGAGACGAGGTTCCATGCATTCTTGCTGCACCCATGCAGACAGCATGCAAATTGCATAGGTTGTCGCAGGATGCCACGTCAGCTTGTTGGCCTTCATAACGATCTATTACTTGGCAGTTCATCATTGACCGTCTCACAGGGTTGCAAAATCAAGAGATAGAGAGAGAGAAGACAAGTGTGTTAGCCAGTCAAGAGTCCAGTTGGCTATCCTGTACTGGGGGAAGGGAGAAGGGGAATAGAAAGAAGGGAGAGAAAGAGAGAGATGGGAGTAGAGAGACGTGGACGAACAGCACTACAGAGTCAAAGGCGCTCGAACAAGCCAGACATTCTCAGAAATGACAAAAGAGCCTTTAGTTCCTTCTGAGCCGATGATCGGTAAGGACAGTGTTCTAGTAATGTCTGTTCACTCAGATGACAATACCGTATTTACTCGAATAATGATCGCACTCACGTAATGATCGCACCCCTGAATTTGGGCATCAAAATTAGATTTTTTCTTTCCCGTGTAATGATCGCACCCTGAACTTGTCGCAGCGATATGTTGGGTGCCAAGTCTAGCTAATGATGATCGTGCTTACCATCTGTCGAATGCTACGCGAACGACTCTTGAAGACATACAAGCAGTCTGCACGCACCCAACATTCTTAAGCAGATGCCCCATTTCATTCCTTTCATCACTTTCCACACTTCCATGAAAAAAAAAAGCTACAACCAAACTTGCCTCGGCTTTATTATTTGTGGGCTTCATAACGGTTTTGGTCAACAACAACAACATAAAGGGCGCCCTTCGGTTCTTCTCGTCTGCACTCGTGGGCACTGTTACAGTTGGCGTGTAACACCCCAGGCAAAAAGGATGCTTGAAAGACCCTGCTCAACCGAAACGGAGGATGGATTCCTAATTTGCTATGGTTGTCTCGTGTGGACGCCGGTCTGGCAGGCGCCCCGCAGTGATGACAGGCCCCTTTGTGTGTGCGACCAAGGGGGAGAACCCTTTCCACGAACTGTCCACGAAATGCCCGCCATGTGTTTCTATGTCACTGGCAGCTAAGTGCCCATCTCTGTTTCTGTCCCCTCAAAGTGGACATGGCTGCATTATTGTCGCAAGCTTGCCAATATTAACGATTTTATTCCTTAGTGATACGGAAGAAACTGTTTCAATGCCAGTAATCTACTCACGAGAAGAAAAATAATCGCGTTCGGCTTCTCTGCCGGCCGCCATTTTTGATTCGGTGTCCCGCACTGAAAGTGGCAGCCGCCTGCTTGTCATCCAGCAGCAAATGTGGGATGAAAAAAGAAAATGTTTCTTTTCGTGGGAAATTTAACCCGCGCACCCCTGAATGATTGCACCCTTGAATTTACGTCAATTTTTTCTACAAAGAAGTGTGATCATTATGCGAGTAAATATGGTAATCTAGTTTCCTGAATGCGTTGGTCATAGATTGTCTTTGTGCTTCAAGGTGAGGACAGTGGCACAATAGGTGGTCGATGTTCTCCTCACAGCCATAGACATCATATGTGGGACTGTCAGCCATTCGAATGAGTGCTGAATAGACTTTCGTGATGGCAACTCCCAACCACAACTGACACAGAAGAGACGCTTCGCATCAGTGCAGTCTGGCCAGAGGTCTGAGGTGCAGCAAAGGGTTGAGTCTGCAATCTGGTGCACCTTGTATGTCTGGCATTCCACTCAGCTAACGAGAGTGTGCATCCTAGAATGCAAAGCTGTCTCGCAGCGTTTGTCCTAGAGAGAGGAATGGCAACACAGTGGTCTTCTTGGTCTGACGTCCGAGCTGCCTCATCTGCATCATCATTCCCTGTGATACCACAATGGCCTGGTATCCCCTGAAAAGTGATATGGCCTTTTTCTTTCAAGTGACGTACGAGTTCCACAAAGTGAATGTGGTAACCACGGAGAACAAATAACAATATTGTGCGTGCATTCACTAGGTAGACAGAGGCAGGTGGCAAGGGAAGTGCTGAGGATTCTGCTTGCACATCCATGAACATGACTGGAAGCTCGGATGCAAATGCAACCTGTTACATCAGCCGAGTGCCAACAAAAATTATTACGGTGTCGACATAGTGTCCACAGCAAAGATGTTCTTTAATTTAATAACCACCAAAAAGGCACTGCGGAAATGTTTGAGAAATATCTGTGCATTTTTAACTCTCCTGTTGCAGTAACACCACGAAAAGAATTCATTACAATTAAGTTTAACTGTACCACCTGGTCCAAGCTTGTTTAGTTCTGCTGTCCCATTTTTTTCCCCCCAAGTGTAGTGTCACCATCTCAGACAAAGTTTTCCAGGAGAGAGTTCTCGAATGTCTACCACGTAAGCCATTGCAGCATAGGGTGACAAAGGCATTGTTACATTTCTTAAAGTCAACAACCCATTACCATTATTCAGTGTTAACTGATTCCTATGCTGTAATGATGAATCTGTGCTGTGTATGAGAGTATTTTTTTATCTACCTCTCTCTCCGTTGTTCCCCAAGCCGAATTTCTTGTTCTGATTAGCCCCAATGCTTGCCTCTTTAATTTTGTATCTCCATCTCCAGAAGAGAGGCCTTGATAAGGAGCTTCACAAACAATGGGCAGGAGCACAGTTTTCAATGTGGTTTGGGGTCCCCTTGGTTTACCTTAGGACGGACGCCCCGAATGCATTCATTGAGGCAGGTGCCATCTTTGCGCTCGAGGCGCACAATCGGCAGGCCTGCCCGCGTCTTCTCCACTTGCACAGCTGCAAAGGGTTCCTGCTCCAGCAGGGCAGCCAGTCGCGGGTCAGCAGGGCGCACATTCTGTGGTACCACACTGATGGCAAACAGCGGTGCCTCCGCAAAGCGTGGCGGCAGAGGACGCAGCGAAGACACTGGTAGCTGCTCGCTGTTACCAAAGTCTATGAAGAGCACCAAGTACTTGCCATCAGGAGACCTTTCAGTCACCACCTGTACAGAAAAGCATGCCTGCACGTTAAAGCATTTTTGCACACGCAAAAAAGAAAAGTCAAAGTTGCTTGCATCCATGAACGACGCTCCTTGCATGACAAGAAGTGAATGTATTGACATCTACAGCTGTTTGACACCGCTCTCTACTGCTGACTTCTGTGCTGGCAAGCATATGAAAGCAAACTGGTAGCAAGAACAACGACGAGTGCTGTTCTAGACTACCTGCAGAACACAGAACTATAGTTGAGGCTTACAGTTTTTAATATATGCCAATTTTGCATGCCCTTAAAAATAAAAATAAATGTGCTAATCTCATTCTTACTTCCACAAAAATATGATAGGGCACTATAAATGTGGAAACCAGATTGTAGGTGCAGTTAATATGTCCTCGTATAATCACAAGAACGACCTACAAGGATTTGACGAAAATGAGGTCAAAGGTAAATAAATAGAATACAGACAGAAAAGGAAAAACTGGTGTTGAAAGCATAGCCAACGCAGGCCAACGTCATGGAAGGAAATAAATAATAAGCAGCAATGCAAAGCTGCAGTGGTAATCAGAATGCAGCAACTGTAAGCATTGCTGAAGTACTAATGCGACAAACAGACGACACAAAAAGAGACACGGACGAGCATTGCATTGATTTTTTGTGCGTTCCAACACTGCAACTAGAGGCATTCACGTTGCAAACTTTTCATACGAAATTGAATACCGAATATGTCTAATTATGTAACAAAGTTAAACACAAATGAGTCCATTTGGCAAAAAAGGCTCGCTTATGTAATTTGATATGTCTAATGCCGTTAGAACGGGATGTTAACTGAATGAGAATCTGGTAAACTGCATCTGGCAACTGCATCTGGCAACTGCATCTGGTGCACAATGACAGCAATGAAAGAAAGGAACAACACTTCACCATATGCACATAATACAGTAATATCTCATTAACGCGAACGCACATATTTAGAAAAATTGGCCCATTCGAAATTTTCTGTGGCACTGAACCATTTCCCATATGTCCCATGTATTTCTTGCCCTAAATTTATCTGGAAGAACTTTTGGGCCAAACTGTGGATATATCGAAATCTTGTCTGAGAGCGGAACAAAAACTCTGCTGCCGGAATGTTTAACAAGCTTCGTACGAGGCTGCCGTGCCTACCACAAAGCAAATGTTTTGTCCTGAATGTCAAGTCAGAACCCCGCAGCACAGCAACTTTGTCAAGCAACCACATGGCATGTCATGTGACGGGAGAGACGTGCGCAGAGGCAGGCCCTGAGAAATAACACTTGATGCAGTTCGTTTTGTTTGCTATATGTGATGCACGTGATTTACCATCAGAGGTGTGATTTCGTGTTTAATATTATTCTAGGCAACGTACGTGGCACAGGTTTTTTTATTTGATGCAGTGTAGAATGAGAATGCAAGTGCCACGTGTGTTCCAGCGCATCCTGCCCGCATAGCAAGTACTCGCAAATGATCACGTCGCTTTCTGTGGTGCTGTTCCCGGTAAATTCATGCCGTGTGCGTTGCGCAGAATAGTATGCAGCGCTCGCAGTACGAACTTACCGCAAACGGTGCCACACAAGAGGTGACGTGAGCATTTGCGAGTACGCGCTATGCGGGCAGGATGTACCAGGTGAATTTAGTGTCACCTAAATCACTTGGATGGTTACAAATGGAGGGGACGGTGAAGGCGGCGATGGCGAAAGACCTCGAGAGGTGCTGACATCAGCCGAAGTAAGAAACATGCTTCGCTTGCTGCGAAATTGAGGTTGAGTGCAGCGGCGGGAACAATTGGTTCATGCGATGTGTGAATTAGCTCGAGGACGCCTTTCTAGGTGCAAGTGCTACCGCAAAGCAGACCAGCCTTACACAGTTTTTTACGCACTGAATAAAATGGCGGTGCCAAAAAACAGAGCTGGTTGATATTTCTGGTATGTTTTCTTTTTTTCTTTGAAACCTCTACAAAGAGCCAGTTTAAAAGCTCTTGTTGAAAAGCTGGTCAGCAGTGGTGAATTTTTTAGAAAAGACGACTTTTCACTGCAATTTCCACAACTTTGTTTATCTCGAAAATCTGCTTATCTCAAAATCTTTTCCGGTTTTTACTACTTTGAGTTAACAAGATATTACTGTATAGTACATTGTGCTTGCTGAAGGAGCTAAGTGCAATACTACAGCACCTCACATCATATAAAGAAATATGTCGAGATTGCCAAATATTAATTGATTCGGCTAAATCGAGATAATACAGTGATCTTGTCCATGCGTTCGCTCAAGAACTGGTGTGCCTGAGAAACAACCACAGTTCTCCTGCAACAGAATTATTTGAAATAGTCTCTACTTGCTTTCTCCCCAATGACTGCAACAAATGTTCTGAAAACAAAAAATATTCAACAACTTCGAAAAGCGACTTCTCAAACTGAATATGAACTGAATAGTAATGATCATTGGATTCATTTGTGCAAGTTGGATGTAGGGCAGGTGTTCTAGCTAATATGAACCATGCTTAAAAAAACACGCCCTCTGTACAGATGAAATCAACTGTATGTTGTTTACAGCCTCACGGAGAAGCCTCCAGTATTTTGTTTCAAGCATAATTAGGGCTGATCAAAAACTTGTAAATTTTTTAAAGAAGTTAACAAAACCATCATTGGGCAAGTATTCAATAATTATAATATTCGTGGGCAATTGGCTGTGAACTGCAGCATGCATTAAGTTAATCTGTGCACTTACTGAACATGATGGCTCAGAACCAAGACAAGCCATAAACGAAGCCACCACTGGGCCATAATGCCACCGAACGATTTTTCAATAATCAAAGTTTTGGATTCGGTACAGCATCTCGCTCAATTTTTCTGATATCATTCCCCGACACGGTGCTGAAACATCTGGAAAATGGTGCCAGTCAGAATGTCCCCTTACTTACCTATGCAATGGCAACCAAACAGCAACTTCGGTTGCCAACACCTGGCAAAGCAACTCTGATAAGGCCTTACAGCCAAGACAGTTGGGTGAAAGTTTACCGAAACCGCCGCAAGAAGTTTGATGCTTATCAAATGGCTCAGCAGCGATTGCACGAGATTATGCGCTTGGGACAGACTGAGCACGAAGCGCAGGACCATCTTGTGTACAACCGACAGTCCATTTTGACGTGATAGCACACAGCAAAGTCACTGTCACAAGTGGCTGTAGGCAGCATTTTCTTGTCTTTTCAGGAGTTTGGATACATCATTTTCAGCTGCGGAAGCAACTGTAATATACCTCTTTTCAGGTAATTGTAATTTATGCATATTTACGTTAACACGATCAAAACCACGCAACGACAAAAGCAACACGCCGCACCAAGACAACGTAGCAGACAATACAGCACACTCGGCATATGGCGGCATGCACTGGGGGGCCACATGACAATAACATCAGCTTGGAGGCCGCCACAAGAGGAGAGAGGACCTCAACTGTTTCCTTTGTGGTGTGTTTGCTTCATGTTCACGGGTGGGGCTGGCACGAGAAAAAAAAAAAAAAAGAAAGAGGAAGCAGTTTTTGAACAATACCAAGGTGGCGGTGCTCAGCAAGGGGAAAGACAAAAGATAGCTCCGTGAACTTCAGTGTTTTTATGCAAGTCGGAGTTCCTGTCTCGCCGTACACACTGACAAAATTACCTTTTTCGGGTACTTAGAGGGCGTTTTCATCAATCGTTTCGATGAGAATGAGGACGGCTTTCAAAAATCTATTTTCTTATTGCGATTTTCACTATCTGATCCTCATGCAGCCAAATATGTCCAAATTAACGAGAGTTTGATTCCGTTAAATAATGCATATGCCCGCCAGGACCAGCAGATGAGTTCGAATTATTCGATTTTCCGAATTAACAAGCATCTAGAATGAGGTTTTACTGTACTATTCGAACTACTTGATTCGAAACTACCGACCAAATCACTACTCTTTTTGAATTGGATTCTAACCTAATCTTACTAGATTTTGCCCATCCATATGCAAAACCATTAAAAGCAACCACAACCTGCCGCTTGCGTGGCAGAGTAGCTCTTCTTTGAAGGATGGGAAAAAGAACTATGCAAGCAATGCTTCGCAAATAACTGAAAGCGACGTTATCAAATGTGCTTTACAAACCTTGCATCGACATTGTGACCATAAAGTTAATAATTTGGTACTAATCATAAGAACAAAAAAAAAAAGATAGTGGAGGCTTCAGCAGTAGGTGGCTAACAACATACAGTTGGTTTCATCTGCACAGAAGCCTTTACGTGGTCCATGTTAGCTGGGTCACCTAATACTGTAAAGAAACACAGCTACCTGGCCTCGGTACCAAGTGGCATCCTCGCTGAACAGTGCGCAGACATAGTCCCCCTTGGAGTACTTTGCAACAGTCGACTCGGGGCTCTCACTCCTAACCCAGGTGTTCAGCGCCTCCATCATAGCCTGCAATTCCGAAGCCAGACTCTGCTGCTGCAGGTACAGCACCTCTGGTGTCTTCCAAACGGGTATCATGGGGCACTTGGTCGTCGGAAGCTTTCGCTGCGGCACATGCAGAACCTTGGCATCCATCTTGGGTTGATGGCTCACGAGTGGTGGGGCAGGCGAAGAGGTACTGAGCTATGGGCAACATGAATGCACTGCGCATTAGTTCACTCAAAACAAGACAGGATAACAATGAATTAAAGCAATTACTGCATACAAAGAAGCGATGTGGCGACCGACTCGTTCATCCTACCCGACATGTTGCAGTTTACAGTAACTGAACAAAGCACGTCGACGCTCCAGATCCTGTTGAATGCACACTGGAGATCCTTGCTTGCACAGAAAAGCTTATCGAATGCAATAATCAAGTATGAGGAGGCTGCTTGCTCTTTAACCTGACAACACTTGCCACACGAGCATAAAGAATGCAGTATAAAGCAAAACTGCTGCAGCGTAAAAACAAAATGCTCCCTGTACAATAGGAACTTGCTTGTTTTCACATTTGCGAAGATACTGCTTTTTCGCATAGCATGGGCATCACTATGGTGAGCATTGACACCACAAACCCCACTCCCCACCTTTTTTTTTTTTTGTGCAGTCTGACTCACTAAAGTTGAGATCAAGGAGCCAGGTATACATTTTGGATCAGATTTCTTCTTTGCTCTCGGCACTTATACTACAAAAAGCAAATTATTACTTTCATTCGTGTTCCTTGGGGTGCTTCTTTGAAGTTTCACATAAGAATTCTAAAAAAATTGTCTGCCTAATTATTACTGCTTTACGTCCATTCAAAACACCAGTGATCAGTCTATAATTATATTTTATTAATCGCGGTATACGTTGTGACTACTACAGACAGACAGTTTTAAGTAAGCAAGAAAAGTTTGAGAGGACCTCACGTGCTTCATGAAGTTCCACACAATTCGTGATCTGCCTTACAATAGGTGAAAACCTTTCTTCGGGGAAGAACTTTGCTTCACAGAATAGTTGATTTTGAAACAGGGTAAATTAAAACACTTTTCCTCGTTTCTAACTGTAGCATTTATGGCAATGACCTGTATGTACATACATATTACATAGTGAAGAGTTAAAAGTAAGTTTTCACCCTTAAAACACAAAGAAAAAAGTTTGAAAACACTTAAGGAGGGTTTTTGAAGGTGTGAAGTTTGAAAATAACCCATAAAATAAAAAATAAAAATAAGGTCACTTTTAGTCAATATGATAAAACACTTAAGGGGTTAATGAGCTTTCATAATGAAAGCGGTACGTCGTTGCCATTTGCAAGTCACTGGCCCCAGATAAATGCACACAGAGGCACTATTCCCTAGCGATCACTTTCGATACTGCTGTCACTTTCACGATTCTGCATCGGCCTTGTCGAAACATGCACCCAACAGTGTTCCTAACACCATGTGCAGATAGCGAGCTTGGCAATGCGGCAGAAACGCTGGTGGCCGATTATGATGAAGCATTCGATGCTGAGTAATGTGAAATCTCATGGAAGTGATAGTATCTCTGAGAATTATTGGCTGAAAATACCGCTCTAAATTAGATCATAGTCGGGCATAAAATGAAGCAACAGCAACCGTCGCAAAAACATGCTGTGTTCCAACGGTGTGAATGCAGTTTTAGTTTAATATTTGATTGTAACATGCAGGCAATTTTTGAATACATTTTCTCAGAAGAAAGGCAAGCGTTACATTCAGGTAATTTTGGTACTTTTTATTCTGTTACCTCTACCAAATAAGTAAAATGAAAGGGTTGTGGCTAGAACAGCACCATAAATGCCATGGTTAACAGGGTAATTTGCAATATGATAACAGAGAATTGCCTTACGGGAGTGGCTCGACGAGCTGCAGGTTTTTGCGGAGAAGGCGACACCACAGGTTCCCCGGCGGCGGCGAGACCACAATTCCAGGGAGCCAGGGCAAACATGCCCATCTTTGTGCCATCTTCCTCTGAAGTGGCAGTTCCTCGAACTGTGCCACCATCAATAGACTTGACTGTGAAATTGAGCAGCTGCCCAACTCTGAAGGATGTGGGGTCTGATGCCAGCACACAAATGGCTGCAGCAGGCACTATCAAGAGTGTTGGTGCAAGAGGAAAAACGTCCGTATTGGATTCATCGTTTCCGTAATCCAAGTATCGTACTGTGTGCCCACTGGCAGTTTTCTCGGTTACGCAGGCCCGGTACCACCGCCCGTCTTCCGTTGATCGGGAAGCAACGAAATCACCACAATTCACCCTGAAGAGGGAACAGAACAGTTAAAATTGGGTGATGAATGAGCAAATCACTGCATTCAAGTTGATCAGGTTGAAAGAAACATTCATGTAAAATGCAGGTCAAGAAACGCGCTTATGCACAGCAGCGATTATTTACATTGTGCATCGTAGCTTTTAATCACGCAAACTTCATTTACCTTAAACCCCCCCCCCCCCCCACCTCATCAGAACAAATTTCTGGTCCCACAGAGAAATTAATGAGGCTCACATACCATTGAACCTTGTTAATCCATATCTGATGGGGACGTGATAAACTACACACTAAACACTGGCAGGCACTAAACAGCAAATATACTATAATTTGCATCTCTTTACACATGCCACAACAAAAAGACAGAAAGGGGGGGGGGAGAAAAAAGAAAGAAAAAAAGAGTCATGCCAAAAACGTCACCTTAAATGTGCGCAAGACGTTTCTTTTCCCCCCCTTTTTTTTTAAATGCTGTTAAAAACAACTCCGGCTTCATTGCACAGTAATGCCACTAAGTACAAGTTTTTCTTCGTAGGTGATACCTTTCCTATGTTGGATGATACTAAGTAGCTTCTGAAACCTCGGTATGGAGCATAGTACAATGTACCAACACGCTCAGATTTCTCTTTGCGTGTACGTAAGCTTGCAGTTCTGCTGTGTGAGAGCCAATGCAGCTTCACTGAAGCACTACCCGCTGCTGCGTAATGCCAATCATCCTATGCAATTTCTGTGCAGCATGTCGCCTACTAAGCACACACTGGCCTTGTGCCAGGATGCTTGCTGTACGTATGCGTTTACTTGCACGCTGCCCTGCATTTCATGTCTGTCTGAACAGAGAGCTGTATATGTGTTCACACTGCCCTTGGCCATACACAGAGTGCACGAGAGCAGCAGGCAGTTTGCTGAGCCAACGTGGCAACTGCAAGCTGCTTTCATTTCTGCTTCTGCAAGTGATGCACACTTAGATGAGTCTTGTTTGAGGAGGTGGCAGAGAATGACAGTGTGTTTGGTTTATCACCTATTAAAAGGTACAGTACACTTCAAACAGCCCTGCGGACCACGGTACACATGCTGCCAAGCACATAGATGAAGATACCAATCACGATGGGGTTGGCAGCAATACATCACACAGGCACACTTGTCGGCAACTACATTCTTTGATGAGGCGGCCACAATGCCTCCGCATAAACGTAGACCGTCACTTGGCCACAGAGCTTCACGCCCATTTTACTGAGCAAAAGAAGTAAGTAGGACTACCGAAATTGGTGCAGCCCAGTGACCGCCAGGAGAAGAGACTGCCAGTCAGAACAGAGGAAGGACCCTAAATAAAGCTCCAATTCCTCTCCTTTATCATTCCCTGCCTTTGTTTGGTGTACGGCCCAGGCAAACGTCTCGTTCACTGCTAGACTGCATCCTAGTAAAACCTCTGGTTTGCAATAAACATTGTTATTTGTAAAAGCCATCAAGTCTATTACGCGTGTCACGCGGTGGAGTTCTCAATGCCCTGGCGCTGCGAATATATAGGCGCAGACTGCCCGTGCATTACGAGGCGGTGCACTTTAAATCACGATCAAGCCCTATTAGGATCAAATTTCCCAATTATGATTGGCTCCTTTACGCAAAAGGGGCGAGGGGGGGAGAGAAGGGGGGCCAATCAATTGAGAATTTCGGTCCAGATCTGGCTCGATTGCGATTTAACAAGCCTTTATGTGGAAAAGCAGGACGAGATTGACAGCAGAAATGTAACCATACCAAGAATGTTCACTCATGCATTGAAGCATCAAACTAGTGTCGGGGCAAACAAAGCTATTGCCATATAAAGTCCCTGCAAAAGACTGAGGCAGTACTGGCTGTCTAAATTGCACATTAGAACCCTTACCTTTTCTTTATATTCTATCGACAGTACATCACCAAGTCTAAAGTGCCTGCAGAATCTGCAAAGTTCCCATATGTACATTAAGAAGCCACAACCTGTGCCTCCCACAATAACCTTTGTCTCTATTATTTTACCCTTATGACAACAGTAAACTGTAGGCGTTACACAATCAAAGTTAGGGGGCGCAAGCCACCAGGCATACAAGAGAATGCAAAAAGGTATACAAAAGACCACAAGCAGGGCATGGGGCTTCGGCAACACAAAGAGAATTGGGTGCGCTATTTCTAAATCTCCCTAGTAGAGCAATCTTGAAAGTCCTAGGACATCCTCCAGTTAAACCTGCCAGAGACTTGGTAGGTGGCATACAAAAAAAAGGTATGCTACCACATGACAGCAGATGATCATTGAGAAAAGCGAGTAGGCCCTAGGAAGTTCGCTACCCAAAAGGGTTGCTGAATAATACAATCGCCAGCAGAAGCAGTTGACTTACTTGTGAGTAACACCCTTGACACCAAGCTTACTGCCCTCATCCTGGAGCCTTTGTTCAATTTCGACCAAAGAACCAGCAACATTGGTAGTCATGGCGAGGCACCACACCGTGTTCCTGGCAGACACCGTCACTTGCATGCGCAGGTTGTCGCCAGGCTTGACAAGGCTCAGCAATGACTGCAGGCGCTGGGGACGGTGCAGGCAAGACCACGATATGACAAGTGGCATCACAACTCACATTTGCACTGGCACTGCAATGAGGGTTAATACGGAACATTTGACTCGAAATTCAAGAACGATTCAAAGATTTCTAGGATGCCAAGGCCAAAATTCAAGGAGGGCGAAACGAAACTTGCATGTACACATACACTGAAAAATATTGAAGCCTTTCTTTTTTAGCTACTATTTCTTGCAGCTAAGCAGCTGTTGAGCTGAATACATGCTTCAAGCTCTTCAGGTCACTTTTCTAAATCCGCTTTCTCAATGTAATAACATCAATGCATTCTGGCGTTGTAGTGTTCGTAGTGTCGGACTTCACCCAAAGATACTTGTGTTAAAGCCAAATGGCTGAAATTTACTTTCCTACAGAACCTAGAACCTAGGAATTTCTAACCTAGGGCACAAAAATGAAGCCATAATGAACGCAGTGTGAACTTTTTTTTTAATACTAAATATGGTACAGTGAAATGTTTTTTTAAGAAATCGTGGGAAAAAAAAATATAACAGCATTTATGTAAGGCCACAAACGCCACAGCAACGTCAGAAGCAGTATGAGTTTGCCGGTGCTGCACACGTTGTTCACAAACTACCAAGCACAACATGGCAACCAGGGAGCTTCATCACACAGGGGTGAGGAGGAAGTGGGGTTCCCTAGGAGACAACGAAACTTTGAATGGAAGAGAACTTTGCCTTGAGGCATGGCCTCACGGCAGCGCGTGCCATGCCGACGTGAGGCCATACTCCATGGTGAAATTTGCATATAATTTGAAACCCCATGTCTTTGCTAAATTTTTTGAAATGTTGGTGCAGGTTGTATGCGCAAAAATCATGCAATCATATTATATAATACTGTAGAACTGTGCTTTTAGCTCCCCAAAGGCCACACCTGGGCAACTAGGGATGCTGTTGTGGAAAGCTCCAGATTAATCGCGACCGAGGGTTCTCACATACACTAAAGTCTCGATACACTGAAGATTTTGCCCTTCACCTTCTCCAGAATGTGGTTGCTGCCACTAAGAATTGGACTTGCAAATGCATGTGTAGCAATTTATAAGGATGAATGGGTTAGCACCCCAGAAAGCTCAAAGATGGGGGGAAAGAACCCTCGGAAAGCTATGTGCAACGACTAAAGTATTTACACATGCTTATCACTTGTGTAAGTGATATAAACTCCTGTTTTTGGTAAATAGTAAACCCATGCACAACTACGTAAATTGTTTCGTAGCAGCACATCATACTAAAAGGCCATATATGAGGTATGTTCAAGAAGTATTGAACCTTCTTCTTTCCCACGTAAACCAATGAAGTACAGGAGGCTTCCTTCGGTGAAGATATGGAGGGGCCATTCAAACACATTGCGTGAATTTTTTCTGCCTGTAGAAAGCATCAGTTGCTGGCAGTCGGCCTATAAGTGAGGACGTGTAGTGAGTGCTAGTCGGATTCCAGTAAGTTGCAAAATGATAGAAAAACATCAGCAGAGATATTGCATCAAATTTTGCCAAAAGCTTGGCGATACCTAAATGGAAACCATTTGCAAGATTCGACAGGTTTTTGAAGATGATGCCGTGAGCACTTCACAGATAAAGGAGTTGTACAACTGCTTCAAAGGTGGCCGCACATCACTGGACAGCGAAACAAATACAGGCAGACCCTCAACAAGCCGAAATGAGATCGTCATTGAGCAAGTGCTCATGGAGGACCATTGCATCCCAGTCCGAGAACTTGCGAATGGGATAGGCGTAAGTATTGAATAAGTACATTCAATTCTGACTGAGGATTTGGGCAAGAGAAGAGTGTCCATAAAATTTATGCCGAAACTGCTAACAATGAAGCAGAAGCAACTAGGTCTGGAAATCACGCAGGACCTGCTGTACAGGATGTGCTGGACAGGAGCTGCTGGACCTGCTTGGTTTTGAGGCACGACCCAAAAACCAAGATGCAGTTGTCACAGTGGCGTCACAGTGAAAACATCCGACACCCCCGAGGCCAAAGAAAGCACGGCAGGTCCACAGCAATTTAGAGGTCATGTTGACCGTTGACCGTTTTCTTGGACTCGTGTGGAGTGGTGCATCATTAGTACGCACCACAAGGCCAAACAAAAGGAATACTACCGGGAGGTACTTCACCGCCTTCGTGATGCTGTGCGGTGCAAACGACCGGATCTGTTGGCCGCAAAAACTTGGCAGCTCTATCATGATAATGCAGCCGCCCATTCCGCGCATGTGATTCAAACTTCATTCGCCAAACACAACATTTCTGTGGTTCATCAGGCTCCCTACTCCCCCAATATGGCTCTGTGTGACTTTGGCTATTTACTAAGCTGAAAATGCCGCTGAAAGGAACCCGGTTAGAGTCAAAGAGAAGACATGCAGAATGCGATAGCCCGGCTGATCACCATTCCAAAAGACGCAGTCCAGAAGTGTTTCCAACAATGACAGGAGCGCTAGAAGTGTGTGCTTTACCAAGGAGACTACTTGGAAGGGGATTGGGGTTTTGTATGTCCTAATCAAAAATGTATTTCTGCTGACCAAATGTTTCATACCCTTTACACACACCTCGTACAGTCCCTGACTGATTTTTCAGACACCCAAATTTTTCCAAACGTGCTTGATTATTCGAACTTCCCTGCAATACCACCAGCAATTCCATAGAAACTATGTATAACAGCACCTGAAATTTCGGATGCCATATGGTGTCTCACTCAATTTTTCAAACCAATCTGCATGCACAATATTGAAAACATGACAGCTGCGAGCACTGCTGCCACCACTTAGACTGTTGCCCGTGACCTCGCTTTCGCATATGTGCCTTCGTGTGGCCGTAAAATTTCTTTGGTTTCAACAGGGAATGAAGAAAGGAAGCACACTTTTTTTTTATTTGCCCTGAACACAAACCTTTTGTAGAATACATAGGCACTTTATTTGCGATTTTTTAATCTTTAGACACAGCACACAAGCAGCAGCAAACTTACAACACCAAATAATGACTGACTTTTTCAGTGACATTGCTGGTGCTGATTTTGCCTGCTTCAGGAACGTATTTGTATGAATCTGATCAAAGCAAGCACTCTCGTTTATATGGCATCTTGCACTGCCACAAAAGGGCGACGCAGGTACAATGAACTTCTCGAGTGCTTCTTTCTGGTTCTCTTATTGCATTCTTGTGAAGCCCCATCTTTCAACAGCTTTAAAACCTTCACAAACAAACTATTTTTTGTAATACTGAAAGAAATGTTTGTAAAATCACAGTGCGGGGCAAACTTGTAAACTTTACAATAAATTCACAAGAGTTAGCAGGTATGCTTCCAAATGCCTAACACCCACTGCAATGCTTTGCAGCTAGGCTTGTTTGAATGGCAATTTCTTATTTAATGTCAATAGGAATAGGTGTCGAACAATTTCAAAGCGAAAGAATCAGAACAGTGGTATGATTTGCATTAAACGTTGACACATTAGCAAGAAGTTGACAAAGCTAAAAATTAAGAAAAGCAAGTGCGAGGGGGGGGAAGTGTTAATAGCAAATAGTAAATCAGACTTTTTCCAAGTGCTATTATTTAGATATTTTCATGCAACAATGCAAGGTGTTTGAACATTTTTTTACAATGCCAGCAGTGCAGAAGGTCTGATTTGCAAAATTTCTCAATGGTTGAATCCGCAGCAGTGTTTCACGTTCTCCTGTCGTGTCGTCACGGTGCCACAAAGTGTGACCTTGACAGCACGACACTGGCCATTTTAGGTTGCATTTTGCAAATTCAGCAGAGCACTTTCTCCCTACATGCGAGCTTAACCCGTTCCTTATATACAGTTGATACCAGATATATCGAACTACAAGGGAATTGCAAAATATTTCGAAATATCAATAATTCGAAATATAAAATATGTATCTCAAGCTTATCTGAGATCTTTGCATGTCTCGGACAGTTTCCCAAGATCAAGAAAAGTGGGAACTTACCGATTTCCTTCTTCAAGGCCGTGTTGAATGCACAAAAACCAAGATCTCTTCATAGCGGTAATACTGTACAGCCCTCAGAAAGTATATGTGATAGGTGCACTTTGAGAGAAGTTTCTGCACTGCTGAAGTTGTAAAAAACAGCAAAATTTATTTTACCTTCGTTTTTTTTTTTTTTAACTGCTTGGTTATTCAGACATTCTGGTGGCCCTGTCTGTATTTGAAAAATCTATCAGCAAATGTGTCCTATTTTGTGCGAGTATAATTCGGGATTACAAGATAATCAGAATTTTCTTACCGGAAGAGTTGGAGTTGAGACACCTGCAGGTTTTAAACCAGCTGGCACCACAGGTTCTTTAGTGTCCAGACCAGAATGCCATGCAGCCAAAGCAAACGTGCCCATTGTTTTGCCATCCTCTTGGGAGGTGGCAGTTCCTCGAATTGTGCCATCAGCATCAGCAGACTCCACAGAAAAGCTGAGCAGTTGCCCAACTCTGAAGGACGTGGGGTCCGTGGTGAGTAGGCGCACTGCGGCAGCGGGGACAGCCAGGTGCGCAGGTGCAAGGGGAATCAGGTCTGTGTTAGACTCGTCATTTCCATAGTCCAGGTATCGCACTGTGTGCCCGCTGGTGGTCTTCTCAACCACACAGGCACGGTACCAACGCTTGTCTTCTGACGATTGGGAGGCCACGTAATCCCCACAAGTCAGACTGCGAGGATGATGGAGAATACTGGATTATAGCAGATGCCCCATTTATAAGCATCATGGACACACCTTTAAGGTGTAAGCGCCCAAATTATGGATTAAGTAGTAGTTTAGCAACCATTTTGTGCTGCCTATAAATACCTATTTTGATTTTTAGCGCCTGAAAATTCACTTTTTGGTTACAACTTCCTCGACACCTGGTACCAATGGCACAGACACTACTGTCTAATGACAACGTGTTTGGCAATGAGAACTGTTAAATAAGCGCTTGCACTGTCAACAATAGATTAGCTTTTGAGGGACCTGCTCACCATCTGCTTAGCATCTGGCTCATCATTTAGTTAGCAATGCCAAAGAATAAGATTGCCACAATTGCTACAGTGCAGACAGGGATATTGTGCCAGCCATGTGGAAAGAAGGTAAACAGACAACTTTCATGTACTGTACTCGCAGTATGAGACATGACAAGGCAACTTTAAATAGGAAACCTCTTTGCCTACCTACCCTTGAGTGCTTGCCCAAATCTGTACAGTCAAACCTCGATATATCGAACACGGATATATCGAATTATTGCGTATATCGAACAATTTCTATATCACATGGAAAATCGCATGCATTTTTAATTCTTTATTTCGAACGGGGCCGGATGTAAAATGGGTATATCGAACTCCGCCGCCCCAGACCAAGTGCGCTCTGTTGACATGAGGCGAGCTTTCCCGCAACACTCTCGAAGATAGCGGCGGCGCGATCGGCGTTCCAGACTGCTGCGTACGACAGCTGCCCACATCGGTTGCGCCGAGGGCGCCATTTGAACGTAGCGGCGTACACACGCGGCGTACACACGCGGCGGCTTGGAGCCAGAGCCAGAGCCAGCACGGCCGCCTCGATCACGCGCGCACGGCGAGGCTTGCCCCCGCCGTGCGCGCGTGATCAAGGCGGCCGTGGAGCCAGTTGGAGCGCTTTGTCGGTGCTGAGCCACACATCATGTGCATTGCGGACTTCGTTGGCGGTGACGACAGCACCGGAACAGTGGCGGAGTTAACAGACGTGGAGATCGCGGCAGAAGTGACTGCTGAGCGGCCAAACGAAGACGCTGCCGAGGCTGATCCAGCAAGCGCTGATGTTGCCCCGCTCCCGACTGCAACTGAGGCTGTAGCTGCTTTGGCCGTTGTACGCCGCTACTGCGGCGCAATAGAAGGCACTGGACTGTCTCTTCTGGACCGTTTGGACTATGTTGAGGACGCCGTGGTCAAGCACGCGGTTGCCAATATGAAGCAGGCTACGCTGCTTCAGTACTTTCAGCGAACTAAATAAATACTTTGTTTGAAGCTTCATGTGAGTATCTATTGCGCCACGATTGGTTCATTGATTGATTTGCGCTAGTTTTTGACGCGTTTTCTACGTGATTTTATATATCGAATTCTGGCTATATCGAACTATTTTGCGATCACCGCGCTGTTCGATATATCGAGGTTCGACTGTATAAAGCTTATGTTAGTCGAAACAGTTCAAAACCGACATATTTATGGTACCTCCTGCCTGGTTACATAAGCTTTATGACCCGGATTGCAATGATGCGGAGTCTGCTCGAGACTGGAGCCAGAAAACGCATGCCCGAGCCAAACATATAGCCGCCTGTCAGAGTGGTCTGAGGCTGGAAGAGGAAAACAAACAAGGCATGCAGGTGCCGAGCTCGGCTTTGAGGCACCTGCTTACTACCACTGCGGCAGATGCCTCGCCAACAGTGCAAGCTCTAGGGGCCAGGTGACGAACTCTGCCAGATCTCGGTTACACTCCCAGGTTGAAGGTAAGAGCCCCTACGAAGCCCTGAGCTGGAGCACGACACTCAGAAAGAACCAGCTGAATGCCTTCCAAGTGCTCAATTTCCACCAGCTGAAACTAAATGAGCACTCTGGAGCACTAAGAAACGACCAGCCAAATGTTCCATTAGTGAAGTTCAAGTTCTGAAGTTCAAAGCTTATTCAAAGTGTATGAATAGAGTTGGACCCGCTTAAAACAAACTCGATAGCACTGAAAAAACTGGTCCTTATATTAGTAGTTCGTATATGAGCTCACCCATAGAAACACTGAAAATTTATTGCACTAAAGTTGGTGCCAGCAGTTATAATTCAGCATTACGCTGGTTTTGTCCCTAGTGCATCCCCGCAGCTAGCTGCAAATTCTTGTTAGAAACGTCCATCTAACAAACAAAACACAGCGTCGTATAGCTCTTTCAAAACAGTGCCTGGTTCAGATCACCTGTCATTTTGAAACTGGAAGTGCAGCCGCCATTTTTTATTCTAGCGCTATATACAGCCGAACCTATTTATAACAACATTCAAGTGCCACGAAAATTTCGTGCTATAACTGACAATTGTTTAAAAAAGAAAAGCAAAATAGGGGGATGGCAGAGCTGTTGTAAGAAAACTATAATGGCAGCCAGTGCACTCTTGACCACCTTCCTCCATTCGGCTGCTGACTGTGTTGACTCGTTTACCCGTTTAACTCTGGTTCTTGCAAGCTTCGATCACGTCTAACAAGCCACGGCTATCAGCGTTCGAGAATGGCACTGATATAACAACTGCAAAGAGGGGTCACAGTTGGCAAGTGACAGGCGAGCTCCACTGAGGCGTTGCTTTGGTGGCCTCAAAAGGAGCCTTTTAAAAAATCCAAGGTTGCCGCGGCAAGCTCTCAGCTTGAGAAATACAAAAGAAATGCTGGGGGCGAGATAGCCACAAGCATCTCAACAGGTTCTTCTCAGCGGCTTTCACAAGAAAACCCCATGTCAGTCAGCCTTTCTTGCTTTACGCGAGCTTGCTGACGTCTTTGCCGACGTTCTCTTCAGCTGCAACTGCGCATGTGGTGGCTGCACGCAGTTGCGCGGCCATATCTTGAGAGCTATCTGCGCTGGGGGCAGAGTCCATACTCGAGGACAACTTTCTGTGGCAATAAAGGGAAAGCTATGCTAGCGTGCCTGCTGCACATGCATTACAGCACCAAGTAGTCCGGCAATGTTCAAAAGTGCGTTTGGTTGCTCGGAAAAGATGCTGAATCGACGCAGCTTCCACATGCGACGGTTTTGCGTTTCCCTAGACGTGGAAAGAAAAAGCCGAAAAATAAGTAAACTTTTACACTCGGTGGTGTGTTCCGTCTTATTTAACTGTTGCTAGTAAGGTGTTTATGTTTTGTCTTCCCCAGCCTAAACGAACATGGATTAATATGCAGGACTCTTTTCAGAAGAACTGTCACTTGTGTGCGCTTTGCCTCCGTAGCTTTCCCTTCATCGCCACAAAAAGTTGTCGGCAAGTATAGTTGTGTTGACGGCTCGCAGCTTTGTGCGTGCTGTTTTCTCAGCGCTCACTTTGCGTTGAAGCGATAGACAGCATGAATGCAGCTCGCTGATGATGCCACGTTTCCTCACACTAGTGTTTTGACGGCAAGTGTCTGCATTCATAGGATGTGAAGTGTTTATGTTTGCTGCGCTGACATTACGCTTAATATTTTAGTTAGCAAGCAAATGTTTACAAGTTGATACGGCCGATAAAAGTACTATCCTTACTTCACACGGCTGTCTACTAATTTGCTATCACAATTGATGCTTTGCCTTTCGGGCAAAACTCGTTTTTTGTTTCTTTCTTTTTTTCATGCTACATCTTGGAGGCTATGCTCTTTATCTACAAGGTGTTTGGCCGAGAAGCGGCACCAGATAATGTCTATAACATGGCAGCCATGACGTTTATCGCTGCTCGCAGTACCAAAAAGCACAGCCTTCGAGATCCGTGGCTATTACTCAAAGGAAAGCACCGCTGTGATACGTGTTTGGACGACACCTATGCTTACAGTGGAACTGAGCAGTGTGCAGCCGGTGCATCTACAAAAGTAGAATGCATCTACAAAAGTACAACAGAGACCAACATCGCAGCAGGTTGTGATGCGTTTCGAGAGTCCATTTTAGAGCGCAGCTCTTGTTCCTGCGTTGCGCATCGCATGCGGGCAGTCACGTTATGGCACTTGTGCTGCGTCAGCCAAAATGCCGTCCCCGCTAGACTTCGACGCGTGTGTTGTCAGCTGTTTTCTTCGGAGCATGCGCAGAATGATCCCCAATCCGCGTGCTGTTTTAACAGCTGCCTGCGACCGTCGGCGAAGCGGCGTGGGTACATTTTTTTTCCACGCCATGCATTGTGGGTCGGCACAACGAACACATGGATGGAGCAAGAGCCATCATCTATGGAGCCATCTTGACGTCGGGCATGTTGGGCCGTGTTGGCCGGGTCTGGTTACATTGGCTGCCCCAGGGCTTCGAACTATAGACATTCTCGCCAACGTGACGTAGCGTGTGCACGCTCACGCTGTGTCGGACTATATACACGCCTTAACCGAGCTATTTCTTTCTCTGACTTTCATTAGTTCGTATTTTGTATAATTCAATTTTTCGTAGCATCTCTGTGGAACTCAAATTAACGAACTTTTACTATTTAACAAGTTAACAGCAGAACCACAAGCCCAGCCTTATGAGCGAATATAGGTCAATGCATGTGCCTTGCACCTGTTACATTAGCGTCACGTGTTATACTGCACAGATTCATGTGCAATTCCACGAAAACAGCATGGTTTTAATCGCGCACAGGCACCTCCGTCAGGCAACGTCTTACATTGAAGCCGCTGGTGGCACCACTACCGCCCACTACCCCTCTTCTAGCTCACTTTATCCTAGCAGTACTGTGGACGCAGCGGGGATTTTTTGATTTCCATATGACAAAAGCGGGGCGCTTGTTATTGCCATCCATGCTGGCGCATAAAAACACGACGAGACACACCTTGCTGTTCTCCTATGTGTGCATGCGTCTTGGATAGCAACATCTGAAATAACAGTCCTGTTTCGTTGCCATTATATACGTCGATGCCAATGTTGTCAAGGATGTTTCCTCCGCCCACTTCTGCTTCGCCTCCACGTCAAGCGAAGTTCCCTCACCAGTGAAGGCTTCGTAAACAATGCCGCGACTCCCTCTGAAGTGCTGTGCCCAGCCGCAACCTGGCTGGTAGTCCATATTGTTGACGAGTGGGGCAAACTGCTTTGCCTTTGTGCCCCGAATTGGCCCAATGATGGCCAACTTCATGGCCTCTTCCACCTCCTTATAGGCATCTTGTCAAACGCGTTTGCACCCGTTGTCTACTGAGCAGTTTTCTTTGTCGAACTTCTATGCCAAGCGCATGATTGTTGACACTGTCAGTTGCAATAGTCTTTACTTCTTCACCAAGCCGCACACTTTTTTACCATCTTTGTAGTCCTTCACAATACTGCACTTTGTTTCCAAATCTATAGCAGTGAGGTTTCTTTTCCCCAGCAATGTCATGCATTGCCGATGATCAGCGGGCAAATCAGCCGTCTTCCGTTTCGCCGGCAAGTCAAATGAGGTGGAGAAACCACATGTGCAGGAACGATTTCAATGCAACCAACAAAGATGAGCACAAGCGACTGGGAGCCCCACTCACTGTCAGCGCAGCTGTCGCGGTCCATTCATGTTTCGAAGGGTGGCACAGCATCGAGCTATGGGCGCAGCCCATTCGTGTTCGGAGGAGTGGAAGGGCGACGGAAGGGAAGCGCATGAGGCTGGCGATGCGGAGAAGGCTAAAAAAAGGTTACATTGTGCAAGCGTGTGGCAGCCGTTGGGGCGGTGGCTGAGGGTGCAGCAACTCGAATTTCTCATTATTTTTTCTTTTCAAGGATTTCACATTCCATTACTTTCCGGCACGGACACCCAGCAGCCAGACTTCATCGGTTATAATGGATAATGTGACATGGAGGCATTGTAGTAAGCTGGCTATTTCATCATAGTAATCATACAGAAGTTGATGGTGCAGCATCTTCTTACCAATATACTGTTAGAACCTGCATTGTTATAAGTGGGTTTGTCTGTACTTTACTACCACCAAGACATGACTGTATTCTACACAAGAAAGCGAAGTGTTCTAGTCGACCGGAAGCGTAAACTTTGGAAACTATCACAGCATGTTGCCATTCTGCGAAGGTCTTGGGACATTGTGGTCTCGGCATCACAACTGCTCGTCCGCCACACAACAGCCGTAAAATTACATTATCTATGTCGCTTCTGGTGGAAAAAAAATTCGATGTCCAAAAGGTAGAATGTCACCGTGAACCGTCATCAGCAATTGACAATGCGTAAACGAAGCAACACCGAACCGTGATCTGATAAATGCACAGTAACTGCCGACCCTTTCCAACATTGCGTGGCTGCAGCATGTGGTGCACTGTTCTCGCTGACTCGGCTCACATGATTATCAACAGTAACAATAGGAACGCTTGAGCAGCAGTTCCCATGGAGGAACTAGACGAGTTCCAAATTGTTGAAATAGGCGTAATGCACGTGGTGATGCATGGACAACTGCGCAATAAGAGTGCCACCGTCATGGTATCCAATATCGCACCAGTGCACATGCCAGTGCATGCCCCGCACCATGCGGTTTATGCTGTGTGCCTCCTCCCTGGCGGCATGCTTTCAGAGCAAGTGACCTTCTTCATAGCTTCCGAAATCTGCGTGCGGCGACTGCTCACTAATCTCGAAGGCCATATTATTATTATCACGGTTGGACTGGAGCAGAATGCACTGCCGTGCTTTGGTACTTTGCATGTGCTCTCTTTTTACCGTGACCAGGTTCGAAGCGTTTGTTGTAACAGTACGGTGATTAAAAAAAATTTGCATTATATCTGGAGGCAGTTTCAATAGGCATGGTCGGAAAATCGTAAATGCACTAAAATGTGGTTATTATAGAGGATAGATCGTTATATCTGGGGTCCTTATAAGTGGGTTCGACTGTACACATACACTTCAGGAGGAGGCCAAAAGCCAAGATGCCTGAGGAGGCCCTTCATAACAGAGCAAACATACTCTGATGAAATCTCAATATAAAATCACTTTCTAAAGGCACAGATTCAGCATCACAACCTAGTGCCATTTACACTGAATACATTTGTTACTTCCCGTTTAAGAAGCAACCATTCTATAACACTTTTTTCGTACTGTTTGAAAGAAGTACATTCATAAATAAGGTTTTCAGTGTGTTTGCCAATGTCAAGAAAATGTATTAACTGGAGTTGAACTGTTTGTGCGCCATAGATTGTTCTTATCTGCGGTGTTCTACAAGAGATGTGCCTAAACATGAAGTATGCAAATGTGACTTTAAGTGTGAAATAATTTCACATTTATTATTAGTTGCTTAGCATGTTATTGTTGCTCTTAGTACCAGAGGCTGCAGTCCACTTACCCACGAGCAACATCCTTCTTGCCAGGCTCTTTTCCTTCTTCCTGCAGGGACTCCTCCACTTCAACCAAGGGACCGGCAACTTCAGGAATCATGGTGAGACACCACACTACATTTTTTGCAGACACCGTCACTTGCATGGGTAGGATGTCTCCAGCCTTGACCACATTCAGTATCGACTTCAAAGGATGCCGCAAGCGAGAGGTCACCGTATCTGTAGCTGGGGCTACAATCGGCATAGCCTTGGGAGTAGGTACTGCTCCAGGGGCAGATGCCGCTATGCGCTCAGCGAATCCTTTGGCCACTAGCTGCTCATTCAAACTCTGTCCACCTACAGTAGAAAGATGATGATTAATTAGATTTTTTTGGTGCAGCTGGTTGCTCACACTGTAATATGGCACCCAAATTTGTAAAATCTCTTCAGAACATCCCCACCCTGGAGTGCCATTCTCGAGTTCAGCCTTCAGTCATGCTTGATTCTGTCTAGCAGTCATCACCAACACTGTCCGTTACCTGCCCTGGCACTCTTTGTACAGAAAAAAGGGACCCCACACCCCCACCAATTATAAAAGGGTGTACACTTAAACCTTGTTATAGCAAAACCTTGTTATAGCAAGGAGCCAAAATTACTTATATCCATTACTTCGTTATATCCATTATTGCTATTCACTGCAATATATGCCCAATGGGGTGTGCAATTCTAAACATGGAAATAAGAAGCTAACCTGCCACGCATGCAATGAAATTTGAATAAAACAACAAAAGAATCTACGGCGTGTGCAACACGTGGCATCTTAGCACCTGACGTGACAGCCTTTAGAGAGCTGCCTTCTGTTCCATTATGATGGTCTTCTGCTTCTGCTTTCCACATGGCTCGTCGTGGTCGAGCAGCACATGGCATACAACATGGCACTGCACTGTGTGATCAACAAGGCAAGCGAACTTCGCCATGCTGGCTTTGGCTTGTGGTCCCCAGGATTGCACTGGTTCCAACGCGACCAAGGAGGCCACGCCCAGCTGCCAGCTCACGTGGCGCGCCGCAAGCAGAGGGAGAAGTGAATGCACAAATCTTTTGCACCGCCGCGCATAGTGGCTCGCGCAGGCAGGCACAGGAAAGGCCTGAGCGTGACCCCAGAGATTGCACCGGGGATATCTCGGAGGCCAGGCCCTGCTGCAGCTGCCAGCGTGCAGTGCCGCAGAAAGAGAGAAAAGTGAATGCATTACTTTTCGCACCACCATGCGGTATGGCGCGACATGCGCAGGCTTGCGTGTGTCCCCCGAGATTGCGCCGGGGATATCTTCGAGGCCCCACCCAGCTGCACCTGTTTGCAGTATAAGTGAATGCATTAATCCTTCACACCGACGTGCATAACCGCACAGTGAGGGTCAGCTCACGCATGTGAAGATCCAAAATCAAATTTGAACTGCACGCCATGATAACATTCACCAGGCAGAGTGTTGTGGGTACGCCTCTCTGCCGCCTCGCTCTGCCTTCACAGTGCAAGGCATTGAAGGAGCGGGTGCACCATGAAGGGGTTCAAAGGTGATCTTTGATTACCAATAACTCCGCTTCTGCTGAATGCATTGAAGTACTTTTTGTGTCAAAGTACTTCGGAAATTTTCTATTTTAACTTCAAATGCATTTCTCAACTTTGAGAAAAAAGTGGTTTAGGGCCCCTTAAGACTTTACCTTTACTGGCATACTTCCCATGGTTTGGTAAACGAACCAAACCATTTCACTAAGTCGAGATTCAAACTGTGGCTAGCTGGGCAAGGAAAATGGCCGACACGCACCTTTATTAGGCTTCAGTTCCACTTCATGAAAGCCCTCCGAAAACCTGCACACAGTGGCAATCATTGTGCCATTTTGGATCAGGGAAGCAAGCAAGGAAAATGCTTCTTCAGGCCAGCCAGCCAACGTAGATGGTGGATGCAAGTCGTAAAGCCGACAGCGCAGTGCCTGTGCTGGCAATTTCTTGCATGACTCCGGAAGTCGGCAAATGCTTTCGAAGGGCACTTGAGCCACATTGCCATAGTCAATGAAGTAGACTGTGCAAGAAGAGTCCTGAAAAGAAGTATAAGCAACCAAGAGCCATGAAAACAGTGTTGCACCTAAATTGGACCAAATATAGACCACAAGACAAGAGAAAATCTCCCAAGCTATGTCTGGTAGTATAATAAGGCTAAACAGTAGCCACAGCTGAAATATTTAACCTTTTAATAAGACTGAACTTTTCTGATACTGAAACAGAAGAAAGCACTGCCACTACTGCTCCCCAAATGTTACAACACTCGGGTTGCCCGATTCCTCTGCATTACCAAAATTAGGTGCCGTCTGTGGCTGTACACAATACGCTGAAAAATCTCGAAGGCAATGTACTTGGAATTGTATAATATTCACCAAACACCACACACTGTGTTATCTGTTTACTGTATTTACTTGATTCTAACACGCCCTTGATTGTAACGCACACCCATTTTCTCTGACCAAAAAAAGAAAAGTCCTTTATAGCACTGTGGACCCCATGCTTTCATATAGGAATACAACATTCTCTCACTTTGATTTACTCCCAATGCACTGAAGTTGTGATGAATAAATAAAGTTGGATCTTCGCCAAAAAGGCAAAGAATTGATTGTAACAGCAAATCAGTACACAGCTATACTTACTAAGGATAGTAGTTTTATCGGCCACATACACTTGTAAACATTTGCTTACTAACTAAATTAACAAGCGTGGTGTCACGCATGCACAGGAAAACATTAACACGTCTCACTTAATCACCGCGGAAACTTGCTATCAAAACGCTGGAGTGAGGAAATGTGGTAGCAGGAGCGAGCGAATTGACTCTCGTGCTGCCTCTTGCTCGTCTGAGCGTCTACTCGCCTGAGCGCAGTGGCCCCAGACGAATAGACTCTGTCACCATTGCAGATCGCTTTCAAGATGGGGCCCGTGCGGCCGCACCGTACGCAGCAGCAGCCGGAGTAGAATGCTTCTACTTCTGTTTGTGCCACTACCGCACGCAAGCTTTAGAAACTCCAAATGCCCGCGATGCAGCCCAATTTTCATCTGTCTTTGCACACGCGACCACTTTCCTTTTAATTGCGGCATCATGATGAACTTAGCATGTCTTCATAGTCAGCACTTCTATGCTGGTAGAGTAAATGCAGAAAACGAGAAGACAGACGGTGAACCAACCTCAGCCACAGCCGTGTCTAGAGCGTACTAGAATGACTGTATTCTAGTACACTTTAGCCATGCCTAAGCACACGTACTACAGCACATGGAGCAAGCTACGGCAGCTAGGCTTGAAGCATGTACAAGGCGGCAATATTTAAATGCCGATGGCAATATGGCAATGCAGATTTAGAACCATACTAGATTCTAACACGCATGCAATTTTTGTACTCATTTTATCAGAAAGATAAGTTCGGAATAGATTTGAGAAAATACAGTAGGTGCTACTTAGAAGCTGCTAATAAGAAGGTTAGACAACTCCTAGTCCTGCAGCTTCAGTAGTATGCACTACTCATTTATTACTGTATTTACTCGCATAACGAACACACTTTTTTCCCGAAAAATATGCGCAAAGTTAGAGGCGCATTCATTATGTGAGGTAAAATTTTGAGCGATATTTCTTTTTTTGAGCATCAGGGGCTGAGCTGCCATCAACTCAGCCCCTGATGCAGATCGCTTTGAAGATAGGGCGTGCCGCAGCCATGCAATGTGCAGTTGCTGCCAGAGTAAAGCACGTGCTCGTCCCCTCCCATCCCTCCCCTCCCCCCAGCACCGTGTGTGCGACGGAAGACTGTGCCATTGAACATGACGTTTTTGTATCTGCATAAACCGTACCAGCTTATTGCGTACGTATCGGTTAACATGTAGTGTTTCCCCTTTTCATCATGCAATCACGAGTGTACGTCGTGACTATGATAATGCCAGTACAACGGCCCAGCAGAACAATGAGCCTCAAGAGATCAGAAAGGCCTCCAAGTGCAAACACAAAGGGCGCTTGGAGGGGTGAAGCCACATCGATATCATTTTGGTGCCGTGCCAGAAGAGGGCTGCAGTGTCGTGCAAGCTGGACTCCCGTGATGTCGAAGCTCGAAAAAAAAAAAAAAAAAAAAATGGGTGCTCAGCATATAAGAAAAACTGGACATCATTCATGCTATCGAAGGTGGCACGAAGAAGACTGCGCTGGAACACGAGAGGCATCTACCACTGACTACACTGTGTGGCATTTGGAATGCGAAGGAGAAGTTGCCCGGCTGTGCTGCTGTGACGGTGAAAAGATGTCATGTCGGCAACACGTTTAGACTTCTCGAGGTTCGACTTTTTACCATCATTGCCTCTGTTGTTGCCAAAGTGTCTCCTAACGGCAGTGATGAGGAGGACACGGACAGCAACAGCAAGGGCAATTCAGGCCCGACGGTGGCAGAAGCTGCATGTTACGTCAGCCTCATGCAGGTGTTTGCTGAGAAAAGGGGGCTGGCAGAAAAGCTGGCTCGCAGCTTCAGTAAGTTTGAGGCCACTCTTGTCGCTGCTAGGCTGCGCGGCATCAAACGAAAATAACAGACTTTTGTCGTGCGAAGTGAATAAATATTGCATGTGGTTTGTCCTTTCATTGCACTCTCGCTGAGTTTCGCTTTTGACAAATAAATGGGTGATCTCACGCTATTTCAGTTAAGCAGTGTTACCGTTTAGTACTTACTCTTTCCGCGCTCCGGCCAACTACGGTTTCACGAGGTTTCGCTGTTATAATGGTACTTATACTGGCCACTCTAAGAATGCCTGCATTATTGCACTCTTCATTCTTAGGACTATTGAACGACGCATCAAAATTAAATTTTTATTCTACCATTTTCTCACAGTGGAGGCCTGAAGCAATAGTTTGTCGTTTTTAATATTAATTAACTCATAAAATAATTGACCTGCCAAAACAAAACTAAATATTATTTGAAATCAGCAAGAAAAGCTAAACAAGTATGTATAAGACTATTTGAAAACTAAGGAAAAAACACTTTCCAAAACCAGGTTGCCCTCAGTGAGAAAAGGATAGCGCTTTGATGCATGCCGTCTTCTGTCGCGTCCAGTGTTAAAGTTCACAGGTCATGCAGAGTTTCGGAAGAACAGCATAGCGAGATGGTAAAAGGAGCAGTAGCATGGAATGTTTGCTTTGGGACAAGCCAGTGCACTTCCCACTGCTGGTGCTCCTTATTACACCAGCTATATGTCCCATTTAGTTAGTAATACAATGTTTACTGCAATTTATACTGCCCACTTTGTGTAATGTTATACCTTGCTGTCGCTGTCAGTATTTTGCTATTCGGGCAAAACTGCAACATTTTTTTTTAGCGAAGTAACTCACCAGTGAGGTGACCCTTGCGCGATACCACTGGCCATCATCAGCAAAGAGCGCTGCGCAATATTCTCCCTTGGTGGGCTTGAACCTTTTGCTGGTTGCACACACTGCCTGCAATGTGGCCTGCAGCTGCGCCAAGTCTTGCATATCGGACACATTTTGAAGGAAAAATTCCGACAGGCTGGTGCCGTAGGAAAAGACCACCTGAGCAGTAGAAGAGAGGACAACTCTTTGAAGCATCAGTGAAAACAGTACACTATCATACTATCCCATAAATAAACCTGCCCCTATAGATACAGTTGCATACATATAATTCAGGCTCAACGGGGACCGCCAAAACGTACGAACAATCGGGAGATTGAAATACCAGTTCACCCAAAAGTAAGTGAATTTATTCTATAAGTGGCCAAAAAAGGTGCATCATACTCTTGAATTGTCACTTTGGGACACACAGCTGAACCCACTTATAACGATACCGGTTTTAATAATATCTTGCATATAACAATGAGCACCTGATGCACTGTCATCTTTTGTATGTGTTCTCCATTGCAGCGTTGTCCGTTATAACAATTATTATTCCTGTCAAGCGGGCAAGTTAAGTGCACTTACGGAGAGTGCACTTCGGGACCTTGAGTGACACTTTAGGCTACGCAGTGCTAAGCGGGAAAACAGAACGCAATCTCAGTAAACAAAAGTTGTCGACAGACCAACCCCTGTATTCAGAAATGCATCTTAACTTGAAGCCCATGCCTAACTTGATTTAAATGACACTAGTCATGAACGCACCAAAAGAAACGCAATGAGCGTCTCGGGCGCATTCGCACCAAGTGTCATTTATATCAAGTCAAGCATGAGCTTCAAGACACATTTCTGAATACGGGGGTAAGAGCGTGTTTCTTGAAGATGTAGATTAAAAAGAAAAAAACTTCTAAACAGTCAATCTTCTACGTTTTACGGCCAATGCATGCGGGCACCCCGACAAAGACGACGAACGCTCTCTGGCTGTTGGATGAACTGGCTAGCGCTGCATTATTCTTTGTAAATACACTTAGTAAATAGTCTCCACTTCTTATTCCTTCGTTTGCGTAACATTTTGGTGGAGGGTGCCATTCCCCGTCCTCGCCACGGAGCTCCGCAGCGGCCGCACCATCCTGCTTTCTGCAGTGGCTCCTGGGGACAACACCTCGTCTGCTTCTACACTGCACCTCCACCAAAATGTTACGTGAACGAAGAAATAAGAACTGGAGACTATTTACAAAGGATAATGCAGCACTAGCCAGTTCTGCCGACAGCCCGAAAGCGTTCGTCGTATTCATCAGGGCGCCCGCGTGCATCGGCCACAAGGAACAGGCAATATGCATATATCATTATTATGAATAAAAAACAAACTTATACTATATTTTCTCAGCAAAAACCAAAAAGAGTTTTATTATAAGTGTCAAAAGTCAATACCAGCCAAGACGGCATATGATCCTGCTAGAATAGAATATGAGCAAGTTCTCTTGATTATTTTCTTAAAAGCTGTTCAACAACTAAAATGAACATATGTGTCCTTTTTTATGCATTACATTTTGTACCATTTAAACCGCTGGCGGCGAGGCTACACACTTGGCCAGGAAAATGCGTTCCGTGAATGCACTCCGACCAGAGTGCACTCTTCTGCAAGTGACACTCCAATTGTGATGTTTAGATTTGGCAGTGTGCATTTAAACCGAGTGACAATCTCCGTAAGTGCACTTAATTTGCCCACTTGACCGGGGTGCAAGTCTGGCTATGGGGTGTGTGCTCTGACAGAAAAAAAAATGCAAAATCCTTTGTTACTACCGCCTTTGTGCCAGCAACTCCACCCCATGCACAGCATGCTTTGCCTTGAAGAAAAAGAGAGAAAAAGTCGCGAGCCCCTTTGTCACACTTTTTGTGCAGCAAGCATTTGTCACGGCACTCTCTCCTCTCCCTTCCGCCCTCTCACCAACGTCCAAGCGGTGGAAGGGAGACCAGAGAGTGGAGACTAAGGCATGCCTGCCATACACGATGCGTGGCACAAAGGTAGGGGTGACAAAGCGAAGCGGCTGGCATTTATTTATTTTAACACAATGGCGTTGAAGAAAATTCAGCAAAAAATATTTACGCAAAAAATCATTCCGAACCATACGCAACCACACATGCCCTCCACGCAGCTCAATGTTACTGAACGAATTGAATTTCTTGAAGCAAAATGAGTCAGAAAAATTGTAAAGCACGACTTACACACGACCTACAGACATGATAGCGTCAGATTGTAATTGGAACCTACAAGAAAACGTAACTCTGTTATGTGGAAACTCAAACACAAACCCCTTTTCCAGCATTCCTACCATTCATAAGGTGACATGCCCAGTTCCTTGCAACACTTCCAGATGGAACTCGCCTCCACGCATGGCAGCCCACGAAAGAGGCCGCGTTTCTACCAGAAAGCTCGTCTTGGTGCATCAGCCCCAAGAACGAACTATAGGGGCGCTGCGAGCACCACTCGCGTAACATCAGGACATGGACTTGCGCCTGTCGTCTGCTGCAGTTTGGGCGGTGTCGAGGCGCCCTCTTCAATATTTTCGTTTGTTCGCTCTCGTTCCCTCATGGTGGTCGTCTCAAATATATTTTTGTGACGTCTTCCTTCGCGAAAATTTATTCACAGGGTTTATTTCTAAGCAACAATACAGTTCTCAGAGGCAAAGCTACAGTGCCAGCTGAAGGAGCTCGGACCAGCCCATTGGGGGTTTTTCAGGCGCTGATCGACAACCGCAGAAATATACCATATAAGAATCCAGTTATGATACCATACCTGCCGCAGTGCAACAAGTATGTTACAATGGCTGGCTATATATGACTTCTACAACAGTTACCTTGATCTGCCAAAATAGGTCTGCTCACGAATATTTGATGGTATATTATCAAATTTTTGCATTTATTCACAGAAACGCTCAGCAGTAACACGGGGACCTAATTAACACTGCAGTTTAGATTCTACCAGCAGCACTTGCTTCTTTAACTGCTACTCCAAATTAGGCGGTTCTTCAAGCGTTTATTTTGGAAGCTTAAGCGTCCTCCATTTTGTTTTGTTTTTTTCAGTTCCTGGATTTCAGGTTCTTTTTCTTCCTGGCGTAGGCACCGACTAGATAGATTTAACTGCAACATGGGAACACTGTAGTAAGCGTTTATGCCACCACAGAACACAAACAAAAGTTCAGGGTGGGGCAAGTTCTCATTGTTACATTAGAGTATTGTTAAGGGGGGACACTGTTCTTCAAATAATGTTAATGATGTTTTCCATCAATATTCATGAAACTTTCCATTCTTGTTAAGACTTTTGTGCTGATTTCAAATATGTAATTATTTTTCCAATAGGCCATTTAGTTATGAAGATAAATGAAATTGATTGTTCATAATTTGCACAAACAATAAGGGGAAAAAAATGCGCTACAAAATTCATATTGGCACATGCCTGGGTACTAGAAAACATAAGGAACACAATGGTAGGAATACTATTTTGATACATCAAATATTAGTAATTTTATAGCAATTCAATCTTTACTGTCCGAATTGTGGCTACCCCCCTGTCTGTTCTAAAACAGAATAGAAAATTTTTAAAGCATAAATTCCAAAATCTGACCCTACCATTGTGTACTTTGCACACTCAGCTACAAGCCACAACAAAAATTATGGCTCTATCTGCTTTGAAGGCAGAGGTATCGCCGCGGCAAATCAGCAACAAGTCAAAAGTCGGCGTTTCGAGAAAACGAGAAAAAAGGAATACATTCATTTTAATCAAAAGTACAGAAATAATTTTGCATTATTTTGCAGTGAAAGTGGCTAAAAGCCACCAGTAATGTAGTCGCTCTGACCACGGCCACCCAAATGCGGCAAAAACATCGTTTGGCACCTTTCGCCGATTCCCGGTGGCTTGCATCGCGCGCGCGGCAAGGTTGTCGTTCACGCGGGTCGAGCTCCACGTCGACGCGATATCGCCGCAACACGCGCACGTGATAACGATCTTTATGGCGAGGCCAGATTACCGTTCGCTTTTGCCTCCTGCGACGTTGCCGCCGCACACCTTGCGCTTGACAAACGACATCAGTGCGTTCACGGAGTCCTACTGAGGATAGCGAAGCCTGCCTCGGCGTCGACTGGCGCGGCTGCAGCGCCGTCGGCGCGAGTGAGCAAATCCAACACCCGCTTTGTTGCTGGCGTTGACGCAAGAACTTGAAGTTTATTTGAGCATTCATCTCCCTCTGCAAAAAATCCGCACGCCGCGACATTGCAGCGTCACGCCGAACGCGGCCACTGTCCGTAACGATTTCACTCATTTGTGAGCTGGCTAGGCCTAGTTCGTCATCGTCCGCGGCTTCGGTATCATTTGCGGTTGGCGGCGAGCTACTCTCGATGCGTTCAGAAGGAATGGAGCGCTTTTGAAAGTTATAAGCTGATCGCTTCTTCGTTTTGCCGAACTTCCCCGGTGGATCGGACATCGTTCGGCATGTGCCAACAAACCTACGAGACGCGCCGTCGCGTCGCCTGCGGAGTGGAGCAGACGATGGGAACCTCGCGCAGCCAACCACAGCACGCGCTTTTGGTCACGTGCGCTAGTCAACGAATCGGATCACGCGTTCGGCCTTTTTTCTTCCCCGGATTTCAACGTCACTGGCGTACCGACGGAGTCACTTTTGGCGGGAAATTAAAGAAGGAAGGCTCCTCTTTCCTACGAGACCAAGATGGCTGCGATCGCGCGCATAGAAAAAGAGCTACGCGCCGCGATAAAAAGGGCTGTTTTTGCGCGGAATTCAGCTCACAGTGATGTTATAAATTGATATTGCGGACGAAATACTCGTCCCTGAGATTCGAAACTTGGTGAATTAAAGGAATATTAGCTGTAGAATTCGAAAATTTCATTTACAAAAAATCGATTTTTTCGCGATTTTTTCGCCGCAAAGACCCGTGTCCCCCCTTAAAAGCCGTAATGCTCTAAGTGGCTCTGACTATTCTTTCTATCAAATTAAAATGTTTGAATGTTTGTATCCTCTGCGTTTTTTTATGCAACCTGGTTATAATAATTATCAGTTACAACAATGGCATTTTCTTGGCACTTAAAAGCGCCCTGAACCACCCCTTGGGCTTGGTGAAATAACATAGTCCGTGGGTAGCATACGCTGCTGTGAACATCTCAGGCAAGTTTTGCTGTCGGACACAAAGCATGGAGCTCGCAAGTGGATCGCAAAGTCACTTTTCTCTCAAACACTCTCTTTTCAACAGAAGGCTTTGCCCTTACTCTCTTCTAGACACACTATTTCTTCATCGGATGCCCTATTTCATCATTCCCTTTGACTGTTGCTATTGGCCAATAGCTGACACCAAGCTGCAGTCCGCTACATGGCATAGATACCCCGGCCTCTGCGGGGTGCCGCCACCAGTCCACTGGCCAAGGCGCTGCGGTTCGCTGAGAACAACCGCATTTGGCTTATGTTTAGCGCGTTGTAGGCACCAAAGGCAGAAGTTGTGGTGTCTACGTTAACATGCAAAATGAAATTTTACCTGCATGCCACGGTGACATTTAGAAAGATACAACCATTTAATACATACTTTTTCCGAACTCCGGCCAACCACGATTTAACGAGGTTTCACTGTACTACATTTTGAGGACATTATGTTATATAAACATTTTCTCCTTCGATCCTTGGGAGGGTTCCGAGGGCCTACAGAATGCAGTGGATGGTCCGTTGAATATTGTGAGCATAGCTAAATGTGACATTCTAAATGTCGCATCGGCGTTTGGTTGTGCCGTTTCGGAGATAATGTGGCTTGAAAAACAAGGCTCTTTCCTGATTTCCGCAAAATTTTTCACCACCTTTGCTGATACATCAACTTTTTTTAGAGCACTTCTACGTGGTTTTCAGTGATGATGTTTTGGAATCAGATAAAGAAAGGGGTTACTGAAACTGAAGATGTGATTTCCCATAAAATCAACTTTTTGACCATGTTTTGCAACACAAAAGCCTCATCACCCCTTAAGTTTACTATGCTTAAATCAGAATTTTCCGACATAGAAATAACATAGCATATATGATACATCCGGCACCGAAAAACTGAAGAACTAAGTGTTCACTGAGGCAAATTCAAAAATACTACACTAAGTGTGATGACATTCCAACATGGCCAATTGCTAATATGACACCCCCGTGACCTGACACAAAGGCCTTTCTTTTTATAGAAAAGTTTGACCCTCAGCATATACCGTCAGCTACTCAGTAAAGTCATGACAATGAGATGAAGACTCACTTCAACATCCTCTCCGAGTCGCAGGGTTGGGAACTCCAGGTGGCGTGTGCTTGTTGGCTTGTCAACTTTTGTATGCACTTGTGGAGGCTGCAAAATTTCAGAAATAAGGTTGCCAGAATCTGAACAACTTGTGCCAGCAGCAAAATGCACGAGACTTGGCATTCCCAAAGTTCTTGAACATTAGATCGACATTCTACTGGCTAAAATTTCTTTTTTTAACCCTCATGTAAGAATAAAGCCCCAAGTATCGGCTCGTATGTACAGTAACCCCTCGTTAAAACGAAATCACTTTACTCGAAATATCACTTTATTCTAAATTTCTTCCGGTACCGACCCAAACACATGCATTTTAAGCCGGATAACTCGAAGCACAAGAAGAGCTTAACCAGCTTAGAGTGAAGTGGCAAGCGGAGGCATCACCGCCGCCGAGTGGCAGCGACCCTTCTGCGCACATAGTGTCAAATTAATACCACTGACAAATTAGTACAATTAGCACAGTACTCTTGTAGTCTTCCGTGACCTCCGCATATGCCCCTATAAAAGCAGCCACTGCTTTCCCCTCCTCATTCACACTCCAGTCTGCGAGCCGTTTGGACACCAGTCACTTTTCTCACTCGTCTCGTGTCAATGCCCCGCCTCCTCGCTGCCACTTTTGACAAGGTTGCTTCTCCAAAGCTGCCCTCTTCCGGCCTGCCCTCCCGAGCACAATCTTCCACCAACGGGTGCCCTTCCGCGGTTTCTGCTTCTTGGTCTCCATAACTCCAATCACTTTTCTTCCACTACACATGAAGCCAATGCCAAGCCTGCCATTGCAACCGTCGCCATCACCAGCGCGCACTGACTAGGAAAGAGAGATGCCCCAATGACATTTTGAAGCTCCTGCCTTCTGCGTCGCCCGCCGCGTTCAGTCACTTTGGCACCGACGGCGCGTGCGTTTGGATCCATGCTGCAGGCCATGTGCTTGTGTGTTATTCGGAGTGCTTCATTAAATGTGCCTTGCATGTATGTTTGTGCTGTACAGTGATAAATGGCTCCCTAAGTCTCTGGGCGAAAGTGTCTGACTTTGGAGCAGAAGGTTCTGCTAATGAAAGAAGTGGAAAAAGGTGGCCAGCAGAAAACTGACATCGTGAAGGAATTCAGTGTACCACCCTCTACTTTATCAACTGCATTGAAAAACAAGGAAGCTGTGCTGGATGGCTTTGAAAAGACCTTCTCGGCAAAGAAAAGGAAAAATGCCAATTCAAAATACCCCGAAGAGGAAGGTGCACTTGTACAGTGGTTGAAGAACGCCAGGAGTGTAAATCTCCCTGTACAAGGACCTGCACTACTGCAAACGCCGAAGCTCTTGCCCTCCAAATGGGCCCTAAAGATTTCAAGTGCAGCAATGGCTGGCTTGAGCGGTTCAAGAAACGACACAGCATGACCTCGAAGTCGATCGTTGGAGAAAGCACATCCGTGAACCGTGACACTGTAGACGTAATGGCGCCAACATCGGCTTCAAGTTCTACTTGAAAAGTATGAAGACAAAGACATCTACAACCTAGATAGATGAGGCTGCATTTTCCCACAAGATGCTACTGAATCACACGTTCACTACCACTGGTGGATCCTGATCCTTGAAGAAAACAGCGCAAGGAGCTTGTCACGGTACTGTTTTGGTGCCAATGCAACAGGGGAGGACAAGCTTTCCTTTTTGATACTGGGGAAGGGGAAGAAGCCACAGTGCTTACGAAATGGAACTATTCCCAAGGAATGCATCTAAAGAAGTAATAAGCAAGCATGGATGACTGACGCTATTTTTGAAGGCTATGTGCAACTTCTGGATAGACGGTTTGACGCAAAGAATTAGCAAGTGCTTTTCATAATTGACAATTGACCGAGCCACGGGAAGATCGACAACCTCAAGGCAATCACTGTGAAATTTTTGCCTGCAAACACAACTGCGGTACTGCAACCAATGGAGCAAGACATCAATGAGACCACCTGGAAGCTGTACCGTAAGGCTCTTTTGCAGCGCATGCTCACAGCGTATGACGCCAGCATGAGGCACAACAATGATTTGCTTGATGCAATCCATTTGCTGAACTTTTCATGGAAAGAACTCACATCTTTGAAGGTCGCCAATTGCTTTGCACACACTGACACACCGTCGTCAGCAACCCTGATGATCACCAGCCTGACGATGACTGGACTTGCAGCGATCAGTACGAGGCTGTTCATAAAATTGCTGGCCAAGAGGTAGAAGGTGACTTCGAGACATTTGCGTTGGCCAACGTTGTTGCTCCCGTGGTCACCCCAGTGACGGATGCAAAGATACTATTGACACTGTTGGTAGCCCCAACGAGGACGAAGAACCGACGGACGAAAAGCCATGTGAAGTGCCAACTATGGTGCAGACGTGGGAGTACCTATGCCTTCTGTGAAATAAGGTTGAATGAATGCATGGGCGGCAACCACAGCCTCATGCAATGCTTGGTCAAATTAGAGCAGGGATTGCTTGTGCCCGGTAAGAACTTGAAACAGCCAAAGCTCACTGCCTTTATTGCACCTGAATAAAGTTTTTATTCACTGAATACATTGTACTTTGACTTCCTTGCAGTTGTGGCGCAATGAAAGCTTGACTGCTTTAGATTTTCTCGAGTGGTGGCTTATATCAAATTATTGATTGAAGTTAAAATTTCTATACACTTGCCGACCAATAATTCAGACATGCACGATTATTCGAACTGCTTTGCAGTACAGCACCGGTTCCATAGATTTAATAGGACTGATAACCAATTTTCATGGTACCCATCTTTTTTTAGTGCAATGGAAAGCCTACCGGTCAGAGTGCCTAATCATGCAGTGCTAACATGGAAAACAGCATGGAACATTTTTCATCAGAACTTCTCTATCAACAGTGAGGATGTAGATCTCTCTCTCTCTCTCTCATCTGCATCAAAGCCACAGAGCTTGCCGTGAAGCCAGGCTTTCAAGGGAGCAATTTAAGGGTTCCCCCTATACTGGGTTCTTAGCTTAATGCAATGCAAAGGTTTTGTCATTATCCATCACAGTCCGCAAGTCCGAGGCAAAAGAAGTGAAACTGCTCTCATCGACGAACAAGCATTCGCACTACACAGTGATGCTTGCATGCACTGCTGACAATTGAAAGCTTCTCCCGTTTATCATCTTCAAGTGGATGATGCTACCAGAAGAGGCTTTCCCATGAAACGACATTGTCCATGTGAACAAGTGGACGTCATGCTCAACAAGCCTTTTAAAGATTATATGCACGAACTGTAAGACCAGCGAATGGCCGGCGACAACCAAAGGACTCCAACCAGCAGGCTGCGCAGGCTGCCTCTCGCCCCTGTGAGCAGGTGGCTGTTCCAGGCTTGGTGCTCGCTGCCCGACGACATGGTAGTGTGCGTGTTCAAGAAATGCTGTATTAGCAAATCCCTAACAGCACCATGGACGGCATGTTGTGGGATGCTGCCAGCAATTAAGCAATCGTCTTTGGACGGAAGTTCTGACAGTTTGAACGAGTGAGCAGCAGACAAGCCAAGTGCCACCAGTGCATAACACAAAGTTTTGTGCATAATATTTTTTTTTTACTTTCTTGCCTCAAGGTAAAAGTCTCAAGCTATAATCAGCCTCGACCATATTCTGCATTACACAGCAAGTAAATCTGGAAGAGGTCTAGCCATCTATCCACAGTCTCAAACTAGGTTTTGTCTGTTTGGTGGTACCCCTTGAACCCGCAAGACCATAAGAGACACATTCAAAAGTTAACAAGCACGATAAATTCAGGCACTACATGTAACCGAGGAGCAATTATTTCTAATATTCAGTAACTGCTCAATTTTTCAAAATTCAGAATGCACACCTCTGCAACAGCAGACGGAGCTGGAGACTGTGCCTGCTGTGGACTAGCTTTAGGCCTGTTTGGAGAGTGGGGTGCTGGTTTGTCTTGGGGCCTTCTGGGCGAACCATCCTGCCCCAATTTTCCAAAGGCCCTGTCCTTTACTCCACCAGAGAACACCTAGTATGGAAGGAAGGGGGAAATAAAAGCAATAAGTTTGCTACACACAAAAAAATGCATGGAAAGAGCTGAAAGGTTGCTTGAGAGGTCAGCTAAGGAACAAACAAGGTAGGGCTGGCTGTGTATTACATCACATAACTACGAAGATTTCTTAATGAGAAATCCATGTGCATTTACTGAGTAGTTTTGTTCCACTTCTGGTGAATGACTCCATTCTACAATATTGCATGTTAGTTGATACCTTTAAGGGTACATACACAACAGAGTACATACAATGCACACATAAAGTAATTAGAAAAGTTTTATTGAAGTTTTCTGACACACGATCTAGTATCAGGCACAATGTGCTAAGCTAAACTGCCACAGTGAAAACGGCAGTCAAATGGTCCTGCAACTTCCTTTCTACCACAGTATCCCACTCTGAATTTTGAGCTATGGAACATTTACCATCTACTTTGCCATGCATTGTATAGACACAGAGCTAAACAACCTAATACAGTGCGACCTTATTAATTACATTTACTCCACACAAAACCGCTGCTTCTGCTGAATTCCTATGCTTGCTATAGCTAAAAACGCCAATGTGGCAAACAGTCAAAACCTGCCGTATTAAACACAGATGATTTTGCAATACCCTTTCTGGCCAGGGCCGTACCTTCCCAGAGTAATTGCAGGGCTCAAACTGAGTTTTACATTTTAGGAAACACTGCCCTAAACTAATATGGTGGTTTTGTGAAAAGTCTGCTTTAGTCACCATCTGCGGCTTAAATCCACAATTTTCCCGACTGTATTAATTACTGAAGTGCACCAACATAACGCACAGTTTTCTAGTGACGCTTCTGTTTACCTGCCATAACATCATATAAATTAAACCAATAAGCTTGGTCTCAACAGTTTTATTACAACGAAATCCTATTGTACAAAAAGGTCTAGGTAGTTTAAAAGAGTTGCCAGTAGGACTGTTCGCAGAAAGCTACATACATTGCCTTTCTGACTACTTGGCTTTTGAGGGGATGAGACTCTCTCCTTCTCAAGAACATCACTGCTTCTCTGACCACCTCGTTTCGGTGATGATATGCCCTTATCCTTCTCAGGCAGTTTGTTTCGAGGTGTAGGCAGCAAACTGCGAGAAACACGAAAAAGACAGTTCAATAAAAGGCATAAGTTGCTACACAAGAGCCCACAAACAGTAAAAACAAACATGATGTTTGCTGCAGTGGCTACGGCTGGCTTAATTCAGTGAGAACAGTGTTCAACGCATTCCTTATAACAACATCACATGATTATCTGATTGCCAAGGTACCAAATGGTCGTTCATCTTACAATGCTTCAGCTGTCATCATCCTCATATTTTTTTTAAAGGACCACTCTAAATCTTTTCCAGCCAACTCATCCAACCATCACTCTCCTCATTTTCCATTAAAAACAGACTGTCCCAATGCCACTGTCATATTTAGAGCCGCCTGCCCACCAATAAATATTTTCTTCAGAGCCAACAGGGAGGCAGCATTACAAGGCTCTGTGTCCTGCACTGAGCCCAAAACTGCAACTACTGGCAAGGTGACTGACGCACACAATCTCGTCACCTGCAGCTGTAAACTAGCCAATGGCTTTCTAAATGCAAAAAGCATAACACAGGGTATTACACAAAGCTGGCTGCCATCTTCACCACAAACCCTTATCTTTACCACAAAGTTTAAAAGATTAACACAGTATGCTTTGATTCTCCCTCGTATATCCCTTTTTTTCTGCTAATTACAGAGACACTAAACAAAAGTACTAAATTAGTTTAGACAACTATAGCATTCTTTTTAAAACAATCTATCTTCGTTAATTTCATGTAATAGGTTTAATAGCTTCTTTACAATACAGTGCATTCTATCTTTAGCAATAACAAGTCAACCAGACTCAAACCAAAGCCATCAAAATCCATGACGTCATGGAACTTCAAGGCAGCGTCCCAACCAGTCATTTGTTTTTACGTCTTTTCTGGCTTATCAAGCCTCCCTTTTTTAGTATTGCAGATACACAGTTTACCAATACACTTAAACTAACTTTCCTCTTCGGTGTCCTTATAATCATCTTGCAAAAGGAACTTTTCTGATTTAGAAGTCAACTTTCCAAGAATGCATTCTGCCAGCCTACTGGGATCAGAGCCAATTTTCACAGCAGCAAATACTAAAGAAATAAGCCCACTTAGGACAGATCAGAATCCTTTTTTCATCAGGTGAGCCGGCCAGGGATATAATCATCCACTGTGCTGTGGTCAATGAATCCTGTGCTATCAGGTTGGCCACGACTTCTAATGACTTTAATTCATGAAGAAATTGCAGTGACAAGCAGCTTATTGCCACTACATGACACAGTGCATGTCAATGTCATAACAATGTCAAGCGCACACGCACAGATTTTTTGTGAAGCTGTGAAGCAATTACCAAGTGAACTTCATAGTCAACATACCCTTTCTTTTGGCAAGTTTCCTTGTGTGAAGGCCAGTCCTTCAACTGACAATCTGGTGAGCAGTAGTATACCTTGCAAATGTGGCACAAGAATTCAGCTGAAAGAAAGACGCAACCATTTCACCACTGATGCTTTAAATTACTACTTTGCTTTGCTTCATTTCCTTAAATCAAATGGACAAGCCTAGCCAAGTCGTTCCACTAAAACAAATAAAACTGCAACCTTTACTATAAAAAAATAATGTATTTACTCGCGTAATGAACCCACTCACATACTGAACCAATCCCCCATTTTGTCCTTGAGAAAATACTTTTTTGTGTATGTATGTGAGGAGCATCTTACTTCAAAAGTTGGTGCGTAATATCTGTTCACTCTATTACGGCGTGATTTCCGGCGCTGTCGACGATTGCAATAATGTAAAATAATGCTGTTATACCTCAAAAAGTCTAAAGACAGTTTAAGAACCATGCTGAACAGTTGCCGGCGACGCGAGCGTGAATGATGTGGGTTACAAGTTAAAAATTGCACCTTTTAGTGGCACAGCGCCATCTGTCGAATGTGAAAAAAACTTCCTTGCTTATAGCACCATGCAAGCACGGTGGCATGCAAACGAAGCAGCAAACAACGTAAATTCACCGCCATTCCATCCCTGCTTCTGTTTGTGTTCTGCGGAGAACTTCCTTGGGCACCCGCTGTGTAAGCTACAATGGGATGGTACGCTAGCTATACGGGCAGTTTTAAATTCAAGGTTATTGAGCATGTGTCTGAGCATGGGAACCGTGCAGCTGGACAGCATTTCAGCGTTTCAGTGCATGCACACTACTGGCAAAAACAAGAGGATGAGCTTCGCGCTACAAAAAGCAAATTCCGCACATTTCGAGGCCCAACGCAAGGCAAGTTTCCTCTTGCAGAGAACGAAGTTCTGGAATGCCTATGTCAAGAGGCTCCAGAGTGAAGGCCGTGCAGCTAGCTGACTAAGAACCATGTGCGGCCCACTGCCAGATATCATGGCATTCCTGCTTGCAATTTTAAAGCCAGCAGCTGTTGGACAAGATTCGTGCGCCAAAATGGGCTGTGCCTTAGAAGGCACATGACATTACCGTATTTACTCGCGTAATCGCACTCATGAAATAATTGCACCCCTGAATTTTGTTGTCAAAATTGAATTCCTTTCTTTTCCGTGTTATGATCGCACCTCGAACTTGCCGCAGCGATATGTCGTGTGCCAAGTCTGGCTTATGATAATAGCGCTTACCATCTGTTGAATGCTGTCGAATGCTACGCAAACGACTCTTCAAGACATACCAAGCGGACTGCACACACCAAACATTCTTAAGCAGATGCCCCATTTTATTCCTTTCATCACTTTCCACACTTCCATGAAAAAAAAAAGCTACAACCAAACTTGCCCTGGCTTTATTATTTGTAGGCTTTATAATGGCTGTGGTCAACAACAACAACAAAAAAGGCGCCTTTCGATTCTTCTCGTTTGCACTCGTGGGCATGCAACAAATCGCGAGCAGAAATGATAGTAGCCACGTTTACACCGATACATTAGAAGTGCATCCTATTCATATGCCGATGCTTGTAACACAGCTAAGATATTCGCCCACCATTAGCGGAAACATGCCGCATTAGGATAGTAGTGAAGACAAATGCTGCCGTTTCTGCAGCATACCCACCAGGTGTTTCTATATCACTGGCAGCTAAGCACGCCTATCTCTGTTTCTCTCCCCTCAAAGTGGACATGGCTACGTTATTGCCGCAGACTTGTCGATATTAACAATATTATTCAATACTGATACGGAAGAAACTGCTTCAATGCGCGTAATGTACTCACGAAAAGAAAAAAAAAATCTAGTTCGGCTTGCTCCAAGGGCAACAATGGAAAAACCCTCAGAAGACTGGAGGGAACTGTAGCGCAAATCACGAGGCTAATCAGAAGGATAGCAAACAAACATAACGGGATGAGAGAGGAAAACACGATCAGGTTAATACAGGCCTTTGTAATAAGTAGAATAGTATACGTAGTGCCGTACTTGAAATGGAAGGTCACGGAAAAGATCAAACTAGAATGCCTCATTCGGAAAATATACAAACTAGCCATAGGGGTAGCGATCAGCACCAGCACGGACAAGTTGCTACAATTAGGCCTACACAACACGATAGACGAGCTCACGATAGACGAGCGCAATGTACGGCACAATATGAACGCCTCTCTAAGACTAGAGCAGGCAGACACATCCTAGAGAGACTAGACATAGGTTACCACACACAGCACGGTGTCAAGGTGGACAAGCCGAGAGAGACGAAAGAAACAATGGTAATACCCCCCATACCAAAGAATGTGCACCCAGAACACAATAAGGACAGACGAGAGAACAGTGCGAAGCAGACACAGAAGTTTGGCAGCGACAAGGACGCAGCCTTCGTAGACGCGGCTCAATACAGTTGCAGATGGGGGTTTACGGCAGCCGTAATCGATAGCGAAAAACAGTGCATGACGTGCGCAACAATACGCACAAGTAACGAGACAGCGGAAGAAGTAGCCATAGCACTCAGAGTAGCTCAGACTAACAACCGTGATAGTCAGCGACTCCCAGAGGGCAATAAGAAACTTTGCCAATGACCGAATCTCCCCGGAGGCACTACGCATTCTTTTTGCAGGAGGCCAAAGTTGCAAAAGAAAGATATACATCATATGGACACCCGCTCAAACCCTTGCGAAGGACGGCAACAACGAGGCGGTACACGACACAGCTCGAGGGCTTACGGACCGAGTCGTAGTCGCAAGCGAAGCCCCGGCACCCTTCGGACGCAACGGTGCGGCAAATGAGTGGGAGTGGGAGGACAGGATGACCACATATAATGACATCACGAAACACTATAGGTTACAGAGGGGCATATTCCCATGACCTCACGCAAATTGACAAAAAAGAAGTCTGTCGCATGGCGGCAGTTACAAACTAGGACGTATCCGAATCCTGCGCTCTCACATATCATATATCCGGATATGTATCAAACGGACAAATGCAACACGTGTGACTCCAGAGCCACTCTGGAGCATATATTATGGGAATGCCGAGAATTATATAACAATAACGAGATCGCGGCCTCTAGCAACAGCCTTTGCACGTGCTGGGAAGCTGTGCTGCTCAGCCCTGCCCTCGAGAATCAACTATGGGCCGTTCAGCGGGCCTAGAATGCCGTCAGGACCCACAAACTCCTGGCGGGGCCTAGGCGGGGCCCTTGGCCCTTCCCACCAACTCGCAGGGCACGTAATAAAGTTATTTCCTACTCCTCCTCCTCAGCTTGCTCTGCCAGCCGCCATTTTTGTTTAGGTGTCCCGCACTGTTACAGCGACAGCCACCTGTTTGTTGATCTGTTGTCATCCCGCAGCAAATGCGAGATGAAACAATTTTTTTTTTCTTTTCGCGAGAAATTTAGCACGTATAATGATCGCAGCCGTGAATTTGCGGCAATTTTTTATGACAAAAAAGTTCGATCATTATGCGAGTAGATACGGTATACTAACGTTTGCCAGCAGACTGTGAAATGGCTGACAATCGCAAAGAAACAGCAAGTAACATCAGTGAGGAGAGTGACAACAGTGCTGGTTGCGAGTAGGAGCACCAACAAATGACCGGCTAGTGACATGACTAAGAAAACTTTGTTATATATGTTGTGTACACGCTTTTACAAAAAAGGTAAAGTTTAATAGCAAGCTTCTTATCTACATCGTGATATGAAATTTCAACTCTTATAAATCTGTTGTAACTTTTTTACCTCCCACGTAATGAACCTGCCCCCCAAGTTGATGATCACTTTTCTGGGGAAAAAATAAATAAAGATAAAATATAAAAAATGTGGGTTCATTATGCGAGGAAACACGATAATTTGCAACACTGGCACTTCTGCAATTTCTTACGAGAGGAAGGCTCTGACACTCGCAAGTGAAAGCAACAACTGTCAACATGTCAAGCAGAGAAACAAGAGGAAAGCAGTGCTCACCAAATTCGCCACAGTAGACACATTTCTGATCGGGCAGTGTCGCAAGGTCGCGGGCAATCACAGTGCGCGTCTGCTCTCCACTAGCATTGCCTGTGATGACGACCTGCAAATTCTTTTCAACAAGACCACTGTCACCGCTCGGAAATGATCGGCAGGTCTTAAAGGAGTCATCTGACGAGCTGCTGCTGCTGCTGCATCGACTACTGCAACCGCTACTGCTGCTACTGCTGCTGCTGCTGCTACTGTAGACACGCCGCTCGCCAGGGCGGGAGCCCACATCTACACGAATACTTTTCAACTGCAAAGTGCAGAAAGGAAACCCCGTAGAGCAATCAAGACAGCAAAATGCACTATATTGGCAAAAATATATTCGGCATATATATGCATTTTTTCATTCCTGTAAAGCACATCCTAAAAATTAATCAGGACCTATGCTGGTTTTTATAAAGTTTGTCCAGAGCCTGAGCACATCTATTCATCCATAACTTGAATGTTTCCTAGACATGCCTACTTTACATCATAGCTTGGGGTTCTTTTGTTCAATGAAAGTTACTGTATGTCCCGTCATGGCTCGTTCAATTTGTCCTATGAAAGTACAAGCTTGCAAGAAGACAATCTCAAGTAAAACGCAACTTTAGTAAGACTTAATGCAGCGTTTATAAAATTTTGTAATAAGCCAAATTGGTAAACTTAATAAAAAAATTCTGGAGAGTTGGCAGGTATACACTTCTGCGTTTCCCTTCAAATAGCCTCCACCCCTTTTTTTTCTTTAAGGTTAAGCTTCAAAACTGTCCCCTTACACTCCCTCCCAGTCTCTCTCCTTCCTCCATGAAGAAATGTGTTGCCACAATCTTGTAACAATATAAATTATGTTGGCTCTGATGGTAGGTCATTGCCCATACTGTAAATGTGATTCTGGTTTCATGTCCAACTCTAAAATGCAGGCAAACCCATTAACACAGAAGAAGTGGTGTGCTTTGAATTGGAGAAATATGGTAACTCCAGGAAATGTTTCCAGTGGCAATTCTAAGTGAAGCCTATTAATTAAAGCTGGTTCCTCACAAATACACCAAAGTAACTTACATCTTCAGGTGGAAAAGGCGAAGAAGAAATCCCTTTCCCTGCAACAGAAGATGTAATAAAATAAGCAAGTGAGCAAACGCAGCAATGTAACGCTTTCACAAGTGCATTATTTTATGCAAATTCAGAAGAACTGGGTTCCGGCAACAATTTGCACTTACGAAGCCACGCACCTAAGTACACACAGCAATACAAATGAACAACAGGAAAACAGCGCCATTTTCCCCTACCTCTGCCAGCACCTGGTGGAGGACTGATGTATGAAGGCACACCATATCTTTCCTCAATCCTCCGACGTACGTCATCCAGCTCTTCCTGTGTGAACGCAATAAACATGTGTGACACACAGGGTAAACATGACATAACCATAGTTGCACTGCTTTTACTGTTGCCTTAATCCACAGTTGGCATGTTTTGATTCTGTGAGATCCCAAACTAAATTATGTGCAATGACCCCAACCCCACTGGTGAATTCAGAGGAGGGAGGGCACTGGGGGAGTCAGTGCCCTCCAGACGCGCACCGTGATTGCCTGCGACCTTGCGACACTGCCCGATCAGAAGTGTGTCTACTGTGGCCTCTGCCAGGACATTAGCACTGCCACCCCCCACCCCCCCATTTGCCTTTCCCCCACCTCTACCAACTGAATACAGTACGTGGCTTCAAATTGCATTTAAAAAGCAATGGTTAAAAATGAAAACTATGATTATTACTGGAGTTTAAACACCACAAGTTTATTGTGCTACAAATGCTGAATTAAGCAACCAACAGCTCAGTTCTGCAAAGCAACCCCCACGACAACACTTACCTTCTTTTTAGCGTCAAACCTAAACCTGTCCGAGAGTGACATGCTGGCTATATTCACTTTCAAATGGAATGGAGGTTTCCCGTGGAATTTTGAAATTGCAGCAAGGGCTTCTCTTGTTGACCGGAAATCCACGAATCTACAAAAGAAAAGAACATTTTTTAACCCTGAAGCCTTCCACATCACTTTTCTTATTGACGAGTTCAATCTAGATACATGGGAAAGGAGAAATAGTTTTTCTTGGCAACCAGTGCACCACATTTGATGAAGTTTGTTACATTTAACAGAAAAAGGTAAAAACTAGTGATTGATGGTTGCGAATTTCTTCATTTAGGTCATCAAACTTTTATTTAAAAATTCATTACCTAAATAAAAATCTAAAAAAAAAATATGAAGTTTACAACTTTGTAACTCAGCAATGAAAAATGATATCACAATTGTCTAAATTGCACCTAATCGTACATCTAACGCTGACAACATTGATATATTATGCATAGCTTTCAAATAGACCACTCATTTGTGAGTTCAACTCTTGCAGAACACTTGTAAACAATGTAACAACTTCACGTTAAGACATAAATTGACATATCAAATTTGTCCACTTTGGATGCGCTAATGGATGGGGTTTACAGAACTGTAATATCTATTCTAGGAGCAGAGCTACAAAAGTGTAAACTTTATGCTTCAATATTTTTCAAGCTTACAAATTTTTGAAAACTCCAATGAAAAAAAGGCAGGCCCTAAATCGAAATTCCGGTTCCAACAATAACCAGAATTTAACTTTCTCTCTCAAATGCAACAAACTTCATTAATATCGCACCAGTGGTTATCTCAGAAAAGAGTTTCTGCATTTTACGTGAAATTTAATAGGCAGCGTCAAAGTTTCGCCCGAGCAAAAGCTTCCTTTAGGAGGAAGATTTAGTTCATGAGTTCCTGTCTAAGTACATCGGACTAGAGAAACAGTTTTTCTCGGCAACCATTACACTGATTTTTAAGGTATGCTGCACTTAAAAAGTAAGAAAATCTAGTAAATCTATAAAGTAGATTTTCAGGTCATGCTATCAGATGCACTTAGAAAATTTTAGAAGAAGTCTCCTATACATTGTAACAATGTCACGTACGCTACAAATTCATAAATCACATTTGTCCACTTAAGATACTCTTACGGATGCAATGTACAGAACTTAGATATGCGTTTCTAGTGCAGAGTTACAGATGTGTAAGCACTGTCCTTGAATTTTTTAGAACTTATCGTTTTTCAGCAATCTTTATAAAAACATAGGAAGTTCTAAATCAAAGTTTTACTTCAAAATGAAGGTTCACAGAACACATGATAGGTGCAAAGAAATGCAAGCTCAGTGATGGAAAAATCCAGGCTTAGCGAGAACAGTCTCCAGCTCGCGCCTCTTGCATGGTTTTGGCAATGCGGCTTCGGAGAGTGCATCTTCTTCGCTAAGCATGCATTTTCTCCACTACTTTACTTCCTATAGTTGCTAGAATATAACTTTGTTTCTCAAACGCAACAAATTTCATTCAAATCAGTCCAGCCACTGTCGAATGGAAGCACTTCTGCATTTTACATGCACTTGCATAGAAAAGTTAGAGTTTGCCCCCTGAACTAAAGCTTTGTCTTAAAGGCCAACTGCAAAGAAATTTTGGACTATATAAAAAGCATAGTTTAAGATAATATAGATATAGAGCAGCCTATAATATAGATAATATAGGTATTGTGTACATAATATCCATGAACACAGGATAAATACATGAACCTGGGGATGCAGCACCTCTGAAAATATCCCAACACTGAAAGGGTTAAGGGAGTAACCGCAACAACACGATAAAGAAAATGGCACAAGCACAAGAAGAGATGAAGTGCAAAAAGGTATGAACTTCAGCTGGTTGGTATCCCGAAATATGGCAAATAGAAGAGTACAGGAGTGGCACCCCTAGTTCTGTCCTCTCTCTTTCTTCTAACGTACTTGGTACATTTATTTCCATCGTGAAAGGCTATCTTTAAGCTAAACAGAAGCAAGCCAGTACTCACCCGACTGTCTTGTCTGGGTATTCTGGCTTTGGCTGGAGTTTCTGAGCACCAAGCACTTTCCCACAGCCAGAAAACAAATTCCTAAGACCAGCCTGAAATCAACATTTTCTGCACATCAATACAAAATGCACTTGCCTCGATGTTCAGCATATTTTTTCGTTCATACTAAACAATGAAAATACTGTTACGTGGATGTTGCCCCACCCCCCACCCCCCTTCTTCCTTCCTCTCCTTTTATCCTTCCATAACAGCTCTCCCGGGTGCTGAAGCGCTGTCTCAAAGAATTGCGAGCAAAGTATGGCTTCAGCCACGTAACGTGCAAGATGTCAACAGGCGTCGGACTTGAGCATGAATCAAACTGTAACAGCAAAATTTGGAACTGACGTCGTTAACTTGACGTAGGACTTCATAAGGCCCTGTGTAGCGACAGAGAAGCTTCTGGGAAAGGCCAACCCGACAACATGATGACAAAAGGAGCACCCAAGCACCTAGGACGAACTTAACATCCCGATGGCACGGGTCATAACAATCTTTTTGTATATGCTGCGAGGCTAATAAACGAAATCGGGTGACTTGATGCACCATGCAAGCGTGATCGATGACTTCACAAGCATACTCAATTGGAACACTGGGCACAGAAGGGAGGATGATGTCAAACGGCAATGTGGCGTCACAATCGTACAAAGATAAAAGGGTGAATATCCTGCAGTGTCATGTCGGGATGAGTTATACGCGAATGTCACGTAGGCCAGCATGGCGTCGCAGTCGCGGTGATCGTTAAAGAAGTACATTGACGGCATATTTTATATGAGTGTTCGGTTGAGACATTCCGTAAGATCGTTCGTTTCTGGGTGGTAGACAGTGGACAACTTGTGCTCGCTCAGTGGCACAAGAGAGGAGGAGGTCGTCGACAACTCGAGACAAGAACGAGTGGCCACGGTCTAAGTAACTGTTCGTTTCTGGGTGGTAGACAGTGGACAACTTGTGCTCGCTCAGTGGCACAAGAGAGGAGGAGGTCGTCGACAACTCGAGACAAGAACGAGTGGCCACGGTCTAAGTAACTGTCGAGGTGCACTGTGGTGGAGAATGACGTCGTGAAGGAGAAAATCCGCGACGTCTGTTGTGCAACTAGTCGGCAACGCCTTTGTGATTGCGTAGCGTATCGTGTAATCAGTAGCGACGGTGATCCATTTATTCCCTCTAGTCGTCGGAAAAGGGTCAAGCAGGTCAAGGCCTATGCAAAAGAAAGGTTCAGGTGGAACTTCCAATTGGATGGAGTCGTCTGACAGGTGGCAGGGGAGGTTTCTTCCAGCGCTGACACAATTCGCAAGTTGCGACATGATGCACAGAGCGGTAGAGACCCGGCCAGAAGAACCGGTGTCGTATGCAGTCGTATGTACGTCCCGCCGTTGGTGCATCATGAAGTTGTTCGAGAGCAACGGATCCCAGATGACGAGGAAAGGCAAGGAGGAACTCAGGGCAGACAGGGTTTATATTGCGGCGGTAGAGAATGCCATCGTGCAGCAGGAACATACAGCACATGCCGTTGGTGCTGCCAGATTGCACTCCAGTGATGATGGACTGTAAGGATTCGTCGCATTATTGTTCAGCATGCATGTCGGTCATGTCAGTAAAAGCCATCACGCAGGTTACCAGATCATGTGCAGCAGGATCAGGAGTATCCACAGTGTGACGAGAGAGGCAGCCAGCGTCCTTGTGGAGGCGTCCAGAGTTGTAATTGACAATAAATGAAAATTCCTCGAGCCACAAAGCCCAGCGACCAAGCCTTCCTGTCGGGTCCCGGAGGGAAGACAGCCAGCAGAGTGCATAGTGGTCTGTAGCGACCGAAAACGTGCAGCCATACAAATATGGCCGGAACTTGGTGACAGCCCAAACTAAAGCCAAGCACTCCCGCTCGGTGATGGAGTAACTGCTCTCAGAAGGTGACAGCAGGTGACTGGCGTAAGCTATCACGCGCTACGTATCATTCTGTTCGGTGAGGACAGCGCAATGCGCCGATATTGTGGCCACTTGCGTCAGTGTGGACTTAGGTCGATGGAGCTGGATTAAAGTGGGCAAGTATGGGAGGGGTGGTCAGAAACCCGATGAGAGCGGCGAACACGTGAGCCTGCTCCGGGCCCCATGAGAATGGCATGTTCTTTAGAAGATCTGTCAAAGGCCGAGTAACGTCGCCGAAGTCTTTGACAAAACGGCGAAAGTACGAACACAGGCTGACAAAGCAGCGCATGTCAGAAGCAGAACGTGGCACAAGGAAACTACGAACGGTGTTAACTTTTTCCAGATCTGGTTGTACACCAGATAGATGCGTCAACAAGGTGTCCCAACACGGTAATCTAACAGTGCCCGAATTTACATTCCGTGGAGTTCAGTTGGAGGCCGGCTTTTCAGAAGACCTCAACAATGGGAGCGAGTCAAGTAAGGTGGCTGCTGAACGTGGGAGAAAAAACAATAACGGCATCAAGGTAACAAAGACAGGTGGTCCATTTGTAGCCTCGCAGAAGAGAGTCCATCATACGTTCAAATGTCGCAGGAGCATTGCATAGACCAAAGGGCATGACTTTGAACTGATATAAACCATCCAGCGTGATGAAGGCCATCTTGTCGTGGTCCATTTCATGAACTGAAATCTGCCAGTAGCTGAATCGAAGATTGATGGACAAGAAGTATTTAGCTTCGTGCAAGCAGTCCAAGGCGTCATCGGTGCGTGGTAGTGGGTAGACGTCTTTTCTCGTGATCTTGTTTAAGCGGCGATAATCAACGCAAAAACGCCAGGTACCATCTTTTCTTCTTTTTTTTTTTCACGAGGACAACAGGCGAAGCCAAAGGGCTCTCTGATGGTTCAATGATCCATTTGCGGAGCATTTTGTCTGCTTCTGATTGAATGACTCGATGTTCAGCATGCAATACACAATAGGGACGACGACAAATACGGTTTGTGCTTCCAGTGTTTATACAGTGGTGAACAACAGATGTTTAGCCTAAAGGCCTGCCCCCGAAATCAAAGATGTCACTGCACGATTCAAGCAGGAGACATATGTCCATTGCGTGTGCGGTCCAATCATTTTCCTAAAGTCATTCGTTAAGGAACCAGAGCTGTGAGCTGCAACTGGCGCTAATAAACCACCCTCTGCATTCAGACTCTCAACGTCAAATTTGGAACTACTAGAAACACTGGCCAGGAAGATGCCGGCCGGAATCACTTGAGGGCACAGGCTGAAATTCAGAAGCGGCAGAACGACGTCATTATTAGTAACCGTGACCAGCAACATTCCGGTTCAAAAGCACGTCGACGTTGGGGCGAAGCACATATTCACCGTTAGGAGCCTGTGGCTGGGCGGTCAACGTGACATAAGTAACTGCCTCGGGTGACAGACTCACATCGTGAAGCAAGCACAAGTGCGGTGGGGCGGTGCTCGGAGCATCGGCGAGTTAAGGTAGTTCCAACTGAAGAACGCCGGTTGCGCAGTCGATGAGAGCAGAATGATTTGATAAAAAGTCCAACCCAAGGATAACGTTGTGAGGGCAGTTGTCGATCACAGCAAAGAGAACAGAAGTAGGGCAGCCAGCTATACCTAAACGCGCAGTACACTTTCCGAGAACAACCAGCACACCCCCGTCAGCCACATGAAGCACTCTGGCAGCTGCTGAGGTGAGGACCTTCTTTAAACGCCTACACAGGCTAGCACTCATCATAGATACGTGGACTCCAGTGTCGACGAATGCTTGGACAGGTATGCCGTCTATTTTAACGTCAATTACACTTCTCTTTGTGGGCACAGACAGAGAATTTGCTGCAGCAGTAGGCAATGCAGCACCACCTCTGAGGGCTGCATTTCTTAGTTCTCCGAACGGGTGCGGCCAAAAGCCACAGGGGACGAAAGGCGACGTCGCTGCGGCGAATGAGAAGATGGGTGACGTGTTTGCGGTGAACGAGACTGGTGTCCGCGCGGTGATGGCGAGCGACTGTACCATGTGTTCTTAGCAGAGTTGTCTGCGCTGTTAGACTCGGCGGTGGGCAAAACATTGCGGGCATTTCCATAAAAACGGCTCAGGTTGGTCGGCGTGCGAGGTGTTGAGGGCCACGAGTTGCGACAGTATCGGGCGACATGACCAATGCGACAGGTGAAACATATTGGCTGGTCGTCCACAGTTGTCCACTGAGTCAGGTTGTGATAACGCGGAGAGAAGCGTAGGGGTGGAGCGAAAATAGTAGAAGGGCGTTCGTTAGCTCTGGGGTTGGCGACAACACAGACAGAATGTAAACCAATGTTTTCAAGCTCCTGGCGAATGATGGCTTGTACGAAAGGAATTGAAAAAGGGGTAGTATCAGGGCTACGTGAACTGAAACTGCGGGTGCCATTGCATCCAGTTCACGTCAAACTATTCGCACCACGTCCTCTGATGGCGGCGCATGCTGTTGTGCGGGTGGATCTTTGCAAGTCAATGTTGCGGCAGTATTGGGAAGTCTGGCGAATGGTTGCAAGACTCGTCGGCTTTTGGCCTGCGCGAATTGTCGGCACTTTTTGATGATAGTATCAATTGTCGAGCAGCTTTTACGTATGAGCATCGTCAACAATGCCCTTCAGCACATGCCCGCCCTTCTCAGTTTCTGTCATGTCGTGATCGGCTTTACGACGAAGTGCCAGCACATCCTGGATGTACGAGAGATAGGACTCTATGAGGATTGGGCACGGGAGGCCAGTTCCTGCTTTGCGGCAATTTTACAGCCGCCTTGTTTACCAAACAACTCTGTCAATTTCTCTTTGCATTGGTCCCAGCTCGTTAGCTCCTCTTCGTGGTTTTCGTACCTCACCTTTGCCATGCCTCTTATTAAGTAGAACAACATGTTAGCTAGCATGAGCGTAGGGTCCCACCTGTTGATTCCACTCAAGCGTTCGTACATCGCCACCCACTCCTCAATGTCGGCGCCATCGGTCCCGCAGAAAGTTCCAGGGTCCCTGGGTTGCACAACCACAACCGAAGGAGGACAGCGACATAGCTGGCAACAGTGGCATTGGAGGCGGCAACGACATTGATCCCGCATGCTCACAGTCATTCAAGATGGGGATGGAGATGCGACATCCACTGCGGAGCTCTGTTTCCAGCCGTAGTACCCAGCACCTTTCACCAATATGTTACAGGGATGTTCGGAGTATAGAAAGACTGTATTTACAGTATATACACAAGCAGAGTCAGTGTAGTTAAAGATGTCTGACCAGCAACAACACACTGCAGCCAGCATCTCGCGATCCTTCTTCTTCCTACCTCTTCTTTTATCCTTCCGCAACAATACATTGCTAAATACAATTTGTTCATCCACAAAGTCAGGTTTACACAAACTTCAATTATTACCACAGGAGTCGGCTATTCCAAATACAGTCTATGCTCATTACAACGGACCCACATACAACAGACTCGGATATAACGAGCCATATTTCAGCCTTAGTTTGTTCTGCCTATTATATTAATGCAACGAACTTCACTTTCAACGGACCACACTACAATGAACTATTGGCTACAGCGGCCGAAATTAGCCGCAATTTTTGTCAAAACCGGGCATATAAAACGAATTTTTGCCGTGTCGACAAGGGCTGGCAACTGATTTGCGAGGGTCAGCCAAAGACCACGACTCGACATATTGCACGCGAAGGAGGGAGGAAAGCGGGGTGGAAGCACACTGTCTTTCACGCTCAAGGCACGGGGGGAGGCGAGTGTGGTCACGTGGACTCCGTACCTTGAAAGCGATCTGCGATGTGGACAAAGTGCTCACCCGTGCGGGTGCCGTATCAGAACAAAGTGCGCGGCTCCGCGGTGCTCGTCTTCAAAGCGATCTGCAATGTGGACACAGTGTGCCCAGTGCCAGTAGCTTTGTATGTGCTGTACTTTCTACGTTTAGTGAGACAGCATGAAGGTAAATTTGTTCACTGCTGCCGCCGCGCTTATCTTGCTTAATTTGTTATCGCAATTGATGCTTTACCTTTCGGGCAAAACTGTGACTTTTTTGTTCGTTTTTTACTTTGGACGTTTGTCACTCACTCTTTGCAATAAAGTTGTTAGACATCACAATGAAAGTTTCGGAAGTGAGGCGTGTCGGATATTCCGGACTTCGGATAAAACAAAAGTTTTTGTCAGATTATCAGGATCCGTTCTAACGAGAGTCTACTGTATATGTAACTGTGCCATGTTGCTTACCATGGTCCATCCCTGCCTTACACTACTATGAATTAACATTACTATGCCTCGATTTTCTATTGACCAATTCGGATAATTCAAACAAGTACAAGCAGCCACAAAGAGCATGAATTACCACATATTGGACAAATTTTATCTTACTCTCAAAGGCCCCTTAGATTCTAAGTTCCCATAGATAAAACATTTCTTTGTTCATCTGTATTGTGTATAGTCAACGACCAATTTTCCGGACGCCTTCGCCGCACTGTCATGGTGCCTAATAGAGTCAATGTAGAAGGACGTATGAAATTTCGGAGGCAAAAACCCTTCACCGTCTGATTTTCCAGACTTTTGGCGATGACTGCAGGTCTAAAACGGCACTGATTGAAGCCACCATTGCTGCCATTTTGATTATCTCGCCACCTCAAACAGGCCCTCTCGCACGAAGATCTGCTGACAGCATTAGCCACTGCGGCGGCAACGCTAGGCCTAGCTACTTCAATGTTCGCTACCAAGCTTCTTGCTATTCGGTGCCACCATGGAGGAAGGAAAGCATAGGAGAGGCCCCGGCCAGCACGGACATATTGAAGAAAGTGTGGCGGAAGTCGCACGCTGTTTTTCGCCAAGGACCACTGGGACTGGTACCTTGAACATCAACGTTGCCTTAGCAACCACTCTCCTGAAGCTGTCGCTACTGCTGTAGGCCTGTGAAAAGTGAGGTAGGTTTTTTCGGCCCGTGTCTCTCTCGCAGCAGATTCCGTTCGCAAGACAATGTGACTGTGGAGCGCGGTGTGTAAGCTTGAAAGTTGTGTTTCGGGTCTATGAGTGCGAGTGTCAGCCAGGAACAAAGACACTCAAGTAATCACGGCATGGGTCTTCATCGTCTTCTTCAATGCGCCACGGAAAAGCACAGGAGCACGTCTGCATCACTAAAACTATTACAGAAGTTTCGTAGGCTCTGTTCTGATGCACGTCAGCAGCACGCATTACCGGTAGCTCATAGCAGTGCAAGTTCAAAGCTCCTGCCTATCTGCCTTGGCGAGCTGATTGCTGGTGCAACGGCAGATGCCACATCAACATGGCTGCATTTCTGGCTTCAAAAACATGACGTCAAGGTCTGTGCTATTTTGTTTCTTCCCTCCATGGATGTCATGTTTTTCATTAAAACAATTTGCCCCTGTTAGCAATGGCACCAACTCCATGTTTGTAATCCTCGCCAATGGCTTCGAAGCTCGGAAAGCACATAATGCACATAAGCACATAAAGCACATAAGCACATAATGCACATAAAGCTCGGAAAGCATTGCATAATGGCAGGTTCGAAAAGTCAGCCTCGCCTCAATACAGCATTGTTACACGGTGAAGCATACACAAAGTATTGCACTGACGCATACCAAAAGTTGGCAGAGGCAATTGTCACGGGACACAGTATGTATTCGTTAATTATACATGCGTGCACCCGCTGCTTCCTGTCACAGTACAAGCACCAATAAGCCTAATAAGTCTACCGGCCGACCTTCAGAGCTATTTAGGACATGCCTGCGGTCTGACTTTTTCACGACCCCTAGAGAGGCTGATAAATCGAAGGTCAACTGTACCCCATAGAGGTGTCTAGTAAATCACTCCTCCCAAATTGATGTACTTTTACAGGTTTCCTTTACCAATCTGATCAAAAATTCATACCTGCTAACTTGTGAACTTTATAATTAAAAAAAAAAAAAGGCTCCACAGACACAACAGGAGGGGAAGGGGGGGTAGCGTGCATTTCCTTTCAGTTTGATATGTGTGCACGCCTTTTGTTGGATACATACACACTTTAATATGTGTGTTATTCGTCTAACATTTTTATAACATGGTTATTTTACATTAAATCTATTATTAAAGATGACTTCCCTTTAAACACAGCACACAATTAGCAGCAAACTTGGAACAGCAGAGATTGACAACACTTGTTTTAAGACCAGCTACCTTTTCAGTGACTGCTGGTGCCAATTTAGTCTGCTGAACAAACTTGCTCAAAGCTGGTTCCCCCCTATGGTAAAGCGTCTAGCGCTGCTACAAGAGGGTGGCCACAATTATCAATATTTCTTTTTTCCTGGCATTTCGTTCAATTTTGCTCCACCCCATGTTTAAACTTTAAAGTATTTTCATGAAAAGAATTTCTTTTTCGCAAAACATTTGCAGACCGAGCCTGAATAACCTTATGAAAGTTCTGAAAGATTTACGTAAAATTTACGAGAAATTCAGAAGACTTTGCAAGTATGAAAATCTACTGGCTGAAAAAGTGCCAAACTCTCCTCCTTGTCTGAAGCCATGCAACCACCATGACTAGAGCTTTCCTGTCAAGTGCTCATATTTATGAATGAAAAGTAATCTGTTAGAAGAGTTTTCTGGCTGAAAGAAAGCACTCCGAAGAAGCAAACTAACAATTTTTTAAAGCTGTCCCTTTCCCAAGGCCGAATTCCCTGATGCAGTATTGACTTTTTCCCTTCAAATTTCCATGGTTTTTTTCCCAGTGCTTAGTATTTCCCAAACCATTCCTGGCTTTCCTTGTTTCCCAGGCCGCTATGCCAGTGCATTAAGACGCCTTGGCACAGGAGGAGGCAGAAGAGGCTTAAAGCTGTGTTACATGATTGCATAACCCTAATTATGGAGCTGACAGACAATGAAGCCAAGGAAATTCATTTTCATTTATATCATTCCTACATTTTAGTATTAACTTCTAATAATTTTCCCTGTGCTTTCCTTAGCTTCATGATTACGGTTGCGACTAAAAAACCGGGCCCCTCCATTCTCCTTCCTCTCATTCAAGTTTAAGTCACTCCAGGCATTCATCAGCAAACAGAATGTGCATTGTCTAGTCTACCCAGTCAGAACATGAACAAACAATGCACTAAGCAATGCAAAGCAAACTTTACATGCACCGTATTTGCTCACCTCAGTTACCTCCACAGGTAGATTTTTGACACACAATGTCCTCGATCTGACAACCTCAGCTTCTCTGAAAACAGAGAGCAAGGCATCACTCATTAGTGGTCATAACAAATTTGTGGTATCCACATAAAAACATCACTGTTTCTTTATTTAAATGAAATTTACGTAAGGAGATGTTGTCAAGGCTCGTAGAGGCACCAGCCACTCCGACATGCAATAAAATAAATGAACACTCAAAAACGAACTCCTGCGAGTAGCTCTTAAGTTGTGACACAAAATCTACTAGCGCATAACTCAAGTTCAACAAGCGCAATGCAATGCGTGTTAAAGCAAACAAAAAACACACTATGAAAACAAGGCATACACCATAATATAAGAACATACATGGTCACATATCTGGAATCTATGCAGCCACAAGTGTGGCAAATGTCCATGTACATGTCTGAATTAATGTACGTAAAACTCTTTAATAAGTTCTACATCAACAAAACTATTTCATATTTCCACATTATTCCACAATGCCCGTTTCATCAAGAAACTACAAATGCACATACCACCCATATTTGGAATGTTGCTCTTGGGCACATACCCCAGAGTTTTTTCCACAACTTTCTCCGTTAGTAATGACAGATATGTCACCATAAAGTGATCATCAGTGATCATCAAGAAGGGTGACAAGGTTGCTCCATCAGGCAAGATCACCAAAGTGTGCTGTTACATGGCTAGGGTTCAGCGTTTTCAGTTTAAAGGAACACTAAAGGTAAATATTAAGTCGACGTGGACTGTTTAAATATCATTCCAGAAACATCACAAGGCTTGTTTCACGCCAAGATTTAGTTTACAAGAAAATTGCATCTGAAGGGTCCGAATGCCTTTTTCGAAATTCAAATCTCCCGCCACCTAACCGGGGGAGCGGTGACGTTGCATACGCGTTCACCGCCCTTTGCTGCTGTCGGCTAGTAAAGCCCCGCCCGACAGGCGGCGCTACCAAGCCAACGCAGTGGTGGGTTCACCGCTGCAGCTGCTTTTTGGTCAAGTGGCGTAGACTGTCTGGGCATCCTGCGACATTATATGGAAGTTGAATTCTCTGCCACTTGCAGCTTGTGCAAGTTTCACAAGCCAGCAAAACCAGCAAAGCACTAGGCGATGACGAAACTAGTAAAACGCGACAGCGTGGGCTGCGCGGAGTCGAGCGGAAATGAAACCTTTCGACCACCCGGGGCGTTGTCAAGGGTAATTTCAATGAGTCCTTTTTCTAAAAAATAAAATAGAATGGGACAAGTAGCATTTTATTTCGTCCTATAATACAAGGGTGTTTTTTGCAACAAATGGTGGAGTTCTAGTGACAGAATTTAACTGAGGAGTGCTTGCGTCATCGGGCAAGTGCTTGAATGTCCCGGGGAAGTCTCTAACCATGTCCTGCATTTACCTTAATTTCTCTATTATTAAGGCTCTGTTTGCGATAATATTGACGCCTTAGAGATTCTCGAGTACTAATCTATCACTTTAACTTGACTTAATATTTGCCTTTGGTGTCCCTTTAAAAAAAAAAAAAATAAGCGAATAAATAAAAATGGAAGAAATAGTACACCCCACCCCTCTTTTTTTTTTTTTATGGGAGTTTGGTTTTACTCAAAACAGGCTATTGAAAGCAAATATGCCAATGAGCTAAGACAGTGATCACGTTGCAATTGCAGACATGCACTCCGATGCAAGGAGCCTGGGCCAAGTCAAAGCCCCGGTAGCCCAGGAAATCTACTTGTTTCTTTATTTGGACCCATTTTGCCTTTCGCTAGAATGAAATCCAGAAACTTGTAGGGGGTAGACTAAGGGGTCGGGAGGCCTTGGCTGTGCTCTATGCAGTCTTTGCGTGCAGTGGTTGAACTGGAAAAGTTTGATGTTGGGTCATACCTACTTTCTCTTTTCTGTTCTATATTATTCATTGGACCTCTATACCCACATAACACAAATAAAGTCTCATTCTATTAGTGCTCAAATATCACATGCATTCTCCTAATTCCTGCACAGTGACATCGTCATATGGCATACCGACAGCTATCAAACCTTGTTATTCGGTGGTTTGGATATAAATAGAGCATTGAAAAGTGGGATGTGCACTTGCATAGCCTGTTTCAGCTTCAAAAAATCTGTGAACCAGATATTGACAAAAAATCCACATTGTTGGTGGAAATAAAAATTGAAAAAAAAAAAATGCTACACTGTAGCCATGGCAAACCTCAGTGCATCTGTTGTGCCCACAAAGAATTCTAAAATTCTTCTGAATGCATATGTGTCGGTGTATTTACGCGCAGGCAATTTTTTCTGAATGTGCACTTCATACAGGTGTATTTGCATCTTACTGATGTATTTGCAGGAGTGAAGCATCTCATGATAAATGCACGTCTTGTGCTGGTGCTTTTGCCACTTTCTTGCACACACACTAGACAAGCTGGTTGTCACATCAGCAAAGTAACAGCAAAAAATGACTGTTGTAAACACTGTATGGCTTGTGTTCATGTCATGATGGACACCATGTTGAAGCCTAACTGCTACCTGACTTCACTTTGGCTAAATCGGCTATAGATGAGCAGTATATGCTACCGAAATAATCTTGGTAGAGCTGGCAAATGTATTAATCAGCAGCCGTTGAATAGCACCTCAGCAGACGACGTGTGCAGCTGGCAGTTTGCTAAAATAATGTAATTCCTAGTATGTCACCTCCAAAATTATTTTGTGAGCTGTGCAGCAGTGGACGTTGTTGGATGTTTCGGTTTCATTATAAAAAAAATTTTTACTTTCGTGAGCTTTCTGTAGCTCCCCACCCCCACCCCCAGTCGTATTTCAAGTGCATAATTTTTCACGAAGGCTGCTGTCTACTATATGTCTACTATATGAAGTTAGGACTTCTTGTGCCGTCAAAAATGTTGTTGCAGTTAGCCTTTAAGAGCACTAATAGCAAAGCGAACAGCTCTACTTCTAGTCAATTGACTCATTTTGAGCAAAATTATGAAATATTCAAAAGTGCAAACACAAAGAAGCAAAAACCTGCACTGTAGCTGTAGATTTGCGAAGAAAGAAAACTAGCCAATGGGTCGATGGAAATTTTTTTATATCCACGATGTCACGTATAACCAGTGTATTCTTGCCCGCATGGCTAAAGTCAAATTTTATAAGCTTCAACAAGAGTTCACTAGCATGTGGGTGCTCCCCCTGCACATCTCAAAGCAGAAGAAATGCTTCGCTCCCACTTTGTATGCAGTCACAATAATGCTGCCACAGAAGTTTACTCAGTTCCAGGTACTACACAATTTTGGTAGGGAGAGTAGCATAGCAACAAGGACAAACAAGTATAAAGCAATGCCTTCTGCTTTGGGCCTCAGTTCAATTACCATGGCAGTCTATTGAAACCACCTGTAAAGGCAGTTTCCATTCTCACATGCCATGATCTCTCCTACAAAATGTTGCAGCTAAATAACTACTTTTAGCTGTAACTGTAGCGATAACTGCAGCATTTGTAGCGACTGGGAAGTGGCATGCGTCAATGCCGTCACACGTAGCAATTTTCTCTCTGAGCAGAGCTCATATCAGTTGCATAAATTAATCAAAGTATGCCGATCCTGAAGAGCCCTCCTTCGTCATGTCATCAACTCAACCCTGCACGCCAAGGCAAACAGTGCATACAATCCATAGCATGGTCGAAAACAGGCCACTGGCTCATCACTATCCCCACAATGCCAGTCGCTTATCGAAGGAAAATAAGTGGTGCCAAACCACAGTAGAACACAAATTGACACAAAGTTCTTGTCCCCATAATTTCACACTGTTCATATTCCTTTGATAAGCCCTCGCACAGTGGGTATAGTGAAATGCGCTAGGTGGTGGTCAAGTGACAGGAACTGACACTGCATGCAGCCTATGCATAAACATGACAAAGGGGCCTAGTTAAGCATGCTGCCATAGTCATGGCAGGGTTTTTTTCTTTTCTTTAGGTGTTTTTTAAAACTGGCTGGGAAAGCAGTGTACTGTGATCACTTGTACACTAAAGTGGTCATGGCTTTTTCTTTTTTAGTAATAATGCACTCGGTCCCCTGAAGATAAGGCCTAAAAATAATGTTTTTTACATGTTACTGTGCATAGCTTTACTCGTCCAAAGTGCAAGATAGTTATCATTTGTGCAACTGAGACTAGACTACGCCGCTTGGTCTAAAACATGACAGAAGAGTTGTTCAAGGCAAGCGCTGCAATCACTGCACTGTACTTGGAACTACAAACAACAAAGTTGGCAATTTCATTACTCAGAAAACGCTGGCAAGCACTCAAGTGGCAGGTTGACCCCAGGGCCTTGGTTGTAACTGTTGAAAGAGACGGAGAAATACTCCTCACTCAGTGGGTCCCAATCGTCCAAAGTACTTAAATCACCGGACATTACGCACCTGAAATAAAAGGCACGCTCGTTGTAACGAAAACAGTGCGGGTAATGCTAAGTCAAAATTTGTTAACAGACTGAAATTCTACTCAAATTACTTGCTGTCAGCAACTTCCTTCAATTAAGTCCTTCTTACGCTAAATACTAGGACGGCAGTCCTACTGGCTACAACGCCTTCGTGGGGGGTGCAGGCTTCTCAATTATTCGTATCGCACACCCGCAATGATCAAGAAAGTTGCACAGCGAACTAAGTCCAACGATAAACTTCAGGAACGTATTTCATGTGATTTCTGGCAAACCGCATAGCACGCCAAACACGGGTCTCAATCGAGCAGTAAACAAAGCAGTGGGAAAGCTGCGGCTACTCGGCGTCAATGAGACGCTCTCATTGCAGATGTCCTTATTGATTTAACTGCACGCTGCCAGGCCCCGTTTTACACTCTACATGATTGCCTGACCCCGATTCGTGGCATTCAAAGCTTTCACGCGTGCATATGCACTACATTGCTATCAAGAGACTTTATGAACCATTACAGCAACGCAGCCGCGATTTGTAAACTCGGCGCCGCTTCGACAAACGCTACGAAACGCGCCGACCACCGGCGGATTATTAAACTGGACATTAGTATCCGCTCACACGATGCTTTCGGGGTTAAATTCGCGATTGCTAACGGTGTGCTACAACGTTACGACATCCCAACGCGGTTTCTGCACGACCAATTTAGGTATGGAGTCGCGACACAATCAACACCGACTTGTTTCTACTGAAGCACGACATCGAAAATTAAACGGTTCATTGTGCTTACAACTGCAACACTACCATTATGTCCTAATATGAGCTCTTGAAATATCCGGATGCAGAGGCAAATCGCAAATTTTGTGCAGGATTACTGAGGCGCACACGGGCAGGTGATCGTGCTGTCACACAAAGCACGTGCTTTCGTGCCTGCAATAAGCAGGTAAAAGCGCACGAAAATGTCGCATTCGTAATTATTCGCAAATGGCATGGCATGCCGAAAACAAACCTCATCGGCGGTTACTAAAAAAGCGCTTACCACAAAGAGTTCCTGCAGGAACGCACGCATGCTCTGTCAAACGCATGAAGTCTGGGTCAAAAACATGCGCGGAGTCCTCGAAGTTTTAGCGTTCTAGCAGATACGACAGGCGAAAGCAATGTAGAAGCAAAAGCATTGGTAGAAGCACGGAGGAAGGCAGCGCCAGCAGCGCGCAAGCGGAATACACGCACCACTGGAGCACAGAGCTACAAGCAGAATGGCGCGATAGAAATGGTAAGCAGCGCCATGGCACCTGCTAGATATCGAGTGGTCGCGTGGCATGGTAATATGCAGCTTTACGTTTGCTTCCGTTTTCTTTTCTCATTATCATTACCAAACCTTTTAATCTGAAGCTCCGTAGCATAAACTAGCACAACATCAAATTATCTGTCTCTGCTGGGGCTACGGAAACTGGGAAGTTTCACTTCAAACTGGCTCTCATCACCTGGTGCAAATTTTACCAAAGTTTCACGCAAATATTTTTGTGTGTGTTCGAAACTCTATGGCCCTACACTCTTAGGCAAAGTTACACCCTTTGGCTTGCCCCTTCTGCCACAGAACAATAATCGTTATCTGCCTTGATGCGTTTCCTTTCTTTAACGCTGCGAGCCCGGAACTTTCCAGTAACGAACGGCACGCGCGTTATCAGCATAGAACAGTTTACACCCTTTGGAGTGCCCCTTCAGATAACGCGCGTGCCGTTCGTTACTGGAAAGTTCCGGGCTCGCAGCGTTAAAGAAAGGAAACGCATCAAGGCAGATAGCGATTATTGTTGTGTGGCAGAAGGGGCAACCCAAGCAACCTTGGCCAACTGCCGCTGCTTGGCCGATCGTCGGGAAATGATCGTCAAACGACTATATTGGCCAGCGAAGGTTGGCGAGAGGTCGGTATGACAACGGCCGCCGCCTTTACCGGCGGGCAGTCGGCAGAGGGCGTCTTGCCAACCTCTCTGTCAGACTGACTCCCGACCCGCCAGTTGGTCGCCGGCTCGGTACGATGGCAACGCGTCGGACCAACGCCCGAGGCCGATGAGTAGCATAATTTAATTTTTATATCAATTCCTGTCTGTCGGTCTATACTTATAAAATTCTCACTAGGGAAATTTGTTATAGGTGAAGGTAATACATTGTTATGCTTACAGAATTTATACTTTTCGTGACTATTACATATATACACAGCTGCATTATAGCGCAATGCGTTCAGAAACAGCGATATATGTGTGTGGGACCGTTTTCTGAAGCAATATGAAACTCGTCGTACGCGTAAATATGTGAATTAACCTGCCATGCTTCTTTAAGGGAAATTCTCGGGATGCTTGCAAGGATTAGTTCTGTAAACATGCGGAATTTCACGTGGGCTGTGGTACATATTATGAATTTTCGCTAATTCTTTTTTACTGTAATTTAAACACTAAACTTCTAGAAATATTTGGGGTTTAACAAAGCAAACGCCACTAAATTAAACTTGTACCTACCGCCCTAAACATGGCCTCCGAGATGCCATCATAGAGCGCCGACGAATCTCTGGGGCGGAGCGCTGAAGCGGTTAGTGCGACCAGACATCGCATCGCTCTGTTAGCGCTGCCCTCGGCGCGCTGCCACGTTCGCTGCACTGCTACACCGTGCTCCCACAAGCGTCTCCTCTCCAGAAACGTCACCCCCCTCTTCCACCCGGACTCTCCGCCTCCGCGCCAAGAGCTGCAACACAGAGGCGCCTTCCCCACCCACTGCATTCAGCCACCACTAAAAAGAGACGCGTTTTACGATGCTTGGCATCTTTCTTTGCCTCCCTCAAGCTCCTTTATGCATCAACTAATAGCGCTTTCACTCGTGTGAACGACAAGTGCACCAGAACATACGTATGCTCAGCCTGAAGTTAACTTATGCGAATTATTACAGACTGTGGAGCTAGGAGTCCTTGCCCGGTACTGCCCGCTCAGCAGGCAGTACCGAGCGGTGATGCTTTCATTCCCAAACAGAAAAACTAATGCAGGCCTTGCTCCACAGTGAATTTTTTATATTTCATTTATCACGGCAAGACTATTCGTATCCTCCTCTTTTGGATATTTGACGTAAGGAAAGTGTCAGAAAACTAGTTAAACATCTATTTACTACAGCTGGCGCAGATATATTGTTTACTCAAAATGAATTGGTCAGATATGAATTCACAATTTAAAATTTCGGAAGAACATGCGCGACGAGGTGATAACACTGAACGCACGCTGAGCATTTGCCAAAAGGCGAACGCGAATTGTATTGAACCAAGAATAGAACTACGGTTAGGAAAATGCATATTATATGGAAACCGCTGGAAACAAAAAAACAGTGGCGCAAGAAAAAAAGAGGACTAGAAACAGAATGAGCCCTGTGTCCTCGTCTTTCACGCCATGATGTTTCCCATGAGCCAAATAGCCCAAGCAAACGTTATGCGACATACTAAGAATTAACTTCCCCTAATAAAAGTGCTGATGTCTTCATTTCGCAGGAGATGACTGGGGAGCGCCAGGGGTTTTCTGTTCCTGCTTTGCTACGTACGGGACTGTGAAACGTAAATGCATCAATAGTATAACTTCGGTGTTGCACCTACAGCAACACAATCTCGAAATCTTCTCAGCCAATCTTTTCTTCCTTTTAGTAGAAATGATTTGGCTGCTACGACGGCGCAATTCATCTGCTACGGCACCGAGTCCCACTACCCATTCTCTAAATTTTTGTTTCTTCTTTCAAGAAATGGTTTGCCAAAGGCTCGAGGATCCCTTTTTACGAGTGCGTCCCAGCAAGACTTTCTCTGTTGCACGCTTCTGCAGCAGCACTTCGCGCTCGCCCAGGTTTTCTCGCATAGTTTCCGCGTGGGCGATTTTCAAATAGCAATGCAAGGTTTTCCCTCATGGTGCGGGCTGCCGATTTGACACTCGGCACGCCGCTTTCCGGTTTTCCAGTTGGGCTGGCAAGCGCTCTGTTAGGCACTCATACATAACAGACAACTGTATCCTCGCAGTAAGCGCGTTTCTCTTCGGTGCAACAAAAAATACGTTCCTTCATAAAAAATCTAACACGTATGATTTCGGCTCATATGTATATCTACAGCACACCGACCTCTTAATGGAATAGTGCTTTATGTTCAGATTCATGATTTATCATTTGCTATGTGCCACTGGCTGCGCGCAATTCAGTCTAATCCTTCAGACTGAGCATGTGCCATCTTCTTCGGGTGATTCGTGACGGATGGCGCGGCGCTGCTCGAGACTGTGAAGCCTCCTTTCTTTTCGAACTCGCGCTGCTGCTTGAGGACGGAATGCTTTTCTCCGGAGCCTGAGGGGACGAAACTTGTTCTGGCCTTTTCTTTCTTTCTTTTTCAGCTTCTTCTTGGATCACTGGTAAAGAAAGTTGTGAGTTCGGCGGCAAGCGAACCGCCTGGTTTCCGCGACCCCGAATGTAAAGACGAACACAGCCCCCTCACTCCCCCCACCAACACGTCGCGCGAGAGCAGGCGGGGACCATTCATGCCGTGCAGGCGGCGATCATGTTACAGCGGGGCTGGGGAGAGGAGCGGGCTTCCTGCCGCCGAAACGCGCCGGCGCGCGTATACTACTCCTTGCCCCGCAAAACACACAGTGGAAAGTGCGTGATATATCCTAAGAATTTGAAAAGGCGATAGCGCAAGAAGACACGGATGGAGACGAGAGGACAAGGATGGGTGCTGAACTTCCAGAAACATTTATTGTGAATGAATCACGAATATATACATGCTGTCCGAGCCCGGTGTAATCATCTGCGCATTCGTAAATATGCCAACTATTTGTCTGACAGCGTGATGGATGCCATGTTGACACATCCCCATGCTTACACAGCTTTTTTTTCCTCTCCTCCATCGATGATGGAAATAAAGTTCAAGTTCACTTCTAGAAATCGGTTCAGATTCTGCGATTTCCCGTATAACACGAGTTTTACTCTTCTTAATAACGAAAGTGTTTACAAGGTCGGGCGAACAGTCCCTGCAAGTCAGACAATGACTTGCCAGAAAACCTTCGAAATCTTTTCCTTCACGCGGATTTTTTTACATTGTTTGCGTGCTTCCTTAACCTATCATTAACACATCTCCCAGTATGGCTAATGTACACTATTCCGCACCTTAAAAGAATTTCATAGACTACCCCTTATGCGCATTCAATAAAAGGCGGCCTGTGCTTTATGCCGCAGTCACGTTACTGGCTTGCTTCCGGGTCGGTCATTCTACAAAGCTTTTACAGCTTATGGGGAGCAGCGAGCACTCGTAACGCTGAGCCACCTTTTCCAAATTGTGGGATAGTGTGTGAACGTAAGGTATCACAGCTACATTCTGCCTACGCTGTGCGCGGGTTTCGCACGTTTGTGGCTTTGTGCGCATATTTCTCAGCAGGTTCCCTGCAGTATTCTTAGCAAAAAAAAAGCCCTCCTCCATTGCACCCTGTGAAAGTGGATGTACAACGAAACGATTGCCGACGTTAGACGACGTTACTCAGAAACCAACCACCACTAACACCACAAGCGACGTACGTAACGCGGGCACGCATGTATACGGAAGTGCAGCATACATGGCCCCCGCCAAGCGCAAGAGCCTTATGGAACTAAATGAATCTTTGAGGGTAAATTGTCAGAAAATGCATAAAATACAACTTAAGCACAAGCTTCAGACATGATAACTTCGGATTGCAAATCGAGTATGCGGGAAAACATAATTCTGTTACGCGGAAACTGAAAGACAAAGCCCTTTTCTAGCTGCCATTTGAGGTCTGTCTGAGTGGCCACGGCCGGTAGGTGGCGGTACCTCAGATTAGTACCACAGAGAAAGGCGGGAAAAAAAAGCGAGCTCGCCATGCAATAGGCTGCATAAACAAGCAGGGCGCCAGAAGAAAGGAAAAGCGCTTTTAAATTGAGGAGCAGTTAAATAGAGAACAAATCGGGGTGTATGCGGTTATAAAAAACGCACCTTAGAGACTTAAAAAATGCACCAGTCATTGAGAATTATGTTTGGGAAGGTTGCAACAGAAGTAAATCGAAAGGAAAGGGAGGGGGGCCGGAGTGTTCAAATGGGAAAAAGCATATTCAAAGTGTCAAGGGCATTCTTTGGTTCTCAGGCACAATGAGTGGAAATAAAACTTGGCTGGGCTTAACGTATTTATGAACGAGAAAACATTGCAGAGAGAAGAACCAAGGCTTAGCGGAATGCCTAAGTGCTGATATTAGGCGTTTTCGGAAATAATGCCGCAATTACCCTGTTAGGTGACATGAATGCCCACATACAGGATCTAGACGTTTATACCTACAACAACAGGAAGTTATTGCTGGACCTTTGTGAGCAACGTAACCTCGTTATCGTAATTACTGGCCGTAAATCTGATGGTCAGATCAGATGGGAAGTTGGAAATAGGCAATCGACTATTGGTTACTGTCTGATGACGGAAGATATTTATGATAAGTTCAGATCAGTTGAGATAAGTTGAGCCATTGGCGAGTAAGACTGTAGTAACACAAGGACTGGCCATAAACGCACCATTTTGAAAATGGGATATGTAGTTGTGAAGGAGAGCACGGAGCGAAGAATGGCCAGTCCAAATTTGAACGCTTAACAAATAACAAATATAGTCGCGGGAGTCGAGAAAGAACACGGCAAATGGCCAAGCAAAAAGTGGGAATACAATGAGCTTCTAAATGTAATGACGAGAAATTAGGAAGGAGAAGCAACACGTTTGTTGGAAAACAAAAAGGAAGTCAAAAAAGCTGGTGGAACAGCGTGATACACGAAGCGATCGATGAACGACAGAAAGCATTACGAGAACATAAGCAGGCATAGAAAGTGCAGTTGCCACAGGTTGAAGTAGACAGAAAATTAGAAGTATACCGGAAGAAAAAAAAATCTATTGTTATAATACTGGTTCAAGCAAAGTTCAAAGGTGAAAGTGAACGTTGGTTGTCGGAAATACGTGAGAAAAAGAAGGCCGCGCCTAGAATATTTTGAAAACACACAAACTTATTAAGAAGAAAGTCTGGAACACAACAGCATGTCCTAGACTAAGATAAAAAAAAATGGAAGGGGATGCGACATTAAATTACATCCGAAAAATAACGACCGAATCATTCCAAGGGAATGATGAAGTAGTTTTAAAGAAGAAGAGCGTTAACGAGAACCAGAGAAAATTCTAAAGCGCACAGCCATAGGGTTAGGCGAGGTTCCCGTTAGGCTGATTAGCGAACTAGGATCAAAAAGTAAGGAAGCTCTGTGGGAAGCAGTAGAAAAAGGCTTACAAGATAGGCGAATACCAGACAGCCAGAGACAAAGTAGAATGAATTTAATGTATAAAGATAACGGAGAAAAGAATTCACCCATATAGACCGTTGACCATTATATCGGCAATATACATGTTAGCAATACAGGTAATTAAATTACAAGTGCAAACATGGGCAGAGAATGGTATGGGAGAACTTCAGAACGGGTTCAGAATAGGCGTCTGGATGATAACTTATTTGTTCTTATTCAGTGTATTGAAATATCCAAAGAGAGGAGACTGTTTTATGTGGCTTTTTTAGATATTACCGGAGACCACAAAATTTTGTGGGATATTCTGGAAGGCATAGGCAACGACTTTATATAGCTTTTGACAGAGACCTACCCAGAAAATACAGTTTGCGTTGAATGGGGAGGGATGAGGAGCGAGAAGCAAGTTGATATCAACTAGGGACTGCTGTTTGTGATGTACATGGTAAGTATGAAAAGGGCGCTAGAGGGAAGCAATTTTGGGTTTTATCTCTCATACAAACAGGCGGTTAAAATAGTAGAGCAGTAGCTTCCAGGTTCGTTTTATGCGGACGACATTGTGTTGCTAGCTAACAAGCGGAGTGTTATGCAACGCCTGGAGAATATATGTGCACATGAAGGTGAGAATTTAACATATGAAATTTAGTGTTAGGAAATCAGCTTTTATGGTAAACAGTACTCAATGAAAACAGTGAACAGACAGTATCAATACAGGGCCAGGAAATACCTCGAGTAAAAGAACACAAATACCTCAGTATACACTAAAAAAAAAAAAAATCCACGCTTAATCTCACGCTAAACTGTGAGTTTTAGCGTGACGCGCATGTAAGTGAGGCGCGGATGACGTTTCAGGCACCCGTGACCGAAAATAAGCGTGACATTCCTTTGTGTAAGCATGAGGACAAGACTGCCTGCCATGGTTCTGTCTTGTGCGAGCGTGAGCGAGCCGCGTACGCGTGAGAAACGCAAATTACACGCTTAACATCCCGCAGAGCGCTCGCGTGGGAACTTTCCATCACCCATATAAAAAATCCGAATAGCGGATCCGTTTTATATCACGGGATCTGCGCGGAGCGTGGGCGAGGGAAAACAACGCTGTGTGTCTTCTCACTGCCCTGCGGTGAATGCGAAACTTTTCTTGAGGGGGGGGGGGGGGGGGGGGGCTGAAGGAGACCGTGGTGTTTTGAAGACTGCACCCGGCCATTTTTCGTGTGGATTTTCCGGCGGACTACCACGAGCGACGTTCGTTCATTGCAGCGCAGAGCTTCCGGTCTAATTGTCAGAGTTGGTCTGTATCGCCATAGCATCGCCACGGTCACTTCTACAGACCTTCATGGCGTACAACGCCGGTGGTGTCTGCAGACATTGTGCACTGTGCCGAGTTTACGAGAGTTTACGAGAGAGAATCCACCGCGGTCTGACGGCTCCAGCGCCATATGGATAATGGATATATGTAGCGGTCCCTCACCTGCTATTCATGGACGATTTAAATATACAGGTAAGAACAATACTCATGGTTCGCTTTTGTTAAATAGCGGCTGACTGCCAATTGGTCATGATTTCCGGTATGTGCTTGTATGATGTGTGGTGCAAAATTTGCCGTAATGGTGAATTTATTGAAAAGCGAGCAGTAGCGTTGATCGAAATAGATAGCAGTCATCATCGTGCTTGTTTAACAAGTTTTAACACCGGGCTGTTGGATTTTTCTGAATTGTTCAGCTAATTGCGCTGAAGTACCAAATTCACACCATTTCTATTGTTTTTAATTTATCTTCGCCAACTCACCGTTCTCTCTGTGCTCGCTACCATTTCGCCTCGGGCAAGGGTGGCGAGCTTGGAGTTGTCACTGCATTTTGCACTGTGCTTCTTCTCATGGTTTAGAACTCTGTTAGTGACGCATTGATGTGGTGTGCCGTGTATGCCGTGTAGTTGCCGCGTATGCCGCTCATAGTATACTGCGGCCTATAATGTGAAAATTCATAATTTTGTGAGCTATTTCTCGACTGACAGTAACCTGCATCTCCGAAGCGCTGCATGCGAGGTTGCAACCACACGCGCTACTTAATTTGTAACCTCAATTGCACTCTGCATTAGGATATCTATCTTGTGTAGCTCTGCATATTTTACATTTTTAGCTTTAAAAAGAGGAAGTGTGACTGTGTTCGATGAACACGAATGTACTCTGCCCGTTGCAGCTCTTGATTTCCAGCTGCAAACATGTCTATGTCCACAGTGAAAGTTCACGTGTGATAAGTTCACGTAGAATGCCATTCTTGTCAGAATTTCCATCTCCATTGGGTTTAGAATTAAGCGTAACTGCGTTTTTATAGCTCATTTTTGCTTCTATAATGAAAGCTTCTATCAAAAGCGTTGCCACTTGTGTTCGAACTTTTAAACTTTATTTTTATCAAGAGTATAATGGAATAATATCAGTTGCAGCTATGTGACTCACCTAATTGCGTTTTGCACATCGTTATTTTGTTTTTCAGGTCCCATTTGAAAGCAAATAAATGTTTGGAAGTAGGATTGATAAAAATGAACAAAATTGAAAATGTTCCTTCTGATCTTATCAAAAATACTGAAATTTTCTGAGCCTTCATTCGTCGCTTCAGAAGCAGGCTTGCAATGCATGCTCTCATTAATGCGGTGATTTGACCATTTTTCCCATATCCCCAAATTCTAAAACCTTCCGGACCGCAACATTTTATGAGCAGTCAGTAGGAGAAATCTCAGAAGTGCAATCAATGTTAAAGCAGTGAAAAAGCAAGAGGTACTAGTTTAAACACATTTAGCCTAAAGGAAACATATTTTCATCTCTAAAGTATTATACTTTGCGTATAAAGAATTTTTTTTTCAGATAGCGCTAAGCGACCTTATAAGGTCGTGCAGTGTCTGGGGGGAAACAAGGCTCCTCATATGCGGCCGTCAGCAGGAAAACGCTGAGATGAGCGATGACACATCCCTAGAAAAGGCACTAGTGATGTGCATATGCCTTAATGGTATGCAATATGTAACATATCCGGCGGCATATGGCCAATTTTAGTGCAACCAACTTAAAGCCAAGAACAAGCAAAGAAATATCATGGGTGCAAACTACATTAAAGGATTTGTTTACTGCGTTGCGCATTTAAACCAAACTCGTATAAAGACTTACGCTTTCTCAGTGATCTGAAAACGCTTTAACTTTAAGTTTTGCTTTTAAGCATCAACGTTTCATTGTATCATATTTTCTGGGAATGAATATTATGAATAAAAGATTTACCCCAGGATGAAATATGTCTCATACTTTTTTCGCTGCCTAGAATGTTCGTCCTTCTTATAGAAAGAGGCCAGTGAAAGAAATATTATCAGGTATCAAGAAGGCGCCGTGACCCTGCTTCAAGCCCACCAAATATGAACTAGTGTTTGAAACTTGTGAACGTGTCGGTGTACATATACAATTACAAGAAATAAAGACCTGTATCAGAATCTTTTGCCCGGCATTTATGTGGCATGAAAAGTACAAAAAAGCGTTCGCTTTCGTGTGGTACTTCTATGCCGGCCACCACACAAGCATGATGCATGATGCGCATGCATCATGCATCATGCTTGTGCGCATGCGCACTTCGTGTAATATATATATATATATATATATATATATATATATATATATATATATATATATCGTTTTTTTTTGTGAGACCGAAAGTCCCCTCTCATGTTATATAAGTGGTCGCATCATTTTGTGCATATACGCTAAGCGTTTAATTGGTTTTTTAGTGACGTGCCACAAGGGACCATGCACACTGTCCGACAGCCGCTGAGCCAATTCGTATATTTAAGAAGCTGTGTTGATGCAGCTTAGTCTTGCAGAGGCCGCCAAATTTAATGTCTTGTCATCGGTCACAAGAAAAGCTAGCATAATAAAGTAACGGGGCACGAAAGGTCTTCACGAGTGGTTCAGGCAGCAATTGAACAACACTTTGAAATTGAACCTTCAGGCCATGCGTTCACACGCGCCAGTGCGTTCCGACAGGCTGCGCAGTCCTTTGAAGAAGTGAGAGGCAGCAATTTTTTGTTGTTGTTGCTTTTGCGTAACAAATGTTGAAGGACGAATATATATAATGACGGAATATATACCAGCTATACAAAAGCGATGACGGCGGTTCATCACACGGGGAAAAACAGCAACCATCACATACAGACGTCAGTGACAGTTCATCTGGCAGTTAGATCACCTTCCGGCTAAAGGATGGTTCCGTGTTTTGTTCTGGACTGATAGAACTCTAGTAAATAGAGTGAATAATGAAATCAGAATCAAATTTATTTTCGCCATATATGCGGGTGCGCATGCAACGACCACTATTATGAGAGCAAGAGTACGTGGAGACCAGTGTGCAAGTCGCAAGAAGAAGACATGTCGCGTAAGTATTACATTTGCTTTACCAAAAAGCACAAGATTTCAATACTTCAAAAACGGATATGTTTGCAACACTATTGTCTCGTTCATTATTGCTTTCTTCTTTTGTAGTTAAACTATCGAGAAAATAACTATTTAACGGGGAACAAAATTTAATCAAGTGGATATTGCATTAGACAGTTCTCGTAATAGTCATCTGAACTGCAGAAAGAGTCAAGCAAAATTGTTCGCGAACGGCGCGTTAATTGTAAACGGCCCTGTCGCAGCACAGAAAAAATCGTCAAACGAACTAAGCGCAGGCGACTCGTGGACTGTACAGTTTTAGGAAACATTTCAGTTGAATGTTTTCACTGGGGAGGGTGAAAGAAGCGATTATACGAAGGCGAATTGTGAAGAGATGTCAAAATCTGCAATTTTTCTAGCTATTGTTATGGTGTTAGGCTGCTGAGCACGAGGTCGCGGGATCGAATCCCGGCCGCGGCGGCCGCATTTCGATGGGGGCGAAATGCGAAAACACCCGTGTACTTAGATTTAGGTGCACGTTAAAGAACCCCAGGTGGTCTAAATTTCCGGAGTCCTCCACTACGGCGTGCCTCATAATCAGAAAGTGGTTTTGGCACGTAAAACCCCATAATTTTTTAATTTCTAGCTATTGTCGATTCGTCTAAGAATAATTAAGGCTGCATGCCAATCAATGTAAATCATAAAATAGAGCATTTCTGCTGTCGACGTGGATTTGATTGGGAAGAACTAGAGTTAGATCAAATTCTTCCAATTTTCGCTCAATTAACTAATGACGTTCAACAATCAAGCAGTTAAGAATTAATAAATTCATGGTATATCATGAGTGTTTTTTCAAGCGCCGTCTCCTGTGAAGCATATCTACCATTTTCGTGCAAAGCTCTCTGGAAAGCGTATTGACTGTGTATGCATGCATGCACCTATCGAACTTCGTGCACATATAGACGTGATGCTTTGACGATAAATACTTATTAAAATTCAAATTATTTATTTCTGCCTTGTAAAGGTACAGACAGCAGAGGCGCAGAAAAAGCTGTCAGATACAGATTGACAAAGCCGCAGCCCCCTTTCGCTTGGCAGAGCCTTTACAGCGACACTTTTAAAACAAAGACAATTGCACCCGGTAATAACAGGTATACAATACTGAGCAAGTACAAAAGGAAACCAATCAAGATTATACGATATTTGTACAATACTCCCAAACAAGAAAACAGAACCTACATGCTAACGTACATAGCACCCAAAGTACTGTTCGACACGTTGAAGAGGTCAAAATTATTGTTCACATAAGGTATATACATATTCGTATAGCGCTACCAATCCCTGCAAAATATAGAACGCAGATTTTCATTACACATACGCACGCACGCACGTGCACAGCACACACACCAAAAGGAAACGGCAACGCGCTCACAGGAAGCGCCTGAAAAACGAAAAAAAAGGAAAAGTGTGGGGAACCGAGGTCGTCTTGGGCTGTCGCCTCTCCCTCTCCCAGAAGGAATGAAGAGGTTCTTGGAAAGCAGGGACGGGCGATTCTCTCTGTCAGCATCAGCTCCCACCAGCGAGGACGGGGCGAGAAAGCGAAACGGGACTTTCCTTGCTGTCTATTTTTTCTTCGTCAGGCCAACGCCGCTTGCTTGCGGGGGCGCAGGCGAGTTCCCGCCAAATGGCGCGGGTGCGTGAGTTGCCGCCAAATGCTAGCTCTGGATGCCAGCTCGTTCCGCGTCTCTTGGTAGACTAGTTGGTGCATTTCTGTTATCATGGACTGCGCATATAAACGCAAGCTACACAAAGTGACATGGACAAGAACAGCGCAAGCCCTTTACATGCAGTGGAGCCGCCGTATCTCGCCGTTCAATATATGCGTACTCGTAAGTGGCATTTTAATTTCACGTTGTGTAATGCATGACTGTCTTTTTCAAGTGAACAAAGGTCGCTTTGTATTGTGTAAATGGTTTTGCAACGTATGATAAACTCCTTGTCTTTCGGGCTTATTTTTTCTGACAGGAAGAAAAAAAAAAAGAGGCTTTACATGAGAACGGATCACGCGTTCGAGAGTTGGAACAGGGAAATGTGAGACGTACTTTCATGTATATATTTCTAATATTATTTTTTCGTCTTGTATTCTCGTTAATTTTTCTCTAGGAAACACTGGAACGACACTGCTTAAATTGAAGCACAGTGTGCGAATAACCTGCTACGCTCGGAACTGTTATCACCATTCGGGAAGAAATTGGGTAAGACGCTTGTCTGGTTATTATTGCGGAAAAGTCATAATTAATTAGAAGTTGCTTTCGTTCCTTCCCACAGATGAAAAAACATAAGTGTAAATACCTGTATGATGTACATCTGGTGCATTGCAGGTAAGAATGGATTGTGTGTGGCGCTCTTCACCGCATGTGGACTAGAGTAGATCTAGGAACATCAGACAAGAAGACACGTATGTGAAACCCTGCGGATAGCCCATATGTAAGTTCTTCCTCAATTTTTCTTTTGTTGCATTTTCGTAGTTTACGTGTAATACTTTGTCACCGCGGTCTCGACGTTATGTATACCTATACATTTGTCTCGTGGCAGTCTGCGTGCTATTTTGTTTGTGCAACTATGTGTTGTATTCATTTATCGCGCTGCCTGGATGGTTTTTTCTTTCACTGATATTCCGACCAAAGTCGGTAAACCTATCCTTCCTGTCCTCATGTTTCCTTGGGCGGCTCTAAAGCGTATCTTAGAGGAATATTTAGCTTCAGATTCCCGCATGGAACAGATGGTGAATGACATGCTGTGTTTTCTTTTTAGAGAAACTATGTATTCATGTTTAATATTTGGTTGATTTTCATTTTGTCATTCATACAATACCGCAGCCATATGCCATTCTGTCATAGAACGTTGTTTCTAGATATATTTGTTTTATGTGGTTAAAACATTTAAAACGAGAGCGTTTCTTATCCTGGCCATTATTTTTTACAGACCACGATAACCACGTATTTGGATGTCTGGTTTAACTCTACGTGCGCTGGTTCGTGCAGGTGAACTTTTTTTCCAGATACGGGGGAACGGACACCGGTCGTGCCGTGAGCACTATTCTGCAGGGCATACTTACAAATGAAACTGCACTGCAGTTCAGCTGGAAAGGGTCGCAGGGGAGGAAGCACGCCTTCGTGAAGCTCATGGCCATCACGAATATAAGTAAGAAATATGGCATAACAATCAGCTTTCTAGTGCACGTTGCGAACATCGGTACCAACTGCATGCTTAGTTTTTTTTCTTCATTCAAACAAGCTGCTGCTTATTGCATCTTGCTGCGTCCAGTATTAGCATTTTCTTTAATAAAATAATGCCGTAATAAGTGAGTTCTACTTGCGGCGTCCATATTTTGCCACTGCTTTTGAGGAGTTTGTTTTGCTTCACCATATAATATATGCTGTATATGCTGTTTCTGCTTTAACCCATGTATGCTAACTGTTTTCTGCAAAACATAGACCTATCATCGTTGCCATCATGTCAGCAAGTATATGTATCATGCCATAAGCTTCCCCTCTTGCCTCTCCAGACATTTACCTATCTACCTGGCGCCTCCGGGCTCCGGCGCGTTCTTTGTCTCAGCGTTTCAACTCGGCTGTTTCATACAGTGCTCACGGGAAGCAACAAGACCTATCGTGGTGTAAATAGCCGCGCTACCTATAGACACAATAGCCACTGTGTATGCGTGTTTTGCTATGGTTCCGTGTTCAGTTCCCCCTATTGCTAACGACATATAAATTACCAACTATCCGGTACTTACACGATTTGTGTCGTCCAGCCACTCTTCCTGACAGCTTCGATACTGATTTGCACGTCCCTAATATTACTTTGTTGTCGTTTCTTTAATGTTTCGTGAATATCTGACTTATGGTCTTTTTGATTGTTTCACTTCTTCAAATGGAATGCGACTCACCAACTGAACTATAAAGTGGGGGCAGCTTTCTTATATGTGCCGCTTTTTTGCAGCATCTGTGAGGAGCACGTTCCCTGACGCTTCACTAGCATCAGTGGCTGGAGTCGCAAAACGCTGGTTGGTTGGAGCAGCTGACAGGGATGGAGGCCGGAATGAAAGAAGGCGCCGTGACCCTGCTTCAAGCCCACCAAATATGAACTAGTGTTTGAAACTTGTGAACGTGTCGGTGTAGATATACAATTACAAGAAATAAAGACCTGTATCAGAATCTTTTGCCTGGCATTTATGTGGCATGAAAAGTACAAAAAAGCGTTCGCTTTCGTGTGGTACTTCTATGCCGGCCACCACACAAGCATGATGCATGATGCGCATGCTGTTGTAAATGCATGATGCAAAAGCTACGATTATTCGGGGCGTCAAAAGCAACGTCGGCTTTCAGCACCGGGCCGGTGCAATGCCGACCATGATTGTCGTCAGGGCCATGGCTGGCCCGCGTGTGGCATGCGCTCGGCTGCGTTGGCCAAATAGAATGGCCTTACGGCTGGCCGACTGACTACGTACCTAAAGCCTTGGTAGGCCCTCGTATGGGACGCCGTCGGCCAAGTCGGCCACAGTGGTCGGGCCTACATCGATTGCCGACGATCGGCCGACGTTAGGCCAATGTCAATCCCCAAAGCTGGGCCGCCCTCGGTTGCCGAGGTCGGGCCAACCGTTTTGCAGTCGGCCGGAGACGTCGGGCCGACTTTTTGCCACGGTCTTTTTGTTGCTTGGGAAGCGAAAGGGTGTAACTTTGCCTAAGAGTGTAGATTGGCACATACAGATAACACTCACATCACTCCACATATGCGCCACAATCGTTCTTTTCGAAGAGGAATTGTTCTTTCTTTAGAGCCAACTACAGGAAACTCATACAGGAAGAAAGCTCTTTAGTGCGATTAGCATATTCTCGGGGAACTTGACCCACATTGCAGTACGTTTGTATGTAACCTCTTTCAAACCACAACTTGAGCCACTGGGTCTGTTTTCCGAATAAGCGAATTCGACCTGCGGGTAGTGCATACATGTGCAACTGCATACAATGGGTATATATCTTTGCCACACTTTTAACGGAGTACCCCTTAATATTTATCTGGTGCTCGGACGAATCGAACCAGCGTTACACGGGTTCCTCAAGCACAGCAGCCTGACGCTTTAACGCGCTGCGCCACGAATGCGCACGCACAGAGAGGGCGCAATACTACTCTACTACTCTTGTTCGCATGCACCGGCACGCCAGGCATCTCGGAGGCCACGCGCGGCCCTCGAGGCGGCGCAGCGTGTCCAGAGGGAAGCCCTAGAGAGGAGTCACGCTGCAATACACGCTTCACACACACACATAACGCGTTCCGGCGGTGGCAAATGGGTATGTCGCTACATTGCTTCAATTGCTATGATCGGATTAACATCTCGATCGTGAGATGGGTTCTGCCAGATTTTTTTTCCCCTTCCTCCATGAAGAAAGATGTTATGTAAGCCAAAAAGTCATATATTGTGGTAGCTCATCTGAAGTTAACTGTTCGCATATACATTGCTAACATATAGATGGCTTACGTTTTGTTCAAATATTATGCTTAGTATCTGTTAAAATTAGATTGATGCAAAAGAGGGCAGTTGCTGCCCTCTTTCGGCAGAACTTGCTGCCAATTCGACATTAACATAATAGCTGGAAATCTAGCTAAATCTGCAGCGATTAGAAAACTTAGTAAATTTAGTTTACATGAGTCTATTGCACATATTCATATGGGTGAGAAATTCCCCACCAGCGTATTTTGTTTAGCTCAAACCAATACATGGAAGCAACGAAGTTAAGGTAGAGTTACTACAAAAAGCTTCCACGCTGTCTGCTACGTTAACAGTAATCAGATTCTTCAAAATTTTTGTTATTTCAACAAGAATTTTCTGGAAAGTAGTAATGTTGCCATTTCTGGGGAATTAAATGGCTGCTCCAAAATGCCAAGTTCATTGTGCCAGAACATCTATCTTCAGATATTATGCTGGATTCAGCAGTGGATCACATATATAATTTCGAGGACGCATTAATAAATATTGCCTGCCCCTGGTGTCCTATTGGTCTCGCAATAAATATTAGTGATCAAATTCCTTGCATGAGAGCAACTAAGATGAAATTTTCTTGGCATTCCAGAAATGGCAAATTTTCTGAAATCTAAAATTTCTCACAATGGTAGACATAGAGGTAGTTGTATGAAAACTTGATTTTATAACAACGGCACAGGTAGTTTGAAGCACAAAAATGAAAAGTAAAGAGTACAATTGTATTACTTAATTTTGCAAACCACAGTAATGCTTGAGAATATATTCTACAGCACGAGCCTTGTTATAACGACACTGCATTGGAGAACAAAGTACCTTTGTTGTGTCTAATATTCGTTACAAGGCGCATTGCAGGTATTTGTTACATGTCGTTTTTGGTGAGAAACATATTATATTTACTTCATTAAATCTGATAGTTATATTGTGGATTGACGTATTAAAGCTCTCTCAACAAATGTGGACTGTTCGATTAAGCAAACATAATAAATTTATCTGATGAAAACTGAGTCTTCAAGAAGTGACACAAAGATTTTGTGCTGCGCGTCCTCTTGACATCTGGTGAAAGAAAAATCAGAAGTTAAATTTTCGTTTTTTTAAGACCAGTTGTGCTGGAAGAAACATAAAATGGCTTTCCTGCAACAATCGAACATGGATACAGCATAGGCGCTTGAGATTCAAGCATCATCGCAAGAAAACAGTACTACCCACAATTTACAAAAGTTGTATTTTATTATCTGTACACCTATAAATTTTTACAATGCTGCTCGCCTTTACGACTATTTGCTTTGAATGCCAGCAACACCAGGTTCCTTGGCGAGAGACACGGGTCAAACAGGGGCAAGAGGCTGCTCGATATGCCTGCAAAGCAATTAAATAAATCATAAGATGGCATAATAAAGTGCAATAAAGTTGACTTTCTCTTCTGCCTGTGAATGTATCTTGAAAATGAATACTGCAGTACAAACATAGCATTGTGAACTTTCCAGTGAACTCGACAATTTCCATTTTTTTGGCAACCCTGTGGTCCGTGTACTTTTGCTCATAGTTGTACATATCAAACTGTTAAGATTTATGTTTAAGCACCGACTAAATCAGAATCGCCTGAGACTGATGGGCAAGCAATTATGTTCCGAATCATCGGCTTTTCGACCGCCCAGATATGACAAGTGAGACGACTGGTTTCAAACACTGTTTCAGACTGGTTTCAACAAATGACAACTGGTTTCAAAATATTCTTTCTAAAAGTCACTCGTGAAATATGTCAGCCTCTCATATAGTTTTGTCTTCCAGTGGACAAGGTAGACCTTGCTTGAATATGATACACAGAACACCAATGGCAATACATTGGTGTTCACTGTAAGTTTAGGAAATGCTGGCTCAACACTGAAGCCTGCCTCAGAATTTCTAATGAGCAGACATGGTTTTGGTACAGACCAGTAGCAATACAACTGGAATGTGCGCACTAAAGGAGTGCGAAAGCTTTAATTTATAACAAATAATCAATTATTTGACTATCACACAGTTCCTGAAGTTCACAGGAGCAAATAATGTGTACGTGCAACCAGTACTGCCTATTCAACTCCACTTTTTCCTTCTAATCTCAACCAGGATATCACTCACTCAAGCAATTATACTACCCAAAATTGCAGTGCAGTCAAGGACAAGACTCACAACGATCCCAGAGGTACAACATTCGGTCAACGAGGATCAGCGATTCAATGACAGGTGCCAGGAGGAGGCGTAAGGAGTAGAACACGACGACACGCTGCCATTCATCCATTGCCAGCTCCAGCTCAGGTGAATCCAGATCTTCATCAGGCAAAGTCAATGGGAATTTCTCCAGTGCTTTTCTTGCATACCTAGAAGTGTGGCCATGCAAATATAATGGCAAATCCACTTAGATTGAACCTGAATATCTTGATTCGCTGTGCCAAAAGCTTATGTTCCTGAAAATTCAGCATAAAAGCATGGGAGCACTTTCTATATATATCGAAATCCCTCCGGCTGGTACGTTTGATACATTGAACAATGTGACATGTCACACCGCAGTACATCTTTAGAAATTTCTACAGTGTGGTTGCTATAAGCTTTTATAACTGGTTGGTGCCATCAAGTAACATTGAAGCCACACCTATCACATGGCAGGTCCTGTTTAGCTTCTAGCCACACACAGGCAACAACAAAAATTAGTGATAAAGAAAGAAAGCATTGTAAGTGAAAACATAGAAAAGCAATTCAGAACAGGGGGGGGGAGGGGCTGTTGACAGTTGTAAAATGAATGCGAACATAATTGATAACAACACACTGAGAGTGTAACTCCCTGGCCACTGGGTCACGAGTCACCTACAGTCAAGAACAAGTGCACCGTACAAACAGGACTGCAATGGGTGCACACCCACGCTGTGCACATATGCATTAAATTTCATTCTACACCCCAAATCTCTGCAGACTGAAATCATTAGTAATATCAGACCTCTCATTACACCCGTAAATCATCAAAGGTGTGTGGAAGGTTGTGGGTATGCATCCTCATATTTACATATTCTTGCTTATCGCTTATTGGGCACCTCAGCAATTACTTGTCAGCGCAGTAGCACAGGGCATGCTTTTAAGTTCACTCTGCTTTGAAGTCCACAGCATCTACTTTGATGGATGGTGATTTTAGGATTTGCATTTTATAAAGAACAGAAAGCTCACACAACCAAGTGGCTAGTGAGCAGATACCTACTGTGAAAATGTCAAACTATCAGCATGCTTGACAGAGCCCAACCCACAGTGCCTCTGATCTTTGTAGCGATTCACAATCAGTCTCTCCAGCAGGGCTCTGTAGCAGTGGATCTTCAGTGCCAATGGTGACTCTGTTCACACAAAATGATCAGTGATACACAACATGTCAGTGACAGCATACTTGGATTACTCTGGATCACAGCGCTCCATGTGGAGCAGATTTCCCAAGGAGCAGTATCGACAACAACCCCTCATGTCCAATGCGCACATATCACATACCATAGATGAAATAATTGGCTTTAATGAATGTCTGCACATACTTTTTGCAACAAGTGCCAGAAACCAATGAAGTGTGCAGCGATTTGTAGCTTTTACATTTCAAGCGAGTTATGGCAACACAGCAGCCCTCCACATTTCAGAGTGGCAGTGTCCAGACTGCATGGCAAATTATAAATCTTTGTTTTTAAGCCCTCAGAATGATCAAACGCCTGTACGTATCATCATAACAAAACTGGTTAGCAAGTGCCAGGCAGCTGTATGGCATTATATAACACTGCTGATTCATTTCTCAGTCATATGACTTTAACTTACGTGTATAGAAAATATTCTGTTTTAATTACAGAATCTGAATCACAAATTTTTATGAATGATGTGTTTTCCCTCCCTCTTTTCACAAAAAGATCAAGAAGGTTCTCCTGTAAATTACCCAAAATCTGAATACGAAGTAATGATCACACAGCCAATGGAATGCCTATACAGGAAGATCACCACACTATATGGTGGCCTGCTAGTAAGATTGGTACAAATATAGAAGCAATAGGATGTAGCATTCAGTCAAAAAAACAGGGCATGTAAAACTATGTGCAAAGGATATCTGGACATGGACATACGCATAAACAGTGGAGATGTGAAATTTTTTCACCAAATAATGTTTTCAAATGTATTAATTTAACTCCAGAACAGGAACATCTCTTTGCTCTTAGCATGTCCACTTACACTACTAGTTTTTAAATTTGGTGCCTGAAATGTTGCTTTATTACAAGTGCCTGTGTTGAGCTATGAAAACCTGCCTGCTTGGGCAAGGTTTCACTTTGTACTTGATACAAAATAAGCAAAAAAGAAAAATATCTTGAGAAACTGTGCAAGCAATACTTTACCTTTCAATTTCCTGGTATACACTTCAAAGGCATGACAAGCAACCTCTCGTGCTTGGTAGCCGAGTACAGCAACATTACCCAGGGCACAGACATGGCTGCTCATAGGGTATGCCATTTTCATTTCTATTCCTTCACACCTGGCAAAACAAATTCAGAAGCTGAGGCCAACAAAACTTCAAACAGCAGCTTTTCAAAAGTAGTGTCACTTAGCAAGTACACTGGTGAGCAAAATTATACAGACTGAAGGCTAAATGAAAAAAAGATTAATTGCATGATGCCTTGTATCCACAGCCTAAAACTGACAAGTATGCAATGTGGTACTTGATTCTCTGCGACACTTACAACTGCAACACTATTTCAGGCTACACAATAATATTTTTTCATGGAGACCACTGTCTGTTGCTTTTGCTCATAAGTGTAGATATCCATAGCTAATTTTTAAAATAATGTCACTAAATATTTATTGTTTCAGTTGAGGTGACACGATGAGACGAGGAAAGCGATATATGCTACTACAGCTCTTAAATTACTCCCTATTCAATTATGCTTTTGAGGCCATCATGCCCTATCTACAACACCTAAGCTGTGGAATGTCACTCTGATGAGTAGCTCGTCACATCTGCATCTGCAGATGGTAGAATAGCCAATTTATTTAGTAAATGTGGTCAAACAACAATCACAAATTAAGTACAGGGAGTTTTCCCATCCTCCTTATTTTTAATTATTTTCATGCCAAGATTCTGTACAGGCTAAATAAAAACATATGACAGTCATCACTACATCCATGTGAATATAATCAAGAGTACTGTCTAGCTCACCGAATAGAATTCTAAACATAGCAATAATCTCTTTGCTTCGTGCACTGTGGATACCTTAAAACACCCTCAGGATGTTCTCTGTCGGCCTGCTGAGCTTTAGCATTAACGCACCATAGAAGAACAGCAGAGCACAGTGCTCTGATACTTGGCAGTGCTTTAGGTTTTGGTCCAATAATATATTTGATATCAATGCTTTCAGTATAATTGGAGTTACTGTGTACTGTTAGCTACTGTTTTGTGAGACTTACGATGACCACATAACCTGCATTAAAAGAAGACTATTTTTGGCATGGCTTGGCATCCGTAGTGGCTTTACTCCAGCTTGCCAATGCAAAACTGAACTCAGTGGCAGTGCTTGACAGCTTGACGAGAAGCTTGTTTGCTGTCTCCCTTTTTCTCACCAGATCCTTTCAGGAGTCAGACTAAAGCAAGGGAAGTGATTTTGGAAAGCCAAAAGCACTGCCCTCTCGGCTGCTGGCTCCCATGTTTTCTCTACAAGGCAAAGCAAAGGTTGTTCTTGACAAAGCATGGTCGCTCTCTGAAGCGTGCAAGGTTCTCTGGCACTAGCAGGGCTGGAAGGAGTGCCACGCAATGAGAACACCTTTTCTTTTTCAGAACTAAGACACCCTTCTGGAGGCACACTTCTAGTTTCCGCTCCAATAACACTGGCAGAACACATGTCGAAATGTTTTCTGTTGTTGCATTAACAGAAAACACGCCAAACACGATTACCATCAGTTGTGGGAGATACGGGTGGTTCTCCTCCGTACTCTTGGGACAAAGGAACGACAACACAGTAGTGCAAACAATCACAAGGGCATTTATTGCACCTTTCATAGATCAATGGCTGCTAGCCAAGTGGCTATCCACAAAACATGCCGATGGGCGCGCGACAAATCTAGAAGTCCGACTCACCGCGAGCGAGCGAATATGTTCGCCCCATGCTGGATCCCAACGCCTGGTCGTTCGCGTGTTCGGTCACGCCAACGGAGGCGCGCTCGAAGGCCGCCACGCGAGGCGGTCTCGCAGAAGCATGGGTCGCCGCGCGCGCGTGGGACGTCCACGCCGTGCGCCCGACCCGCCGGGAAAGAGCCAGCCCCTTGTCCCTCGGCGCCCGAGTAACCCCGCCGCGGCACGACGGTCGCGCCATCTCTCGCTGGATGGATGGATGGATGTTATGAGCGTCCCCTTTGGAACGGGGCGGTGGCTTGCGCCACCAAGCTCTTACTACTATGCTGCCTAATATCCTACCTATGTTCACCAATGAAAAAAAAAAAAAAAACCCACTATGAACTACCACGTCCAAATTTTCTGATACCCTATTGCGAACTGTGCTTTTGTACGTCTCCGTCTTTTGTCGTTTCCCTACTTTTCTTCCACCAATCCTCCAATCGCGCTTGTACCACGCCGCGGGCGCCAGGCCACGCGAGCCGTGCGGGAAAACAGCATATCAGGGGATGCGCTATGCGGGAAAAACATCAGAGGACGCGCGAGAGTCGCGCATCCCCACATCCCCCCAACCTTAAATCACTTCTTATTCCGGCGAAACATGTCACACGGTCTAACATTAACCCGTGCTTCGCGAACAAGGTGGTACATGCAACAGTGGCCGCGCCGGGGAAATGTCCACACGCTGTCCGTAACATGCGAGCCGACTGTCCTTGGGGTACACCGCTGGCGTCCGTCGGTCACAGCAGCAGCTTTGCAGACTCGACGGCATCATTCCAGGCCAGGACTCCGGAGACGACGACGCAGTAGTCGGTACGAGCAAGCGTCGCTCGCGCCGACGCGCCCTGCTGGCAAGAGCCGCCGTAGCTGTCGGTGACCGCTGGCTCCTTTGTCCGCCGCCGAGGGTTGTGAGCTGGATGCAGGAGGCCGCCGAAGTCGCTGCGCCGAACTGGCCACAGCATCACCATCGCCCGGGGTGACTCGATCGTAGTCCGGGGCAGCAGCGCAGACGATGTGCAGGTGACAGCAAGCCAGGGGTGACTCCAATCACGCTGCGTAAACTCAACACACTCGGCAAACACTACAGTAGTGCAAGGGAGAGGAATTCTGCATGCGCATCGCCCACGTGGTACGATGTTCAACTCTGCTAGCAAAAGATCGGGCAGCTACTCAGATGCTAAGTTCACGTGAACGAAGCTCGCTTTCTTGGGTCGAACGAGTAATTTCAATTCGTGCGAGGCTAACTAGAATGAGGGAAGCAACTTGGAACACCTCAACGCCACGGTCCACCAGGTTGTGTCCCTCCACGTGCGACAGGCAGCTTCGTAAAGCCTTAGGCCTAAAGCGTCGCTACTCTGACAACAACCGGCAACCAAAAACAACACTCAAAATGAGCGCAAAACAGGCAGCCGCGAGGAGACGTTAGCTCTGTGAGGTGGTCCTACTCCGCTCGGTGCACACAGCATCCGAGTTGACGGCGCCCACCGTCCCAGACGGTGTCGGAGCGCCCGGTGCCAGGCCGCAATACCAGTCAGCCCGTCGTGGCACCCGTGGCCCGCGGCCACCCGGCTCCCAGAGCCGCGACTTCATCCGAGTCAAAAAGATAGAAGAAGCTATTTACATAAGAAATTCGGACCACCCACGAGGCTTCCGTACTCACTCGCTTCAGGCTTGCCACTGCTCCGCGGGCGCTCAGCCTCGCTCTCCCAGGATGCAGACCACGTGGCTCTCGTACCAACGAATGCCATTAAAAAAAACACTTGCGAAAAGGCTTAGCATGTTGACATGTTCAAACACACTACAGCCACCGTCGCCTCGCTCAAGAAAGCACGCCGCCGACGCTAGCGATCAAAATCCACGCTAGGCCTACGCTTCGGTTCAAACAAAGGTCTCGAACGAAGCAAAAATGTTAACTCTATCGTCCGATGCCCCAAGAGGTCCACGTTGGGCAGCCAGATGTGGGGGTTCCACTCTGCGTGCGGCTAGGGCTGAAGGCGAGCTCCGGATCTAGCCCCACGCAGTCGCTTCGTGGTACTCCCAACCCGTAGCGCGGGAATCGCGACTACGCCGGGTTCGGACGAATAAGGCAACCAGCGGTGTCAACGGTAACAACGTTTATTGCTACTAGCAATAGCGAACACTCGCAGAGGGACGTCCTCTCAGTAATAGTAGTAAAAGGTTTGCCTCGTTGTCTGGGTGGGTCAGACAGACGAGATCACTCACGGGATGCGGCAGGTGCTGTGGTTCAGGCGGTCCAAGGTGTCGCGTCCCAAGAGAGGGAGTCTCCCCCGGTCGCGTATTTCCAACTGCTCGTAGGTACAACGGGGCGTGGAACTTGCGGAGACGACGGACGTTTTTGCGCATGCGCGAGTGAGAGCGGGTGCGAGAGAGGAAATGTGGGGAGTTTTGATTCTTGAAAATACGACTCTGCCTAGGTACTACGGAGGAGTCCCTTGGGGCGCGGTGTATGCGCTTGTCCCTAGGCGCGCCGTGCCGGCAGAAGTCGCGGGGCGCGGTTGTGCTGAACTTAGCATCGCAAGTTGGCGGCTCGACGCAATCATATTTAATCGATCATGTGCTAATGAAAACAACGTGTCATTATTTCGCATTATTGGCGGCGCCTCCAGGACACCAAAGCGGCAACGGGGATATCAAAGCTAGAAGCCGGACTGGTCCGTGGGTTGGGGCTCGCAGAGGCCTGCGCGTGCCAGGGGAGTATAAGATCGGCTGTCCGCTATCGCGGACAGCCAATGTTTTATGCGAACACCCCCAGGCACGCTTCGGCCTCTGCGGCCCCAACCCACGGGCCGCCCGGCTTCCAGCTTTGATCCCCCCGCTACCGCTTGGGTGCCCCGGAGATCCTGCGCCGCCTGCTTTAATATAACCTCAGGTGCTCTCCTGAGGCCTCCGTTTGCCGGTTACATGTGCCCTCCTGGAGCAGTGCTTGTAAAAAATCCGATCTATCGTCGCGACGAAAAATTCGACCCGTGACTTATAAAACACCAGTCATAACATTGTCCCTTCAGACACAGCGATCACCAAGCGGCGTCCGCGCCCACTGCCTCACCGCGCGGGCAGCCAGCGGCGGAGCGTATAAACCAACTCGACCGAACTCCGCAATGCCGGCATGTCAGGGGACAAACGAATACAACGCAATCTAAGAAACCTCCTCCGTAGTGCCTAGGCTGAGTCATATATTCAAGGAGCAAAAGCCCCCAGATTTTCTCTCTCGCGCCCGCTCTTACTCGCGCCTGCGCAGAAACGTCGAGCTCCGTCAAAAGTGGCACGCCCCGTTGTAGCTGCTAGCGGATGAAAATACGCCCCCCCGGCGTGCGCTTTTATGCTTTTTTACCTTTTTGCGAGGGGAAGTCCTCCTCGCCCGCCGGATACGTTTCCCTTTCCCGTGAGCCGCGTGGGGGAAGAGGGGTACGCGCGTCATCGGAGCGACGGAGAAAGGGAGGGCGCGTAGTGCCTCTCTCCCATGTCTACGCCGGCCCGTCCCGTCGCCATGTGCGAACGGGACGCCGCGGGCACGCGGGAGGAAATGGAGGCGGGTGCTCCCCACACAGTTAATGATCATCCCAATAGTAATAAACACAAGCTATACACTCTAAAGTACCTTTACAAGCCTTTAACAGCTTTCAATGTAAGCACTCTTTTCAAAACTATTTTGACATGCTGACTCATGACTGAACATAATCTGAAATACAACAAAAAGATGACATACTTGTCTTCACTGAGCTTCATGTAACAGCAGCCAACAGAAATAAGGCCCCGAGCAGCAGGCGAGTCGGCAAAAAGCTGAATCATGGATGGGCCTAGATTTCCACACGTATGAAGACCAACAAGTACAAACTAGAGTTGGTAAAGGAATAGAGAAAGAGAGACAGAGAGTAAATTCGCTTAAAAAGGCTGCTCCTGCAAGTGCATACCAGCAGCATGATACAGTACATTTACGCATCAAATTTTTCATGACAAGGTGATGTTGCAGGCACTTACATTTTCTACACCAGACTTTCCCCTTCCCCATGCTTTCTCTGCCACCTGAAAAAATAGATAAAGTTGTCATATGATGAAATTAAGTTAAATGAATGTAGGGAAACACAATAGACTTGTTTGACATGTATTGTGAAAAGTGGCATGGAGGTTTCATTTAAACTGTAATGTTATTTGTTGTGAAATGCAATGCATACCCTGAAAGTAGTATCACTAACAGCATAAGCTTTTGGAGCACAAAAACCCAAGAAAAAAACTAACACGCAGATAGTGCTTCCTCTATTGAATTGAAATATTCATTCCATATTTTTCCTTCCAACCACCGCCACATCCCTTACCTAAATTCCAGGTGGAGTTTGAAGTTGCGAACATTTTACCCAAATTTGGTGCTCCGAAATGTTTTGCGGTCCCTGTTGCTTGTCTCCGTGCCTTATATGAACAATAACAATAGCATGTGTATGTGGACAGTTTTGCACTCTCGACAGTCTTTCAGATGAGTAATTCTGATTAAATAATTTTAAGGAGTTACATAAAGAAGCAATGAAGCACACTAGAACAACACGTGGCCATGATTCTGTGTCATCAGGACACGTCACGAGACTTGCCTTGCAATGAGGCTGCAAAAGACTGGCACAGACTAAAATATAGTGAAGTCTCTCATAACATTTTACGTGCTGCAAGACTGGGATAACTAGAAATTGCTGGGTGAAGCCTTCGTCCTGTACTGTAGATAAACAGGATGATGATGTGTAGCAAGAGACCCAATCGTAAGTAAAGCAAAACAGGTTTGATTACGGTAGCAGAAACATGAACAATAAGAAACTTGCGGCAGCAAGAAATGTGCACGCTGCATTCAATAAGCACACCCACAACAAGATTCAAGAACGAAAGCAATAACAGCAAGAGGAGCACCTGTTCTAGTTCAGCAGGTGTCGTAGCCATAGAAATTTCTAGCTCCACGTGTTGAGGGAGATAGCAAGGAGAATCTGCCCCTTCTGCCTCTATTTCCATTGCCTTTTTCTTCTGGACATGAATCGCTGCCTGTGCAAATAAAAAAGAGAGTCATACAGACTGCACTCTCACCAAGCCAGGGACTACTTGCTGCCATAGCCTACCGAAAATATTAAATTTTCCTAGATGTGTATAGCTGGGCCTGCCACCAGAATTGTTCTCATTGTTATAGTACCTTGACTTTCAATGAAAGGTTATCTTTGCTACTACAGCAACGAAATATTTGAACACCGGATATGGTACAATGTTATTCCATACATTATTTGCTTATTCACTTGAATAGGCAAACAATGTTTCCGTAGAACAATTTTTACAACTGCAAGTAAGCAGAGTTTCATTTGCTGCTCCAGCTGTAACACAGACTTCTCCCAAGTGTGTTCTACTGCTTTAACAGAAAAGTCACCATCATCATCATTAGCAGCAGCAGCAGCAGCAGCAGCATGGCTACGCCCACTGCAGGGCAAAGGCCTCTCCCATACTTCTCCAACTACGCCGGTCATGTGCTATTTGTGGCCATGTTGTCCCTGCAAACTTTTTAATCTCATCCGCCCACCCAACTTTCTGCCGCCCCCTGCTATGCTTCGATTCTCTTGGAATCCAGTCCGTAACCCTTAATGACCATCAGTTATCTTTCCTCCTCATTACATGCCCTGGCCATGCCCATTTATTTTTCTTGATTTCAACTAAGATGTCATTAACTCGCATTTGTTCCCTCACCCAATCTGCTCTCTTCTTATCCCCTTAACGTTACACCCGTCATTCTTCTTTCCATAGTTTGTTGTGTCATCCTCAATTTAAGTAGAACCTTTTTCGTAAGCCTCCAGGTTTCTGCCCCGTAGATGAGTACTGGTAAGACACAGCTGTTATACACTTTTCTCTTGAGGGATAATGGCAACCTGCTGTTCATGATCTGAGAATGCCTGCCAAACGCACCCAAACCCATTCTTATTCTTCTGATTATTTCACAGAAAAGTATGTGATGTTTATGCGATGCTTTTGCACAGCTCCGGGCACCCAACCACTAGCTGTTCTCGTGATGCCAATCACCTCATTGCAGCTACTTCTTTAACCGTTTTACTGCAGTAGCATCGTAGGGACAATAAATACAAATACTAAGTCAGTTTAGACTGATAAAGCATCCGTTGAAAACTATATTTTTGTTAATTTTGTGGTGCTAGGTTGATTACTAAAAGTGAAAGTCGAAGTTCAACCTTTAAAATTTCACGCCTGAACACTAGGGCCAGTAAGTCAATGTGATGTCGCAGATTCCAGAGTAATTTTTTCATATTTGGGTTGTTGTGGCTCAAAAAGAAGTTCACGAAATTTGCTAAGTTCAGTTTTTCGCCCCTTTGGAATACAATGTTGCCCATCTTTGCTGACAAAAAAATGTAACTAGGCCACAGGAGGCTCCATCAAAATCCATGACGCCGCAGTGAGTTGGTGCAGGAATTTCGAGGCAACATTGCCACCCGCCTTTTGTTATTATGTTGTTTCTGGCTTATCAAGATTCCTGCCACAGTAAGAGTGGGCTTTCTGGTATTGCACAAGGGCGATTTACTAATAGTAAAGCTGCAAACTCTTTTTCTCTTCAGAGTCCCTTTAAAGGTTGTCATCTTCACCAGGCAAGCGCTCCATTGTTTGCAAAGCACAAATTTCACTGAAAGGGAGCAATGCCTCTTCTAAGCAACTATATTTATTTCCTCAATAAACCAGCGAAATGCTTGGTGCTTCCATAAAAGCTGAAACATAGGTCCTTCTCTAATTGTGGCAGCTCTCCAAATTTGTAGAGGCAATGCTTGCAGCGGTTGTACGCCAGGATTGGATGCAAAGAAAGGCACACCTGGTGGTCAAATCGCTGCGCTGACGTCAAGTGGCTGCCAACTAAGTCCACAGTCGCAACGTGCAGCCTCTTGTCGAGTGCCAACAAGCGAGCCAGATGGCCTTGCCCAGATCCGACGTCTAGCACGTGCGAGCAGTCACACTTCTGAGCAAGCAACTCAATGACCTGGTTTGCAAGAACAACAGTTGATATAGACAAGCAATGGCTGGCAATGGGGCTAAAAAAGTTGCAAGAAGCTCCATGCTCCCTGCCTTTGCTTGTACTGGTAGGAATGGGGATGCAATGATTTGCCTCATAGCTGAATACATGAATGACTGAAGACAGCTACAAGTGCTCCAAAGTAGCCATCTTTTCCAGTCAGTTGTGTACTCAGCATGAAATAGCATGGAACAAGAGTTTAAAAGCACCTGAAATATTGGCTAGCTTCCAACTGCCGCCATGATTTTTCGCACATGCCACCAGATGCAGGGTCAACCATTACGTCAACATGTATTTGTTAGTTTTCCGGTATCCCTCAGCTGAATGCATGGAGAGCTACAATGTCATTGCCAAGTTAACTTCTACTAAAGTATTCATGCTGCTTCCTTAGAAGAGATTTCAGAGCCATCAGCTCTAAAGGGGCAGAGTAAACTGTTAATTCTTTGTTTCTTTTTATTTCCTGCACCTTTTTGCTCCTGTGTATTGGAAAATTTTCTGTATCTCACTGCAGTTGGAGTCTCAGACACAGAAATTTAATTTTGAAGTAAGTAAGCACACATCATAAATGCCACATGTGCTGTGATTACATGGAGTGTCATCCTTCCCACGTGACTATCAGCACAGCATTAACAAGTTGAGAAAAAAGCTTGCATACCATTGCCAACCGAACAATTTCATGCTGCTTCTTCAGTTTTACGTGCTTCCTGAAAGCATGAGTCAAATTCCTATTGCCACAGAGGTGAAAGGCTGGCCAGTGCAGATTTTTCCCACCTGATGCAAGAAAGAAAAAAAAGATGGAGCTGAGGCACTTCCATATTTAGTGATCACAACAAAAGCTTTAAATGCAAATGAAAGTTTCATTTTTCCTCTCAATTTGTCATTGCCACAACACTGGATAACCTTGGTGGCTAAGCATTTCTGCAGAGTAACCAGTTCATTTCGGTTTAATTTCTAATGAACTGAACAACGCTTGCAACCACAATTGGTATAAGAGCCTGTTTGGCTTCTTCCTCATGTGTTGAAGACATGATTGGAATAAGCCCAGCTCAAATTCACATGATAAAGGAAGCGGCTAATGATGATAGACCCTGCTCATTCTCCAAGCATAGCCTTCCATATTTGGTATTGCTGATAAACAGGGAAAATGAAAAGTAGGACATGAGGCAATAGTGCGACTGGGGCTATACTATTGTTTCACACCAACGATTTCTTGCAGCAGTGGAGTACAGGCTATGAAGATTCGTCAATAATGGAGCCATGTATAGATGGCCCACCTGGCCCAACCAATAGATCGTTCACTCTCGAATTTTCTGGAAAGGTGGCATTCCACAATAGCTTTTGTATCGTGCCATGTTTGTACGTAATACAGTTGCCTGTTTAATCCAACATAAGTCCAAAGTTATGGTTTGTCCATGGCAATGCTGGACAAAAAATGTAGATTTTATCAGCAATGGTGCGATGGCAGCGTCTGTCACTAGAGATTGCATGTTTAGTAATGTCACAGCACCACTGTTCCTTTCACTGAGACAAATGACCTTTCTACATTTCCCTGCTGACAATGTGTAGTTGTTATTTTATTCCAGATAAAACAGACAAAAGTGTCACATCGAAACACGGCATCAAACAAAGTGCCCCCACTGTGAGGCGCCACCTCTCCTGGAAATCCGAATGCAACCAAGCGAGCAGTTTAGCCAGAAGACCAACTTATACCATAGGCTTCTTTATTTACACAACAGCAAAATTGTCTTTCAACTAAATTGCAGTTTTCACCCATGTTTAAGGCTACTCTGATATGCACATTGTCAATTAACTGAAAAAAAAAAGTCCGGTGGGCTCTGAAACAGCAGCTAGCTGGTACAGACAGTGAACAATACAGATCGCCGTTTAAACATTGTTTTTCATCTACATATAAACCTGCAGCGACCTTGATCCATTATCAATAAACTATAACGAAATATTTGAGTTGGCTGTGAAAGGTTTAGCGTAATTGATACTTTTGGTTGGGGACGATTTGCTGTCCGTAACCTTTATTGGCCTTGATCTGTTAATACGTCATGCCACAGGGCAAGAGCTTATTTTACTTGTACCTTTTTTTAGAGGTAAATCTATCAATGTCTCTCTTAAAAGGGATGCAATAGTCCTTAGCAGACGCATAACTTTGAGAGGGGGAAAAGTTTATTCCATTGAGAAATTGTTTCACATCGTTTGACAACTCCAGAAGGATGCTGCGAGATATCGCAAGAAAAGAAAACAACTTTTGTGCGTTAAACGTGCGCAGTTCGCTCACCGGCGCGCTCATTTGGTAGCAGAAGCGGGATGTCAGCTGGTGATGCGACAGGACTCCGGTTGAGCGCAAGCAGTCTGGCTGCTGGAGCAAGGCACATCAGCGACAGCGGCCATACCGAGTGCTTCCTGACAACAAAAGCAAGAGGCCCGTCAAAACTCGTACTGACACGTGAGCGTTTGCAAAGAGGACAGAAAGTGGGGATCTACGCGGGGTTAATTGCAGCGCGCACGAAGAGAGGATCGTGCAAGCATATGTGTCACTACGCTTCTTTGAGCAGGGGACACCTCTAGCATCTCAAAAAGGTGTCGATAAAAGGGATGCGCGCAAAGAGACAACTTAAAGAGCAACGCAACAGTTAGCTATACGGCTGAGAAAATTAGGTCGGATGAACATACGGTGCCTTTGTAAAGCGACAGACATAAAATAATTGGCTGGTGTACGTACTGTGCAGGCAGTCCCGTTTCAAGCCAGGTGGAAAGATCGCTCAATTCAATGGTAGACAGTGTCTTCTGCCACGAATATGGTAGTTTGTGCCACTGCTGCTCAACGAAGTAATCCTGCGGGCACGCACGCATTGGGATCCACGTAGACACCGAGCAAAATACTAGGCGCTGCCCAGCGCGCAGGGTAGTTTAGTACTTACCAAGACATAGGCGTCATTCAGCCAGGAGTACTGAGACAGAAAAGAGCCCAAAAGTGTAGCATACCTTCTGACATCTGAAACATGCTGCGCGTCGCAAACAAGCGGGCGCATGGCAGACGCAAACACGAACTGAAATGTGCTGATGATGATAGCAACAATAAGGTATACGCGTCATGGTAATAATAATGATAATAATAATAATAAACATCAACAAAAGGAATTGCAAAAGCTGGTGGTTGCACAATATTTGAAAAATTCTGACAATGTGCAGCGTGTCCTTTCGTAATTCGCTAATTCGCACTTTGTTTACCGTTTGCTTACCTTTCACCACAATTTCACTTCCACATATTATGTAGTGTGCCAGCTAATAATAATACAAAAATACCAACCCTTCCACTACCGGAAAATGGGAGCAAGCGATCGAAGCTTCTGCGTGCACCTGACCTTCGTCACGGTTAAGATTAATCCACAGGTAACGGCGCCGAATTGCTTCGGCATCCCGCTCCCTCAGCCCGGGATCTTCCTCTCGTTGCTGTCGGATTGCGTGGGATCGGGTAGCTCAGCGACTGGATCGGCGCGCCGACGGCGAGCCCTAGCCTTCACGGGCGAGTTCCCAGGTACCCTCCGCTGCTCGTCGAAGGCTGCCAGTTCCTCGGGGGAACGCACAACGCGTGGCCGTCCCATCCGTTTTCCGAGAACGAACTGAACGGAAATATAGCCGGCGCAGCACGCGCGGTACCCTTTCCCTCCCCGGCGGAAGCGAAACGGCTCTAATTGTTGCGCGCGTGGCGTGAGCGCGCGCCTATGCAGCTGGAATCCTTGCTAATGATTCACGCTCCTGCACCGGTGCAGCTCTCAACTCATATCAAACCACCCTTTCCCACAGCTCAGTGCTCTGCTCTGGGCTCCAGCAACTGTTCTTTCTTTTTTTTTTTTTTGCGTGACAATATCGCCACCGAAACTTGTGAGCCAATACAAGCTTCACTTGAAAAAAGAGGGGGGGGGAGAAAAGAGGTGGAGAAAAGAAAAACACTCAAGTGGAACTAACGCAGAATATCCTTGTCACAGGATGACTCTCAAATGCACTTCAGTTGGCACAGCCAAGTGCGTATTAGATATATAGATCATGTAATTCAAGCACTCTTGCATTACTCTACTATGCTCACACATACGCTTCGTGCTTCAAACATGCTTGAAAAGTTCAGTACAGATAGACTTTATAGTGTACTACTACATGCACCAGTATGCTGATGATGCGCGAGCAGTGGAAGCAGCGGAATTAGGCTGCCACCTGATAGAGCGGGCTCGGCTAAAATATAGTTTGTGGACAACAGGCACCAGGGTCTTCGCCCACAACTTCAATGCTGTCAGTGTACGGAATTATAAGCATGCAGTTGATTATGTTATAATATATTTCGTATGTGACAACAGCCTCATGGAAATCATATATATACTAGTTATAATAACCACATGCATGTAGATTCTATTTTTATTCATTAGAGACCATGTACCCCGTCCTTTGCCAGGACTGCTGTCAGCATTTCACTAGGGGTAACAGCGACACGAAGCAATAATTCAAGATGCACTTGTTTCAGAGCCTTAGCTTTTATATACTTGGCATCTCTTGAATTACTCTACTATGCTCACACATATGCTTTGTGCTTAAATCATGCTATAAAAGTTCAGTGCAGGTAGACTTTGTAGTGTACTGCTACATGCCCAGTATGCTGATAGTGCGCAAGCAGTGGGATCGGCGGAATTAGGCTGCCACTGAATTGAGCGGGCTTGGCTAAAATATAATTTGTAGACACCAGGCACCAGGGTCTTCGCCCACAACTTCAATGCTGTCAGTGTACGGAATTATAAGCATGCAGTTGATTATGTTATAATATATTTCGTATGTGACAACAGCCTCATGGAAATCATATATATACTAGTTATAATAACCACATGCATGTAGATTCTATTTTTATTCATTAGAGACCATGTACCCCGTCCTTTGCCAGGACTGTTGTCAGCATTTCACTAGGGGAAACAGCAGCATGAAGCATAATTCAAGATGCACTTGTTTCGGAGCCTTAGCTTTTATATACTTGGCATTCAGAATTTCTGAACTAATTTTTCTGAAAAATTATATTGCTGCCACTTATATTGCTCCAACAGGAGCTTTACATATACTTCTTGCACTTCTACTGCAGCCTCAGCGGTGTTAATGAGGTCAGAATTACAACACCGTGTGAACAATATATGTAAATTTAGAGATGGCCATTTAATTCCTAGTTGGGCTGTTACATAGACTGTCACTAGGTATAGTGGTGCCGCATGCTCCACCATGAACGCTGTTATGTCCAGCCAGTGGGGGCAGCAACCTTCGAACCTCTCCTGCTTTCCTGAGACGACTCAGCTTTGTGAAGCTCACAATAAGTTGCATCGGACAGCCCAGTGGCGACACCAAGGTGAGACACATCTGACCTCTATGGGGTTGGTGTATGCCACTTCCTCGCCGACCTTAACGTTGGGACCAAGAAACTCCAGTGAAAGTGCGTTCTATGCCGCTTCCTTACAGTTGCTGCTAGTTGCCAAAGCCGATGGACAGATGAACCAGCTAATAGCTGGGCCATCCCAGGAGCCAAGACATGCCAATGGAGTCAAGCGTGGCACCCCTGCCGACGAGCGTCCTCTTCTTTTTCTAGGGCAGTGAGCCGTGTGCACCCGGTGTGATTTCTCTGATTGTGTACTGTGAACAAAGGCGCCGGATTAGTTGCACATAGCCTCGTCCTCAAAGTGGAACCTTTGGTGACCACGAATGCTCCAAATGGAGAATGGTGTGACTGCAGATTTTCCTGCCCTAGTTGATCTAGGGGAGACAAAGGGGATTTAAGAACACTTTTTCAGCTCCTCAAGTGTGCCCTGGCCTGCTTTGACCTGATAGCTCATGCTACAAGAACAATGTACTGCGCTCCATGCTCCGGCCAGTGTAAGTATCCCTTGTTGTCCTGTAAATAAGTTAGCCTCTTATATGTAAATGAACCTCCCATTCTGTTCCTGCAACCTCTCGACCCCCGTCAAGAAAGCTTGGATGACGATGGGGGCCTGCTTAGCTCTCATGTGACACCCCAGTAGTGTAGGCCAGCTACCCGTTACGAGACGCACCGCCGGCGTAGGCTAGAGAGTGACCATCAGTTGACGGCAGACTCCGAGGCCATGACTCCCGAATCCTACAACCCCTCCAACATTTCCAACAAATCAATGGAACGTGCCACAACCAATGTTGTCATTATTGGCCTGACACTTACAACTGCCAGTGTGACTGAGACTGGCTTCTCGGTGTGATGGATCATAGGAAAAGAATAGAATCAAAGCAAAGGAATAGTTCTGTACTACAGCCTCTGGTCTTTCTGTTTTGGTTGTACCTAAATACAAGTGAAAGAAGAAATTAAAAGCATGCCTGCCACAAGGTTTCTCAATAAACATACTGCTTCACATTTAACACTCTGCTCCTACATCATTTTACATAATGTGCTGCTAGAGATATAGGGATCACCGCTACTGCATTTAGTAACCTATCCTCTAGCGAGTGCATTTTTTTTCCCTCCCTTGTACCTTCTTTTTTATTACGTTTTGACAACAGAGTATCAAGGCTGTCATTCCAGTGGCATAGAGACATAACTTATGCAGCAGTAGAATACTGTTTGCTCTGCTCATGCCTTTCAATGCCAATTAACCGTTCAGGTTAATTTTCACAAGTTATGTAATAGCTTATGGTGCGATACTCTGCGATAATTTTTCTGAAAGGGCAAGAAGGTAACTGCTTTCTTGACAAAGTCAATGTAAATTGTTTTTTTTTTCTCGTCCTTATATTGCTGTCTTTTACACACACTGCATGCGAGAGGGACAAAGCCACATTGCTAAATAAAGTGCAGAATGGCAGAAATAAACATCTTTTCAATTGCAATGTATAGCTTATTGTAATGCATCATTAACGCCTAAGACTCAGTCATTGCACTGTTTTCAATGCTTTTCAAAACTGACTCGGAAGTTATCGTGTAATATACATGCCTGGTGATCAGTCGGATGGAAGAGAAATTATCGAAGTCGTTTAATCAAGGAAATATTCGAAAATTTCTAATACTATATCGAATATATTATATATTTAATATACATATTCAATTCGAGAACTATGGTATTCGAAAACAAATCGAATATATTGCTGGATGTACGGGAGCAAACTGGTTCTTAGCGTTTGTTTCTATCTAATCCATAAATGTGTGTCCGATTTTGTGCTAAATTTTGTAAATATTTCACACTGCTGGAGAAATTTCGCCTGTAAATCACGCTTAGCCACTAAATGCATTACCTTTGCGGAAAAGCGACCCTCTCAGTAGCAAGGATTTACGGCCAGCGAGGGTGCACTCTTTTGCGGCACCACCCCCAATCCGAGCTTATTGCTTCACAGCAAATGCCATGAGCAACGGCTGGCACCGGATGAAATGCCTCTCAGTTTATGGGCATTTGATGTTGTATAGTAAGACACAGGTTGGCAAGAACAGGTAGCTCGTGGGAATTACTCTGTTTTACAACATGAGCCAAGTACACAATCATTTAGTATAATAGCTTGCTAGCCTAATTTCTTACCACTGACAATATAATTGCAATGTTCCAACATGTTAAAATAACCGAAATTGCTAATAGTGGATGTGAAAATTATTCAATATTTGATTTGATATTCGAAGCATAAAAGTATTTGTATTCGATTCGTATTCAAAAACATTTACATTCACGCATCCCTAGTTTAATCATATTCTTGTCATGAACTTTCCCATATAATCAACCCTAACTTGATCTAGACCACTGCGTTGTCGCAGATTATGAAAAGCAACTGTGAAATATGTTTTGAATATTGCCAGACCACATGAAAATCCAGGATACAGCATAAGCATGGCAACACAACCCACAATGGTGCATCTTTATGTGGGTGTTTAGGGAAATAAGTGGTTTCTAATATAATAAACTTGAGAAGACCATTACTTATTCCACGTACATGGTAATGCAGCTTTTGGCACATACATAACCGTGGTATTTAAACAAACAATATGTTTTTCACGTTCATAACATACCAGTCGGCGACAAGAACAGACTTGAAAGACGATTGTGTGTTGCTGAGCAGATTTCGGGTCTCAGGAGGTTAATGCACATCACTTGAGGCAACTCTACCTTCGAAAGGTCAAGAGAGGCCACTTGTTTAAGAAATTAGAAGACTTTGGCACTGTGTTGTACCATGTTTTGGGTGAAAGTACAATCTACCAATTCAGCTTGACTTCTGTTTCGTACAGTGTTCCTTTAGGCCTTTCACAAGCCTCTCGAGAACAGTATTTGGATGAGATTGTCTTGCATAATAATAGATCTTGTCGCCTCAACTGGAAACACTTTGTTCCTCAATGCGCTTGCATTCCAGACAAAGAAACAGTTTTTTCTCACGCAAATTCATTCTTGTCCCAGTTTAGCATTCCAAAATCCACCTTTATTGAGCTGCTATTCTTGTATGGCCACTACTGCTTTCGCTCAATTCCACTCTTTTCCTATTATCAACTATTCACGGCCTGCTTGAATAATAACGTACGATAACGTAGACGGAGCGTCGCATAGACCATCAACAAAGTGCAAGAGAGGACAGTATTGGAATACATCTATCATTGTTACATTAGAGTTTGTCACCTCTTGGTAAGCTTCAGACAAGGCACAATGGACACAAGAATGTGCAACACAACAAAGCTCCCTTTATTTCAGCCTCTCCTAAGAGAACAAGACATGGGAGATACAGCATTGCAGCGTGCATGCAAGCAGGCAGCAACACTTCACAACATAACAAAACTCAACACGCTGTAACGCCAATACTAAAAAAATAAAAACACCAGAACAATTGCTGGTAGCACATTCACATCGGGCACAAAGATGCAGTCATTGCTGCTAAACACACCACAAGCATCCCGAATGCGTTCATTCTGACACTCATGTAGGGCTCCATTTGCTCTCCCACTTGTCGCCTTTTTATTCCAGGCATTGCACAATCACACCGACTTGCATAAAATGTAGCTTTGCCCGCCCGCTGGGTCGACATCTTAGAGTCGATAGTCACACCACACCAACATTCTGGTCCAGGCAGAAAGAGCGGTGGGTACACGCCCATGTGTGAAGCATCCCATTGTTGGCGTGCAGTCAGTAGGTCACACCTTGTGGTTTGCTGCGGCAGAGAGAGCTGTGACCTGCTCTAAGACGCTCTCGATGAAGGGCCTTTGCAAGCAGTCCACTTCCAACATTGTGCGGATAAGTCCGTGAAGCCCTCCGGAGTATCTGAAACACACAGCGAAGGCATGTGTGAATTCTTTATCATTTGAAGGAGTCTACTCATTTGGGTTGGTTGGTTCATGACTGGAACAGCAAGAAAACAATGGCAAAGATGGTGTTGTGTGCATTATGTCCTTCATATCCTGTTGCTCTGTCTGTCTCTCTTCACTACTACATCATATTACACAACCAGATTATCCAGCGATCTCTTTTGTTGCATTGCTGCATGAGTTCCAAACAGTCAAGCATAGAATCAGCAGCACATTGCTTTTTCCCATTGTTCAGTCATTTGCAGTTGCCTGCTTGGCTGGACCCTGCTCACATTGCACCAGTTTTGAGGTGTCGCAAATCAGGTGTACAAGATGTTTCAGCGTTGACTGGTCTCCTAGCTACAAAATATAGGGGATCCTTGACCAAATGATGGCTTTCTTTTGGACAAGGTAATAAGGCCAGTAGGCCCTACAAGGCTAGGTTATAAGGATTTTGTGTTTAGCACCAGTTCTGATATAGCTGTTCCTGCAACCAAACACACAGATGTTCTATGTAGTTTTGAGGCACACTGCTTCAGAAAGACAAGTCATTCTGGGAAAATGGCACGTGAAATACTAACGCATTCTACTGCAAATTTCAATAAAGGTATGAAAAAAGGTGGCCTCAAGATTAGGTACACAAGCATTGACTATTGATGAACATTAAAGGCCAACTGCAACGAAAAGTCATCGTGGCTAAATTGGCAATAAATTAGTATATACAACTGCAGCAATCTTGGCAAAGCTGCAGGACTGGTAATAGTATAAATTTCTTATTAACAGCCTTTTAATGGTGCCTAAGCAGATGATGCATGCACCTGCAGTTAGCAGCTATGACGTAAGTCCCAGCACATCGCCTCTGAGACCTTTCAGCGCGCCACAGCTGGTGCCTGATCTCACAAGTCTTGCCGAGAAGTAGCGCGATCTCGGGCATACATCACTTCCAGTGAGCGGTAATGACATTTTTTTTTAAATTTCATTTTCGGTATCGAAAACGCCTGTTTTTGCGAGACTGATGATCCGTCCACTTGCTTTTCAAATGTGAAGTTTTGCATGGAGGCTGTTCTCTATGTGCACTATCTGAACCTGGGAATTTTTTTTACACTTCGCTACAGTTGGCCTTTAAGTTAACGCTTGCTACATGTGCAGTTATATACATGAATTAAGATATTAAGTGAATTAGCAAAATGGGAAGTTAATAACAATAATAAAAAAGCTGATTGGTGATTATCGCCAAATTGCTTTTGTTTCTACAAATGGTATGAATTTTGGCCCAAAAGAAATATCACTGTCTTCTACCCATGTTTAAATAAAGACAGCCATTCCTGCATTGCTCGGTATGTCCCGTTGCAATATATTCCACTAAACTGTCGGGGTATTTAAAACCTTGCTGTAGTTTATACAGCAGGCCTAAGTTCCGTAATACTTTTGCCCTAGCAGCACCAAGAAAACAGCTGCAAGATGTAATCTTCATAAGTCCAAATTTTCACATTGCCATTGTAAACAGTATTCAGCATAAATTTGACCTTTACATCATTTCAGTCTTGGCTCTCACTATGTAGCCTCCACACACCTCGAGAACGCAAGAGAAGAAGTGACCTTGCTGAATACCACTTCTGTTTATCCTCAATTTAGAGAGCTGTGTTATGTAAACCTTCATAATTATGCATGCACCATTTCCAGCATTAATTAATTATTGATTGCATACATACTGCAGAACAGGGCAAAATGCATTTCATCAAAATATGAATGACAAACTGTTATACACTTGCTTATACTGCAGCTAACAACAAGACATAGTTAAGCAGCACAGTAAGAGAGCGGGGCCTTCCTGGGCCAGTCCTTAATGAAGAAGAGTAACAAAGAACAGCAATACAGAAGCAAGAACAAAAAGTACATCGGAACCAATTCAAAACAAAATGCGATGTCTATAGACAATGTTTAAAATCATGATACATACTGATGCGACATTTTTCAAGCATAGGAAGAAAATTGTCTAATGAGCAAATTATAATATCCTTGGGCAATGAATTAAAATCTTGTCCGTGGAAAGAATGAATGTGTCAGTGTGGAATCTATATTCAATTTAATGAATAATTGAAATCAATATAAAGACCTGTACATGCATGTGAACATTTCCACAGGTTTGTGTATTTTTTATCCCATTTCTTTACACTAGCAGCTGCATACTTGATGTCTTCTGGGACTACAGCGCTGAAGTTTTGAACAGTGTGCTAAGACTCTCCCATGCAAGCAGAAAAGCATGTGAAGACATGTATAAGAAAGATTATTTTTCAGTACCAACAGAAGTTTTCATTGGCACTCTGCGGAAGAAGCCAAGGCTAGATGCTAACACATTTGAGCACTAAATGCCAACACATTAAAAATAATACATCGAGGCAGCACTAGCGCCATAACAGTGTGGTTCCTAGCACGATTAACTGGGCATGCATCTGAGCTGGGCCTCAACTCACGGGCTGTCTGAAGGAATGTCCACGTGGCCACTAAGTACAGCCAAGGCCACACTATCGCCCCGCTCATGGGCGGCCTCAAATGGGGACCGGAAGAAGCACATGGCATACAGGCAGCAGCCCAGGGACTGCAACAGAAACAACACAATTTGGTACCATGTTACCCAAAAATAGTGTGCATGCATATATGCTGCAATAATGAACATTTGGTCCTCAACATTCAGGTGATGCTAGCACCTCAAAGTTCAATGGTGCTCAATGTAAGGCACCAATGAGGTACCAGAAGATGTGTAAATCTGTTGCTCTCATGACTCAATTTACAGGGTACACAAGAGCGAGATGTGGCCAAAGCAAAGTGAAAGCCATTTCTTTTGAAAGGGAGTTGCTAATGGAGGGATATGGGGCCCATTTGGAGAAGTACCCACTCTCATCCAAACCAAACCAAGTCCAGGATGGAAATTTGCCAGACCTCTTGGCCTTTGGGCCACTGATTGCATGGCAGCTTTATGACAATAGGTGAGCTCGACTTCATTGTGGTACTGCAGAGAGATTGCAGTTCCCCTCTTGTGCTAGTTTATCTTTCAAATCAAATTACAAGGTTTAACTGTAGCGAAACATCACACGTGTCATGAGGAACGCCATAGTGAGGGCTCCCAGAATCATTTTTGATTCCCTGGAGTTCCACCTAAATCTACTTACATGAACACTCTTGCATTCCAACCCCATCGCAATGCTGCCATCAGTGCTGGAAATTTTAACCTGTTACCTCATGCAGAGCAAAATGCTATAGCCACTACAGCAGGTTGCTCATTTAATTTTGCGTGGAAATAAAACAAACATGGCATCTCCTTGCCCCTCTCACCTGAACTCGTCATGGACCTGACTGATTACGCCAAAGTTTGGGGACATATGTAGCAGAAATTACTGTTTGTGGTTGAAATAGAAGCTCACCTTCGAGACTGGCCAAAGGCACATTGGCCTTATACTATAAAGGGGGGCAGAATGCACACACAAACAAACTTTACGGAAGAGACAAAAGAAGCAAAAGGCGTTGCTTGCTTAACATGGCCAAAGGCAGCACGTACCCATATGTCGACTCGTTCATCTATTGATGTACGGCTTTCCACGTTGAACAGTTCAGGAGCCCTATACGACATACTGCATTTCTCCGTGGCCAAGTCCTGGGAATATGACACAAGCCAAAATTGGCTGCAGCTTGACATCACATTTGTCATGCATATATCATAAGGCATCTGCACAGTCAAGCATCAATATAATGAAGCCATATACAATCGAACCTTGTTATAAGAAATGGGCTATAACGAAGTAAATGAAATTCCCCTTGAAATCTGCATCGAGATCCGTGTATGTAAAACAGCATTTTAACGAAATGAAATTGTCCTACCAATGAATATAATGAACTAGATTAGTCTAAAAAAAAAAGAACCGAACCATTGTGCACTGAGTAAATTGCTTTCGGTGGAGTTCGGCATGGTGATGCAGCAGTTAAAAACTCCCATGTCACCGCATCGAATATGTTGTCAAGCAACACTGGTCTTTCTCACCACTGTGCACAGCTGTCCACCTGCACACAAGCAATAGCTCAATATCACACTTCTTCACTGACCTCTCTCTCTTGCGCTTACCTCACTGCGCAAGCTGCGCCAAGCTGCTATGCGCGGTGGTGCGAAAGATTAATGCATTCACTTTTACTACGTGTTGTGCCGCACAGGCAGGTGCAGCTGGACATGTCCTTCAAGACCTCCCTGGCGCAATCTCAGGGGTCATGCGCAAGCCTGTGCAAGTTGCATTATGCTGCGCGGTCACGCATAGAGGTGCGAAAGATTAATGAATTCACTTCTTTCTTTCGCTAGGGCGCGCACAGGCAGTTGCAGCTGGGCCTGGCGTCAGAAATTCCCCGGGCGCATTCTTGGGGGCCACGCTGAAACTGTTCATTCACTTCCCCCCTCCCTGTGACTCGCCGCTAGTGCTGGCAGCTGGGTGCGGCCTCGGAGATTGCACCAATGTGAATGTGATCTCAGAGCCCACACCCAGCCGGCCAAGCCAAGCCAGCGAAGTGTGCCACATGCTGCTCAACCTCAACGAGCCAAGTGGAAAGCAGATGTGGAAGGCCATCAAAATGGAACAGAAGGCAGCTATATAGAGGCTGTCGTGTCAGGTGTTAAATAGTGTGTTTCACATGCTGAAGGTTTTTTGTTTTATTCAAATTTCATCGTATGCGTGGCCATCTAGTGGTTCTGCAGGCCATAAAGCTGTCGTCTTAATTCCATGTTTAAGATTGTGCACCCCATTGGGCATACATTGCAGCAAATGGCAATAATGGATATAACAAAGAAACGGATATAATTAAGTAATGGCTCCTCTTTCAACAACATTATAACAAGGTTTGAGTGTATTCAGCTGACTACTTTGCTAAAAGTGAAGCTTGTACTTTTCAGCGGTTCAAATTACTCTGCAGTCACCTATAGCAATTCCGGCAGTTAAAACACTGCTAGTAAGCATTCATGGATGACGCACTGAACAAGCTCAAAGAAAGAAGTACATAGTAAACATTAGCGTTAAGATTTACAAAGTAAGATATAATAAGCAAAGTTTCTTTAAGAATAAATATTGTTCAATGAATGTTTGGGGGAATCTTTTCATCTAAACGATTCGCAGCGTTTTGAAAGCATCAAATCAACAGACTCAAAACTGCTGACAATATGTGCTAAAAATAGGCCAGCAAGAGTTGCAAGTATACTAAAAGTTTATCAAAAGCCCAAATGATAAGCAGAGTTGTAGCAACACGGTACATGTTTTCATTTCTTGTATCCAGGTCAGAGCAGGGCCACAGATGTGCTCTGTCTACAATGTCCATGTTACAATGTTGCATATTTATCTATTTTTTTTTATCAACAGATTTCAACTCACTCACTCACTGCACCCTTTTTACCCTTGCCAATATCGGATCTGTGCTACCTTGTTTGAACAAAACTCGAGCAAGTGTCCACCATCTGAAACCCTTGCCATTTAAATCTACCTCATAAATGCTCTAGAATCTCTACAAGATCATGCCACCAAGTTCATTCACTTATTTGTGTTCATACAACATAAATATATCATCCTTAAAGACAGATTCCAGTTTGCTGATGCTTTCCTCTAGCTATTGTATCACCAGCCCATCACTATTCCACAGTATAACAGTTCTCGCAAGTGGGAGGCCCACGCTACTATGCATATTATTTCACACATGGTAATTCTCTAAATACTGCTTGCCCGTGTGCCAGAGCTTTCACTTTTCCGACTTCTTTTTTTCCTCGCATAGCTGCAGCTCAGGATGGTTTTCACTACAACATCGCTGCCCACTTACAAGTTTTCATTGAAAATGTAAGAACTCATTTAACATGGCAGGAAGGGTATCGATGTGACGTACTACCGTGCTCGATATGAACTGCAACACGGGCATTCACCTGTCAGTTCTTTCAATAATAAGAACGACAAGTGCCACTGTTCTTGTAAAAAGAGTGCTTGTTATCAGTAATTTGATCAATGTTCAGCAATTTTTTTTTTCTTTGTATAGGCACTGCCACACAGGCATTGTATGGCAGCATCTACACACACACACACACAAAATGGATTCTCACGTTGCAACTCGTATTGAGCACGATGGTAAATTTTGTACACCCACAATCCCAAGGATGGGGTCATCGAGGAAATAAAGCGAAGTGCACAATAAGTTGCGAGCAGAGAGAAAAATTAAGGTGCTATATTTCGAGTTAATTTATGTGTCCTAATCGCTGTGACCAGGTAACTGAATGTAAACAAGAAATAAAGAGACACACACACAAGTGAGAAGACAAACACAGGCACTATTGCAGTTGTTTGATCTTTTTCTTTCCGAAAGGGAGTTTCCCGCTTAGATATGTTTCACCAAGTTGCGTAACAACAGGTTCTGACAATTGAAACTGGCCATGAAGTTCATGCACGCATGATGATGTGTAGGGTTTTTTTGGTGCAAGCAATGGTGACGAGTTCTCAATGAATTGTGTATGAAATGGAGAAAGGAATTGAAAATGCTAGTTGTAACATGGCTGTAAATTGCATAAAATACACAAGTATTGAAATAATGAATAGAGATGTTTGCCATGACCATAAAAGTTTTGTTATGAAGGGTTGATGTAGAATCTGTAGGTGACAGTAGTACTAGTGCCTCAACAGGGCTCTTGAATGCGAGGGTTCGGAGGCAAGTGCTCCACAAAAATGTTATCGCAGCATTTGATGCCCACATACTGTGCCCACCAAGTACAACTGTTCTGAACAGTCTGTTCGTCCAAGTCCCCCAAAGCAGCAGAACAAGATGCTCCTTTGATGCATTTGCATCATTTTTTTAGAAGTTTTGTTCTGAGCGGAAGCATTTTCAGGGATACAGGCTCATTTACCTTTACACATAGCACACAAATAGCAGCAGACTTGGAACAACAAGGACTGACAAGCAATACACTGTTTTTAAATCACAATGACTTATTCAGTGACACTGTTGTTGCTGATTTCGCCTGCTTCTGGAACTCATCTATATAAACTTGCTCAGAGCAAGCATCCCTCCTGTGCCCTTTCACTATCAGAAGACTTCCAACAGAATGTTTTTTACCCTTTTTATTCATTTATCTTTTAATACAGGTATTTAAGCACTCAACAGAAGGTTTGGTGACCAATGAGACAAGCTATTTTGTAAACGAAAGTTATTTTTAATAAAACTTGACGCAACATTTGTAAAGCTTAAAGGGAGAGTAAAATTTGGGAGTGTTTGCAGATATGCACTATTGAGCAGCATCATCGCTCACCTGCAGTGCCATGGCCTCACTGGTACGGCCAATATCAAGCCGAGCTCTTCCCATACTGCCAAAGTCCATCCACACGGGAACATCGTCGTCATTGAGCAGCACATTTGCAGGCTTCAGGTCTCTAGGTGCAACAAAAACAGCTTGAGCTGCACTGCTTCTTTGTCTGTTGAACATATTTAGTACTGAGTAATAATGAGAAGTTCAAGAACGGTACAGGCCATAAGGAAAACAAATAAAATAGATACTAAATAAATTAATGGAATAAAAGTGAATAGGGATGAACCACAATCGTGTCAAGCGTGATCCTAACAACCATAAAGAGTTAATCATCTCCAGCGTTTTAGGTGTGGTTTGGTTCGCATCACTGCTTGAGAGTCAACTGCCCCACCTGCATCCACAAAGCCCAACGCAACGGCTAGAGTCCTGTCCGCAGTAGTGGGAGGGCTCAAATGGGGACACTCAAGCGTGATGTGTTCTATGGTCACATCCAACGTGGCGCCATCTACAGGCATCTGCTGGTGTCAAGTGGGTTTCGCTGCCGGGTTCCTTATTTACAGAGTGCATGATGCAAAACAGCAGAAAGAAAAAATATGGGATGAATAAGAACAGGCAAAGACAGGCACACATTTCAAGTGACGCTTTACTCTAAGAGATGAAAACAATCACACAGTTACTGCACAGGCCAGAGTGTGCCCGACAGAACTGACATCTTATAGGTTGCAGACAGTATTTCTCTGTTTACATTTTCTTTAACCCCTCTGCAGCACTTTGTGGCTCTTGACACCTTGGCTCTTTATTGATGGGGTTTAACAAACCAAACAGCACAAGGTCTATGGAAAATGCCACAATGAAAAAGGAGGTGGGGGGTATGTACCAGATTATTTTTGTCTCTCAACATGAGAACATGAGCTTTCTTGAATTCTGCCCCATTATAGAAAGAGCCAGATGGCACCTGTATCAGTTGTACATTTGACTGCTACAGACCACTGCAGCGATAATATTTATCAGCATAATATCCACAGCTCTATAAGGTGAACCATACCACCTAGCTGTTTATTTTGATTTATTTTTTAGTTCAGACAGTTTTTCTAAAAATTGTCTGTGACAGATAGTGTTATTCTGCCTTTCCAGGCCAGTGCATTTCTGGGAGAAGCGGAAAGTACCTGTACCAGAAATTCAAATTTCTAAGTTGCTAATTCAAAAGAACCACACATTCACTTTTGAATTATTCGTTTTTGGACACCTGTTCCCATAGTGAAATTGAAGCCGAGGAGTAGCAAAGACATGTTTGCTTAGCAGAAATTGTGAGTCTAGCACCACTTTAGGGATGTCACGCCCTAAACTGTGCCACGAAATGCATTGGCATTCTAGCGAACACTTCCCAAGAGCGCGCTTCAAGCTCAGGATAATATTAACTGCAATGCCAATGCATTTTATAGCAAATTTTAAAGGCGGACATCTTGACAGCGACGTTTGTGCTCGGATTTCTGACATGACTTCACTACTGCTTGACTTCAATTTTGCAATTTGAGCATGTGCCATAAAGCGAACAAACATGTTAATGAATATTTTTAATTACCTACCTAGACATTCCAGTTTGTCACAAAAATAGTACCCACCTCTTCAGGTTATTCACATGAACAGGCCAAACTGTGCTATAAAGTCATGCTTCACATGACTTTTTTTTTTTTTTTTTTGACAAACACTTTGTGTCACTGTGTTTTTATATGGGTTCATATAATATGATGTTTATAGGTGTAATGCTGCTTGCTTGACATGTTTATGACCAGAAACCTAACAAGCTGTCACAGGGCAACGACATGTGAAGTGTGTGCTGTATTAATTTTGTCTGTGAAATACCATCAAAAGACCACCTAGTATGCTGATAAAAGTTGTGTGCATACCAGTCTACACGAATTCAACATTTCTTTTTCTTCATGTAAAACACGTATGGTCACTTAGAGATATCATGCAGAACTGCTTTGTAACCTGAAATCTTACAGCCGATTATGTTGCTATCTTTTCCTGAAGGTTATTATGCGATTTCTTCTTATAGATCCTCTGATTATAAATACAGTTTGTATTGAGACAGCAATGATTTTCAGAATTACCCTAACAAAACACTCATGCTTGCAAGTGTAGTTGTTCTGAGCAAACTGATGAAAGCTTTGCTTTCCAGACTTCAATGTTTGAATTCGTCTGTCTGTAGTCACGCTGCGTCTGAGTGGCGTAATACAACGCACGCCCACATATGGCACTGCAGTTTCATCCCAATTCTGTTCAGATGGTTTCGCCATAGCTTCGCGGCCTGGAGCGCGGGTCATGGGCGAACCACGCACCTGTGCGCCAAGGCGACGGGCGTGGCACCGTGGATCGCCTGAACACCGTGGCACATGCCTGTGAAGATCTCCAGCAGCCGTCCCTCTGGCATGTGCTCCCTCGACCGCGCACGCATCGTCAGCTCGTCCTGGAGCGTCCCCCTCTGCACAGAGCGCGGATAGGTCAGAAAATGCGCACCCGCGCGGATTACACAACAGCTGTGATATCGCGTCGTTTTCGCGATCGCTAGAGGTGCGGTTTCATATCTTCTCATCGACGTAGGCGTGATTCCCGCAAAATAAGTCGTTAGGCAATAAAAGAATATACATACAGCGAGAAGAAGATCGTGCGTACGCGATACTTCTAGGGCAGGAGAGCGCTGCAAAGCTCTGCCGCACACAAACACGGGTTTTAAAAACGCGATAGCGTTTCGCTGCGTTTCTTGAGCGACAATGCCGGCTCACTCGGAAGTAAGGCAGCAGGATGAGGACTTCGCTGGAGAATGGTTTCGACAGGTCGTGGCACTGAACCAGGGCGGCGTCCACGCATCGGACCAAGTTAGGGTGCTCGAAGGACTTGTACAGCTCGGCCTCACGCATCGCGTCCCGCTCCGACTCCCGCGTGTGGCACGGGATGCGCTTGAGCGCGTACTGCCGCTGGCTGGTCGCGTCGTACACCAGGTCGACCACGCTGAATCCCCTGCGAAGGCCACGGCGAGACATCAACAAGTGTCCGAAAGTGTGCCGCACGAGACCGGCTGGTGCGAATAAGCGAAATACGAACCCTTCTCCCAACCTGCTCTTGACCACGTATCTCTTGCCATTGATGCATACAGCTTCTTTCGTGCACGTACAACCCATGTTAAACAGGATGCTGAGGCCCAAACTATTCATGCTGGTACGGTCGCGACGTCGGCGGTCCGTATACTTGCGGGTGTGCTTGCATGGTCGACTGGGCGCGGATCGGGTTGGCGTACTAAGGAGACTCGGACTGGAAGTTTTCAAAGCGACCACGTGTTTTCCATATCAGACGCAGTAACTTACAATCCGCTCTCCACTCTCCAAGCCATCACTCACATCGCATCCAACAAAGACACCCCATCAGACCCCATATCGACGTTGGTGTGTCGTCAGCTGCAGCTCTGCGCGGCGAGCCAGCTGAGCCGACGACATGACAACACACGAGTTGTCCAAGTGGAGTCAGCCTTGGCTTCAGTTTCGCTTTCATTCAACTTTCTTTAAGCTTCTTAAAATTATTTTTCTTGTAATTTATTATATACAACACAATTTAAATAAACATTAAATTAATCTGTGAGTTCTATAAATAAATGTGTCAAGGCTATTCATATCACGTCGTGTGTCCAGTCCTGGCTGGCTCATTCAAAAGACAAGCAGGGTTCAATGCTAGCCAAACCGGAGCCAGTGCTAGCCACCATACTAGTGCGTTGCGATTTGTGTGGGTTTATGTAAACTTAAGTGACAGGTCATTCATTCTTTACGTTTTTCTAGATCGTCAACAGGCTCATCCGAAATGGCAAATCCAAAGTATGCTGATCTTCCGGGAATAGTAAGTAGACCTATTAAAGCTGCGTTGTTTTCAATTTCCGTAAGTGTGCTTGAAGCTGTGACAGATGCCTGGAAGCGGATTGTTTTTGATGCTAAGGGGCCTTAGCCGGACAGCCTTGTATTTTGGGAAACTCAGCGCGCTGATCACTGTATCTTCTTCATCAGGCGTACGAGCAGCCGGATATTTACGAGACTGAAGACCTACCGGAGTCGGACCAAGTGATTTCGGACGTGGGCGTGGTGAGTGAAACTTGCGGCAAAGCCACTGGGTCCTCCGCGATCTATCATCAAAGACCGTGTTTGGTGTTGTGATTAGTTTTCTTAAGTAATCAAACTAGGTATTGCCCTCAGGCACAAATAGACTAACCGTATCGCTCTGCTAGAACTACACCATAGCTATTGTTATTGTCGCCTACTTTAACTATGTTTTCTTGTTTAAGAGTATACGTTAATTACCTATCTTGTTGTGCAGTAATGCGGACTTCAGTTTCTACGTTGGCACCGCAATCTTCATTTACTTTTATTCTTTTAGGACCAATCCGACAGTGTTAACACACTGGCGGTTTCCGTGACAGAAGCGTATGACAAGTTCAAGGGTTGTACGGTGGACGCTTCGACCGTTGGTGAGTTCGTACTAGATTATAACTTACAGCTTGCCACCTTCTCCAGTGTGACCATTTAACCAAATGAGTTCGGTGGAAGTTTACAGGGCGCAAGGACTCATGAAAAGGAGAGTTGCCATTCACTTGAACATTTAGTTGATGTGGCTGCTGTGAGCTCTTGTAAGAATATGATTTCTGTTTTGAACTTTGTTAAAGGGAAGAAGAAAAAATAAGCCACTCTGATGCAGCCTACGATGGGCTTTCAGTAATTGTAGCAAATCATCGAAAATAAATGCATGGGAGTATGCATGTAGAGATTGTTTATACACTGGTTTGGATAAACAAGCTGTTTTGTGCAGGAACAACTTTGAATCAGCACGGAACACACACCACGCAGAGGCAAATGCGCATGCAGGAGAATGCGTAAACGCACCCTCAATAGTTATCTTTTCTTAAAAAATTCGATTGATGATGGTAACATAGCAAAACTGCCTCTGATCATACTACCAATTGGTCTTGGGGACAAAAAAAGGTAGGTGCATGTGTAGTGAAACTTGTACCTTTTTCTTTCTTTCTGCTTATAATTTTGTAAACATGTTTGTGTGACAATGTATCAACAAATAATCTGAAATACTCAATTGCTAATTCAGGCTCACTATGTAGTGTGTATTCCGCCCCGTTTCAAAGTTGTTCCTGTGAAAAACAGCATGTTTATTCAAAACAGTGGCCATACGCATGACATAAATATAGAACATGTAAAATGTTGCATACTTGAGAGTTTAGATATAAGGTGAAAGAAAGGATTATGTGACATAATTATTCCAGGCTTACTGTACCAATTATTTCATAAACAAATATGTTAATTTAATTAGGTCAAACAATTAGTCTAAAATATGTGTTGATCATGTTTACGATAAATCTAGATCTTGCCTCGCATTGTTTGCAGTGGTCTTATGTTGATAGTTACGATCTGTAGCTTATGAGATAGCGCGCTTCTTAGCTGTACATGTCTAGTGAGTTCTGTCAGGTTTTAAGAAAGTTCAATTAATTAACCTGATATTTTATTAAAGAGTCCTTTACCATGCTTCGTCACGCCAAGCTTTGCAATGGAAATTTTTATCCAAGTACTATGATATCGTAAAGCAGAGTGCACAGGCCTGCTATCTAGGAGGTGCTGGTTTAGCTCAGTAGGCAAGACGCTCAGCTTCTGAGTGTGTGGTTGTAGGTTTGAAACTCACTACCACCAATGTTTCTCCTTTCGATTTTTTTTATACATTAATTTCTTTATAGAAATTACTGATGCGAAGTTAGGACGCAAGCGAAAGCTTGCACGGACAAGGAACACACAGATAACATAGGCTTCCGAGAGCGAGGGGATGTGATGCCCTCTCCCCTCATGCGCCAGCACGTGTCCCCTTTCGCCCACTCTGCTTCGTCAAGGCGAGCACATGACGTCGCATCGCAGCCAATGGAAACTTAGGTGCTGTTTCATTGCTACAAACGCTGTCTTTTTCGCTCAATGGGCCATTCAATGCTTTTGCATCAAAAAAGAGAAGACGCCGGGCTCGTGATGTAAGTTTGACATGGTTGTTTGGCTTTGGTATGGAAGGAATGTCGCCTGGGGATGCTAGTTGAGGCATGACGAGGGAGTGTCTACATGGGCAGTGAAGCTCACCTCCTGGCAGTATGGTGATGCAATATTTCAGTTTCTCCTATCTCCTCTAATGATATTGAAAAATTCTTGTCGTAAAATGCTCCCTAGGCAGCGCCCTACAACTTCAAGTACATAGCCACAATTTGCAATGAGGGTTGATTTTAACATACTGTGCTTGGTAAGCATTGAAGGCAATCACAGTTGCTAGAGGCTCATATATGTAAATTGTAGAGAGGTGTGGCACATAATTTGGTATAACTGGATGATCAGGGTCTTCTCATGTTGAATATAGACTCAGAACACCCTGAGGTGGAAGATGTAGTCATTAGTTAGATTATGTTCCTTGATTAATTTATCTGTCATGGAGGCACAGTGGCCATGGCACTCTGCTGCAGAGCATGACAGCGTGGTTTCAGTTCTTGGCTGCCATGGCTATAAGATATTGCTGAAAAAGAGCTGAAAGTGGCCAAACTGAACCTGGAGCCTTCATAGCCAACCTATCGCGTTGACATCTTAAGCACATCAATGAACGAAATCTATTGATTTAAGGGATGTAAAATCGCCAATATGTTGAGATTAATGTACAGTGGTGAACCCCTTTTGTGGTGTGGGTATTTGTACATGAAAAACCAGTTTATTCTGTGGGGAGCACCCGCCTCCATTTCCTCTCGCGTACCCGCGGCGTCTCGTTCGCACGTGGCGACGGGACGGGCCGGCATAGACATGGGAGAGAGGCACTACGCGCCCTCCCTTTCTCCGTCACTCCGATGACGCGCATACCCCTCTTCCCCTACGCGGCTCACGGGAAAGGGAGACGTATCTGGCAGGCGAGGAGGACTTCCCCTCGCAAAAAGGTAAAAAAGCATAAAAGCGCGCCACCGGGAGAGACTCGCTCTCTTGGGACGCCGACACCTTGGACCACCTGGACGACAGCACCTGCCGCATCCCGTGAGTGATCTCGTTTGTCTGACCCACCCAGACAACGAGGCAAGCCTTTTACTACTATTACTGAGAGGACGTCCCTCTGCGAGTGTTCGCTATTGCTATTAGCAATAAACGTTACCGTTGACACCGCTGGTTGCCTTATTCGTCCGAACCCGGCGTAGCCGCGATTCCCGCGCTACGAGTTGGGAGTACCACGAAGCGACTGTGTGGGGCTAGATCCGGAGCTCGCCTTCAGCCCTAGCCGCACGCAGAGTGGAACCCCCACAATTCATAAAAAAATTATTTTGGTATTACTTTCAGCAGCCATACAAGATGTACTTGCATGTTAGTACTTGCTAGTGACATGCAGCCTGTGTTTGATCAAATTAGAGAGGGAAAAATTTGCCCGGGATTTGGTGCCATTTCCTAACTTTGAACTTTGTTGAATTTGACTTCCACAGATTTCACAGAGGGCATCTCAAGGCAACCAAAGGAAGGCTACCATGTCATCTCTGGTGAATGGGAGTTGGTGAGTTGTGCGAGTGTATACCACATAAATCCTGGGATAGCACAGGGAAGATAAACTTTACTGAACTGTCTATTTACATGAACTGTCATGATTATGGTGCAGAGTTATGTTTCTCCTTAACTTCTCTGACAAAGGGAAATAAAACGAAACGGGAATAAAATGCAACTTGTCAGTAGTGGGTCCTAAACTGCAGCCTCTACATAATATGTGGAGTGCTCTAGCAATTAAGCTACATCAGCGGTTATGTCCTCTTTATTCTGCCTGTGTATACACATATAGCCTAGCCTGAAGTTATTTAGCAAGCATTACCCATGGCCATGGTGGCAGGTGTGGAAAATGCATTAAACCACAGGTGCTACACAAAATATGCTCTCACGATCAGGTAACTGGCCTATGACCATTGTATAAACATCACCGAAATCAAGCTCCTAGGGTTTCCTTGCTAATGAGCCTCATGTAAGTTAAGGAATACAGGGCTCACTTTGCTGGAACGAAATTTGGAGACACGATTGTTGGCGGAAGGTCATGGCAAAGGTCAGGTACAACAGAACAATGCTTTCTGTGCTGCAATTACAAGTAGGGGCCATTGATGGCACACAAATGAATTGAGTTTTCCTAATCGCTTGGAGCCAGGAGAGTCTTCAGGACCTCCTTGCAGATAACTAGGAGTAAAATTCTGAGTTGTCATTATCTTTAAAGTTTACAAGGTTCTGCACTTAACTCCATAATAAAGTTATTGTAGGAGAATAATGTGACGGTATGAGAGCCTGTTTTTGGGACTACGATCCTTCGGTGTGCTCAAATGAAACAACTGCTTTTTGTGTGTGTATGTGTGTGTGTGTGTGTGTGTGTGTGTGTGTGTGTGTGTGTGTGTGTGTGTGTGTGTGTGTGTGAGAGAGAGAGAGAGAGTATTGTTGTCAATACTGAAAATGCCTAGTCCCACGCTGTCGTTACATACAAGATGTTTAAGCTCTTCATTCGAGCGAGTCAGCTCTTTCAAGGAATAGGATGCAGGCAGCGAGGAGTGAGGCAGTTGCATGCAATGTAAATGTGGTAAGGGAAGAAAAGGAAGGCGTCTGTAACAGTGGCTTCTTTATAATGTCTACTGAAAGGGCTTTGATTTAATTGTGCATCAGCCATTGTGGCTTGAATTGGCTAATTATTGTGTGCATGAATCAATTGTCAAAGGCAGGCTATGTTTTGCCTACTCAGGCTGGGGATAAGGAGCCCGAAAACCTGCAACAGAAGTACCAACGGCTCCAATTTGAAGTCCGCGAGCTGCTCAATGAAGTGCAATCCATCAAGGTAAGCCATTTTGCATGGTGCTTTGTTATTACCTTGAGGGGATGGATGTTTTGCTGCTGACTTTCACCAAATTTGATTTCTTTGTGCAGGTTTAGGCAGTTGTAAACTTTATTCTTAAATGTTTAAGTACAATTTTCTGTAATACTTAAAAAACATAAATGCCTAAGTAAACACGTCTGCTCCTGACTAATGCAATATGAATAAGCTTCATTCTGATTGCTTTCCTGATTGCTTAATGAACACATTTCTGTGTTTCTAATTTTAATGGCAATGGCCAAGCTAAAGCTCTCTCCTTAAAGTGCATTCATGGAGTCAATGCCTCACGGGATGCCATTAGTGGGCATACATGGCCATTTCTGAAGTTCATCTATGTCCTGCTGTGCATCACGCAGCATGATCTGGGCCGACCAACCTTCCAATTTTACTGCCTGCCTCCCCATCGCCCCCTTCCTAGCACCATAGAGTGCCAAGTTATAGAGTGCTTTCCTGCACCCCCAACAAAAATGTAGAATCATGTTTCATCCTCCAAGAAAAAAAGGCTGGCTCCGCCCGCTAGCGTGATGCTCATCATTTAAGGATACTCTTGCTTTCAGTAAAAGATGCTGTTGCAGTGGCGTAGCCCGAAATTTATTTGGGGGGGGGTGTTACCGACAACTACCAATCCATCCCCTCCTTCATACATACACACACGCACACACACGTATACACGTGGGGGTTGTACATCACGCAAAGACAAAATCCTAGCACTTCCCGGACAAGAATGCTTTAACAACGAGAATGCACATTTTGCAACCACTTCATCAAGTTATGCTATCATCCTTATGCTATTTTTAAAAATGATGATTAAAAAAGAAACTAAAATTTCATTTACGGATTGATGCATTTATATAATGTATGTCGATGACCTAGCTGGTACATGACTTAGAAAAACGAACAGTGCTAAGAACGGGGCCATACAAAAACAAGACAGTGCACTATCGTGTGTCTTCTCATTTGCAGGCCAGACTTGTTGGAGCCCACGTAGCAGTGGGCTACAACAAGTTTTTCTAGCCAGACCTTCTAGTGCGTGGTACGGCCACAGCTACGTGCAGGGAGAGGATGAGCACTACTTTTCAAGTTTCCTATCACTCAATCACGCTTTCGGCATTGTGGGCATGCTATATTATTCTAGATTTAAAAATAAAGGAATGAAGCTTTCCGCTAGAATTTTGATAGTATCATATAATGCAAGTTTCACTCACACTCTGGAACTGATGAGGCAGACAGTCCGATGCAGTGGCTGCTACCTGTTTAGAAGGCTTTGTGAAAATTGTGGCATTGTTCGCAGTAAACTAATGGCCAGTAGCTCCGAGAGATTTGAAAGCGTCGTGTCTCCTGACTCCCGTCTATTCTGAAAATTGCCAAGACGTTTAGTTAGGATGGGCTCTCCGCAGCAAGCAACATGTATTACGACATGGTAGGTGAGCCTCAGCTAGGCGACTAGCCACGGCTGTCTGTTGTTGAGTGATCGGGCATTAACAAGACGCTCTCCCTATGTCCATAATTATCTGCCAACTTCGTTCTTGATGCCTTTTATGCGCATCCCCCCCCCTCCTCATGTCCATCACTCCACTCCTCTCCTTGAAATTATTTTCCATAAGTCACTGTCACACTCTCGAACATTCACCGGTTTGTTGAACGGTGCAGTGGCCGCTAACATTCCTATATTTCTGTTTCTTCGTGGACTTCGAGGCCATTCTCCTACCTGCCCTCCCACGTGTTTGTTGTGGCGTTTTTTAAGCTTCCCTGGCCCAGCACCCCCGTCCTTGATATATTTTTCTGTGCTCAAATCGGCGTTCTTTTAAAGCGAAGTTTTTTTTTTCTGAATGTTTGCTCGCATTGGGTGTGGTGGTCCAGTATGTGTATATGCATGGAATGAGCATGGCAGAGAGAAATGAAAAAGCCAGAAACTCGTTTGGACCTGTGCACCACCACATCGAATGCTCACAATGCCCTCTGGGGCTTCCTGGGCGTTGATCACCACGTTAGCCTCTTGACAGCTGTAATTACCCGTGACCCTCGCAATACCACTTCAGAAGCTGCAGCGCTTACCTTTCTACTATACCCAAGTCTAGAGGGACGCTAGATAGAAGGGTAGAGAGGAGGGTGGGGGAGGGGGCAGAGAATGGGTAAAACCAACACCCTCTACCCTGGAGGGTGTTGGAATAACAGCCTTGCCACTTTTCGCTCGCAGTTCCCATACAAGGGGAGGGGGGGGAAGGTGATAGGGAGAAGGTGACATGACATGACCCCCCCTCCCCCCCCACTCCCCCAAGGCAAGGAAACGCTACTAGTACTATAGACACGACAGTGGTTGCAGGGAAACTGGATACATAAGTTCTAGGTACGGTGATGTGACAGCCCTCTCCTCCCCCTTTGGATTGTTCTTGCCTTGCTTTCACATTCAAGCTTACCCTTTCATCCATGTCGCTCTTTTGGAGCCCACTTCCTGAAACTTTACGTTCTGTGGGAAGAGGGGGGGTGGTTTCGATGCCTCCCCCCTCCCCAACCTGGCTGCGCCACTGTGCTGTTGGTAAGAAGGATGTAACAGGGTTTGCGTTATGTTTGGAGGAATTTCGAAAACTAACAGCTGCCCTACTGTTATAGCAGCTGTAGTGCAAACATGTGCTGTACATAATTATTTGATTGTGGTGTAGTTGAAAAGGGCATCTTGTTGGTTTAGCCAGTGGTTACATTTTTCATAGATATCCCTTTTGTGTGAGATGTTGATGTGCAGTGTGTTCTGGCAGCTCAAGCAGGAGAATATGGACAGCTTTCAGCTTGTGCATTGATTCAGATGTTCACAAACCTTGAAGGTTACACTTAGGTTTATGTGAGAACATCTGCATTAGCTGATCTTAACTATGTTACTTTTATTTTTCTTAGCAGGAGCTGCATAGAAACAGGATGGAAAGAACAGACGAGAAATGGCACATTGTGTCATGTATTTGTTCCTTCCTTCTCATTTCTGCACCGGTCCAGTTAGCTAGCCAAGGCTTTCGTACCTCTTGAATGTCAGGGTTTCTTTTGTACCTAAAGGAAGTCACCTTGTTTTGGTCACAACCTGACTGTGCTCGTTGCAAGTGTGAGTGACTGGGCAATTGGCTGTGCAGGAAAGTGCCCAAGAAGGAGACCGCACTGGCCTGGCAGAGCCAGCCCACCTGTTGCAACAGGCACAGCTTATACAGAAGATGCTGTTGGACTTGGACCTGGAGCGCGTGCTAGGGGCAGCGACCTTGCAGGCACTCTCTGACCCTCAGGCTGCCCTGCACAGGCAAGGCTTGTAATAGACTCTCTTGTGCCAGTGCTGAGGCTATGTGGATACCACTTTGCAAGATAGGGGCAAGTAAACCGAGAAATTGTGTTATTTGGTGTTGGTGCATTTTGTAATGCACTGAGTGCAAATTTATAGACCATTTATAAAATAAAAGGGCACACCAGAGTGGAACTATGTTGTGCTCCATCGTTCCTGTCTGGTGTGTGCTTTCATATTCTAATGGTTTGTCAGTAGTATTCAGCACATTACAAGACGATGAGAGAAGCACTGCGTTATCACTTATTGATCCAACATATTTGGTACATTTATGGGGCCATATTTATGCAATTCCTCTCAGTTTTGAAGAAATTTGTTCAAACCAAAATAGAGTGAATGGCTGCACAACGTATTGCATTGTGTCCTCCTTTTGCATTGTGAGGGCCTGCCTGATGCTTTGACGCATGTTTGTGGCTGCAAGTATGTCGCTGCTTCATGATTTTCATAACTGGCCATGTGTGCAGGACACTGGTGAGCCAGTTAGAGCAACTTCGTACTGGTCCCCCTCCAGCCACTCCTCAAGTCAAAGAGAAGCCACATGCTGAGCCTGCTCAGGACGCAGTGCAGACCACCATCAAGGTAGCCCACTGTTAATTTATTTACCCTAATATAGGCATTACAGAGAGTGGCGTATTTAGCTTTTTCATGTGCACAAGTTTCTTCTATGACAGATGAAAGTTCTTGAAAATATAGCACGATGAACAAAGAAAGCAGTATAAATTAAAGAAAATATGATTACTTGAGAGAAACTAAGGGGACTCATTTTGGTAAATGTCTGTAACATTTATGCCAGGATTACATAGGTTCCCATAGACTTTGCAAAACTATTTTTTTACTAAGTGTGTATTATGAATACCAATTGAATGCTTCTGCTTTAAAATCGGAGCATTTAGTTTGAGAGCAGATTGTTTGATTTCCTTGAAAATCCGGTTAGGGATGAATGTACGGGTTTGCTGAAATTATTGGAGCCCTGCCAGCTGGGGAAAAAAGAGGACTGTGCATGTGGTCCACTGGCCGCTTTTGAGCAACCACAGTGAGTGAGCAGTTCCCATACAAGGTCGGGATAGGGAGAAGGTGACGTGAGAAGGCAAGGAAATGCTACTACTATAGACACGACAGCGGTTGCTGGGAAACTGGATAAACATAAGTTCTAGATATGGTGATGTGACAGCCCCCTCCTCCCCTTTCGGATCGCTCTCACCTTGCTTTCACATTCAAGCTTACGAGAGTGGACAGAGGGTAGTGCATGTGTTATACCCTCCGTCCATTTCCGTTTTTTGCAGTTCGTTTACAGTACACTACAGTCACTTCCTAGTGGAACTTGTCAGATAATGCAGAAGCATTATTTTCAGCCGGTCATCTTCTTCTCATGCAACAAATGATTGAGTGGCCAAGTTACATATACCGCGGCTCACTGTGTCGGGATGACTTAACATGCAAAAAGTATTGCAATGACCTGTTGCAATTATGTTGCATTGTGGCACCAGGGCTGAAATACAGATTCTCCGCATTATGAAATTGGGCGCAGTAAATTTGAAAAATAGTGCAGGTTGATGACAGGTAAGTCATGCTTTTGATGACAACCACCATGCTTTTAAAGAGTGTAAACCAAAAGGGACAAGCCGGAGCCTAACGAAGTCATTATGCACTTTTACATTCTTTAGCTTACCATCCCTTGTAAGTCATAAACGGCAGCCTGCGCATTACCAGGGTTGCACAGGGGTGCAAGGCCCAGTCAGCTCTCTGCACGGTTTAAGCAGAGACATGCCAACTACTTCACAGTGGTCATCAAGGTAAATCCCTACACAGCTGAGAGACCTTGGACATGGTTGTTGTAAAAACCTAGCTTTTTGTCTGAGCGTAACTACTTGATGGAAAAGACACATAATTCATCACACTTTCTCCAATGCAGCTGGGCTAGTCAGGGCCTCTCTTCCTCCATGCTACAAGAAATCAGAGCTTGCCTTTCACATGTGACATCAGTGGTAACATATACAACATTGTTGTGTATTTTGCTTTCTTCTGGAAACCTAATTTGCCGAAAATTACAAAACGAAAAGTAAATGACTGCAGAAGGGGGAAAATTCGGCCTTGTTGTTATGACATACTACAAGTGAAGCATGAAAAACGGGGACGGACAGATGATAGTGCATTTGTTATACCCTCCGTCCATCCCCGTTTTTTGCTGTTCGCTTACAGTAAACTACAGTCACCTCCTAGTGGAACTTGTCAGATAATACGTAAGCATTATTTTCATGCAACAAATGATTGAGAGGAAGAGTTTCACATACTGCGGCTCACTGTGTCAGGACGACTTAATATGCTAAAAGTGTTGCAATGACCTGTTACAATTTAATTAGACAAAAGTAATGTTATTCTATGAAATTAATGCACCTATTCTGAATTAGGGTTAATAATATAATATGAATAACTTCTCATTAACCTTATTAATCTTGATTTGTTTTAAGTATTATAATTAATATTAATTAGCTGCAAATAATCTTAATCACCCCTAATTAAGTATGGATAATATCGATCCATTAATGACAATCAGTCATAGGTATGCTTCATTATATTAACCTTAATTACTCTCAACACTGCATCATTAGTCACTATATATAGCCGTAATCATATATCTTAGTAGTCATACATAGTCATACGGTATTCTCATGTATACGCTCATATGACCCCACGGATACCTATGGAGCACATAGTGTCAAGCATTACAGACAGATGGATGGACAGATTTCCGAAGGAAGTAGGCCTGCAATGCTTATGCATTAAAAACTTTAGACCCTTGGGCGTGGTCTATCTTGGCATAAAGATAGTGTTTTATCTGTACTGAATTTGTTGGGATATTCTGTGTTATGCAGGTGGCTGGCTTGGAGGAACGTATCAAGAAGCTGGAGAACCTGGTTGGGACCGATTCTCAAAAGCTGGTAATTCGTTTGCTTATCGCTTGCTCGAACCCTACTGTGGCACAGAACTGAAGATAACCTGCCGAGGTTTGGCAGAAGTTGATTGCACTTTTGTGTGACAGAGACATGAGGCATTTTGCTGTCATTCAATTGTGCCTGTTTTTTATTTTCAGTCGATGCTTACAAGTCACACAAGTGGCAGCTGCCTTACGGTGAGTGGTGCACATAAATTAATCATTATTATTTCTTTTGCATCTCACTTTCTGCTAGTGGTGCTCCACCGCTTAAAGAGTTCAGCATGACCGACCTGCCCACCAAGTCTTTTAGACTTATGGCGTTTGTTGTGATGTCTTTGAATTGCTCTATTTATTATGTACTAGCCCTTGCTGCTGCTGGTATGTACAACCAGCTAACTTGTCTTTCTCATTTTTTTTTCTCCTTCTTTTTATGCAGGTTACGATGGTGCTAGTCTGACTAGCTGAGATGTATGCATTTTCAGGTGCCACATAGACTGTGAGTGGCTGATGGGCCATCCCATCTTTTTTTTGTTTTTTTATAGGAGATAGCGCAGCTGCTTTGTTCACGGCTGCACCTGCTTGAATCGTCGCACCTAGACCAGGTGGAAGCACGGCTGTCGCTGCTCCAGCAGAAGATGCAACAGTGTGCTGACAAGAAGACTGCCCTGGAAGAGATTGACAAAACTGGCAAGGTACATGGCAGCTAGGCCTTGTTTACGTGCCACGACTGTCTGCGTTGTTCGCCACACGGTTTATATACTGCATAAGCTACATAGGTAGTGCGGTCATAGAAGTCTCAAGGCCCAACCACATGCACACAATTTTTGAGTGACGGCGATGAGCGACAGGTTTTGCCGTTGTGGAGGGCGATCCATCGCTGTCACTTGTCACCGGTTTTTGGCCAGCCAGAAAATTTCGTCTGTTGCCACGAGGTCCACGCGGAGACAGTTTCCCGCTTCAATTTAAATTCGCTCTTGCAACTTGCTTTCTGCCATGACAGCAAGAAATATTGTTTTTTCTCAAGCTGATGACAAAATCGGCATTGCTTTGTCATTATTATTGAGATAATTGTTTGCCTTGACGGTGTTCGGCCTGAGACACCACTGAGATGGTGCCCCGGCATTTCACGCTGTCGGCATGGGACTGATTCTCACTGGCGATGCCAGCATATTAAACATAGCACTGATACACCTTCGTTAAAGCATTGGTCATGAGTATGTTTGAGATTCCTTTACGGGCGCACAGTTGTATTTATTTGAACAATATAAATTTGTGGCTACATTGTTCCGCAATGTCGCGTGCATGTGGTTGCTCCACGCCGTGACAGGGTTTACCTGTCGCATCGTTTGAATACTGCGTGCAAGTGGTTGCCGCTTCACTGGCATACTTTTTGTTATAGTACAACTTGGAAACGTGAGGCCATGTCAAATCACATATTATTTGTGCACCTTTGTGCTTCCAGTATGTGGCGCACTATGTTTTGGCCGTGAGTGTAAGCAGTGGGCTGTGGTTGCAGAAATGTGCCACTCCTCTTGTTTTGTTATAAAATGTCAACATCTGCGATGCCTTATTTATCTTTAGATTTACTTTATCATATCCACTAACTTGTTATATCAAGGTTCGATTGTAGTTTTTTGTTTCTTTTTTTTGTCATGCATCCTACTTGCTCACAGCATTTTATGTTTTATTCTTGTGGCGAAAGCATGTTATTCTATGTACATATGTATTTTTTTTTTTACATCACAGTTTATTGCAAATGTTCACTGATGTGCAGGTCAATGAACTGTACGAGTTGCTGAAGAAAGCGGATGCCATGGGGAACTCGCTCAATCAGGTTGTGGAGCGGCTCGTTTGCCTTCAAGGCGTGCATGAACATGGTCAGTGACAGTGCACTTGGAAGTTATCTTGCAGATTTTATTGTTTCAGTGAACTGCATGTGGTTTGCAGCCTATAGAGTGCGAAGCATTCTTTGTAAACTTCAGGTGCTTTGAGTCTGTCCAGCTATCTATCTATCTAGCCTCCTACATTATGGCCATTTCTTCAGTTGGGTATGTACTATTGGGATAGGCATGGGAGGGAGCGTGACATGCATGCATACAGAACATGAATGACATGTCATGGTATGAATGACATGATGCCATTGTAGTCGTTTCATTAACTAAATATGTATCTGGACATGAATGACATAACATGCCTTACCTGACATTAATGTGCATAACATTAATGACAAAACATGCATGACCATGTCATGGCTTCATGTCTCGCCACACGTATCTGGATACATACCCAGCTAAAGAAACAACCACGATGCCATCACCTCATGACATGCATGTCATCAATATCTCGATACATAACGTGTTAGAAAATGAAACTGACATAAGTGACAATCATGTCATGTCATGGATATCATAAGTGAGATAACTATAATAGATTGAACAACATGACATGCATGTCCAGTGGACCAAGTTGTCTACTAACTTGGGCGGAGGATGGCTATAGGCTCGTGGTCGTGATACTGTGATAGTCATTGCATTGTCATTCCATCTTCGTAATCCGACTCTCATGTGCTACCTGCGCTCAAGCCAGGTGGTACATGTAAGAAGGTCCTGGCATCTTGGCAGCAGAACACCGGGAGATGGCTGCATCCATTTAAACAGCACTTGAGAAGCAAGTTTCCCACAAGTTTTGATTTTTAAAAGCCAACATGTTGCCTCCTCATTCCTCCTGAAGCTCGTACAGGACTTTCAAGGCCCTTCTCGTCGATACCAGGCCACTTAATCAAACAAGGCTTGCTCTTTCCTGGCGCACATAGCGTCCCGAGTAAATGCTGCATTGAATTCCATGATAGCAGCGTCAGCACAGCTCGGCCAAGGCGAGCAGCTGCACCACGCCACTGGTCTAAATGGCTGTAAAAGGACACAGGTCTTAGGCTGTGCTGCAGTGTTGCCGTCAAGTCACTGTGTCCTTGAAGTGATACCACGTGTTGCCGTTTGTGAGCATTTAGTTTCAGAGTTTCTTTCCCCTCTCGCATATTCATCCCTCTCATTCACAGAAATCATGCAGTTGTCATCGTCTTGCTGCTGTCGTCACACACGTGCGCTCTCGCATTAATTCTAGTTCACTGTACTTGCACAACACACACATATACTGTATTTGCACAAACATAGTGGTCAATCAGTAACGCTTTGCAGAAACCCGAAGCTGCATAGCCAGCTGCCTGCAAAATCCATTGCGTAACATTTGATTCCCACAGTGCGTGGGCTGTGCACATTTTATATGGAACACCCATACATGACGCATAACTACCTAATGCAAGACACATGCAGTAATATACTCTATCCATGCGGATTTGTGCTACAAACTGCAACTTGCAAACCTGTTTTGATAAGTGCTGTTATCAGCCAATCGTAGCCTGGTTCACAGCTTCACTTTGCCGATTAAAGCACGACTCCACATGGTACAAAGTGTTCCCTGTCCCTCATTAATCATGAATGTGACAATGAGTACACCCCTTTACTATAGAGTGAAACAGGTGTGTGTTCATCCAGTTCCATTTTCTACAGCCACAAGGTTGCCGCTTAGTCATAAACCAACAATAAGCTCTATTCCCCTTACATTGGCGCCCTATTTGCATACTTCAAGTACAGTTGCCACTGAACTTAACCTGAGCATGCCTTAAGTACCTTTTTGCTGTTCCTGAGGGCGCTGGAGATTTCTGGTTGTGGTGCCTTGAATGGCGCAAAATGCATCTTCTTTCGAAAGCATTCAGTGTTTGCTCATTACAGCTCGTGTTGGCAAAAGTTAAGCTGCTGTACATGTGTCCCACTTGTTTGGGTAAAGTTTTACGGCGGCTGTACATTGAAAGCGGAAAATGCTGTGTTGTAGAGAGAGTATAGTTTCATTTTCACCCAGCACTGTGAAGACTTTTGTCAAGCATGTGCCTGTATATACAGCACTTAGCTGCTCTGTGAAGAAAGAATAGACTTGCCCAAGGTAGACAACTGGAAAGACAAAAGGGATGGATATTCAGCAGGACGACGATTGAGATCCCTGCCACAAAGCTTTTGGCTACAGCTTGTCATTGTGGTGTATTGCAGCGTTGCAGTTTTCCAAGGCAGTCTCTCAACTGGACCTTGTGCAGCAACACCTATCGCTATCACTCAAGAGCAATGAAAAGAACTTGGCAGAGGTGAGTTTTGAGAGCTCTCTGAACCTGCAGTTTCAGTGATCACAGATGCAGGATAAGGGAAGAACATGCTTACTGCCAGGCTTTTATTAAATATTTGTCATTGGTTTTCTTTAATCTGATATTTGGAATATTCCTTTTACTTTCAGTGAGTCGAAATTACAAAAGCTATCATAGTGTATGAATATATATGGTTTTTGCACTTGAACAAATGTATTTGTATTCTGCAAATGGATGACTGTAAATGAAGCTGTTGAATACAATTTCAAGTTGCCTTGAGGTATTGGAAATATGTTAATGCATCTTTATAGGTTGTCAGTACTACACGTGTTTTGATGCATTTCTGCAACATTTTTTGCACATAAAGGTCTTGGAGTGACCTTGGTTTTATAATGCTTTTGATTGAGATTACATACCACTTTAGCTCAAAGTGTCCATGCAACATCTTGTACAATTCCTCTGCCATTAAAAAAGTGTTGGTTGACGGGTGTCCACATTGTTGCTGATGGCACTAATATGTTTTTGCTTTGCTAGTTCTTTTTGTTATCCTTGATATCAACTGCATTTCTATGTACACCTACAAATACTCAATGTTGCTTCTGTAGACGAGGTATACACAGACCTCGTTTCTAGATGAATTAAGATTGTTTATCTCTTATGCTAATGTTTAGTGATAATACGCAAGAAATGCATTAAAACTGCATTTTAGACAGTGTTAACGCCTGAAGTGGTCATATCCATGTACACACACATTAGCACAACGCTTTGACAAAGTGCACTACTGCACAACTACATTCTCACATTCTTCCAGAAATATGTCCTGATGCTTAAAGGGACACTAAAGGCAAATACTAAGCCGATGTGGACTGTTCAAATACCATTCCAGAAACCTCTCAACGCTTGTTTCGTGCCAAAAAAATTCTTGGTTTACGAGAAAATGGCATCTGAAGGGTTCGAATACCTTTCTTGAAATTCAAAGCTCCCGCCACCCAACCGGGGGAGTGATGACATTACATACGCCATCACCACCCTTTGTTGCTGCCAGCGAGTGAAACGGCACCTGACAGACAACCGTACCAAGCCAAGACAGAGCGGTGGATTTACTGCTGTAGCTGCTTTTTGATCAAGTGGCGTAGACCTTTCGGTCATCCCGAGACATCACATGGAAGTTGAATTCTCTGCTACTTGCAGTTTGTGCGAGTTTTGCAAGCCAGCAAAACCAGCGCAGCACTATGCGAAACTACTTAAACGCGAAAGCGTGGGCGATGCAGTCGAGCGAGAACGAAACCTTTTGACCGCCTGCATCGTTTTGAAGGGCAATTTCAATGAGTTTTTTCTAAAAATGAAATAGAACTCGACAAGTAGCGTTCATTTCGTCTTATAATACATGGACGTTTTGTGCAACGAGTGGTTGAGTACTAGTGACAGAATTCAACTGAGGAGTGCTTTCGTCATTGGGCAAGCACTTTAATGTCCCGGGGGTCATGTCCTAATCGCGTCCTGCATTTGCCTAAATTATTGAAGCTCCATTCGCGATAATATTGACGTCTCAAGAGATTCTCGAGCACTAATCTGTCACTTTAGCTTGACTTAATATTTGCCTTTAGTGTCCCTTAAATGCCAACAAGGTGGCTGGTATTTAAAAAAAAAAAATTGCTAAGGAGTCTGATGTTTACGGTATTGTAATTAAAATGAGTAAACAGCACTTTCCAATTCACAAATTGTCTAACCAACCTTAGTAGTGCTGCAAGGACCAGCATGATCACTGAAGAGGACACTGCGTGCTCAAAAATTGGCTTTGCTATTGAAATTAGGCAAGCTTCATTAGGGCGCACTGTGGCAACAGTGCTTGACGAGTTTTTTATAGCTATAGTGTCTACTGCCAGTAATCTTGCGAGGTATTCAGTGCAGTCAACAAACTATTTGAGGAACACTGCTGCATCTGCAACACAAATCTAACAAAGTTTCATTCTTGTGAAGGAGAAGAATAGTTTGTTACAAATACTGGCATTTGTTCTACAGACTGCCCACACATACTTCTGCAAGGCTTTTATGCTAGCTGGCCCAGTGTGTGTCCATCCCTACGTTATGAGCATACGTGGCTAACAGGTGCATGGTGTATCACTTGGGTTTTCAGGTACAGAAGAATTTTGCAGAGAACACAGAGACTATAACGAAGAACTTAGCTTTGCTGGAAGCAAAGATGGCTGCCCTCAAGAAGTAACGCCCAACCTAGTGGATGGCTGATGTACAATTTCCTGGTGTGTTTCAAGGCAAGAGGCACATCTCAATGCAGCTACATACGGTGATTGCATGTGAGCAACAGTGTTATTAAACTGTGCCACCTCGTACATCTGGATCTGTCCATATGAGAAAACATACACTGAGAAACAAGTTGGGGAGAAATGTACAGCTTTAATATAGCAAACATTTTAGAAGCGCAGCTTCTGGAAAAACCACGGGTTCTTCTTTGACTTGTACCTGCAAAGGCAGATTATGACAAAATGAGCAGTTGAACGTTTAAAAAGAAAATTCATTTTGGACATTACATGACAAAAGCCTTAACTAATTCCATTACCATAGCTACCGCACATTATGGTCGGAATGTACACTGATCCTAATCCTCACCTCTCCTCAAACTTGGCCTTCACCTCACGTCGAGACTTGCGCCTCTTGGCAGGGTCCTTCCAGGTCTCCTTGTTGACGACAGACTTGTCAAATGGAATTTCCACGGTGTACCTGCACACACACAAGCACCACCAGCTTGGTTCAATGGACAGCAAAGCTAACTCATTGTAAATAATAAAAATATGTGCTTACAATGCGTATTACCTATACAAAGCAGCCAAAACAGGCTTGATCAGTTTCTGCAACAGCTACCGCTGTACATTCCGTGCCAACTAGCCTTCTCCAAGTCAGCATCCCGATAAATATGTGCATGTTGCTGCATTTGCTTAACACAGAACCCAACACATTCACTCCAAGCAGGGCAACCACTGCGCACAGCTGAGAAATGGCCATCACATTCTCAATGCTCCCCAGTGAGTGTAGGGGAGCAATCTGAGAGCCACAAAACAAGTCTGGTTCCTACCTGTAGATCAAAACAGGTGTACACATTCAATAGCATATTACATGAAGCAATACACATCCACCAGCTGCCATAACTAGCAACTGTTTCCTCACTTCTAAATCTGTCTATTCAGAACAGATCAATGTGCAAGCAGGAAACGAGAGGGAACATCTAAATGCTAAGTGCATTCCAATGCATAACAGCCATAAGTTGTGCGATGAGCACATTCTAAAATTAAAACAGCAAATTAGGGGCCTAGACAAATTTTATGCCTCATGAGCATTAACTTGCAATTGTTTGAAGAAAAAGCATCCAAGTGCAGTAAACAAAATTGCCAAATGTGCTGTCTGTACTTGACTGAGTGATTATGTACTGTTCTACCAACAAAACTCCACATTTTGTCAGATAATGCTGTCAAATAATTTACTTTTCGCATCTTGCAAGAAACCATGAAAATGAGTCTAATACACGACAAGTAACACACAAGGATGTGTCACTTTCGTGACATAAAAGAAGTTGTGCAAGAAATTTGGCTCAAGTGAACTGACGCTTTTCTAGCTTTCTTTTCCTTGTGTTGCAGTTTCTGCATTGGGAGAGAAGTCATCACTTACTTCCTCATCGTTGTGTGAGAAGACATCAGACAGTGACATGAAGCAGCATGCATGTGCTGTGTTCCTATAGTCTCATTTCTCAAGTTAGTTTTTGGCTAAAGTGAAAGGTATACAAAGGCACGAAGTGTTTCTAAATTTCATAATGAATATGCCGTGGGAGATTAATACACAATTATCAGGGCCTTTTTTAAGGGCCCCATGTAAACAGCAGTGTGCCACAACTGGATAACGGTCACTTTCAATTGTAATTTGCCATCTTGTACTCGTGAGATAGTTCTGCTTTACTACAGCATTGGGACTGCCCAAAGTGATTTTGGAGCAATTCTTGGAGCAACTAAAATTGTGTTTTGGAGCAGGTCAACCTAAATTTTGGTGCACTTCGAAACAAGGATGAAACAGAATAAACCAACAAAAACACTGTACTGCAACTGTCTTAAGCAATGCCTTAAGATGAATTATGAAGCAGATTACTCTGATATTGAAACAGATTTGGAGTGAGTACGCTACACAGAAGTATAGCCTCCTGCCTTTTTCGATGCCTAGCCAGTGACTCCAATATTGGAAGTCAATTTGCTCGGCCTGTAATTTTGGGCTGAATAAAAGTCTTATACTACTACTACTACCACTTGGAAGTCAATTTTCCAGCAGTAGGTCACACCTTGTAGAACAAGTTTAGGTCACACAAACTTTTTTTTCACTGCATGTCACGCAGAAGCAGCAGTGCACAGGGAAAATTGTCCATGCACTAACAACAAGAGGGTTTAAATGTCTGGGCAAACACTGTAAAAATACAGGAGATAACAGCGAAAGGACGGTGCTTAGTTGGTAGAGGTTGCAGACCACTAGATCTGGCATGGTACTTTGGCGTTAGTGAACGTGTTTTGAGCAGCTAGGCCACTACTGTTCCTCACAGAGTTCGCAGTGCTAACCAGAGACGATTCTAGCGAGACTACTTCAAAGTTCCCATCACCAGGTCAGCCCATATTGAGCTGACAAACGCAGAGCATACAATGCGCACTAACGATTGTGTTAGCGAAGAATTACATCACTACGCGCTGCAGAAAGGTCTGAAATTTCAATCCGAACGCCATTTTCCCTTTCTCTCTTGGCGACCACGCTCCAAACCAAACGGTGACTTACTCGTGTCCGCAGTATGACGTCGCTTGTGGCGACTTTGAGAATTATTCAAGGCAACATCTGTCATTTGTGTGATCTGTTGCTTGAATTGACGAACTAAAGTTTAGAGAAATAATATAACACACAAACAGAATGTCTGCGTGTTTATTTTTTTTGTTTTACTTCGCACTGAAACAAGAGAGATGTACTTCCGCTTTGTCTGCTTGTTCCCGTGGTTGTACAGTCACATGTGCAGGTACCGAAACTATGCCATTTTCTACTGTGATCCAGCATGTGATCATGATATCCGATCCGCATGTTCTGCCTCAGTATTCATGTAGCACTGAATTATATCGAGTCATGCGTCTTGGTCCACAGCGTGCAAAATCGTGCGCTGTGCAAAAGCTCATGCGAGACGCTGTCAACAGAAGTGCGCAGCACCGGGGGTTTGGCAGTGGAGCTCGCCTCCCGAAATCATCGGTTCGCGGTGCTGAAGTATTTCTATCTCAGCTATTAATGAGCCAAGTTGAAAAATTTTTGCGGCAGAACACTCCTTAGAGGACGCATAACAACTTCCAGCGTATAACCGAAATTTGCTATGGAGCCTGGTGAGGAGCCCTTTAACACAACTGTACATGTTTAAAGAGCTTACAAGCGATATGCACTTTTCATGTTGCTAGATGCTTGCGGAGGGTTATGCTGACAGGACGTGTGATGAGAAACAATCAAACGCCCGATACAGCAGCAAACCACTGTACTACATTACTCAAAATGACACTTATATGCCCTTGGTCAAGTTAAGCAGCCATTATACAGTGAAAACCTGACTATTTCATAGCCCATCAGTTACCTCTTCTGAACTGTTGGTCCTAAGCAGCAAAAAGCATGACTGCGCACATTTAGTCATTACACAAAATTTTGACAATGAGCCACTTAATGTGCACTTAAAAAAAAAAAAAAAAAAAGAATGCACACATACACAAGAGACAAACGAATAATACACAGTGATAGCTTATGCAGGCGGCCAACACCGGAGCTATGAGAAATGCTGTTGTGAAAGGCTCTCTATTAATTTTCAACAACTGCAGTTCTTTCAGATGCACATAAATCCAAGTACATGAGCAGTTTAGCATTTCGCCTCCATCCAAATGCGGCCGCTGCGGCCAAGGAACAATCCCATGACTTTGTGCCCAGGAGCGGAACTCCATGGCCACTGCACTACTGCAACGGGTTTCACAGATGTTTTGTGGTCACTCTGAGTATGCATAGCATACTTTGTGCCAGCTAAAATGGGTCACAAGCACGGAGTGCAGCTTACCGGCTCTGTTAATCATTAATTAATGGTGCACACAAGAGCCCTGTTCAACATTGGTGTTTCTCCACTATGAGCTGAGTATACTTGTGCAAGTATGCGTGTACTGCAGCGTGGTTGCCACCTTGAAGAACCTCTGAAATTTGAATCAAGTCTGTCCATTGTGTTACAAGCGAGAACTCGACATATCCAAACTCATTTACATGCTAGTGCACACCAGCCAATGAAGGAACAGCAAGCTTTCTCTTTACTCACCGGGTGGGCATCAGGTGGTTGTAGTTGTACACCTTAAGGAAGGGCTTGATCTTGCTGTACTTGGTCAGCTTCTTCTTGCCCATCCTCCGTGTCACCTTTCGTGGATAGCGGTCGATGCCTGCCACCAGGGCATGCCCGTACTGCTTGTCTGGCGTGCCGTCATCGTTGTTCTGCAAGTAGAGCGTCGTATAGTTACGGGTTTCACACTACGTACGGCTTTCCAGCAAAACTGTCATAGTGATCCTATAGAGTTACCGGCTCAAGCAGGTAATGTACAGATAAATGCCGCAACATACTGTTAAGCTTGATTCAAAAGACATAACACGGGCAACATAGGTGGAATTCTTGGGTTACTGTTCAAATGCGACACAAAATAAGTGACACGTAAGCCTTCTTAATCGAACAGTTCAGTTTCACGAGCATGCATAATATTTCTCCACAGTCAGTAGGCTACAAAGTGTCACCGCACTGTCACGCGTCACCCACTAAGTGTTTCGTGGGCTTCCAATCACTTCAGAATACACATTCGCAAGCTTACCTTGACGATGACAGCTTTCCTGCCGGCGTACTTGCCGCTGAGGATCAGCACCACCTTGTTTGGTCGCATAATCTTCCCCATTTTCTGTATCCAAACGCAAATGGGTAGAGTCAATGGCAAATCCACGAGGTAAATTCAAGCATATTGTCCATTTCGACAACGCAGACATGCGCAACTAAACTACGTCAAACACGAAACGCGGCAGTAATTGCCAAACAAGCACAAAAACAATGCATTTCATAGATATCTGCGGATGCATTCTCATGCATGCGATGGACGCTCCGGCATAAAAGCTCGCCGTGCTCCATACCAACAGCCAAATGTAAAGCATTTGTGCACAAAATATTTCTTAAATGAATGGTACCCGCTATTTTAGTGGTTTAGTAACAAAATATAGAGCTAAATTTTCGATTAATGAAGATTGAAAATTCACCTACGGATTTTGCGCAGGCCTCCTCACGGAGATCGGCGGACGAAAAGAAAGTGGCGACACCTCGTGAAAATCTCGCGGAGTCACGTTCGCCTCGCTCACCATCCCGTGCCGTCTCGAGCGATTCGAGAGTAAGCGCAGCCCTTCACTTCAGAGTTGGAAATGGCGGGGGGTGTTGTGCAGCGGTTTGGGAAGTGGTTTTGGAATGAAGATGTTTGGTTGCCGCCGAACTTCACATGGGCGGACATTAAGAAGACGGATAAAGTAAAATACGCCCAGTTTGACGACCTGTACTACGGATTCCTGGTGGCTCTAGTACTTCTTGTTATACGCTATACGCTTGAAAGGTAAGGCCTAAGCTCAACTTCTCTTAATCGGCGGATTTATTCGGTATCACCGAGATCTGTGTTTCGCGATGCATTGTGCTTGTTTCGTTTTTGCCCGACGTTGTGCGCGAACAGCTGTGATCGGGGTATCGCTTGATTGTCCGAAAACGCGTGCGGAGCCCAGCGCGGGCGAGCAGCAGTTGAATAATAGAGTCGTTCTTTTCGTAGGTGCGAACCCACGTTTTGCCGGTTGCGTGGGGCAATGTTCTCTACACGGGCGGCTCATTCCACCTTGTCGTACTATTGTAACGGGTTGCATCCGTTTGACTCTGGTTACGGAAGTTGTTTGCGCGCATTGGTGCTTGTTGCAGCCTGCCGCGTCGGTTGGAAGGCGGTGCCTGACTCATTCATTCCGCGATATCGATGAGCAAGAACGGCTTGTGCCGATAAGCGCAGCCGAAGAACGGCCGACTCGTGTTTGCGGATCGTGCTCGCAGCCGTCGCTTGGGCGTGTCGGCGTGACTTTGGTGGCTACCGCCCATACTCGTACGATCGCTCGCGCGTCTCCCGCAGTCTTCCGGGAAGAGTTTAGCGTTTCGTACCGGTCCTCAACAAGTAGTGTCCGGAAGCGTCTGTATTACGGCATTGGGACATAGCCAGAGTGGCCGAGAAAGGGTTCATCAGCACCGTTACACTGCGGATTTAGCGCACCGCTGCCGATGTTCATTCAAACGCAAAACCGCTGTGCGCGTTCACTGCACAGATTAGTTTCAATTTTCAGAGACCTTCGCTCGTATAAAGTTGATCCGCACCAACTGAAGGAGGCGGTATCGCATTACTCACGATCCGAGATTACTTTTTTCGCTGTTGCCCTGGAAATCAATGCGAACATGCCCTGATTCTGGCGCACACATATCATCGCCTCTGAGTGAAATTCTGAGACCAATTTCTGGATTGAGCAGCCAAGGAGCTATAAACGACAAGGTCCGTCATGAGATGGTTGCGTTTGGTATGGAATAAATGAACCTGATATCGAAAGGTGTGTAAGTACGTGCGTGGCCTCTAGCGGTGTATAAACTCAAGATTTCCATTTGGGGACGAGGACGTTTTGACATTTTGAGAGCGCCCTCCGGGAGAAATGGTGCTGCGAAGCGCATCACGGCGGTGTCCCGCGCTTGGTCCATAAGGTACACGCGTTTAAATATGAAAGAAAAAAAAAAAAGATCGGCGCGCGCGGCAGCAAGTGGCATCCCCGCAGAGACAAATTGTCGTGAGGTTCCTAGTCGAAAGACACACCAACAAATGAAGAAGAAAAAAAGGGGGGGGGGGAGGGGGGCAGTATGTCACGCCGCATTACAACCTTGTGGTTGCTCCGGCTTCCGCCTGAAGCCGACGTCGGTACTCATCACGATTCGTTTTGAGCAGCGCTTCAAATGCGCATCACGACGGTTGCTGGCACATTAGGCGGCCCACTGCATTTTGTTGGCGGCGGGGCGACGTCTTGGCGCTGCTCAAGGAATTACGGTGCCTCGTGTAAGGCGACGTCTGTCCTTGGCGTCTCCGCACTGGCACCGGTCTTCCGCTAAGCCCGTGCAATAGACGACCTGTGCGGGCTGTTTGCGGAAATCGGGTTCTTCGTGGGCGGCGGCAAACGAGGAGACCGCACGTGGACGGCTTCAACCGGTTAGCTCCTTCCCTGACGCCGCTTATCGCGCCGTAATCAGATCGGTCCAGCGCCTAACGCACGCGGTGCACGATGTGATCTGCTGAAAGCGGGAGTGATAAAGTGTCAGAGCAACAGTTAACGACCCCTGTGAGGGGTGTGGGGCGTCTGTGGAGTGGTTAAGCTCCGTTGGGATTTTGCGGATGTGCGGGGAAGCAAGTGTGGACTTTTTGCCAGTTATCGCAGCTTGTCATAGGGACCAGCAAAGCTTACTGTGTAAGCGAACCCCCCACTTCCTCCCTCTTATATTTCCCCCCTCTGTACCGCATACAAGACCTAAGCAAAAAAATATATATGTATACATACTTGAGTTTCAAAGAAACTGCACTTTGGATTATGTTGTGTGTGAGCAGCTGTATTATTAGGTGTTAAAATTTCTCATCTCAAAGACATGGTGGGCATGATTGGACACAGCAAATGAATGAAAAAGGGCCGACTGACAGCTGTTAATTGCTGAAACAAGGTTTGAAGACAGTGGCTTCCTTGGCCAGAACTCCACTTTTCTGTGTTGGGTATGTCTGTTTCTAGCCTATTTAGTTTGGCCAGTCCCGGAGATGGTCGAGTCTAAATATAAGGGCCAATCCCAAAGGCAAGGTAGGCTCTTTCCGTAGATACGTGCAGTCTCAAAATGTGCACCGATCCCGAAAATATTGCAGTAAAGAAATTTTAAACAGTCAGACACTCCTTCTAATCCTCTCACACTAGAAGTGTTGTAATAGTATGATGCGCAGTGTCCCCGCCCCATTCACACCCTTAACTCACTTGGGAAGACGTCTTTCATCGACTTCAAGTAGAGGTTGAATCACCTTCCAACTTTTTGTGGCTTTGTACGTAGCAGAGAGACATGAGGAAGAGTCGGAAGAGGTCGTTTGCTTGTATGTGCATTCAGGGTGCTGCAAGTATTTGAAAATTCCTTGGTAACACAAAGGGGCTCATCTTTATAACCAATGTATTTCAATCAGATGTGTGATACTGATATGAAGGTCGCCAACACCCTTCTACTAAGTTTCATTGTTTCACTAGTGTTAATCAGTGCCTCAATTTGGCTCTGAAAGTGACAGATCTTTATGAGATGATGCTATTGAGTGTTGGTCATCGTATCTACAGTGACTGCCTTCAAGGTGTCTTCAGTGTGGTGAGGTTGTGTGTTTGACTGTTTCAGCAAAGCCTCGTATATAATAGCCTATGGGGTTCAAGTCCAGTGGGTTAGGGGGCCAGATGTTCGGAGTGATGTGGTCGAGGAATCTTCAAACAGCCATTCTTTTGTGATTGAAGCCACGTGCACTGGTGTAGACTTGTTGGAAGGTGCATGGTCATCCCTGGGCAACTTGTTCAACTCGATGCTTTACTACTATCTCCACTATTTCAACATATATGCAGAGCACGGACTCTTAGGTAAGAAACGGGGCAGCATGACGTGGCCCTAGCTGCTGACAATCTCCAAGACCATGGCAATGAGGACATCCGTAGTATAACTGCAAAGCCACCTGCCACGTCAGAAACGTTGCAATCTCTGAATTGCTCTGGTCGGTGGCAAGCGCAATGAAAGCAGCGTGTCATTTCGTTTTCATACGTGTGGCCGGAGGTTGCCATCTCCACAAATACTAGATAGATGATGTACAAGCAAATGCTGATGTGAGCCAAAAGTAGTGGACAAATGCATGCATTTCACAAGCACTTGTGGCATGACTGCATGTTCTGAAATACCTTCCACATCCTGTACATGTTTCCTTTGGATGGCATGTACTGCTGTAATCTTGACCAATAACAGACTATAATAAAAAAATTTTTTTTGATGTGGATGTTTCTTAATGCAGAAAAGCATGAACAGAAAATATTTTTAATTAAATGTACATTATGAGTCTCTGTAATTATTTACTATGATATATACTAAAATTAGAATAGGAATAAGGTGACTAGGGCTGTAGGTTCCTTTTTCATACTTTTTTCGTAGACATTAATTGGTTTAACTTGTATATAATTTTTGGTGCGCAACCTTTCTGTTCCTTGTTTCGAATTGGAGAGCACCACATGCATTAGTCAGGGTGTGAGAACTCCTTCGTTGAACTTGGTTATTACGTCACTGATTTTTTCTGTGATACGTTGATTCAAGCATGTAAGCTTCACGTGTGTTTACTATGTTAAAGGGACTGACAACCAATTTTCATAGCACCTATTTTTTTTTAATGCAACGGAAAGCATACTGGTCGGCGTGTCTAATCGGGAAGTGGTAATGTGGAAAACACCGTGCAACATTTCTTATCAAAATTTTTCTATCTGCAATGAGGATGTAGTCATCACTGGAAGCATGCTGAAAATGGTGGTAGGTGAGAGTGATAGCAATTACGCACCAGCATTAGTGGGAGGCAGACAAGTGGGGCAGTAACCGTCATAAAGTATTATTTTGTTGATCAACTCGATGTTCCTGCGATTAATGTTTTCCGAATTGTTAAATTATTTCTGCGATAATAGCTATGTTTTCGTGGTTTGCTGTCCCACTGCTTTGGTATTTAACCAGTATTTGGTATTTAACAAAACCAATCAGATCGAAAACGAAACGGCACTCATGCATGTGATACGCAGTTCAGCGTGTTGCTGTATCAATGCGTGCACTTCTGATTGCCAAAGCATAGAATAAAGTGAAAGTGTCTAATAACATAGCAACTGCACTTTTAAGCAATAATTGTTGTACTCAATAACAGCGAACTTGCGTATCATAATGTAATACACGACATCCAATGTACCAAGATTTCACTGTCAGGCCTTGCCACTTACTCGTTTTTTTGTGATTTTTCTTAGCCAATTTAAAATTGATGCTGGATTCTGTCAATATAAATTGTGGTCCTTTCATTTCCATCAACATCTCGCAACACATTCTGGCCAGTTGTTGGTCCCTTTAATGTGCACACATTCTGTGAGCGGGAACATGAAGTCGTTGCTCGTATTCTGTGTTGGACAACTTATTGTGTTATTTCTTGCAAGTGTGTAGCAGCAAGCCAGAGGCATGTTCTTAATGCTCAGCCTCTCTTTTTTACATGGCACCGTAATATCTAGATTTGATGCTTTCAATGAGACGAGGTCCTTGTTTGTTTACTAAACATGCATGCATGTGCATCACCAAAGCTTGACTTGTAAACATTTACAAAGTGAGACCCATCTTGTTAATTTTCTTTCTACCTCTTCATTCATCCTAGGATAGTGGTGTCTTACTCAGCTTCCAGCCCTCCCTGATTACATTGCTGTTAGCTAGATTGATAAGACTGTATTTGATTTTGCATGGCCAAATGAATTTTTTCTTGTGTGAATAGTTTGCATAACCGGAGATAAGATTTGTTGAGCTGCAGCTTTGGTACATCTGATTTCACTCTGTATTCTTGCTCATGGCATAGCAGAGGGCAATGTGCAATTAGGCTTTGTTAAGGTGGTTCCTTTATACACATAACTGAAGTGGAATTGTGCTAACAAAAGAACATACACGGAAGGACTATCGAGACATGATCTTGACGCAAGAGGAGACAATAAACATGTCACAAAGCAAGTGAAAATGTAAGTGCACCTTGTGATGTACAACATAGGTTTCTTTTATCTGAGTGTGCCATAGCTTATCCTTTCTGGCGTGTGCATGTGTTTCAGCATATCATGCTGGTATACGTAATTGGCGTCACAAGTGCCTCCCCCCCCCCTTCTTTTTAATGAAAGGTAGATCTTCTATGATAAGTAATTCACACAATAAGTGAGACTACGTGCCAGTCGGGCACCTTCAGAAGCTGGTGCATAAACGTTCCCTGCCGTGTCCCGTTCTCAACGGAACAGGTGGAATGAAGTATTGGGCATTGGTTGCCCCTGACCAGTGCACTAATAATTTTGGTTGCCATGTGTCATTTCAGTCTGGACAGCTGGACATGTGATATGTTATTGGAAGTGTATCTGATCAGCCACACACTGCATGGAAACCAAGATCACCAGGCTTGCATTGATTGCTTCTAACTAAGCCATTTATGGTGATATCTAGCTTTCCTTGAGTCTATAGTCATGGTTGCCGACCAAAAACTTTAAAAGAAAAGAAACCAGAGGTTTCGGCTCCCATATGGGGGCCTTGTTGATTGTACCCTGTATTGAAGCCGAAACGTCTGTTTCTTTTCATGTTTTTGGTGTGCGTCCGTTTTACCCGTGACTATGAGCAATCCCGACCATACGAGTTTTCGTCGAACTCTTGATTTCGTTTCCTTGAGTCTGTTGAAAACTGGTGTTATGCGCGGTCCATTCACTTACCATCAGGTTCATACTTTGGTGGCAAGAGGGAAAAAAAATGGGCTATAGGGCTTGGAAAGCAGGCATGACCATTCTGCAGGTGCACAGATGACGGAGTGCCGAAATGTCATACGGCCCTAAATCTGCCTTTGTGATAATGTGTATTTATTTGACAAGCACCGACCCATTATAGAGGGGAGTGGGTTACATAATATATAAAGTTAAAGTAAAACTGATCTGAGATTTGTGGACTAAATGTTGTAATATTGAACACTATTGGTCAAAAGTTTTGCATTAGCTGTTAAGGAGAAGTGACATATTGATTTAGACTAGCATACATACTAGCACATGTGACTTTCACCATTTTTATTTTTAGCTTTAATTTGAAATGTTCTTAACCAAAAAGAAAAAAAAAGCCAGGAGCTGGGGTTTGGTAAAGTTCCATTTCCAAGGAACTTGCTGGTATGTAGCAGCATGTCACGTCTGCCATGTCCTGACAAGTATCTAGTGTTTTTACTGCTCTCGTGTCTGCTGTAAACACTTGAGTGACAATTCAGCTGCGTGGTGCCCCGAGATCCCTTTTTGAAGTGATTCTGTTTGAAAGCACTTACATGTGTTTGGTTGACCTAGTTTTCATTTGATTGGTGGTCAACTTTTGCGTAAGCTGTCGAAAACCAGCCAGGTAGCATAGGAATGCAAGTCTGGTGCGTTGGCTTCTTTATAGCTCTGGAGGTAGTAAGCTTGTATAGTTGCAACTGTACTGGACAGGACATGCTGTCATGGTTTGGGCATGTGAGGCAGCAGCGATTGATGTGATATTTTTTTTCAGCTGTCTACTGTGTGGGCATCGCACGTTACTCACATTTTGTTGTCTTTGTCTCTAAGGATTAGGTCAAGGCTTTTCCTTGTACTGCATTTTGTCGTTGCTAACAAAATATCTCACTCGCTACCTGTACTTTAGGCTATTGTGACATGTGTTTGGCCCAAGTTTTGTTTGTTTGGATATCATGATGAGCTGTCTGGACTGTGAAGGAGGTTGAATGTGACCTAGTTGTGCAGTATGAAAGTTCTCATTGAGAGCTCTCTGAGTGTTCCCATAATGCCACCTGGACTGTTTGGAACATGCATGAGCCCTGCTCCGGAGTAACACCACATGTTCTTTGCGCTTGCATGCAACATTCTAGGGATTAGGTGCTCTTTTCTCTCTGAAAAGGAACAACATAATTGTGCTGTCATATTGTTTTTGAGTACTGATCACTCACAGTGCCTACAAGGTGTCCATAGGAAATTTATGAACTGTGCCCATATTTGCAGTTAGCAATTCAAAGCCTGAAGCCCAGCCATTTCATCAGCCTCAGTGCTGACATTTGTTCACACACTGTAGTGCTTTAAAGTATATTGTGGGGTAGGCAATGTGTTCTCCTTCGTTGGCACTTCAGTAGTAACTGTTTGCAGTGATTTCTGAAGCTTTGCATGAAGGCAACTTGCTGCTGGACATTTACAAAGGAGTAAACTTGGTAACGCCTTCTGTGCCTTGGACGAGCTGGGTTCATCCATGGGTTTCTGGTAAAAACAGCCAAAGACGACCTCAGCTATCAGTGGTATTTTGCATTTTCTGGCAGTGCCATGGATGAGCCTAGCTTTCTCTCTTTGATTAGCAGACTTTTAGTTAATGGCAGCACCTAATCCATGGAACAGCACAAGCAGAAGCCAGTGCATTCTTTCCGAGGAGGTAAAACATATTGGCAGCTGAGGCATTTAAGAATAATTTGGCTATTTTTGGTCAAAATTCGGGATAATAGCATGATATCTATTGGAAGGGGCTAAAAATATGTTACAAACAGAGGTTCTTACCAAGTGCCGTCTTGGGCATGCATTGCACTGTGTATAGTAGTTGGAAACACTGTAACAAAATGATGTCCTCATTCGTGGTTCTCGGGAAAGCTCGGTAAGTTCTGCGGGGTTCATACACCTCCTTGAAATCCTTGAAAACCCTTAAATTTGGAAAAAGACATTCAAGGGCCTTTGAAACTCTTTAAAAATAAATGTGTTCCTTGAAAGCTGGGGTTAGCGCTTACTTCCTAAAGTGACAAACTCCACATTGGCACTATGCAGGTGACTACATCCGTCGGGAAACTGTCCTATAGTCTCGCACTTGCACAGCCACTGATGACAGTTTAACATACATTTGTTTTGCTAGTCGGTGTACATTTCAACCATCATGTCTCTGTTTTCGATGCCTGGAGGAAAGTAAGTTTCAGCCATTTGGCTTTAACGTGACAAGTAACTTTGAGTGAAGCCAGACACTTGTAACCCTCATCACTCAAAGTTTGTGATGTGCCATGAGGTGACTGACATTGGTGCAATGGAAAAGTCAACATTGAGAATCCACCTGAAGAGCCTGAAGCGCACTTGCAATTCAATAGCTACTTACCTCTAAGGAATCGCTGCTCAGATTTTATTATTTTTTAAGTTTATGTATGACTGAAGTTTCTTTCAACCTCACTGAATTTTGTCCTTCAGCAACCTGGAAATCCTTCAATTGTCCTTGAATTTTGTGTTGGATGGTTTGTGTGAACCTTATTTCTGTCTGTTCGTGTCATCTTGGCTCGTGTGGTAAATGACCTCCTCGATCGATCTCCTGCTAACTGATCTTGTAGTATCATGGTTGTCGTATATTGATACCACACGTAACGAACATGTAGCAGTGAAGGCAGTACATTATCGGATATTGTAAAAGAAAGTAGCAAAATGGCAACTGGTTTATACAATGCTGTTGCACCTATGTAGTGTATTTTTTTAATATAATTTATTTCTTGGCTAGCAGCAGTTTTCATTGCATCATTGAAAGGTTATTTTCCTCATCTTCCTGTCTTGCTGCGAATAAATTTCAGCATGAGTGCTGTTTTCCCTGTACTTGTCTTTTCCTCTAGCGAGAACAGCTTTGAGTGACGCAAATCTTGACCATCTATTGAAGTGATTTAATAGCATTAGTTGTCTAAAGCTCCTCATTCTTCATTCTTGGTTTCTCTTGCCAGTGCATTTGTCACAGCAGTTGTTCTATTGTTCACCCTGCAAATTGGGATCTCAATTTGTGTGAACCTGATTCATATAACTGATATGGGCTTCTATGGTTATACCAGGCATGAACAACACATTTCATATTTGGCAAGAATGTCAAAATAAACGCTTTACACACGTTACAGTACATCTGAACTACTTGGAGACAGTATACAATCGTACTGTGTGTACACATAATGGCTTATAAGAATGCACAAGCAAGTCATTTGATTGCAGGCTATGAAAGGCATGTACAATGAGCTCTACGCAAGAACAGTCTGAGGTAGACAATATGTAGTAAATACTGCATTACAAAGTTCTTGCACAATGTGTGGCCGAGTGGTGTTATGAACTCATGGTTCTTTATTTGGCAATGACCACCTGGAGAGTCCGACTTTCACTGCAATGCGTGAATGGGCACTTCCATGTAATCTAGACAGTTTCCTTTAGCATCGTTAGAACACCTTTAGTACAGCAAGATGTGTCCTTTAGGACGAGAGGTCATGGAGATCAGAGTCTTGTTTAACCTGCATCGACACAGGCGATCTTTGGCTTATACGAGCACATTTTCCGTTTGTGTGCGTTGATTTCATTTGTTACCTGTTGTAGCAATGTTTCCCTTTATTCTTGCAGGCTGGTATTCTGCCCGTTGGGTGTGCGATTGGGCCTGCGGCAGCGAGTTCGCAAGGCCCCTGACAACCATGTGCTGGAGAAGGCATACCTCACTAATGGCAAAATGGGTACCAAGCAGGTGCAAGGGCTGGCTCGCCAGCTTGAGTGGACCGAGCGCCGTGTCCAGCGCTGGATTCGGCAGCGCGTTCTTCAGGAGAAGCCCTGCACCTTGGACAAGTTCACCGAGAGCACGTATGTCGACTGCTGGCTGCTTTCTTATTGCCTATCTGGACAGGATAGCTTCTGGTGGCTAGCACCAGAGAAGTTACAGCAAATTTGGAACTAGTAGGAGTCAGTATTAGCCACAAGCAGCAGTGCAACGAAGCTGCCTGCATACGGCTACTCGGTGGTTATGAGATGGGTACAGAATGCCTGTCAGCACTTCTATTTCCCTCTGGCCACAGCTGTTCAAAAGGCATCTAGATAGAAGCAAACTGTGATAACATGCAGGATGCTTTTGTTCTGTGCAATACTGCCATGGTTAAGTAATGCAATGTTTTCTCAAGTTAAGTGCATTCGTTAAACATTATTAGGCTTAAATGTCCAGATAGACAAACTGTGGAGTACCCCTTGTGACTCTCCACACATAAATACCACTGGTCGTAGTCAGTTGGGCAGAGCAGTGTGGTAGTGCTGGGGGAAAGCATGCCCTACAGAGGCACAATGCCCATATTATATAAGATGCAGTTTAATATATATGCACAATGCTTTCATATCTTTAAATCTTATTCTGTAAAGCGATAGTAAAGCTTATAAATTATTCACAATCATTTGTGCTTGATAAAATTGGGCGTGACTGTAAAACACTTGCCATTTCTATGCTGCTTGTTTCTATTGCAGGTGGAGGTTCACATTTTACTTCAGCATATTTTGCTATGGATTGTACACACTTTCAGATGTAAGTTGCATATACATTATTTCAAGCAAGTTAGTGCATTCTGATAGCCTAGCCATTAGCTTACTTTTGATTTGTGTTGCATAAGCATGGCATCAAATGAGGTAGTAGCAGGCACTTGCTATTACTACTCTGCTACCAGGCTAAGCATCTGAAGTGACAGTTATCCCAAAGTTCATGGCGGCAACCTGCCGTCTCTGACCTCTCCCACCCACGATACCCCTACTTATACTCTCATAAAGTTTGCCTCATCATTTGGGTGCTTACACAGTTTGTAAGAGACGACATATGTCGAGACAGCTTTACTGCTACAATGTTCAATTTATTTTTATTGCCCTCATAGTTACGGGGATCAGCTCTAGAAGTGGCATAGCATCCTTTCTTTGATTAAAAACTTGCCTATGGTAGTTCTAGGCAGCTATCTAGGCACAGTAATATAATTCTGGAATCAAAACTACTGACAACTTTTTTTAGTGCTTTTACTGTGACCGAGAAACATGTCGAGTTTGTCATCCTTTTTGTCTTTATTGGGAACAGAAACCATGGTTGTGGGACACGATGCACTGCTGGTACGACTATCCTCACCACGTGAGTAGCTTTTGAGATGATGTTAGAGTAGTCATGGGGCTTTATAGGTTTTAGCATTTGTCGAAGTTTCACCTGAAAAATAAAATACCTGTGCTTTTGCATCAAACTTGGGTTGGTGTTGTGGTCAAGGTAGCAAAAAAAAATATTTTCTGGATGCCCAAAAATGTTATTTGGTGATTGTTTGCCAATCAGCTTCACAGCCCAGGTGAAAAGTTACTAAGACAACATGGCAGTTTATATTTGAGTACTTAATAGCTTTCAGTTTTCATTGTTAAGCTGTGAACGAAAGGCTTCAGAAAGATTCTTAACGGAAGTATATTGGTTATGAATTGAAGAAGTTGCTTTAGGTTGTACAGTAAAACCTTGTTAATTCAGCCCTCGTTAATTTGTAAAATCGCATAATTCATGCTCATCTTCTGGTTCCAACTGGACTATGCATTTTTTAATATTATCAGACTTTCGCTTATTTGAACGTATCTTGTGGTTCATTGGTCAACTTGGATAACCCTCAGAGTGCCTTGAGCACGGAGCGACGCAAGAAAGCAAAAGCGACATTAGCGTCCAACCGAAACAAAGATGGTGGCACCTGCATCACCATAGTCATCAGTGGGAACTGTACGGGTATGGCAGGAATGATGGAACACTTGTTCCTAGTTGTGCCTCTATAGCCTTTACGTATTGCATTTACCACTGCGCGTGACACCGCATTGGCTGTATGCCTTCAGCACTATCTGTGATTGGATTGATAGCTGATACAGTTTTGTCCACAGCGTTTGCTGCAAACAGTAGTTTCGTTTTGACTCTGTGTGCACGTTGGTTGCGTGCCTTCAGATCTGCGTGGTTGCTTCATTGCGATGCTCTTGCGGACTAGCTCACTGGCAAAAAAATAATCAGGATTTGCATGCAATAATGAAAAGCATGTGTCTGACGAACACGTGCATCTTGCACTGTGGCCACGCTGCTTAGAAAAACGGGGAGCCACTGTTATTTTGTTATATCCATGATTTCATTGTAACTTGAAAAAATGTCTGCCCTCACAACTGATGTTGGTCTTCGGGTAAGCAGAGATGTGTTCTTAGTAACGGCTGGCCAAGTCAGTGCAAGAAGCTGCTGCACACAACTGTTAAGGACCATCTAAGATTTTCTGCCGTGTCTTTATGGCAAGGTGATCGCGTTCTCTAATGCAGCCTTCGATGCCTTCCGCCAGAGGATATAGGCGACGACAGCTGCCTAAGAGGAAGAGAAGGTGTGGAATATTGGTTCCTGTAACCAGTGGTGCAGCCAGGAATTATTTAGGTGGGGTACAACGAAATTTCGGATGGGGGAGGGGGAGGGAATGTGCCTTGGTCGCATTAGTTGCACTGCTGCAGCTCTGAATCTGATGAACGTGCAATAGCTTAGTGGTGTGGACCATTAGGGCATCCGAAGACAATACATGGACACATTTTTCTGCTGCTTGCAGTCAATATGAGCTTCATGAGCCAGCAAAACCAGCGCTACAGGATATTGAAATGTGAGACTGTGGGCCAGGGAAGGGCACATGCTTAGGATAAGTGTACATACAAGCTAAAGCTGTTGTAATTGATGAACTGTTATGCCACTAAATGTTGGCTTATGGAGCAACATACGGTAGACTGTTTGGGTAAGAAAGTGCATACTAAAGCATATTTTACTCAATTTGATGATAATCATACCTGTGCTCAGTTCCAAGTGTTGCCTGCTGTGGGTATTCCAAACTTGTTAGTGAGATGACAAATTTGCCAAAAATTACGCATACACATGGCTGGTCAAAGTGTGAGCTTATTGTGTTGCAGACAGGTGGGCTAGCTTGTGAGTGCTCTTAGAAATTAATGTGGATGTGGCTGTTCGGAAATGCTTTTGTATCAGCTATTACGGTGCATCTTGTTCAGAGCATCTTTTTTTCCCCTGCCATGCCGCAGTCTGTCACCAATGACCTCTGGTGGTACTACATGATCGAGCTGGGGTTCTACGTGTCACTGACCATGTCACAATTTATAGACACCAAACGCAAGGTTAGTGCTGTTCTTTTCCCCCTTTTTATTTTTTTTTTCATTCACCGTGCCTTTAAGACCTTATTTATGCAATTACAATGCTGTTTTTCTGGAGCATCATGACAGTTGAATGAAGCAAGGTATTGCGAGGTAGGCACATACAGGGCATCAGAGATATTTGCAATTTTGTCAAGTTCCTCGGAATGAAAATTTCTTAAAATTTCCAATCCTTAGTAAAGGCATTTATTATGCATACAAAAGTTTATTTAAACATATTGATAACTCTTGTAGTTGTAAGTTTTAATATCTCCACCTTCTAGTACTTTTTCCAAGAAACAGTTAAAAGATAACCTGCAATTAGTGCAGTGTAATTGTTTTGACATTGTAATTTGCTTCAAAATAAAATTTTCACCCTTGACATACCCATATAAGTGCAATTTGGAAAGGATTATTTTGCTTTATTTTTAAGAATTTACTTAAGGTAGCATAATTGTTTCGGTTCAGTAGCGCTAGAGAAATTGTAACAATTGGGCAAAATCTCACTGAAGATTTTGCTAGTTGCTGAGATAATGTTCCTCTTGTCAGCAGAAACAGTGTCTTCAAGAAATCACGTTTAATATTCGTTTGTGAACCATCAAGCCCAAAATTCATCAGGGATATAATATCCTGCATCCTTTAGCAGGCATTCCTTTATAAAATTCTTCCTGGCAATTACTCTAGCTTTTGTCTTGAGATTGAGGAGCAGTGGGAAGCTGCCTTGCACAGCTCAAATGAAGGAGGCCTACTCTAAGTAGTTCCTCCCCCTCGCCCTCTATCCTGTTGCCCTCGTCCGTTTTATGAGGGATAAATAGTTTTTTTTGGCATCATCATCATCATCTTGGGATTGCTATTGAGTAATTGGGCCACACACCAGTGATCTTTATGGGGCTCGGGAACATGGCTTGACCACATTGTTGACACAATTTAGTATACTGGTGTCCATAGAATCTGCTTTCTCAATTTGGATAAGAAGTGAGGCATTCCTGTTTTCTTATTGTTGCTTGCGAACACAACTCCGCAGTAATACTTCTAAAGAATTTTGACTGCTATAAACAACATCGCCAACACACAAACAGGTGCACTGCCAACAATGCCATTTTCTATGAACGTTTCAAACTCTTAAAAGGTAAAATCTCTTATAAAGGCACAACTCACAATGGACACGCCGGCCGTAGACTCTCACCTCCTACATCTTTGGGATGCCAGAAGAGGACTACTGAGGCGGTGGAAAAAGATGAAACTTAACCGCAAACTGCAGAAACGGATTGCTCACATAACAAAGAAAGCAGAAGAATACGGAGATCAACTGAGCAGTCAGAACTGGCATAAGCTGTGCGACCAACTTCAAGGCACACTCAGCACGAAGAAGACCTGGCATATACTGCGAGCACTTCTAGCTACCACCAAAAACAAGACCCAGCAAAGACATGACCTCAAGAAAATCATTAACTCTCATCCAGGAACTGAGAAACAAATTCTGGAAGAAATCAAGCGTAAACTTGTCGGAGACAATGCCCCCAAGGTTACCGATCCCCGACCGTACAAAGGCGAACCAAATCCCACCCTCGACAGCCCTTTCACGCTTCCTGAACTCCATGCCGCCCTTGCCAAATTGACCCGTAACACATCGCCAGGAAATGACAAGGTGACCAACAAGATCCTACGAAACCTCCCAGACAAGGCCCTAAATGGGCTCCTCGACTACATGAATAACTGCTGGGAAAATGGCAAGCTCCCGGCAGAATGGAAGCACGCAGAAGTCATTATGATCCCGAAACACAACAAGCCACTACAAATCAGCAACCTACGGCCCATATCCCTTACTTCCTGCGCTGGAAAGCTTCTCGAACACATGGTTCACGACCGCCTCACCACATACCTCGAAGACTCAGGTCGCATGCCTGACACAATGTTTGGCTTCCGACAGCACCTCTCAGCACAAGATGTACTACTACAGCTCAAGGAAGACCTCTTGGACTACCTAGAACGCCACAAAAAGTTCTCTATTTTAACAATAGATGTTAAAGGAGCCTTCGATAATGTGAAGCATGAAGCAATCCTCCAAAATCTCCAAGACACAAACTGCGGAATCCGGACCTACCAATACGTACACGACTTTCGCAAAGATCGCACTGCTACGGTGGGTATCGGCAACATCCGAAGCGACAAGTTCGAAATGCCCAACAAAGGAACTCCACAAGGGTCAGTCATTTCACCTTTGCTGTTCAATCTCGCCATGATTAAGCTCCCACAACAACTCGAAGGAATCGAAGATTTAAGCCATGCAATATACGCCGACGATATAACGTTATGGACAAAAGCGTCCACAACCGGCCAACAGCAAACTACCCTCCAAGAGGCAATCGATCAGATAGAACAGTACCTCTCAAGATGCGGGCTCCAGTGCGCCCCCGAAAAATCAGAGCTACTTATACTCAAGGCAAGGACCCGGGGAAGACCACCAGCCTACGTCGCTCCAGATCCCAACGTCAGGCTCAATGGAATCGATGTCCCTCAAGTTGGCTCACTGCGCGTCCTTGGCCTCGCAATACATAAAGACGGTTCTGGTGCAGCTACACTTCCGAAGCTTCAGAGGACCCTAACACAAGTAACCCATCTCATTCGGCGTATAACCACCCAAAGAAGAGGACTTAAAGAGCAAGAAACCGTCCAATTAATCCAAGCACTCCTTATAAGCCGGATCACATATGGCACCCCGTATCTACTCCTCAAGAAAGCTGAAATTGAAAAACTCAACATCATCATCAGAAAAGCAATCAAGAGCGCACTAGGACTACCCAGTACGACCTCAACCACGACACTCCTAAAACTTGGCCTTCATAATACCTGGGAAGAAATGAGTGAAGCGCACAGAGCCAGCCAGTTGGAACGCCTTAAGCTGACTCAAACAGGCAGAGCAGTACTTCGCAAACTCGCATACAGCGAAAACTTCATAGCAGACTCAGATGCGAAAGCCCGATTGCCGCCACTTCTTCGTGACTCTATCTCAGTCGCTCCAATACCTCGCAACATGCATGCAACATACCACAAAGACAGAAGACAAGCAAGAGTCAGAGCGCTGAGCAAGAAATACTCAAAGGACCCCAACACGAGATATACAGATGCGGCAAAATACCCAGCTAGAAGAGCATACGCAATTACCGTGACCAACAACCAAGGGAAGGAGCTAATCGCTGCCACCATACCGGCCAGAAATCCAGAAACGGCGGAGGAAGTGGCCATCGTCCTCGGCATCGCCACATGCAAAGACACAGCAATCATCTTGAGCGATTCGCAAACGGCATGTAGAAACCTACGAAAAGGCCGAATTTCTGCCGCAGCAGTGAAGATTCTGAAAGAAATAACAAGACGTCAAAAACTACCCGAAACCTACGTCGTATGGACCCCAGGCCACGAACACCTGGCAGGAAACGAAGCAGCACACGCTGTCGCCCGAGAGCATACCAGCCGGGATTTCCTGCCACATGGTCTCCGGAAAGCGACGAGGGTGGAGGACATTCCCATCAATTACGCCGTAATATTGCAACATTACCGACTGGAAAGAAGACAATATCCTCTACCACATCCAAAATTAAGCAAGGAAGAAGCCACCGCCCTCCGCAGACTACAAACGAATACTTATGTCCATGGAATTATCATGCACTGAATGCACCCCACCGAATTCTCATACCTATGCCGATATTGTGAGGTACCAGACACCCTACAACACATGGTGCTGGTGTGCCCACATCGCGAGAACAACACTCAAGATGATGCCCCTGAACCGCTACAAGACATCGAAGAAACGTGGGAGGCAATGTTAAAGGCACAGAGCCTGGAAGATCAGCGAAGTCTGGTGGACCGGGCCCGGGCTGCGGCATTAGCCAACGGCTTTCTGGACTAAGAGAGCCGCCCACCTAGGGCGAAGAAAGAACACTTTCTCGCTGTTTCACACAATAAACGTTCATTCCTCCTCCTCCTCCTCCTTAAGGAATTGTGTCAAATTGATATGGAGCCAAGCCAACTTTTATAGGGGAGGGGAGGAGGCAACTTTGGCGGCACATTTGTAGCATTTCTAGTGCTCAATCCGGCTTGAAATCGGGATGTTATATGCTCTGAACATGGAATATCCCTTGGTAGCAAAAACATTTTTTTAAAGGTAATTATAATTTCTTGAGTTTCTCGCAGAGAACAGTAGTGAATGAAGTGGTGCATGAGCACCTTCTGGATGTATAGTTAGTTGCCCAGTACAGATGACATTGTGGACCTGTAAAAATTAGCATGCTGGAATGTCAGACCAGCCATGGACAGCTCTTGCTCGGAGCTTTCCCTTCTCCTTGATTTAGCTCCCTTATTTGTTTTCTATTGTTGGAACATACCTGTGTTGGCTTGAGGATGCACTTCTGCTAGTAACTTCTGCAAGTAACTTCTGCTACCGTATATGACTGCCAGTGTAGCCAGGCACAGCATCGGTTCCTTTGTCAGCAAGTATTCAGGCGTGCGAGCCGTAGAACTTGGCACTGAAAGCAGGCATAATCTTAACGTGCTTTTTTTTTTTTTTTTGCTTTTGCTTATACAGTTTGAGAGAGCTTGCAAACAAGTATTTTCTTACATGAACCCTCATTTGCTGTTGTGTTTCTATGTATGTGGGCAGCCAGTGTAAGAGGGCGGGGCATTTCTCTTGTGCAGGACTTCTGGCAGATGTTTGTCCACCACATCCTCACCATAGTACTCTTGTCACTGTCATGGGCCTGCAACCTGCACCGCATAGGCAGTCTGGTGCTCATTGTGCACGACTTTGCTGACGTGCCGCTTGAGGTGAGAACACGCCATGAGCTCGCTCCAGATGGGTAGTGCCCTGTCAAGGCTGCTGCTGTCGGCTTTCCTGTCAGGGCTATATCTGTGCCTCTGTCAGGGCGTTGTTCAACATCTTGCTGTGGCCATGTTTCTTTTACCCTGCCCATTGGCAACAGAATGGCCAGTTACTATCAGTGCGAAATTTTTTTCAACCTGAAGAGAACATTAATGACTATATATAAATGTAAGCAATCGCATATGGTAAAGAACTTTTGACAAAAGAATTTATTTCAGTGCTATGAAAGAACATTTTCACTACATAAGTTGATGTGGAAGAAAGGATGTTACTTTGTGGCACCAATATTCCATAAAACTTGCAGCTGTTCAATAACAATGGCATCACCCGGTGATGTGCCGGTGGCTAGCACAGCCAGATATTTTCTCGTATGTGTAGCCATTGTTTATGTTTAGTGCTCTATTATTTTTTCTCGGTGTGTTATGATGCCTTGCCTATTTTCACTCTTAACCAGAAAACCTGCCAACGTATTTAGAGGGACACTAAAGGCAAATATGAAGCTAAAGTGATAGATTAGTGCTTCGGAAGCTCTAAGGCATCAATATCATCGTGAACAGAACCTTAGGAATCGAGAAATTGAGGAAAATCCAGGACATGATTAGACTCCCCGAGGACATTGAAGTAGTACTTGCCCAATGACGAAGGCACTCCTCGCATAAATTCTTTCACTAGTACTCAACCACTCGTTATAAAAACATCATTGTATTGCATTATAAGACGAAAGACAATGCTACTTGTCCAGTTTTATTTCATCTTTAGTAAAGAGAACCGATTGATGTTACCCTTGACAACGAAGCGGGCGTTCAAAAGGTTTCGTTTTCGCTCAACTCTGCACTGCTCACGCTTTCGTGTTTCAATAGTTTTGTTATCACGTAGTGCTGCGCTGCCTTTGCTGACTCGCAAAACTCGCACAAACTACAAGTAGCAGAGAATTCCACTTCCATGTGATGTCGCGGGATGCCCGAACGGTCTACACCACTTGACCAAGGGCAGCTGCAGCGAAAAATCCATCACTCTGTCGTGGCTCGGTTTCTCCATAGCCGGATGCTTGCGTTTTGTGCAAAACACTGCACCGCTGTCTGTTGGGCGCCGCTTTTCTCAATGATGGCTGCCAAAGTCAGTGATGGCGTAGGCTACATCACCGCTCCCCAGTTGAGTGATGGGAGATCTGAACTGCAATAAGAGATATTCGGACCCTTCATAAGCGATTTTCTTGTGAACCAAGTATTTTGTTGGCACAGAACAAGCATTGCCAGGTTTCTGGAATGGTATTTAAACAGTCCACATCGACTTAGTATTTGTCTTTAGTGTCCTTCTAATTAGGGCAAAGATGATTAAAACACTGCTAATTAATATACATTTAATTAAGGCACTCGAACCCACTCCGTTTGGTGGGAGTCAAACCCATGACTTTTGGTGTTGATTCGGATGAAGTTGGGAAGTCCTGGCCAACTATTTCTTCTACGGTAGGTGTCTCTCAACATCGAGGTTTTCTTTTTCTCATCAGTTTCATGCTTACACTTGAAGCAGTTCACTGGCCTGTTTAGGTATTTGGCACATTGGTACATTAAGAGTTGCCAAAGTTTTTCCAAATGCATCATGAATAAAGATTATCCACTTTATCTCTACATGAGAAATAAGTTGCTTGCCTATGTACTACACTTCATTTTCTTCGAGCATGCAGGATGCTATGCGCCTCAGCATTCAGTTGATACACCTGGTGTTTCAGTGATTACTATTTTTGTAAACTCGTTATCCACACAGAAAAACATCAAAAATAGTTTACCGTAGTTCGCAATATCCTTGCACTTTTTTTTTTTCTAGAAATCGATGCGAAGTTGAGGGTGCGATAGTTACGCTGGAAAAATTTACCGCAAGAATGTACAAAGTGCTAAAAAAGAAAGCTGCTGCAAATCAGGGTTCTCACACCAGCCACTACAAGCCCACGGGAGGTGCTTCCGAACAGGAATGACCTTAGCAATAAGACCACAGGTTCAACACAAAGGAAGATTTAAGCAGACACTAAACTAAGCAAATAAAGCGTCTCTTGCCCGGCGTACTCAGAGTCTGAGTCAAGAGTGCCATTGCAGGTAGCGGATTCATCGGCAGCTTCAACATTGTCTGCATCGCCACTGTCTTGCACCAGGTCATCTTCGGTTCCTTCCAAAGCATTTGAAATCCCAGTCTTTTTAAAGCTGGGGAAATCGTTGCTCGTGCATCCGATATCCATGTGCAAAGGAGCTTCACTGACGGCTTCTTGATCTGGCCTGCGGGGGTCATGACGTGTCCACCTTCGGCCATCCATTCTGCATGCAGCTTCCAAACATTATCCTTGAACAACTTGTTCTAGGATACATCCAGAGGTTGCTGCATCAATGTGAGACTGCCGGCGATAACGGCTAGATCAGTCTGCAGCTGCTTTAGTTTCGCCCGAACGCAGTCAACAAGTTGACCGCAGAAGCTGTTGAGGACGAGCAGCGATGGGTAAAGTAGTGCCCCTGGGCGGCATATCCCAAACAATTCTGACCCAGTCATCCACCCCCCCCTTTCTTATTTTTTTTATGCCCAAATGTGAACGCCAGTGCCTCAGTGTCTATGGATTTCCGCTGGGGTGCACAATGCTATGTGCGCTCCAGCTATGTGCACCCCAGCTATGGGTTTCATTCCCAGCTGCTGTCACCATATATTGATAGGGGCAAAATGCATAAATACTCCTGTGCTTGAATTTAGCTGCACATCAAAGAACCCCAGCTGATCAGAATTAACCAGGAGACCTCTACTACGGTGTCCATCATAACCCACTGTCCAGTTACTGGACCCCACAGTTAAATTTTTTTTTTTTTCATCCACTTTTGGCAAATGCTTGAAGTGAGGGCATTATGTGTGATTGTGACGTTATGATCAGACCTGAGAGCATGGGCTGGACTGACGCTCGAAAAGCAGCGTTCAGGTCTGCAGGTAGTCCATCGCAACTACCGTGCACGTCTACCAAGCTCATGCATTGACAGAGCAGGACAAGACTCTACACAACAAAAAATACTTTGTAAGGGACAATGGACGCAGGCCTGTGTCGTTGCCAAATCCTGTGTCGGCCTGTGTCGTTGCCAATATATTTGTCCCTCACTGGTCTCTCGCCATGAACAGGCAATGTGCATACAGACGTAAGGCAGCTTAGAGGTGCAACTAAATAGAATTAAATGTGCTTTAAACACATTGACCACAATGGCCTTCGACAACAAACCACACTGCACCTTGCGTCACGGTGTGTTAAATTTCCTGCATGATATTAAAAACAAGTCTGTGCGCGTCACACAAGGGTATAAAGAAGTTATTTTTCACTTGAATAAGTTAGCGGGTGTGCCTGAAAGACATGGTTTTTTAAACTGGATTCTCCTTAATTCTGAATCGTCGTGAACTGTTTCAGACTAGTTCGAACTGTTATATTATTGCTCCAGAGCAGAACCTTAACTGAGATGGAAAATATGCAGCAGTCTGAACCCAAACCGAAATACTTTTCGATTCGGCACCCAGAGCTGAACACCCTCTGTCACTTCCTCTCATGCAGGCAGCTAAAATGGCCAAGTACGTAAAACGTCAGCGCCTTGCAGATGCTGCCTTCGCTGTGTTCACCATCTGCTGGTTGGTGTCCAGGCTGGGGCTCTACCCATACAGGTGAGCGCGCATGTGGCACACCCCCGTTGTTCTTTGTAATGAATTGGTACTGATGAAATTGGGAAATTCGCAGGTGCTAGTTGGAATCAATATGCGCAGGACAGGGGTAATTGGAAATTGCAGGGAGAGGCCTTCATCCTGCATTGCACATGAGATAGGCTGATGATGATGACGATGACCATATATTTCTGTGTGTAACTCGCACCCCCAATTACAACAGGCTGGAAAGAAAAGAAAAAGAAGGATCCACACGTATAACCCGCAAAAGTAACTGCGTGGAACAATGCTAAAATCCTTACAAAAAGTCTCCATTTCTACGACTTCGTGCACATCATATCTCCCGTTGTATATGCAATAGGAGACTCGCTGGTGTATATTAATGCATATAAGTGGAATCCAAGTGTTAGACCATTCCCCTCCCCCATTCCAGTCTCCAAAACTCTGACACCCAGAAACAGAGAAGGTGGATGACACACCTTCTAGCGTATGAGTAATGGCAAACTTGTTGTGTCAGAAGTCAGTCTCTGCCTGCTGGCTACAAAATACTGGATCTCATCAGCTCTGTAGCTCCTGGTGACAATGCAACTGGCTCCAGCAGAATGGAAACACAGCACTTCACAAAAGCCTTGTGAATTATGCCTAGCGGTTGCCCGCAATTCACACATCCCATACTTCCGAGGCACCAAAACTTCTCTTTACTGTGAGGTCCATTTCTGCTTCGAAGAAAACTACTGCCTTCTGTTTGAGTGATGTTTATGGAGCATCTTTTGCTAGGCGCACTTGATGCAGGTGCATGAAGTGCACCTTATTAGCACACAGCATACCTTGCGAGCTGTTGATTGCATAGGCAGAATGGTGGCTACGTCTGTGCTGGAGCTTAGAGTGTAGTCAAACTCGAAGCCTGTTTCCAAGCCATGAGAAAGTAAATGTCCACATAGTCCAACCCAGCGTATCGGTTTAACCCACCACCTGTACCCCCGGATTCAGGGTATTCATTTTTTAGAAAAGTCGCTGGGAGGAACATAGACTTTGCACGTACAATACCGTATTTACTCGCATAATGATCGCACTTTTTAGTCAGAAAAATTGACGCCAATTCAGGGGTGCGATCATTACGCGGGTTAAATTTCCCGAGAAAAAAAAAATTTTTTTTTCGTCCCGCGTTTGCTGCGGGATGCGGGTGCGGGACACCAAAACAAAAATGGCGGCTGGCGGAGCAAGCCGAACGCGCCGAACGCGATTTTTTCTTTTTCTTCTCGTGAGTACATTATGTGCATTGAAACAGTTTCTTCCGTATCAGTGATGAATAATATCGTTCATATCGTTAATATCGGCAAGTTTGCGGCAATAACATAGCCATGTCCACTTTGAGGGGTCAGAAACGCATGGTCGGCGTGGTGCGGAAACTGCGACATCTGTCTTCACTACTATCCTAAAACGGCACGTTTCCGCTAAGGGTGGGCGAATATCTTAGCTGTGTTACAAGCGTCGGCGTATGAATAAGGTACACTTTTAACGTATCAGTGTAAACGTGGCTGCTATCATTGCCGCGCGCGATTTGTTGCGTGCTCACGAGTGCAGATGAAAAGAATCGAAAGGCGCCTTTCTTGTTTTTGTTGACCACAACCATTATAAAGCCTACTCATAATAAAGGCAAGTTTGGTCGTACCTCTTTTTGTCATGGAAGTGCGGAAAGTGATGAAAGTAATGATATGAGGCATCTACTTAAGAATGTTTGGTGCGTGCAGATCGCTTGGCTTGTCTTGAAAAGAGTTGTTCGCGTAGCATTCGACAGATGGTAAGCGCGATCATTATTAGCTAGACTTGGCACGCGACATATCGCCGCGGCAAGTTCGGGGTGCGATCATTACACGGGAAATAAAAAAAATCTAATTTTGACGACAAAATTCAGGAGTGCGATCATTACGCGAGTGCGATCATTATGCGAGTAAATACGGTAGATGTCCAGAGTTAGTTGCAGTCATGTACTTAGTAACATGTTTTTATTTTGCAAAGGCTATTCATTGCTGTGCAAGAAATTCCAGGCGTATTGCCCTAAATAAGCTAGGCAGACTTTTTTGTCTGCTACCTTAAAAAAAGAATGGACTGATGGAAAAATGGACAACTCTGATGTGTTACTGGTTATAGCTGTGTCTTGCATGCTCTCAGCACTGTATGCTATGCCCCAAGGCTCCAGACACTTCATAAGTGTTGTCATTACTATAGAAATTTCAACGGCAGAATTAGTGGCTTTTGGACCTTCTAGAGATAAATTTTTTTATTTAGTGAACAACGGCATTTTTTTTATCGACAGGTTGAGCAATTTGGCTGCATTTTAGCACCTTAGAGAACTGCTTTCTAGATCACACTTCATTGCTCAGAAGCTGCAAGTAGGGGGTCGAAACTCACTGTACGGCAAATATGCTCTGTGATCAAGCTGAAGCATCTGCACGGTGCACTTGTGTCACAAAAGCCATGTGCTAAGGTTAATTGCTCAGAGAGAAACAGGCTTCACATTGTGGGTACGAAATGTAGCTTCTTTTTATTGTTGTTGTTTAGGAAACCAATGTGAATGGGTCTCCAGGCTGTGGTTCCTGCAGGTTCACTAATTATGTTTGATTGGTGGCTGATAGCAAGCATAGCATTTAATTAAATTAGCATTTGTAATAAGATTTATTTACCTTCGTTATTTATTATTATCTATTGTTATTAGTTAATCATATGTATTACCCATGTTATTTTAACCTACACTGTATTTATAGCCTTGCAGTCTGAAAGCAAACACAAAATTTTTTCTGTCGTGATTTGGTTTGTAAACCAGTTTGTAAAGCTAGTGCCCTCTGCAGCATGCTGGTAAATGTACATTTTATTTCTTACCTGCACAGACACTGGATGTGCATAAAATGTATGAATAGATGTGTTCGTGCCATCCTTGCTTATTTTATGTGTTCCTGCATTAGTTTAAAGGCAAACACATTTAGCAATACCTCCACATCACGCGTGCATTGCAACGTCAATTGTACCTTGATGGTGGCTGTTCCCATGTCCACATTCCCCGATATTGATAAAATCAGGACTGGGTGAGGTGGGTTTCACCCCCTGGTGGGTTTCACCCCCTCACCCAGTCCCGGGCATTGTGGTGATGAAAACGAAAAGAAATATATTTACATAATTTCTATATATTTCTGTAGAGTTCCGGGCAATTCTGGTTGACATGAGGGCCAAGAAAGCCGTAATCTCCCGAGTATATAGTCAAAATAATCGGCGGTGAGGCCCATTGTCCAGGAAAGTGCAGAGGTCTCCACCAAAAGGGTTGTTTGTGCCCCTCGTGGTTTCACACTGGTTGGAGTTGGCTGTGAGTGCACCCGTGCCTGAGTGTTCGCCGCAGACTTTTGGTCCTCTTGGCGATGTCGATGGCCTTCACGTCTTTGTTACTTTCCCTGTTGCCCGGGCCAACTCGGAGAGGGGAGCAATTAGTTTGTCAACAGCAGGCGAGCTGGAACGTTGAACAGACTTGCGACGCTGGATTTCAGGCCGATCGTAAGAGTATTTGCGTAGATGTAACCCAGGAAGTGCCAGCCAGCGTCACCCATGGCCATGGCAGCGAATGTGGAACATCCTTCTGACCGATGGAGTCGCAATGTGATGGCACTTAGTTTGTTACGTCGAGAAGTTTGTTTTGCATTGAGTAGAGAAATACCAAGAAAACCTGCTCATGTTGCTGCTGAGAATTTGTGTGTGTGAAATGTGTGTGCCACCTTTTGCAAACACATGTAGAGAATGTGATGCACTATGTGTGGCTTTTGCAGGGTCATCTACTACACTATGTTTGAGGCGGTGAAGGTGATTGAGATGTTTGCTGCCTACTACATCTTCAACTCACTGCTGGTCGCCCTGCAGTTCCTGCACATAGTCTGGACTTGGATGATTGCTCGAATGGCGCTGCAGGCCATTACAAGCAATGGGGTGAGTTCCATGCCTGTATGAACAAGCTGCTCTTAAAATGAGGCGACACAGCTAGGAGATTTGTGCTTGCTACTTGTACTGCGCAGTTTGTTGTCTGCTTTGATATCAGATAGATGATAAATTTGCGTATAGTTTCTTTTGCATCGTGGAGAAGTGAAAGACGTAGTTGCTTGATTGAAACGAGATGATATGGCACTTTTCATTGCAAAGGAAGCAAAATGGTATTGGTTAGTGCTGAGAGAGAGAGAGAGAGAAACAACTTTTGTAGGAGCCCTTAGTGACGGTTGGTGCGTGCTGGCACCAGCACACACACACTCGACATATAATGCTTGCAGAGATAGGACAAACCAGGGAGATAAGACCATTTGTAGTCTACATTCCCCATGGTTACCTTCCCACTGCAAGATTGGCACACTCAAAGAGGAATATTCAACATGCATGCTGATCTGGCAACACTCGCCACATCTGCCAGGTTCCCCGAGGCACAATTGCAAAGCTGCTGTACTTTGTGCTCGCCTAGTGCAGCACGGCACTCAAGAACGTGTGGCTGTTCAAGGCTCTAAAATGCGACAGTCGCCTTCATCATCCAGTGATCATTGAAGGGCGAACTTCATTGTGCCACCACGAATCAGTAAAGCCACACTCCCTCCCCTTTTGTATCAGTCCAGATGGTATTCTCATGAGGCATATTGCTTTGAAAAAATAGTTGCCAAATTTCTTTTCCCTGCATTGCACATTTCCAACCTGAGTAAGTACTCTAAAAAATTGTTTATACAATCTCAAATTTTTGACTGCAGCCTCTAAAGCAACCTTGCACTGCATTACAACACCCCTCCCCCAGATTCATTGCTGGTCCTCAAGCAAGTGCGTCTCCTGTGCATTGAAGCTCTGGTACTTGGCGCTGTTCGTAAAAGTTGATAAAGCCTCATGCGTGCAACTAATGAGCACTGTGGTTGTTTCATTTGTCTTCTATTCTCGCTTGAAGCATTTGAACTGAAAATTTTGCAAGTCAGGTCGCACATGCATGTGCATGTCAAGTTCAACTTAAGTTGACGGTCAGGAATTAATTTGTCCTGTGCATTGTTTTCTGCCATCCTCCAGTGCAAGTACAAACTTTTGATATGATAGGGTGTCACGTGTGTTCTCTCTCACTTGCGTTCTGTGCGCTGCTTAATTCTTGCACTGATTTTGTGCTTCAGGGAATGGTAAGTATTGAGGACTTTGCTGTTTACAGATGCTTCGGCTTCAAGCTTAGCGCTGCAAATACACTGTTAGGCACATTGTACATATCCCCGTATCTCAATACAAAAGCCAAAAATGAAAAAGAAAACACGGTACTTAAATTCCAAATGGAGGCACGGAAAATGAAGGCTCATGCGATTGGGACTGTTGCTTGCTCGTTTATTCAGACTATTTGCTTACATTGACAATCATTCTCGATGCTTTCGGCATAATTTCTTCTCTCTTAAACAGCTCCGAATTTCGAATCTGGTGCTCCACAATAGATTCTTTTTTTTTTTTTTTTTTTCGCATAACCTGCTTCGAATTGTGATTTTTCTGTTCCAATACTAAGATTTTTCATGCTCCAAAAATTGCTCCATATCCCATTTCAGCTGTTGCACCCCTGCATACGAACATTTAGATCTAAAAAACCGTAGCACGAAGGATTGAGACTCTTGCAGCGTGCAAAACCAAAATTGACACTGCAGGACGCACCTAGCCACTCCCCTCGAGGCGATATTACTGCTTACGTCACCGAGCAGTGGGCAGCCAGTGCTCTTCTAGAAGGTTTACTTTAATACGTACGAACTTAATGGGACTTGCTCCTCAAAACAGCTTATTTTTTAATTTGTACTAGAGGTATGAAAATACTGCCATTCAGCTTTTTATGCATATTTCAAATATGTCATTAGTCTTTGTGTAGCTGATATATTGTTTTAGTTATGCCCTACACAACAGCAAGATATAGTGATCTTTGGAGGCACTTTCTTGTGCATAAAATTTCTGCAGAAAGCATCTTGCTGTAGCTTATTTAGCTCATTGTAGACCACAACATGCTGATATCTATTTAAACAGCTTGTAAGATTACTGGAACTATGCAAAAACAATTGGGACACTTTACCTAATTTCTTTCACAATCCCATAGAATCTAACTTTGTACTTTCGCAGCTACTGCTGAGAGATATTTCAAATTCAACTATATATCAGGATTCTACATATCTTGGAAGAATCTGTACGCGAAATTTCATTAATACAAGACAACTGTAAGTGCGCAATGTTATTCTCGTCGGATTGTGAAGTGTGCTACTCTTCTTTTACATAGTTCCACTAATTGTACATGCTGTTCGGATAGATATTGGCACTTTGCAGTCTTCAAAGAGCTAAATTAGCTACAGCAAGTGCCTGCAAAAATCATATTTTGCTGTTGTGTAGGGCATAACTCAAGAAATATAGCAGCGAGACAAAAACTAATGACGCATTCGAAATCTATTTGAAGAACTCTCTAATTGGCTCAATTTTCAAACCTATAGTACAAATAACTAAAGAAATAAAATAATTTTTGAGGAGCATCTCCCTCTATTGTTAGTAACCAGCAGCGCGCTCACATAGGCAAGCAGGCATTCGCATTCCCAAACAATTTTTCGTGCGGAAGCAGGTGTTGCCCTTGAGCACTAATTCAGCTGATGTGGTGAAGAGAAAACTATTTTTGCATTTTTTAAGGAGGGGAAGGGGGATTTCTAGACAGTGCAGCAAACAAGCAGACACAGGGGAAAGATGGATGGAAGGAGCAGACAGATGGAAAGCGTCATCTGCATTGGCCACTGCTTAGCATGCGTATTTGGTTTTATGCACTGATATTGTTATACCTATTGCCAAAATACGAAAAAGCCTAGCTTGTTGCCACGAGCTCCTTGCTTCGCATGTGGCAGTGAACAGCAGGGGGAGGACGCCACAGAACAAAGATGGAAGAAGCAGCTGTACATGTAGCTATGTTGTCGGACAAGCACATTTGTTTTGCCGTGCCTTCGTCAAGAGGACGAGCGGTGCTTTGCTGCAAGTCGCTCGGTGGCGCTTGACATTTCGAATATCTAAGCCCCATGAATGAAACTAAAGGCAGCAACATTATTTCATCTAGTTGCCCGAGCCGGCAAACGAGGGCAGCTGAGGAGGTCCAGGGCTTATCCACAGGTCCCTTTTGTTGGAGCAGAGTCGCATGGTAGGGCTTATGCCGTTTCTGAGGGAACAAGTGCGTGAACGTTCAGGCACTGTCGGCTGCCCTACAGTTTGTTTTCATAGTTTGGTATTTTGACTTGTGCCATTGCCATGACAGTTGCTCTTGATTGCAGTGATTTTGAATCCTGTGATCGGCCTTTTGGATAGCGCAATCGCAGCTATCTAAAAGAGCTAACTGAGGGAATGAGCGGCAAGGTAAGGCACATGGCGGCGAGGACACAGGAGGAGAGGCCAAGAGAGGAGGAATGTCTCTACCTTGAGGGGGCTTATGAATATCCCCTGCAGGGGATATTCAAAATGCATTGTGTTCTGGCAACACTAGCCACATCTGCCATCTTCCCCAAGATGCAGTTGCGAAGCACCTATGTGTTGTGCGGCCTAGTGCAGCTTGGCAATCGTCGCGTTGTGGCTGTTCAGGTCTCTAAAATACAGCAGTTGTCTTCGTTGTCCAGCGATTCATGAAGAGTTAACTTCGCTGTGCTTCCACGAATCAACAAAAGCATGCCTGTTAGTTTTTTCATCCTTGTACAGTGAAACCTAGTTAAACCGTAGTCAGCTGGAGCTTGGAAAAGTATGCAATAAACGGTAGTACTGCTTAATCGGAATAGTGTGAGATCACCCACTTACCTGTCAAAAATGGAACTCAGAGAGAGTGCGATGAAAGGGCAAAAAGCATGCAGTATTTATTCACTTTGCACAACAAACGTCTGTTATTTTCATTTGATGACGTGTCGGCCTAGCAGTGACGGCAGCAGCCTCAAACTCACTTAAGCTGTGAGCCAGCTTTTCTGCCAGCCCCTCTTTTCGGCAAACGCACGCATGAGGCTGACGTAACGGGCAGCTTCTGCCACGGTTGGGCCTGAATTTCCCGTGCCCGTGCTGTTGCTTTCTATGTCGTCCTCATCACTGTTGTTAGCCGACACTTCAGCAGTAACCCAGGCAACGACGGCAAAGAGTCGAACCTCGTATCTGACATCATTTCACAGTTGCAGCAACACTGCTGAGCAACTTCGCATTCCAAATGCCACACACCGTAGTCAACAGTAGATCCTTCTCGTGTGCCAGCGCCAACTTCTTCGTGCCATGTTCGATAGGACGAATGATGTCCAATTTTTCTTCTATGCTGAGCACCCGGTTTTTGTCCGAGCTTCGGCACGACACCACAACACAGGCCGCAGCGCGCTCTGGCACGGCGCCAAAATGATGTTGGTCTTGATGTGGCTTCTGCGTTTGTTCTTGGAGGCTGTTATGATGTCTGATGCTTGTTGTTCTGCCATGATTGTATGTCGAAAAGTGCAAACACTACGTGTTAACCGATGCGTACATCATAAGCTGATACAGTTTATGCGGATACAACGCGCATTATATTCAATGGCCACTGAGTCAGTGATTTTACTTCATTACTTGTGAAGTGAAGGTACTGTTTAAGCGGGTACAGTTTAATGAGATTTTGCTGTATACCCGTCTGGATAGCATTCTCAAGAGGCATCCTCCTTCCCAACCGAAACGTTTATCGACTTTTTCTTTGTGGTGACATGCGCTTCGAACTTGAATAAAGTACGCTAAGCAATGAATCACACACTCTCGAATTTTCGACTGAAGCCTCTAAAAGATCCTTGCATTGCATTACAACCCTCCAGATTCATTGCTGGTCCTCAAGAAAATGCGTCTCATATGAGCCAGAGTTCCAGTACTAGTGCTGTGTTCAGTGCACGCGACTAATGAGCATCGTGGTTGCTCCATTCGTGTTAAATTCCCGCTTCGCGCGTGTGAACTGAAATTGGGCAAGCCAGGTTGCACATGCAATGTCCCGTGAGAATGGAGGACAAACGTGACCGGCAAGTTTAGGGTCGACAGACTTTTTCCGTGCACTGTTTTCTACCGTTTGCTGTCGCGAGTATAAAGTTCTCGCACAATAGGGCATTGTGCATGCTCTCTGACTAGCGTTCTGTGCACTGCATAATTCTCGCACTGCTTTTGTGTTTCAGCTGTTTGTAAGTATTGAGGACTTTGCTATTCACATATGCTCCACCTTCAAGCACAGCACAATAACATAAGCAACCCTGCAAACGTGCATTTAGGCACAATATATAGTGCAGCACCCCAACCCTAGAGACAACAAAGAAACACTGTAATTAATGTGACACTGAAGCAAAACACTAAATATCTTCAGATGGATGAAATGTTTCTTGAAAACTCTCTTGTCGTTAATTTTAATATAATTGTTAGATCATTAGAAGAGAAAGTGAAGGCCAGAATTTCGGCTTTTTAATTTCTCGCCGGAACCCCAATACGGGTACCTCACTGCGACATCAGGAATTTCAAAGTATGTATTTTCTTTTTTCATATTTAGGACATGTTGGCTCTGCAAAAGTTCCCTAAACTCTCCAGGTTCAATCTTTGCCTCCTTTAGAATGCAATGTAGTCTATCTTTACTGCCAAAGAATTAGCTAAGGCCCCAGAAGAAGCTGTCAAAATCCATGACATCTCTGTGAGCTGGTGTGAGAACTTAAAGGAGGCCTCGCCTCTTGTATTTTGTTATTGCACTTTTCCTGGTTTACCCAGTGTCTTGTCGTGGTAAGAGTGGTGCTTTTGATATTCTAGGAGGGTAATTTACTGATGCCGAAAAAATAATTTTTCTCTTTAGGGTCCCTTTAAAGGGAAGCTGAAGAGTCTGTCGAATTCAATAAGACGCTCATATACGGATGCGGGAACCTTATAAACCATGTAGGTAAAATTTGGTTTTTTTTTTTTTCAATTAGGAGCGACGTAATCGTCGTTTGAAATTGAGCTGTACCTCCGCCCCCCGTCGAATGCCGCGCGCTGCTGCTGACGATGCGAGCGGAGACCGGAAACCGCGGTGTTGTGACGTCAACTCTAGTGTTTCGTTCCTACGCAGCGTCCGCGACCGTGCCTGACCGCGCTTGTTTCTGCGTGCGTGCCATCGTAATCTGCTTCGATCGACCCTGCATTCCTTTGTTGGTGCGTCTGCGTGTATGTAGAGTGGTAGTCAACGTGCGTGGTAGTCAACGTGAGTGGTAATCAACGTGAATGGTAGTCAACGTGGTAGTCAACAGATGAAGGTCACTACACGTACTGCATGAACCGGGAAGCTTTTCACGCGTTTAAACAGTCTTTGTAGATTGCCGACAGCTTTGGACAGCGCACAAATGCCGACGATCGCATCCCCGCTTACGTTCCACGAGGAGGCATGCAGGAACACAACACTACAGTTGTTTGACGGGAAACGAGCTCACTAGATCGGCGAAAGATCGGCGAGATCACTACATCGCTTTGCAAAAAACATACTCACCAAAGAGCATTTCCAACACGAGGAGATCCCAAGACTTTGCTTTCGTTCGCGTCGAAAGCACTGCTCGCACCAGCATCGTTTGCTTCTTTGAGAGGCCGGCTCTTCGCAATCGGCTCGTACATGTAGGGAGTAACGCCGAACTCCTCAGAAAAACGCAGTCTCTCTAAATTTTCCATTACTGTCTCAGAAAAACAGCACCAAACTACCTGGCACCGCGCTTCATGTGTAGCGGCAGCGGTCGGTTACTAGTGTTGACGTCACAAGGCGCCCGACCAATCACAGGCGGAAACGAGACACGCGAGCTGGGCGTGTCCGCTGCTGCACTTTTCGTCGAAATAAAATATACTTGCGCTTTCTTTCGCTCAATTTCGATACGATATTCGAATTCGGAGGGTTGAAAACCATTATGTACAGATCTTCACTCATTTTTTCTGGAAAACCTTTCAGCTTCCCTTTAAGTGCCAAATGAAAGTACGAAAAATGAATATGCAGTCCGCTTAGCTTGAGGTTAAAGCTCGCGGTTATTGTCAATCTCTATGCCGTTGGTGAGCCGTTGTAGTAAAGATATGTAGAGCTATGTGCACTGACGTCGTGCCCACTCTTCCATTTTGTCTCTTATGTGAAAACCTGGTCTGACAGACTTTGCTGAGCTGTCTGGACTTTTCAGCTTGTGCTAACGTGTGAAAATGAATTTTGTAGAAATGTTAGTAAAAATTCATCAACATCGCACTGTCTTCGCAGAAATTGTCTTCATTGTTACTTTGTATTGAAAATATTTAGAACAAGGTGCTTGCCACAACAACCTGCGAGATGTTTTTGATTACGTTTGCGAAATTAATCTTTTTGCCGCTAAAATGCTTCACACACTTAAACATCTCTAAGTTCCTTGTGTATAGAACAGCAGTGCCTTCACATAAAAATCAAACAAAAATAGTTTCACTCACATTGGCTAAAGAGAAGTTAATGTTCCCACACACTTTTTCGTTTAGAATCAAATGTTGCCTTGAGCACAAATTTAAACGAAGCTAACATGTGAAAAAAGAGAACAAGAATTTGGGGGGGGGGGGGGGGGGGGGCGTAAAATGTTTAAGAACGTTCAAAAGAACTGATGTAGCAGATACATGTTGTAGCATTATCACTTATATCTTTGTATCTATGCTACTCACCCACATTGCTTTGGCATCGTTGGGTAGAGGAAAGAAGCCATTACTTGATCATGCATGTGTCGTGTGTGCAGACGACGCAGTGAAGCTAAATTTAGCCTCGCACAGGTCGTTCAGAGAGGCGTAGTTCGTCGGAACACTTTTCCATCTCTGAGGGAATGGTTGCGTTTGAGAGAGCTCAGTATGCCATAGTAGGGCTAATTTACCAAGCTCAAGCTGTTGTTCAATCGGAGTTGTAAGGCCTGCAGATGCGCAGTATGTTTCAAAAATTCCACGCTTGCTCGGCTGTGCCTCCTCCCCTGCATTCAACACGTACAGTCCAAAAATGGCACACATAGATTCTGGCAGCAAGACAGAGGAATATCCAACCCCCTTTGGCCACAAGCGGAATGTGCCGTCTCCATAGCAAGGGCAAGAGACTGAGGCAAGTGCAGGAGCCTCAACCATCTGCGAATACAGTGGGCTCAAGCAGCGTAGGGCAGCCTTGTGCCCCACCCCTAGGGCGTGTCATTTCTTTTCCCTTGGGCCCAAACACACACTGAAATACAGACAGGCCCACTGCGAATAGGGAGTGAGCACAATTGCAAAATTACAGTAAGACTCCAGGTAACTGTAGCATAGTTTAAGCATGCGACTTTTCTAATGCGTGAATGAATATAACTTACTTATTTGGTTTTCTACATTGGCCACTGCTTAGCCTGCGGATATTATTTACCAATTTTCTTATGCCTGCTTAAAAAAAAAATGCTTGGCTTGTTGCCATGAACCCTTGCTTCGCAAATAGCAGCAAACAGTAGTTGGGGGACACCACATAATTGGCAGGCGTGTGACTCCTGTGCCAGTTGCACCGGTTTGATACAAATGCAAATTCCTGTGCCAAATACATAAAATTGACCGAAATTGTGCCACACTGCGCCAGAACAGCTTTGGCATGTGCACTCCAGCAGTGGCTGTGAACAGCCAGCAGATTCGTTCCTCAAAAAACTGCGCAGTTCACATTCTGCACACCATGTGGCAGCACCTCCTGCAGAGATTCTCGTAATTTTCACGCTTATAACACTGACTTCTAGGCACTTCCGGCAACCGGCATGCATGCGTGCGGCCACTCCCGGCTGTCATCACTGATGGAACGGCGAGGGCAGGTGTATTTATAGTGTTACTAAAATACGGTTGTATGGGCTGAGTGGTTCGATGCTTCCTAGCTAAGGCACAAAACAATGAAAAGAAGGCTGAGGGCGCTGTGAGCGAACAAGATATTAGGGAGGTGCATGCTGCAGTGGGTTCAGCGGGGTGGGCGTTGCTGTCCCCAGGGCCGCCATAACGTAAAACTATTCCAATCTGTTTCTGTGCCAATATGGGCGAGGCCTGAGCCATTGTAACCTCTCACGAAGGGCTAATGGCAGGTTTAAAATAAAACGTCGCTCCGATAGCAAATGAATAGGTACAAAGTAAGGATAGTAGTTTTATCGGCTGTATAAACATGTAGACATTCGCTTGCTAAGTGAATCAACAAATAAGGTGTCACACGCGCACAGGTAAACATGAACATATCTCGCTCAATGACCCCAGAAACTCGCTTTCAAAACTGTGGAGTGAGAAAGCGCGGCAGCAGCAGCAGGGAGCGAATTGACCTTCTAGCCGCGTCTTGCTTCAACGCGGCGAACTAAGCTTTGAAAGCAGAGCGCATATGAAGCCACCAGCACTCTGCACATAGCAGATTGCCTTGAAGGTGAGGACCGTGTACTTTGTCTGCATCTCAGATCACTCTCAAGATAGGGCGCCTGCGCCGTATGCAGTAGCCACCACAGTAGAAGGCCCCCCCATCCCTCCCCTCCTCCCGGTCCCTCCCTTCCTCTCGGTGCCTTGCGCCTCGACGGAAGACAGCGTGCTTCCTCCCCTGCTTTCCTCCCTTGCGCGTGCAAGATTGAGCCGCAGTCGTTGCCTGATTCTTGCAATCCTTCACTCGAACATACGATGCGCGGTGACAATGTTATCGTGCTTTAACTTTATACAGAATAACACGGCAATGGCAGAAATGCATCTCGAGTGTTCGTACAATTGCTATCGCAGTAAAAACAGCTTGGAATAGTGTTAGATTATACCATCCCAGGGTAGACTGTGGCTCTTTGGGTCTGGGGTGACATATAGTGACCCAGAAATTATGTTACGTCCATTGGATCGCACAATTTGAGAACATTTTCGCTGTCAAGCAAACGAATGTTTGCGAGTTCACACGGCCAATAAAATTACTATCCTTCATATAGCTGTCTACTAATTTGCTATCGCAATCAAGCTTCGCCTTTCGAATGAAACTGTGGTGGTTTTTTTCTAGTACGCTATAGCTACAAAGTGCGCTTCTGCTGCCCTGCTTTCTGATTGGCTTGCAGCAAGACAAAACTATTTCTATTATGTAAAAGTGGCTTTCAGTAAAGCGCATTAGTTCATAACTTAGGCTTCTCAGTACAATCTGTTCTTGAAGTACATTTCCAGGCACTTCACCCACGCTGTCAAGATATTAAAAAAACAATGTATTTATAAAAAATGTCTTGGGCTACTTTTAGGAATTTAGGACTCACTATTGGAGAATGGATTGTTTTTTTATTGTTACCATTAATTAAAAATCTACAGGCACTATTACTAAAATTTGCATGCTCTAGCCATTTTCAGTGTCAGGGTAATTTGCTTCAAAATCCAGCTTAAGACAGTTGCAGCACAGCACTCATGTTGCTTTATTCTGTGTTCCGTCATGGTTTTGAAGTGTGCTGTCATATTCTATTATTCCATCAAAATTCAGTTTGGCCTGCTTCAAAATGAAATTTCATCTACTCTAAATTGCTCCAAAATGACTTTGGGCAGTCCCACCCCTGAATGAGGTTGAATGCAGCAGCTGTGTGTTTAGCTATGAGCAGCGAGCAGTTTTTTGTCTTGCCCTGCCTTCAGCAAGATGGCAAATGGCACTTTGCTTCAGGTCAATAGATGGCACTTGACATTTTGAATATCCTCTATTTGCTTGCACTCAAGGCTGTGCAACCTCTGTTCCCCACCCTTACTTTCTTTCATAAGTAATCATTTTTTACATGCTCAACACTGCAGAGTGCATTTGTGCCTCAGCTTAGTTTCGTCTTGGCTCTCACCTATGCTTTTAGAGACTTTGAGTACTTGGCCACAGAAGCAGTTTAATTTTTGTAGCTGCATGTGGCATTGCTGCTCCGGCCGCTGGCAAGCCTGATGTGTTGGAAGGGAAATGCATTATTGATGGAGAACTGGCGTGGCATATGCAGGTCAAGGACTTGCGCAGCGATGATGAGTCAAGCAGCCAGGAGGACGAGAAGACTCCTCAGAACAGCCACGAGTCCGGCGACTTCAAGCGGCACAAGAGCCGTAAAGCCGACTAGAGCCGAGCCAACCATCAAGAAAAGGGCCATGCACGATTCCCCGTGACAACTGCCGGCATGCATTGACACTTGCGGCTCTGCACCCCCTTTCAGCCCCTCTTTTCTGTTCTGCCTTCTTGCTAGGCGTTTCTTTTTTTTTTAACATCTTTAGATGTTTGTTACAGTAAGTTGAGTAGGGAGGGGTAGGTCTAGATGATACTCAAAAAGAATGCAGACTCGGGGTCATTGCGCTTGAATAAGAACCGTGTACGTGTCTCTCTGTGCAAGGAAGTTTAGGGGGGTCTGCTATTTCCTTTTCCTGGCTTGCAACCACGCTGCAAAAGCTTAAGGTCACACCAGCGCTGGCCCCATGTTCAAAACAACAAGGTTATTGATGTCTGCTACATTACTATGCTTAGGGCATATGTGTTGTGCATATGACCTCTGGAGGGCTTTGCTCGAGGCTCTCAATTTACCATACCTAAGTACATCCAATGGTTACAGCCGTAAGGTTTCTGTGCACTTTATTTCTGGGTGGATTGGTCTGCTCATGTGCAGACAGTGCAAATGATCCTGCGTTCCTCAGGCCATAAAAATATTCAGGAGTATGATTTTTATTTATTAATATATTTTTCCTCTACTTGAGTGAAGCTGTTATGGACACTGAGTATCGTTGAAGAGCAGAAGGCAGCCTGAATATGATCAGCTGTGTGGTCATTTTCATAGTAGTGAAATGTCCCTTTCATATTCAAGTAGCTAAGTCTTTTACTGTTGTTTAGTTACTTGGGATGACATAGCATACAAAGTAGCTCCTGCAAAGAATTAGCATGCAGGGTGTGCTGTATATGCTTAGGTGCCAGGCCAGCCTTTTACTCTTGCAGCGTGGTTTTCCGATGTCCTGTCTGGGTTCCCTATTGTGTTGGGCTGCGCAGCAGGCAAGTCTGTTCTCCCCGCCACCGCACGCGTGACGCCAATCTGGGCACTGTACTCTGTGGCCACTTCCTTGCCGAGTGCTTGGCCCAAGTGGCTGACTATGGTGTCAAGTCTAAGCTGGGTTCCACTCAACCTCGCGAGGCGGAGGGCAGCTTGCGTAGATTGCGAATGTGACCATTTGTGGCGGCATTAAGTGCCATAAACTCTGATGTGTGTGTGTTTAGCCATTGCCACGTGCCAGGCCAGCTCCTTGCTGAGCATGAAAGTGATACCCAAGGCATAGCAGTTGGGGGGAACCCCGAGGCCAGGAGGTGGTCGCAGAGTTAGGTGGGTCCCCTTCTGAAGAAGCAGGCACCGCGGGTGGTGCGGTGTGGCTGGAGCAGGAGGGCAGCATGTGACAAGCTGTGTGCACGCCCACGGGGTGGCCCCTCTTGCTGCCAGGAGAGGCGGGCCGTTCCGATTCTTCTGTCCTTGTTCTCCGTCTGTGCTGCTGCACCGTGGGTTGGAAGGTTTTCTTGAACAGCAAGGGTGGCCGGACCTGTGGGCTCCTGTCATGCAGGCAGTGCTGCAAGCTCGTGTTTGTTCCCTTCAGACTGCATGCTAAGAGATTACTTCATGTGTAAGGTCTTGCAGTAGGCGTTTACCAGGTGTGTGGTAAATCAACCAGACTTCTTGGAGTCCTTGCTGTGTTGCTAATGTGAGGAGTCTGAGTTGACAAGACCTTACAGTGTGTTTTGCTTAGGAGATCAGCAAATGATAGTGGTTTTGGTGCAGATAGAAAGGACTGGACTGCCCAGTTGTCTGCTGAACGCTGCGCATCTTGCAGTGCTGCTTGCATGGTCGGAGCCCCTTTCCTGTTGCTGTTGGTGTGTCGGCTTGCTCGAGACGGGCTTCTATGTGCCTAGTGCAGCAGGACTTCTAGATTCTGTTACCGTGACAGCACATATCTTCAGAAACCCAGGAGTTCCCAGCAATAGTTCTGCAGCTTTTGCCAAGGCACTCCCCAGAGCTTGTCACTACTTCAGATCTGGGGTGTTTTGTGTTTAGCTTAGCTAGAGTGACATACTGCCCTGGATGGAAGGAAGGATAGAAGCTGCAGGACTTGGTCGGGCTACTTTAACCTCTTTGAAGGTGTCGTGACCTCTTCTCTGAGCCCGTACACTCCGAGCCGCGTTGGTCTGTAGCACTTAACCGAAGCGGGTCCTCGAGGAGTAGATTGGGGGGTAGTGGTTCTGTCGCGAGAGTCATTTCTTAAATCGTGGCAGCAGCTCGCAAGAATGGTTGTGCCCCATTTGTGTGCAGTTTTGTTGTGTGCCTGTGTTTCTCCCCCCTCTTTTTATTTTTGTCTACCACTCAGTAACGATGCTTTTGTCATTGTCTAGCATAGAGAGAACCAAAGAGTATTTTTGTATTTCTGCTGCTGCAACATATGTACGTTATTCTTACCTGCTTTTGCCTGTGTGTTTTCTTTGGCGCATTGCGTACCCAGCACAGTCGTCGCTGCGCGCGCAGACAAGTACTTGCGGCGAGCGGTCCGCGGCGGTTTGTTGTCCGTGTGCGGAGAGAAGCCGGTATATTGATTTGTACGCTGCCGCCGGCCATGTGTAACCATTTGGCGGCAGCAGGTGCATTGCTGGACTGCGTCCCGCGTAAACCCAGACAGCTGCGGCGACGCGCGCGCCCAAGGTGCTTCCCTTCATTTTTTTTTTTTTTTTTTTTTTTTTTTTTTTTTTTACCACGGGGAGTGCGTGTGTGCAGTTCCTTTTCTGTTACTGCCTGTATGTACCATAGTCGCGCCCAGAGAAGGGGCGCGGTAGGAGCCCTCTGGTGGGCCAAGTTGTTCGCGGACCACGGTTTTCGCGCGCCTTTCGAAGAAGCAGAGCGGGCTGTTACCGGTTTGCGTGCGGTGTGTGCCACTTGTGTCGGTGGTAGTGATAAGTGATGGACCATCGGGCCACACTCGTCTGCTGCGCCTTAACGGGTGTGCACCTGCCTGCGCGAGCCGTTCCTCCCTGCGTGGCCGCGTTTACCAGACGCCGATGTCGTCTGGACGCGGGTGTCGGACCTTGGTGGCGACCAGCGGACCGCGCAGCTCCGCCCTGCCTCTACGTGGCGGCCAGGGTGCAGAGTCAAAACCATCTTTTACACCCTCGCTGAATGCAGCGTGTTTGGCCGTCCCGATCGGCGTGGACGCCGCCTTCTAGCTTGGCAAGTGCGGTCGGCGTTTAGCCCAGGGCGGAACTGCGCTGGACGTGAGCGTCGGAAGAACGGTCCGAGGGAGGCCTGCTCGATATATGGTGTGTGTGTGTTTGTGGTCCGGACAAGCATTCCTGCGTCGCACGGCGCGCCAGTGCCGCGTGTTGTTTTTGTACCGCGGGTTCGTCATTGCTGCACGCCCCCCCCCCCCCCCCCCCCCCCCCCAGCTTGTGGACGGCGTCTGTGGAATAAAGGCGTTAGCCCCTTGCGACGACGGTGAACGGCGTGTGAAACGAGATGCGTTGGACACGATCGCTCCTTGCCGAAACTGGTTGCGTCCTTCTCGTCGATTTCTTTTCTTGTCGCAGGTTCGATTGCCGACTATAACGGCGGGTCTCCGGTGCGAGTGGGTGGTATAAGAACGCCCTTGCGCTTGAGGTATCGCTGCAGAGAGCAGCGTTCGTACACCTTGAACCCCCCCCCCCCCCCCCGCCCCTTTCTTCAGGGGCCTTTAGAGCTCCTTGAAAACGGATTGGGGCGACTTTTGAACATTGGAAGCAACTCCGCACTGGGGTTGTGTCATGGACACAGTATCGCGAAACTCTCCTAGACACAGTACACTTCCGTTATTTCGACTTCGGGTCATTTGATCCCAACCGAGCCAATTTGGACTTGGCTGGTCATGCACGTGTCTGACCCCTTTAGGGACCGCAGCGGCGACTCCGTGCAACGGCAAGGTCCGTCTTGGAGTGAATGCGCCGATGCCGAGAACGGCTATTATAATTGCCTGCCCATGGAAGATTTAACGGTAGCTCAATTATTTTGTTTACCCGATTCTAACGCGGATTTGTTTCCTAAGAAAATTTGGGGCCTTTTGGCATTAACACAAGTATAGCTAAGGACGCTACACTACTTTTGAAGTTTGTTTCCCCCCTCAAATTTTGGCCTTAGCATCCCTGAAATCGTTGAACTGACTGAATTTCGAGTGAAATGTTACGAACCTGAGGGGTGTAGGAGTGAAAGGCAAATGGCTTATGAAAACTGTGCTGCTTGCTACTCTACACGTGGAGGAGGAGGGGGGGGGGGGAGTGAAAATATGCACTAAAGGTACAACGTTTCTGCAGTGTAGCACTGGGCTGCCTTGCTTTCATGAAAAGCGCTCGTGCGCCCTTCCAGGCGGATGAGCCTTGAATTCAAGCCCGTACAGCTATCGCGTAGGAATATGGCTGATTCACGTATGCGCACTCAGTGAAAATAAGAAGAAAAAAATATCGCCGAACACTTTTGTCATTGTCACCGTTTCATCCGCCGTGCTGGCGTGGTAATAAATCCAGGCTGCGGCCGCCGCAATTCGATGGGGCCGAAAACAGATTTTAAAAAATGTGTACGTGCGTGTATCGTGCATTCAGTACACGTTCAAGACCCCCCCGTTTGTCAAAAATATTCCGGAGTATCCTCGCTAATGCGCGCCTCCTAATTGTATTGTCACGTGGTCGTGACGTTGAATAACACAGTAGCAGTACTGTGAACGACAAAACTAACTTTTATTGGGCGAACCTGTGCCCACGAAACAGGCTACACTTAGCACAACGATAGCGGCGAACACGCTCGGCGATCGTCGAAAATCTGATCAACGGGTCAAGCGCGTCGGCTTTCATACATCAATCGTCGAATGTTCCAGACTAATCGTTGGGACCCGCGTGCCTTCCACAAAGTTCTATACCATTCGCGTCAGGCGGTGAAATCAGATAACATAAGGTTCGGCGACAACAGACAGCGGATAGAAGCATCGATAACTTTCCAGAAACTTCGGATACATGCAGGCGCGTCGCGCGCTGTGCGATGACATTTGTTAGGCGGCGTACACGTGTCAGTACCCCCCTCTTAAAAAAAACATCGACCCGATGCTGCAAACGAACGAAAGTAATAAAGAAAAGCACTCGTAGCAAAGAAAACAACAAAATAAGGAACTTCGTCAGCGTCCGTAAAATGGCTTAAGGCGCACCACGTGGACCACTTCAGATCGTGCGCGGCGCCGCTGTGAATGCGAAATGCCGTCTGGCACGACCTCATAGTCCAGTGCGCCAATACGTCGGATGACCTTGTAGGATTCGAAATAGCGTCGCAGTAGTTTCTCACTGAGTCCTCGTCGGCGTATCGGGGTCCATACCCAAACACGGTCGCCGGGCTGGTACTCGACGAAGCGTCGTCGGAGGTTGTAGTGTCGGCTGTCGGTCCTTTGCTGGTTCTTGATCCGCAGGCGGGCGAGCTGTCGGGCTTCTTCGGCGCGCTGGAGATAGGTAGCGACGTCAAGATTCTCCTCGTCAGTGACGTGCGGCAGCATGGCGTCGAGCGTCGTCGTCGGGTTCCTGCCGTAAACCAACTTGAATGGCGTGATCTGTGTTGTTTCTTGCACCGCCGTGTTGTAGGCGAAGGTGACATACGGCAGGACCGCGTCCCACGTCTTGTGCTCGACGTCGACGTACATCGCTAGCATGTCGGCGAGGGTCTTATTCAGCCGCTCCGTAAGACCATTCGTCTGCGGATGGTAGGCCGTCGTCCTCCTGTGCCTTGTCTGACTGTAGTTCAGAATGGCTTGAGTGAGCTCCGCTGTAAAGGCCGTTCCTCTGTCGGTGATGAGGACTTCTGGAGCACCATGTCGCAACAGGATGTTCTCGACGAAAAATTTAGCCACTTCGGCTGCGCTGCCTTTCGGTAGAGCTTTAGTTTCAGCGAAGCGGGTGAGATAGTCCGTCGCCACGACAATCCACCTATTTCCGGAAGCTGATGTCGGAAACGGTCCCAACAAGTCCATCCCGATCTGCTGAAAAGGTCGGTAAGGAGGCTGGATCGGCTGTAGTAATCCCGCTGGTCTTGTCGGTGGTGTCTTGCGTCGCTGACAGTCGCGGCATGTCTTGACGTAACGGGCGACATCGGTGGTTAGGCGCGGCCAGTAATACCTTTCTTGTATCCTCGATAGCGTCCGGGAGAAACCGAGGTGCCCAGCGGTCGGATCGTCATGTAGGGCGTGCAGTACTTCTGGACGTAGCGCCGACGGAACAACAAGAAGGTAGTTGGCGTGGACTGGTGAGAAGTTCTTCTTCACGAGTAGGTTGTTTTGAAGCGTGAACGAAGATAATCCACGCTTAAATGCCCTTGGGACAACGTCGGTGTGCCCTTCCAAATACTCGATTAGGGCTTTTAGCTCCGAGTCTCCTCGTTGCTGTTCGGCGAAGTCTTCCGCGCTTATTATTCCAAGGAAGGCGTCGTCATCCTCGTCATCTTGCGGCGGCGCGCGTCAATGGGGGCGCGGGATAGGCAATCGGCATCTGAGTGTTTTCGTCCGGACTTGTAGGTTACAGTGATGTCGTATTCTTGTAGCCTGAGGCTCCACCGTGCCAGCCGTCCTGAGGGGTCTTTTAGGTTAGCTAGCCAACACAACGCGTGATGATCGCTGACCACCTTGAATGGCCTGCCATATAGGTAAGGGCGAAATTTCGCTGTGGCCCAAACGATGGCGAGGCATTCCTTTTCGGTTGTAGAATAATTGCCTTCTGCTTTTGACAATGATCGGCTAGCGTAAGCTATCACGTGTTCATGTCCATCTTTTCTCTGGACTAGGACGGCACCGAGGCCTAGGCTACTGGCGTCAGTGTGTATTTCGGTATCGGCGTGCTCGTCGAAGTGCGCAAGTACGGGCGGCGACTGCATGCGTCGTTTGAGTTCTTGAAATGCGTTGCCCTGTGGCGTTTCCCACTTGAACTCGACGTCACATTTAGTTAGCTGTGTCAGCGGCTCAGCGATGCGTGAAAAGTTCTTGACAAATCGCCTGTAGTAGGCACACATGCCAAGAAATCTACGCACTGCCTTCTTGTCGGTGGGCTGCGGGAACTTTGCAATGGCAGCTGTTTTCTGCGGGTCGGGGCGTACTCCGGATTTGCTGATGACGTGGCCTAGGAATAGAAGCTCATCGTAAGCGAAGCGGCACTTTTCTGGCTTCAGAGTGAGCCCTGATGACTTGATGGCCTCTAGTACTGTGGCAAGCCGCCTAAGGTGATCGTCAAAATTTTCGGCGAATACAACGACGTCATCCAAGTAAACGAGACAGGTCTGCCACTTCAATCCTGCTAAAACCGTGTCCATCACGCGCTGGAACGTTGCAGGCGCCGAGCACAGTCCAAATGGCATAACCTTGAACTCGTAGAGGCCGTCTGGGGTGATGAAGGCGGTCTTTTCACGATCTCTTTCGTCGACTTCTATTTGCCAATAGCCAGACTTGAGGTCCATCGAGGAGAAGTATTTAGCGTTGCAGAGCCGATCCAATGCGTCGTCTATCCGTGGGAGAGGGTATACGTCCTTCTTCGTGATCTTGTTCAGACGACGATAATCGACGCAGAAACGAAGGGTTCCGTCCTTTTTCTTCACCAGCACAACAGGAGATGCCCACGGGCTTTTCGACGGCTGGATGATGTCGTCGCGCAGCATTTCGTCGACTTGTTCTCTTATAGCTTCACGTTCTCGCGGCGAAACTCGGTAAGGGCTCTGGCGAAGTGGTCGAGCATACTCCTCGGTGATTATGCGATGCTTGGCGACTGGTGTTTGTCGAATCCTCGATGACGTCGAAAAGCAGCCTTTGTATCGCCGGAGCAGACTTCTGAGCTGCTGTTGCTTAATCACGGGGAGACTTGGATTAATGTCGTAGTCTGGTTCGGCAACCATGGTCGTCGGGGTAGATGCGGCGGAATCCGAGAGGACAAACGCATTGCTGTTTTCCAGAATTTCCTCGATGTATGCGATCGTCGTGCCCTTGTTGATGTGCTTGTACTCCTGGCTGAAGTTTGTCAGCAACACTTTCGTGTTTCCTCCGTGCAGTCGAGCGATCCCTCTTGCGACGCAAATTTCACGGTCTAGCAGTAGACGTTGGTCGCCTTCGATGACACCTTCTAAGTCAGCGGGTGTTTCGGTGCCGACCGAAATAACAATGCTGGAGCGAGGCGGGATGCTCACCTGATCTTCGAGCACACTCAAGGCGTGGTGACTACGAGGGTTCTCCGACGGTATCGCATGGTCTTCCGACAGAGTTATTGACTTCGACTTCAGGTCGATGACTGCGCCGTGTTGGTTGAGGAAGTCCATGCCGAGAATGACGTCTCGTGAACACTGTTGGAGGATAACGAAGGTGACAGGGTAAGTCCGGTCGTGAATGGTAATTCTTGCCGTGCACATTCCAGTCGGCGTTAGGAGGTGTCCTCCGGCGGTACGAATTTGAGGGCCTTCCCACGTAGTCTTAACTTTCTTCAACTGGGCGGCGATGTGTCCACTCATGACGGAGTAATCAGCCCCTGTGTCGACTAAGGCGGTGACTGCGTGGCCCTCGAGAAGCACGTCGAGGTCGGTGGCTCTTTGTCTTGCATTACAGTTCGGTCTTGGCGTCGGATCACGACTGCGTCGCGTTGACTTGTGGCTGGTATGTGACGTCGTCAGGTCGTCTTTCGTCGTCGCATTCTTTCCTTCCAGACTTCGTCGGGACGGCGGCGTGTCGTTATGTCGTCGAGGTAGTTTCTTCGGCGTCTTCGTCGGCGGCGGAGGATCTTCGACAGTTCGACGGACAGCAACCGCACCTCCATCGGTTGCTGCTTTTAGTTTTCCGGATATGGGCTCGCTGACCGGCCCCGAGCTGGGCCAGTGTATGGTCGGCGCTGCGGCGACAGGTAGCGGCCTGGTGATGGTGAACGCGACGGTCGTCGAGAACTCCACTGAGTAGCCGCGAGGTAGTCAGCGATATCGCGAGGGCGTTCACCTTGCTGCGGGCGCGGAGCGTTGACGGCGAAACCTCGCAGTCCCATTTCCCGGTATGGACATCGTCGGTAGACGTGACCCGCTTCCCCGCAGTGGTAGCAGAGCGGGCGGTGGTCAGGAGCGCGCCAAACGTCGGTCTTCCTCGGGTAGCTCCGCTGGGCGACGGGTGGGCGCGCTGTCGGCGGCGGCGGCGCTGGTCGACGGAATTGCGGCGTTAAGGCGCGCTCACACTAGCGGGAGACTTCCCGCAGCGGCACAGCGTCAACGTCGCCGCTGCGTCGCAGCTCCTCCGAATGACGCTCACACTGCGCGCGTTTTCTCGCTGCGGTTGTCTTGGAATGTAGAGAGAGGAGGCGTTGAGGGAGGACCCTAACGAGCAGAGAGAGAAGGGGACAGTCACGTGACACCAGAGAAGACTGGAAAGCGCGCTCTTTTCCCGCGTCGTCGTCTTGATCGTCTGCTAGCTCTCCTCCCGTCGCCCTTTTTGCGACGAGGATGGCTGGTTCGAACGATGATCTGTTGGCTACGGTAAACCTACTTATACTTGCTTGTTCGCTGCTTCTGCACCGTCGCCTCAAGTCGCACATTCATGCTGGCAAAGCAACCGCCGAGTGTCCCGCAGCACGCTCCCAGCCTCCGCCGACGGGGTCACTGAACTGGGACCGACGTCACGGTTCACGGTCGGCCCCCATTGGCTGTTCTCGTCAGCGGCGCGGGAAAAATAGGTACCGGACCCATCGCTCTGCGGGACGGCACAGCAGCCTGTCTGCGGGAGAAAAACCGGTTTGTGCGAGAAGCGGCGCGCGGAAAACGTTCTGCGTTGCGCGTTTTCCCGCCACTGTGAACGCGCCTTTTACAGGGCCCTGGCGCGGTCGCTGAGGAGGGCCTTGACGGCGTACGACGGCGGCGTAGGTCATCGCTTCGGGTTGGGGTAGCGGTAATTGAGGTTGCACCTCCGGAACTCCAAGCGACCGCTGAACCTCATCTTTGACGATGTCAGCGATCGAGGCCACTTGAGGCTGCGACGACGGGAAGATCTTCTGAAGCTCCTCTCGTACGACTGCCCTGATAGCCTCGCGCAGGTCTTCGGAGGCCAGTGATTGAACTCCGGCATAGTTTGTAGCGTTGGTGCGGCGGTCGAATTGCCGGTTTCGCATCTCGAGTGTCTTCTCGATGCTAGTGGCCTCGCGAAGAAACTCGTCGACAGTCTTTGGTGGGTTTCGTACCATACCGGCGAAAAGTTCCTCCTTAACACCACGCATTAGTAGCCGGACTTTCTTTTCCTCGGACATTTCCGGGTCGGCGTGGCGGAATAGGCGGCTCATTTCTTCTGTAAAAATCGCGGTGGTCTCGTTGGGCAGCTGCACTCGGGTTTCCAGTAGTGCTTGGGCTCGTTCTCGGCGTACGACGCTTGTGAATGTCTGCAGGAAGCCACTTCGGAAATGGTCCCAGGTCGTTAACGTGGCTTCTCTGTTCTCGAACCACGTCCTGGCAGCGTCTTCCAATGCGAAGAAGACATGTCGCAGTTTGTCGTCGCTGTTCCAGCTGTTAAATGCAGCGACCCTCTCGTACGTCTCGAGCCAGGTTTCCGGGTCCTCGAATGTTGAACCGCGGAACGTGGGGGGCTCCCTGGGCTGCTGCAGCACGACGGGGGATGCTGGGGCTGCCATTGGGGAGGACTTGGTGGCAATCTTCCTGCACGTCTCAGGTAGGAGTCCGTGCTCTGGGGGCAGTCCTTGCAGCCGGCGGCTAGCTCGCTGGTCTTGGGCGACGTTGGTTTTGTCCTCGGGCTTCGGGCTTGGATCGCGGCTTTGCGGGGGCGTTCGGTACATGAACGCACAAGCACCTCCACCAGATGTCACGTGGTCGTGACGTTGAATAACACAGTAGCAGTACTGTGAACGACAAAACTAACTTTTATTGGGCGAACCTGTGCCCACGAAACAGGCTACACTTATAGCACAACGATAGCGGCGAACACGCTCGGCGATCGTCGAAAATTTGATCAACGGGTCAAGCGCGTCGGCTTTCATACATCAATCGTCGAATGTTCCAGACTAATCGCATAGAGAAAGGGATTGAACAAGAGCGGACACTCGGCGAAAATTGGAAACAGGAAACACGTCACGCTATAGTATTAACACCGACGAATTGGGGGCGCGAGCATCGAAAAAAAGAAGAATGTGAAATGAGATTAACAGAAATTGTTGTATTTTTTTTTATTCTTTCTCGGAAAAATTAAAAATATCTGCGTATAAATTAAATTAATCTTTGCGGCTTACTTCCGTTGCCGAGCGACAGGCGAATGACGAGCCAGATGTTTGCGTCATTCGTCAGACACACCGCCGAAGCGAGAGAGACCGGCCGCGCATCTGAGCGTTGGACTGTTCGGGCACCCGTCTGCCTGTTTTTCTATTTTGGGATTTAGCCTGATTTGGTGGCCTCCCGGCGAATTATTGCGTTCATTCGGAACTTCGACATGGCAGCACTGCACTATTGGACTACGGCAAGGTGAGAAACTTTGTTCGGCAGTCTGCGACACACTTCAAGCAATTAGGCTTACTGCCCGGCACCTAGGCTAGACTTGTGACGCAGTTAACGAAAGACAGCGTGGCCGTCGTGGAGCAGTTCATTTGAATTAATGAATCGTACTGGGAGATGTTTGCGACGCTTCCTATAAGCCCCAATATTACTTTAACAAATTTCGGTAGTTTTTGGGCACGCTAGTCGCACAGGGTGCTGTGACGCAGTTTCGCGTGTACTGAATTTTACTGCGACAAGTTTTGGCGCCTTCTCTGACTGCCAACATTATTGAAACTAATTTCATTACTTTTTGGGCTACCTTTCGAGCGCAGTGGGCGCGCCTGGCGCTGCGACTCGGTTAGCGAAAATCATCTCGGCCGTAGTGCGCGGTTAATTTCGCGCTTTAATGCACTGACTAGTTCATGGCGCTTTTCTTTGACGCCCAACATTGTTGAAAATTATTTTCGATACTTTTATATTGAGGCCCGCTCGCCGCGCCTGTTGTGACGCAGCGAAAAGCAGCTCGGCCGTGGTGACAGTTAGTTTGGCGCGTACTGAATCTTACTGCGACAAGATTGTGGCAATTTTTATGTCCCCGCAACAATTTAAGCCTTCTTTCGGTACCCACGCTTGTCGAAAACGCGACGAGCCATCGTCAAGAGTGATAACACGGGAGTACGTTGCTTGCGCCTGCAGAACGCACAAGAGATAAGCCAAGGAGCTGAAACGCCACGAACTAGTGGCTCTAAAATTCTGTCTTCTGGACGGCACCCACGCATTTTGTCTTGAGTGCGAGTAGAAGGAATTCTGCGAGCGTTCAGCATGCTCTGGTTGAGAGCCTGTGTTGTGGCCACCTCTGTGTATTCGTAGCGTACTATCGCGTCGGTTGTAGCCAAGTTCGCGAAACGCGTCGTTGCCCGCGCATTGGTGCTATTAAAGTGTAGGAAATAAGTATTTGGAAGAGGGGAATACTTGGAATTAGATTGTGTTTTTGGTATGTACGGTATTGCTTGCATGAGTCGGGTATTTTCTACGCAGAGTGTGAAAATACGAACTGCATTTGTTTGTAATGCCGCCCATTCACCACTTTCGCACGCTTCGCCTCTACTGGCATTATTCTTGCATGTTAACACCAAAATAACGCTTGTAATTTTTTTCAGCTCACGTCGTCTGGTGGATCTTCCTGCGGAAACTACTGCTGCCTACCTGGTGCCACAACGTTGGATGAATGCACAAAAAGCCCGCGACGAGCATTTACAAAGAATAAAATAAACGTAAATTTTTCCTCATTTCACAAGGTGTCTTGCGTCTTTATGAAATTGCACGTGGCACATATTCAATGGAGGCTTGTGAAGATCGTTCGCAATCAATTTTCCTTAATAAAATGATTTGAAAATAAATGTTTAATAAATAAATAAATATATAAATAAAAATTTGCTGCAAAAGCAAAAAAAAAAAAGGAGCCGGCGTGACGCGCACCAGCTAGTATTCAAAACGCGCGCGCACAAAACCGAAACCGGAAGTGTGCTTCAGGTTTTAACACCCATGGCTTGGTGCGCTGCAGTCAATTCGGCCGCTGGGCTCTATGGGAGTGTCCGCTCTTGTTGTATTCCTTTCTCTATGCTAATCGTTGGGACCCGCGTGCCTTCCACAAAGTTCTATACCATTCGCGTCAGGCGATGAAATCAGATAACATAAGGTTCGGCGACAACAGACAGCGGATAGAAGCATCGATAACTTTCCAGAAACTTCGGATACATGCAGGCGCGTCGCGCGCTGTGCGATAACATTTGTTAGGCGGCGTACACGTGTCAGTATCGTGGTTTTCGAAGGCACGTAAAATGCCAGTATTCATTTTTTTTTTCTCCTTTTTCGTTTCAACGAACAACGCCAAACCAGTGTGCCTGAGCAGGCTGGCCAATCTGCCTTTAAACGAATCGAAGGCACTGCCGAGTCCACCGAGATATACTGGCCGACTATATTGAGCGTGCACATTCTCTCCACGTTTTGATAAGTCCCCCTGGAGGCTACTTTGGATCCGCCGCTGAGCTGAGGCCCTAAGTTTCGGCGTATGCCCCAACGAACCCTCGGAACTGAGTGGAAATAAAGAACAGGGAGTCCGTGAATACGGTGTCCCAATTGCCAGCGTAGCTCGATGACGGCTGGCCAGACGTTTTCCACAGAACACGAACTTTTTTACCACGAAAAAAGGCCGTTCTCGTCAACTTCGCTGTTGCATCGTTCGCTGTAACGAAGCACTGAGCAAGACAATTATGTGACATTGGTCAGTGGTGATGCGAAGAGAGGCCGAAACGTGCGCGGAGACTGAGTAGAAACGGCCGGGCCGCTGTCCCTCGTTTTCCCCGCGCAAGGTCGCTCAAACGACGGCGAAGGGCACGATTCGTTCGCGTTACTGAAGGCATCAGCTTTGCAAAATATTGTGGGGCCTCGCTGGTGCCGCTTAAGCCAGACCGTTTGAAGAGCCGCCAGTCACGAGCATGCCTTGCGGACAGCTTGGCGACGAATATATACAGACGTGTTCTGTCCGCATATTGCGCCGTACTTCGCGCCGAATCGGCTCAAGAAGCCGAAGTGAGTTCAAGGTAGCGCGTCATTCGATGTCTTCTGAACTATATGGCCTCCGAGATCACCTGCACCAATATCGCGCGACGTCTCCGGGCTGCCCGGTCTTGGAAACCATGTTGTACGGCAATATTCCAGCTCTACTGTGCTGTAGCTCCGTAACCGGGCACTTTCGGCGTCAACAGGAAGGCTCTGGTGTGCACAAGCGTTTGCCAGGCAACTCTGGCATTGTACGAATCGCGGAGGAGCATTATCAATGCGCAGTGGCTGCGCTAGACGGCCGGGGCTGCCCATCATTCGGCGGCGGAACCGAGCAGAAGTAACGAGCCAAGGCGCATTTGTGAATGCGGGGATTCGATATTCAATTATGCAGTTTAGCTAGCGGCGACAGCTTTAATAGGTTGGCACAGTGATGCCAAGCTTCTTTTCTTTTTTTCTTTTTTTGTTCATAGCTTTACAACTCAAGTCTGCAGTGAAGCCCTGCCCGCGCCCTCATTACCGCCAGCCACTGTTGCTCCGCGAGGCTGCAAATAGTTCGTACGTATTTCCCTGTTGTCTAAATAAGGCGATAACCACAAAAATAATATGGTAAGCGCGTAATTTTGTACGTTCACTCGTCTACTATAACAGAACGGTGAAAGCCTAATTCTTTATTGAACTGAAATAAAACGCTTTGCTGCAACCATTTTTGTCAAGTTTTACTTCAGTTGGCAGTGAAGTTTCATGAGTAAAACGCGGTCAGCAGTGAATTGAACTGTACCGCGGACTTTTGCAGAGCGAAATGTTCAGACTCCATAAACTTTTTTCGTGTCTGTTGCACACCTCAACGCTTCCGTCGATGAAAAGGCTCTTCAAGAACAGCAGACGCTCCGGAGCTATAAAGTGCGACACCAATTTGAAATGGTCGCATGAAGATTATTTTGTTTGCTTCTGTGATTTGGCTGGCGGAGTAACACCACGCGGTCACTGTGCCTTGGTTGCCAAATCTTTTTTTTTTTTTTTTTTAATTTTGTCTAGCCGAGTTTCGCCGTCAATTTGACCTTCATTTGACCGCAGCTGTGCCGTAGCCTTGGCAACGCATCACGCCGCAGGCGCATGTGCTCCGCAGCTGGGAGAGCGCATATTCGAAGGGGATACGCCTTACAATCTCACTGGCTACAATACGTAAATTTCAGTATGTGCCATACAATAATTAATTAGGAAGTTAATTAGTGAACGTTATAGCTTTTTCGCTGAATATGTGTTTCGATCTTAGGTGGAAGTAATGTCCGCCTCTCTGAGCAATTCAGCTCAAGGGCAAGAATTATGGCATCTGCAACAGACGATTTTCTTTTTGAATTCCACAAAACTGAAAAATGATTACCCCGTATACTATAGCCGTCGTCTTATTTTCGTTATTAAGTGTTCGTGCAAGCCGCCCTCAGTCACTCGCGCAAGCGCCTCTGCGTCAGACGCACAGTCTGCAACGTAGCCGATTATGGCACTTCGGTAAACCATCCGCTGCAGAACGCGCTAAACCGCCACTGAAAGTTCACCGCGCAGAAGAAAAAAAAAAAAAAACGTTCAGATATTTGTTCCATCCGCTGCAGAACGCGCTAAACCGCCACTGAAAGTTCACCGCGCAGAAGGAAAAAAAAAACGTTCATATATTTGTTTTCCGAGCTAAATTAAGTTGCCGTATAAGCTAGCTCTGTTGAATTCCTTGCGGTCGATGCAGCCGTCGCTTCTGACAGACATGCAGGGTTGTCCCACACGTCACTAAAGTATATAAAGTGAAGTTTAGCCTCGAGAAGCTGACGCATGTAGGATTCGTTAAGGAGTCGTGAAATATTTAAACCGATTTGACGCATCTGAGCGTTGATGTCGGCGGATCTGAATAAAATTTGCCGAGTGCTTTCTGCACGCTTCCGTCATTGAAAACATTAGGCTTGATAAATTCGCAGATTTGTGATAAATGAACTTCGTCCATTCCCTCGTACCACCTGCCTTGCCTGCTCCACAACTACGAGCCACGTTGTATTATGTATGACGTAAAATGAGGCATACGCAGAGCGTCATATACTTTATGAGAGCGTACTGGGAATGAATGACGGATGACAGGGCCGGGAAGTTAGCTCTTAGTGATCGTGAGGGTTTGGCGCGAGAAGTTGCTGTCGCGAAAAGTTATGTTCTGTCCGGACGGGCAAGAGACGCGAGGCAAGTGGTGTTGCGTCGTCGGCTGCACGACCTTGAGCCATCGCCGTCCGCACGCAGTTTGAGCCAATGCCGATCGCGTTCAGCCGAGGTTAAGCCTATATCACTGCAGTCTCCGTGTTCGTGCGCCTACTGCTGGCGGACCTGAGCCATGTACTGGCATGAAGCTTATTAAGCAATTATAGGATGAAGAAAGCTGATTGTGTAGTTTAGTTTTGACCATATACGGATTCGAAATAAACCATTCTTCATTTCATGCAGTGTACACCGGAAATCTATACAAGCGACGACACGGTGGGCAATCAACATCGGTGTACGTTGCTGTTCTCCATAGCTGTGCGCGAAGGCTGCCACTCGCACTTGCCGGCATAGTGACAAACTCTACATGCATGCTTGTCGGCTATATATATATATATATATATATATGGGTGCATTTTTACGTATTGTTATGTATGCTTATTGATTATTTAGCTTCCGAGGTGCACTGCTTACGTCGTATCCCAAATGGGCGGCAAGCGTACAGGACCCTTCGATACAGCAGCGTAAACAACCGCCTCGTTCATGCAGCTGCCAACGGTGTCGATACACTGTAAACGGAAATAACTCCAAGGTGGGGAGTATAATGAGTGACCCCCCGGTTGAAAGTTTATTATACTCCGTACGACCGGAGCAGAATTTTTACTTTCGTGCGAGCGAAATTCTTGCGTGGAACGATGGTATTTTTTTCAGCCTATTTAATTTTTTACAGCAGTATGGAAATAGGTACCGCGTCAGTTTGCGTGGAGATTTTTATATGCAGAAGCTACTGGTCAAATTTCGAAATATACACACAAGACCGCGTCAAATTCGACGAAACATGTCAATGAAAGCACATAAACCATGACATACAGAAACATTTGGGAAACGCCCAGTGCAGAGATTTGAAAGATATCCAACGTACACGCGACACACAAGTAGCAACAGTGGCAGTATATATATATATATATATATATATATATATATATGTGTGTGTGTGTGTGTGTGTGTGTGTGTGTCAGAACATGGCAAAGTACGCAGATTTTGCGTATGTAAGCACCGTTTCATCACTATGAATCGCCTTGATATGAGCTACCACACTTCTTCGAAAACAGCGAGTGGGAGAATAGTTAAAGTCCCTTTATGAGGTACTTTAACCGTATACGTATGCGACAGCGTTGTTGTGCTGCCTACTTATCATTCTTCGTATTCCCTTCATGCGCACAATTGATGCGTTCCGTAATGTAGACACAGATGGGGACTTCGCACGTATGATCGTTCATTTAGAGAACGCGCAGTTTTCTCGCGCAAACGCCGATGTCAGACGCACCGGTCGGTGCTTTGGACTGTCAGTGGTATTGTTGCGAAATACAAATGCAGAAACTTCAGCAGCACATCTTATATATATATATATATATATATATATATATATATATATATATATATATATATGTAGTGAGTATGCGAAGCGCTTCCCTGACATGGGGCAAAACAGCTGAAGCCGCAAGGAGCAAGTGTAAAATCCGTGGTATAGGTCTACCCTCGGTCTTCATGTTGCAGCGCGATGTATGCGTTGAGCACGGACGCTGGCTCTCGTGGTGGCCGCGGGTCGAATGCGAACCGCGATTCTTGGCTATTGAATTCGTCTCGGAATCGCAGCTGTCACTGTTTGACAGATGCCTAAAGCTAGTCAAGCTGACATTGTCACCCGAACGTCGGGTGCGGTCGTGAATCGGCTGAGCGTCGGGCCTCCTCCGCTTTCTCTCGCCCCGCGGGCGAGACCGGCATGCCTTGCGCGCCAACCCCGATGGTATGCCTCTCGTGACGTCGCGCGAAGACATTCGCTTGGCTAGCAGCTCGGTCAGGTTTGGTTTCGCGTTTTTTAACACGATAGGCGTTAAGGAGCCTGTGTCGCGGAAAATCCGGCGTCAGACGTTGTTTCGAGAAAAAGATTTTCGAACCACCCATACCCAGGCCATCCATGTGACGCAAGTAAACTACGACATACACACAACCTACAGACATCATATCTTTCGGTGCAATTTGTCTATACGAGAAAACATAATTCTGTTACACGAAAGCTCGAAGAAACCCCTTTTCCAGCGTTTCTACAATACACAGACCGGCCGCGGCATGCATCCAGGTTAAGCGGTGATGTGATTTCCGTCGGGTCCGTGCAACGGAAGACAGCGGAAGACTAGAGAGAGAAAATTTCGTCTCCGTTCCGCCCTGTCAAAGTGGATGCACAGCGAAGCCGTTGCCGATACGACACGAGCACAACCGATGTTGGACAAGTACCACCACCACACACGACACGTGTGCGGGCACGTGTGCGGATGTGCAGCATGCATCCTCATTCTTCTAGGCCCTCCTCCAAGCACAAGCCTTATTGAAGTAAATGAATGTTTAAAAGTAAATTGCGTCGGAAAATGCGTAAGATACGACTTCAACAATAGCTGCATACAAGATAGCTTAGTATCATAATACGAATGTACGAGAAAAATATAATTCTTATAGGCGGAAACTGAAAGATATGCCTTTTCCAGCTGCCGTTCAAGGTGTGTCTGAGAGCCCGCGGCCGCTAGGTGGCGGTACTGTATTTTGGACAGTGTTTGCCATAATGCCTGTGCGATAGATACAACGGGCAGAGCGCCCACGCATAAAGGACAGATACATTGTGTGCACACTTGTGCACACGTTCGTCAAAGGCGCACGAAAAAAAAATCCGAAATGAAAGTGCAGCATACAACCTCGTTCATGTAGGCCCTTTGCCTAACGCAAGCGCATTATTGAATTGAATTTCTCGAAGTGAAAGGCGTCAGAAAATTCGTAAAGTAAGACTTAGACACAATTTGCAGGCATTGTAGCATCATATTTGTTACGATCGGCCAGCGAGGGTAAAGACCTTCTAGGCTCTCCTGGCCCACTGCGACGAATCGCTTCGTGAAGCTACCAATGCGTCTCCCTCGGACAGACTACCCGCGCCAGCAAGGCGAGACACGTTTGGCGGACCGAGTATTGCTTGTTGCTTCACTGTCGCCTTCACGGACCAATGGGAGCATGAAACCCCTAAAAAATGGCGTTCTAAGGCGTTTCCTCGCGGACTCCGGCAATCGCCACCGTCGTTTGACAGACGCTCCAGCTAACTGCGGGGTCATCCCAGAAAACAAGACGCGCCAGCTTGAGTCAAGCGTGGCAATCCCCGTCTACGAAGTTCCCCTCCTTTCTGTGTGTTCAGTGACAAAAGGTGTGGGAGTGATTGTGTGAACCCCCGCCCTCAACGCGGGTCCTTCGACGACTTTGGACGCTCTGATTTGACGAAGCGGGGCGGCAGTCTTCCCTGGCCTAGGGATCTAGGGAGGACAGAGGGGGCTTAAGCGAACTTTTTCGGCACTTGTTTATGCTTCAACTCACTCATGCTAGACTGATGAAATGTAACGTTCTCCACTTTTGCAGATATCTTAAATAAACCCAGTACTCCTCGTTCTCGATGAAAACACTTTCCTCCCTTCAACAACGTCCTTAGCGTGGATGAGTCGGGCGACGGCATGAGCCAGCTACCCCTTTTGACATGCCCGACCCAGTGGCGTAGCTAGGTAGTCTGGCACCCTGGGCCCATAGGTCTTCTGTCACCCTACCCCCCCCCCCCCCCCCTCCCCGGGTGTAGCCAGGAAGGCGAGGAAATCGAAAATTTCCGGGGAGTGGTGGGGGGTGATGTTTCAGCACCTGCACAGCCGCCTTGGACCGCCACCCCCCCCTCCCCCGCCCTCACTTTCGTTCACAGATATCGCTAATGTAGCAGGTATACAGGCTGTTTTATTTTCTGCACCGAATAACACAGGGTGCTGCACTGATAACTTGTGATAAGCGCATTTGCATATCTGCTGTCAGAATGTAAGGCTTGGCAGCCAACAAAGATAAAGTTTTAATTAGCTATTTTAGAGGCAATATTGCATTAGCAAAACTGAAGCCTGACAGCCATATGTCGCCCGACAACAGCCTCACAAAAATCGCCGGAGGTACTGAACCCAAACGAAAGTTAAATAGTGTGTCAGTGATGCTGATCTCCCCACCCCATCAGAAAATGCCACCTGCTCCCTTGCTGCGCGGGCTCCAATGCTATGATAATCACGAGTTCTCTTCATTCTTATCTATAAAGCCTTTCTTTATTTGCTGCTATTGGCTACCGTGATCATCCGAGCTGTGGTAGCGCCACTAGATTGCAAACGGAATAGAGCACGCTCCGCGTCGATTTCTGGCGACATCATGCAAAAAACGAGAAAGCCACCATGAAGCCCGTGCCAGCGAAAGCTTGCGCTACTGTTGGTCTGCACTCGCTATAGAGAGGATGCAGGGATCAACGTCACTGGTGCACTATTTCATATTTCTTTCGGTACTGCCATACTGGGCCGCCCGCAGTGCCAAAGTACTGCAGGCTCTGGCACCCAAGACGATTTTGTTTAGTGAAGTTTTTGTTGAGTTAATAATATCACTTTGAGCCTTCAATTCCCGAATTGCAGTGTTTTTTTTTCTCCATAATTGCTAATTAAGCAGTTATTTAAGATGTCCTTATTAATTATCTGCCATATTTCGCACGATACCGATACCGGGAAATGTCCTCACAAAATTCACCTTTTCGTGAAATTCCGTGCAGCTGAAACAGGACACTGTATTTGTGTCATGAAGTCACACAGCAACATCAACAACAACAGGAGGAGGAGGAGGAGGAACAGGAAGGAAGGAACGGTGGGAACGTAAACCAGGCGCACGTTCGGTTTGCTATCCTACACAGGGGAAGGGGGCTAACAAGGGAAGGAAAGAAAGGATAGAGAGGGAATAAGGTACTATCAGTGTGAATACGTGCGGTTGTCCATCACTTCACGCCTATAATCGGTCACTGAGGGCAGTCGCTTTCATGAAACGTAGCAGTGCCCGCGTCGCCTTGCAAGCCTGCGACGCGCGGGGCCATGGTCCGAGAATCTTAAGTCTCTGAAAATGGCCTGCTATCTAATCGGTTTAACACCCTCCGAAGAACGTCGCGTTCGATCTCATAGAGATTACAAAAACACAACACGTGCTAGATCGTCTCTTCACATTTGTACGAGTCACAAATCGCTGTGTCGGACATATTAATAAGGAATGAGTAGGCTTTCGTAAAAGCCATCCTTAACCAGAGGCGGCACAGTAATGCTGCATCACGGCGGAGAACTTCGGTGGAATCTGCAGCTTCAATGATAGTATCGAGCCGGTGGAGATGGCAGTTGGAGAAATTCGGGGTGTCACGCAAAGTTTCAGTCTTAGTTTGAGCAAGTAAACGAAGACCCTTCGCAACGTCTTTCCAATTGATAAGAAATGTCGTTTTTTTTTTTAATGGATTGACCGGGTGGTATCATCAGCAAGGTCATTTCCGACGATGCCACAGTGCCCCGGAAGCCATTGGAAGATGATGTCATGTCCGTTTATGAGGGCTTGATGGAGAACCTCTCTAATCTCAAACAGTTGTTCATGAGTCCTGCGTCGTGAGGCTGAATGCAGACTGAAGGACTGTCTTGAAGTCACAAAAAACAACCCACTTTCGGGGTTTTTGGCTTGTGCGATGCAATTAACAGCGGCACGTAGGGCGGCAAGTTCTGTTGCCTATGAGGCAGTTAAGTGGGACATTTTGAAAGTAATTGTAACATGTAAAGTCGGGATGATAACTGCGCCTGTGGAGCTGGTGGCTGAGACAGATCCATTGGCGTAAATTTGCATTATTTGTTCATATACTTCGTTCATGAATGACTGTGTGAACTGACGTATAGAGCCGCTGTTTAATGACGGGTCTTCTTCGTAATTCCCGTGATCGTGAGGCGTACTTGTGGCTGTCGTAGGCACCACAGGGGTAACAGTGATCTTGTTGCTGGTGTAAAGCCCGACAGAAGGTAGCCTTGATGTGTCGCAACAAGTTTGGAAAACGTGGGTTGAGGTCTTTGTGCTGGAGCAGCAATATAGTGACTAGGAACGCGACACAGATGTCGAATGTGTGCTTTATAAGGTTGTCAATCGTTGTATATGTTGGAACCAAGTAGTCTCTAGCAATCATGATTGCTGCGTGAGTCGAGGCGCATCGTAGAGCCTGGCCTTGCAAACTTTCGAGGGTGCGAATGTTTGGTTTACATGTGTTCGAACAAACCGGCAAGCTGTACCGTAAAAAGCCCAGAAACAGTGCTCTGTATACAACTGCAGCATGGACCGTACCGGCGTGCCCCAGGTTTTTCCGCACAGGAACCTCACTATATGTACAATCGAAATTACTCTTCGCTTCAGGTAGATGCAGTGGGAGCTCCATGAAAGGTCCCTGTCAATAATCACACCCAAGAAGCGGTGAGACTTCTGGTATTTGACACCCTAGTCATTGAGAGAAGCTGGGTACGGTGCCATGGGTTTGCGCGTAAACGCGATTAACACGCATTTTTCGATGGACACACTAAGGCCTGGTTCGCGGAGATACGAACAAGTTCGAGTGGCTGCCCGATGAATTCTTGCGCACACTTGAAGACGAGTCACCGCAGAAGACGAAAGACAGATATCACCAGTGTACATTGATAGGTGAATTGTCTTCGGCAATATTTGAGCAAGGCCAACCATAGTTAGGTTTAAAGAGAACAGGGTTCAATACCCCGCCTTGTGGGACGCCACCGTGACAATAACAACAAAATGAGAAAGAGACGGTTAGCTATGAGTTACCATGACAGTGCTTTTATTCAACACCGCGAAACTGATACAAAAGTAAAACAAACGATAAAACACTGATAAATGGAACACTGTACGCATACTGACGACACACAAACCATGGTGGGATATGAGCGCACCGCACGAGCCCACCGCACATGAAGCGTTAAGGCGAGTAGTTTAGCGACCACTTAGCGAATTACATTTCTTTTTTAGCCCGCACATTCGTGCAATTATTACGTAGGATGTTGATAAAGCTGCAGCCGACAATTCTGCTGCACTGCACTTATGGTACATCGGGTACATGAGCTCGGGCTGCTGGTTATATCGGAGTATTCTTTACCATTTACGCCCAGTCAAGCCGGCGGAAAGAGGGGGGGTCTCCAGACATATTTGAACCCCCTCCCCCTGACCTGGTACCCAAGGCCCACAACCTCCCCCCCGCCCCATATACTACGCCACTGGCCCGACCCCAACTCTTACAGATTGTAATTCGATTATACGAAAAAACATAATTCCGTTACACGGAAATTCAAGCACAAAGCAATTTCCCAGGCAGGAATGTCTCGTGTGGGCGCTATAGCCGAGGCAAAGGGAGAGAGAGCGTCTTTGTGTGCGGTGAAGCTCGCCTCCGGGCAGCTGTTAACGCGGCGTTTCAGTTTCACCTATATATATCCACTGTAGTAATGAAATAACTCGAAATATTCTTGCGGGGGAGCGCCCCTTACACCGGCGCTCTACAACTATACCAGCGTTAGTCAAAACTGCATCTGTAGCGTGAAAGTTTCTTCCAACGCCTCTGCCTTTTCTCGATCGGGCCACGCGTACGCGCTGCGGCGTACTAGAGGGAGCTCCTCGGTGATGGCTCGCGCGCACGCAAAGATGGCAGGTGCACACCTATCTGCCGCGCATTGGACTGCATTGCCGCGCGGGACGCTTATCGCGCGCGGTGTCGAAAGCGACGTGCGAGCTATACTTAAATGCAGACAACTGCTGTGTCCGAGTCCTCGATCCTCCACTTTCCGAAGCGGAACGTTAGGGCGCGGCTGACTGCGTTTCCGATACGGAAATCCACGCGCGAAGGCGTCCACTGGTTCCACGCACGTGTCGATGCCGCATTTCCGGCATAGCCATTCATATCGAATGTGGATGCTAACAGAAGTGCACATTCAGCCAGCAAACTTCACGGGACACCGGATAGTGACTCATTAAACGACAAGAGCCGTGTCTAATTAAAACACAGGAAATTCACGCGTATGTTGTAGTAAACTTTTGTTGCCAACTGTACGCGTCGCAAGCGTTCTTCAGGCGCACTTCATATCAACGTTCTGAGAACGTTGCTTCATATGTGGCGAAAATTGCGCGCCGGGCAGGCAACCGACATGAGGAACCTGCTTATCTGAGAGAGTTCCTCTTGTGACGCTTCCCGGCCGTGCCAACAGCATGCAACTCTATAGATAGTTCGATGCATGGTTCCGCTGTTGTGTTTGAATCGGTGAAATGGGAGATGACTGTGCAGCGTTGGCTTTGTAACTATAGCTCTCGGTTTCCGGAGTACATGCTGTCAGTGTGTCAAGTGTTTACCGATCATTGCAAGTAAGTGCCAGGTTAAACGCCCTATATATTTGTCCATGTCTAGGTGCGAGGATCTCGTGCGTCAAGACTTTCGACAAAACCATAATAAAGGGCCGTGGCCGAATGGCTCAATTATGATTTTTCTTACTGTCTCGATGACGAAGACAATTCAGTATTTTAAGTTTTCGGTAGTATTTGTAAGATTAGCTTCGTCCGCCTGTGCTGTATCGTGCGAATATATACTGACTGACTTAAAAAGCGGACGCTCACCACTTTGCATGCGGCCTGCGCTTTATGATCAGTTGAGGGCCGTGAAACGAACTTTGCGATTGGTATACGTGTATTCGATCGCGGACTCTCCCCAGTTCTTGAACCCCATTGGTGGATATAACGAAACGAGGTTTCTCGCATTCCGCCATGCACTGTCGCCGTAGTAGTAACTGAGTAAAGCAAAAACCACGATTTCCTGATATACAAAGGTCTGCCCAACTTTCCATGTACAGACTTCGTAACCGGTTTAGGTATATAAGGAAGTTGCAGTTAACTGTTACGCCGTTAAGCGAATCACAGTGCAATTCAAAGCTGCCAGTTCCATGTTGGCCTCTCTTTCCAACGGTGAGTATATAGCACTCCACGTGAAGAACAATTTTTCTCTTGCTTGCAGCTATATACTCGTCTCATAACAGTTAGCCGCGGAGAATAAATGCACCGATTCTTTTTGCTTGGCGACTAAATTTTAAAAATTTAAATTTTGGGTTTTACGCGCAAGAACAACAACCTGATCTTGAGGCACGCCGTATACTGGGGGAGTGCGCGGATTAACTTTGACCACCTTGCTCGTGTTCTGTAACGTGCATCGATATTTAGGTAAGCGAGCGTTTTCCTTTCCCTCTCTCTTTTGTTTTTTTCATTTCGTCCCCATCTAAATGCGGCCTTGGCGGCCGGGATCGAACCCTCGAGCTCGGCATGCGCAACATATCATAACCATGCACTGGGCTATAGGCCGCGGTGGTGCCCTGGGCTATGCAGCGGCGGGTCCTTTAGCGATTGCTCGGGCAGAGGCGCGCAGGGTGCAAATTTTTATGAAGAATGTCACAAGGAACGGCGAACGCATGGTTGGAATAGGGATCTGCTTGAATCGGTGGCGAGTATAGAGTCAATGTATCCAACATATCCTTGCTGAGCACACCGCGCATCTTGTAACTAATCCGTGGATATAAGTGCAGCGCAAAACAGACGGGAACGCAATGTACTGATGACATTATTATGTATACATTAGCCGGATTGCAGTGTTTGTCCCTGTCTTTCCTGTTACGCCTCGGTGATTATACATGCTTACTCTCTGAAAAGTTGCAACATATATATTTCCGGCGCGCTTTTTGGATCGATTGGCGTGCATGGCCACCACTTCACGTCGCAAGTTTCGCTTCTTCGAAGGATGTTCACGGAGCGGTGTGTTTCCTTTCCGATTGGGAAAAAAGAAGTAGAAATAAAGGGAGATAGCCGATCGACGAAGATTATGTACCCTTTGAAACTGCTTGCCGAAGGAACAGTGCCTCAGTGCGAGGCGCCAACGCGTCCGCGCAACATTGTGGCCTTCGAATGGAGCGGCTGTCAGTTTTCTTGCCAACATTTCACCGTGAAGCCGTGGGTACTCGTTTGATTACGCAGCCTATATGTATACTGCTGAACTAAGCCGTCGCTTGTCTTATATCGGAGGTTTTCAGACGTTTGAGGCTTGCACGACTACGCGCGGGGCGAGTGTCTTCTATCACTGTATATATACGTACGTGCTCGTGACAATCAGGGCGGTTATCCGTGAAACCCGACAAAAGCGGCTCGAGTCCGCTTGTCGGGCTGAAGGTTTCCTGCCGTGCTTATGTAAACGCTATAGCCGGTCGGCTCAGCGAGCGTCGAGAGCCAGCCCGCGCGGTTCATTGGAAGCGCTCATGTTCAGAGTACCGATATATATATATATATATATCTGGTCGGCGGCTCGCCTCGACGCAGGCTGCCGCAACAATGTCGACCCGTCAGATATAGTCATTAAAACTCTGTCGAGCCGCGGGTTGCCTTATCATTTCGAGTATTTATCCGTCCATCTCCTGTGAATCTCGGTCGTGTTTGAATTCGTTCTCGACATGCGGCACGGCGTTGTCGCGTTACTTAGCTTCAGCCGCGGAGGTCTTGACTCTGACACTCACAGACACATAACGAGGTTCCCATATACGCACGCTTTTTTGGGCGTCTTCATCTTATGGACGTCGTCTTCTTCTTACTTTTTTGCTGGCTTGACGGCTATATTTGTGAGGTCTAGCTGTTCTCACCTATATAGGTGTACATTTTGCCGCACAGCATACGACAAAGGAATAATTTTAGGTCCTTTAATTCCCACGAGGAAACACGATCTGAGCAGCTCGAGCACCTCAAGGCATCATTTGTCAAGTGACCGTCTGTCCAAACCTCCCCGTCAAACGGTGAAATATTAGAATACATACACGAAGCATGTGGGCAGCGTGCTTGTTAACCTTTCAGTGGAGGCGCTCACACTTCTGCCATTGTGTCCTTTAACAAATGAACAAAAATCTGACTTTGCCTTTAACCGAATTTGCAATGTGCACAGACAACACGTTTTGATTAAAAGAAAGCGAGAATTGCGATACGATTTCTGCATCGATGTACCCTCATCCCTGAAGAGATGAGCTAAAAAGAACGCATCTGGACTCGTCTATACTACAAGACTGAAAAAAAAAAAGGTCTCGAGAACGAAGCAGAGCGCGAAGCAACAAGATGGCGTATAGCGCCGTGAGAAATTTCTTGCGCGAATTGCGCCGCATGCGAGCTTGAGTGCAAAAAATACGGCTCAACAACACGACGTCCATGCGTGCATGCCTCTATATACGCAACCTGCAATCAGCTGTATTTATACACTCACAATGAGCCTTCAGAAAAAGCGCGAACAACGACATCAATCACTGATAATATTTGTCAACGACGTGGATGGTGTTGAGCGTGCGATTCTGTGATTTATATAGCTAACGATGCACGGAGTTGTACATATGCGAGCTCGGCACTGCGCGTGTTAAAGGCGTTGGCTAAGTCGCTCGTGCTAGCGGACGAGCTCCTGAAAGCTCTTTGCCGAGACTGCCATTAGTAAACTGCCATATACCTGTATGTGAGTTGTTTTCTATATAGCACGCGCGTCCGGTGAAGGCGCGCCTCGAGCAAGACGCGTACACGCCGACGGAACCATCCAACTCGACCGAGCAACGGATTGAACAAGGGTGTGCTTCGGTGCCAGCCAGCCAGCCAGTCAAGCAGCCACGTACAGATGTGCCGCAGGGGTCGAGAACGCATCCGTTACGCGTGGCGGAAACTTGCCTCGCTATCTCGACGGTGGCGGCCGCCGCGGCTCGCGACACTGCGGCGGCAGGCGCGACCGGACGAACCGCCTCTTCCCGGGCCGCTCGCTTCCTGAGCTCGTGTCGCCCCAACGTGTCATGCAGCGGGGCTGGGCGACCGCCTCGTTCGGCGCAGCCAAGCTGCCGAGGATGATGGCGCGCGCACACCGCGCCGGCATATGGGCTCACCGAAGCCCCGAGCCTCTCGCGACGCGGCCGATTCGAGTTACCGTCCTTCGGAGCTGCAGCTTCGGCTTCGGCAGCGCTCCTCCGAAACTCGACCGTTTCTTCAGCTTGCCGCCGCGCCTGTAAAGGTCGTATCCGAAGACAGCCGGCCAGTCGGTCTGCCTGTGTAGGTTCAGCAAGCTGTGGCGCTTCCCAAAACAAGCGCAGATGCGATCACTCTGTAGACTGTAGACTGCCAACATTGACCGCGGTCCGCCATAGCGTGTCTAGAGAGAGCCATGCAGACGACACTCCAGGCTGAGCCGTTGGTCGAAAGAATGCCACAAGGCCATGCAGACGCTGCCCTCGTAGGCGGTCGCTAACTTCGATCGCCCAAAAGAACCTTCGCGCCGCGAGAATAGGCCTGCGCGAGACGGCACCGCCGCGCGGTTACCTGAAACGGTGCGGCGTGCGTGCCTCTGCTCGCTGCTTGAGGAGCGCCGACTGGGCTCTGGGAGAGCGGCAGCCGAACGTGGACTGGCGCGCTATATTTACGCCGCCGCGGCCGAGCGCCTCCGAAGCGGGGCATCGGCGCGGCCGGCCCAGAATCGGGAGTGACGCCGCGGCCAAGGCCTTTGCAGGGCCGGTCGCTGCACCCGCTCGGTGCGGGCACGCCACGCATGCACTCTGGCAGCCCGCGGGCGGCGGGCCGGCTCGTTTGTCGGTCGGTGCACGCCGTGGCGGCCGAGTAGAGTATGGACGCGCGCGGAATGCAGCGAGGACCCGACGCCGTGGAGTCGCAGTGGACGGGCACTTCAGATGTCGTACGTGTTGGACGGGCGAGCCGCGGACGACGGACCGAACCAGACCGCGTTGCGAGACTCGAAAGAGTAATCCGTATGGTTGATTGGTGCGAGTATGCTACAAAGCGCCGAACACCCGTTGCGGTGGCCGAATGGCGGTGAAGTTCTGATGAGTGAGCACGAGGCGGCGGGCTCGATTCTCTACTGTGGCGGTCGCATTCCGATGAGGGGAGGGGAGGCAGAAACGTGCTTGTATCGCGCTTTGGGGGACACCTTTACGAATCCCGGGTGGTCCAAAGCCACGTGCCTATGATCCACCGCGGCCGCTTCGAGCATCTGTTGAATAAGCCAGCTATATAGCAATTGCGGTGACTGCACATTTTACTGTCTCATAAACCGCTAGATTAAGTTGCTTGGCTTTCAAAAACTATACGGTAGCCTGCGCCGCTATGTAAAAAAAAAAAAAAAATAGTATATTTTTTTTTAGAGGAATTGGTCATAACACGAAGAGCCAACAAATCAAACCCGGACAAAATAGACAGACGAACACGAGCGCTGTCTTTGTCCGCGCTTGATTTGCTCGCGCTGTAGGTAGCAGATGTACCGACTCGCCCAGCTAGCTATCCTGCGTTACTTTATTCTAAGAAGCAGTGACACCTTCGTTGCACATTCACAAGTACTACAAGTCCCACAAATGTGCAGTCTTTTATTAATTACCGTTTCGCACAAAGCAATGACAGCGATAGCGCGAGCACGATTGGCACGTGCTGCTGCGCAGCGTAAACAGCACCCCGGAGGCTCCAGCAGGTGTCGCAGGCATATCTGACGCGAGACAGTGAGTGCATTATGTGGCGAAACCGTTTCGTCAGAGCTCCGCTACAATAAAGCAAACCTGTCTATTAGGTAGGCACAAAACGGCAAGGTATCGCCATCTCGCGGATTTGCGTGACGATGATTGCGTGACAGATTTTTCGGAGGAGCAGAACATCAAACACATTCGTGCTAAACAATACAACAACAAAATTCTGCGCCTCTCCTCTCCATTTGATGCATATTTATTACGTCTTCACTTAGGAGCAGAGACTTGTATTCCGCATTCAACTTGACATTCAAAACCGGATAACATGCATGTTGACATCGAAATGAATTTTCAGCCGGAATCTCTACAAGTGATCGAGAAATGAACGTTGTGGAATCGAATTTTGCACGAAAAGCAAACGGTTTCAAATGTTACGTAGTCGATGGTGTTAGTCAACTCGATTGAAATTTAACAAGGGTGACAATAATATCTGATGCTGGCAGCAGGCGTCTTCACAGAGATCATGTTAAAGAAGTACGCACATGTTTAGATAACGGTCATTAGAGAGTTTTAGGCAAGGGGGACGCAAGTGTTGGGGCCCGCTAGCGCTTGGGGCCCCAATGCTTGCGCCCCCCTTGCCTAAAACTCTCTATTAGAGGCTTTGAGAAGGCCCATCCGGCATCCGCGGCGTCCTCTCACGCTACCAACCTTTGTTTCGTTTGCGCTATATGGCCTCACCAAACACTATCTTTGCTCGCGCGAAAGCTGTACTATATATATACTGGGCTGAAATAGTTAAGCTACACTCGAGAGGACGAAAAGTTTCCCGCGCACATCCCTGCGACACTTGGTGTTTATACATAAAGGCGACATTCAGGAAGCGCGACGATGTGAAGTGATTTCTCCAACGCCGGCGTTGTGTCGTTACGCGCAGCTATCGATATGAGCAAGCACCACGGCGTGTGACTCGACTGTTTGCGCGCTGACGTCTCGTTTGCAAAGTATGTATAGCGACCATGCTCGCTCTGCGAGCTCCCACATGCAGTCAGCGCGGCTGTTTATTTCATTCATGAGTGACTGTTGTTTCAACTCCGACACTGCGGGCGCTCCATGCTAGCTCTGCGAGCTCCCACAGTCAGCGCGGCTGTATGGCGTTCAATTCATTCATGACTGACTGTTCTTTGAACTCCGACACCGCGGGTGCTTCTGTGTCATCCGTTGTCCAGACGATAACGTTCTGACGACCAAGCTTTTCCAGCGCGTCCTTCACAATTCAGGCGATTATATTAGATTGTCGCGAGCACACCGTGTACATATAAGCGTTTCACAACATACTCTGCCAATTAAGAGGCACTTTTTACGGAACCTTCATTGTTTCACGCTGAGCACTCGCGATGCCGGGCATTCCAGGCTCCCGAAATCACCTGCTCCGAAAGAGAGTGGTTACATAAGAGAGAGAGAGAGAGAGAGAGAGAGAGAAGGGGGTTGTCAAAATCGGTGATTTTGTTTCTTAATGAAACATCGAGTCTCACAATAGAAAAAAAAAAATGAAGTACATCCTTGACAGGATGACAAGAAGGAATGCAATGACATATATATATACACGTCAAACGGCGAGCGACGGGCGAGGAGAAAGAATTTGGAATGAGTACGAGAGTGGAGAGTTGAGCTCGATCGCGGGTGTGGTTCCCGCCAGCGGCGGCTGCTTATCGATATGGTCGGAACGCAGAAATGCTTTTTTTCTTCTGAGAGTTGTTAAAAGAACCCTGAACGATCAAACTTAATCCACATGAAGGTTAAGTTTGATCCTCCAAGTAAGTTATAATCCGCAGCTTTGGGACGTCAAAGGGACGCTTACGAGAAATCCTTAGCTAAGCTTTAATTGTAAATTGCAGTTCGAGCGACGGTTTGATGTGCCAGAAAATGAAAAAAAACAACAACACAGAAACGGAAGGCGGCTGGCGACGGCAAGATGAAGTTCCCGCACCAGCTCTATATGTATACGGGACGCCATAAATTTTGACAGCGCCATTCTCGGAGCTATAGACAATAGTTTATGGGGAAAATGGACTGCACTGAGGCATTCTATGGAGGAAAAAAATGACCACACGAACACCAAACTACTTTAAAATCTCTGACGTCACACTGACGTGTCGGTTCTGCGGAATGGACACGAAATTCAAGAATGCGAACTTCGGCCTTACAACTCATTTTTCATTAACCAACAACTTTCCTCCAAATAAACGCAAATAGCTGACGCGTTCCAATTATGGTGGTGTGATAGGCAGCGTATAGCGGACAGTAGGTACCTTAAGTGTCGTTCCGAGTCTGACGAAGCCAGCAAAGGAGAGAGAGAGAGCTTCGCGTAACCATCATCGAAGTCAAGAACGACGCAGGCTACTTTGGGGTTGTCCGTCTATGCAAGGTGGCAGCTGAGCAGCCTGCTCGGAAACTCGGTGGCAAGGTGGCCTGCGCGCAAGAAAAATGTAATCGCGCTTTAATGTGTGTTACGTTGTGTGTGTTCGTAAACGCAGAGCGTTAAAATGCAGCAATGATGTAATCACTTTCCATAGTTCTTTTTTTTTCTTCCTTTCTTTTTTTTTTGTCGTCGACGCGAGGCGTCGTAAGCGACGTCAAGTCGCAGAGATGTCTTCCGAATGTGTTCCATTTGTTGAGCTCGATGCCTTGTATAAAGCAGTCAAAGCACACGGTCCCCAATGCTGGCCAGAATCGGAACACACCCAGGAGACTCGAAAGAAGACTTGAGAGTGTTGCTCTGTAGTTTTCCTGAGTGTATACATCAGCAGTCAATCAAGAAATACAAAGGGGACGAACAATCGGCCAGATTTCCCTTAGCTGCTGTAAACAGTGAAATTTAATAGATTAATTGGCTGGTGGTCGGGAAACAGCATTTGAGAAAACTTTTTTTTCTTTACGATGGAATGTTCCTCAGTGACACAGCTCAGTTCCAGTGATGATGGAAGTGCCGTCATATGTTTCTGGCAGGAAGCTTGAGGGTGATACAGAGGGCCGTATACGCCGCATTCGCGGTAAAATGCCGATAAGAGGACGAAAAACTCGTGGCAGTATATTCAATGGACGCCAGGCGATAACGCATCCGGGTAATGTCCCGTAACGCTGTGCGAGTGACTCGTATTTGCTTGTTATCTAATCCGTGCAGCCATTGTGAAAGATCGCGCTTGAAACGCGTTACGAAAGATCGTAGCACTCCGAGCGCCCTGACACCAAGCTTCACGCACGTCATCACGCGTTCCTCCAATATGTACGTATGTCGACAGAAGCAACGGCACAAATATGGCGGCTGCCATGCTAGAACCCTCCCGCCACTCGTTTCATGCATGGTCAGCCTGTATCGAGCTGCCCCAATCAAGAATGAGAAAATACCGTGGTCAACGTTGGTCCAGAGCTTCGCAGACACCACGCCTCAAGGACACAACAGATGCCACCCTCTTTAGAAACCTTTTTCATCTGTGATCGATGCGTTAGAAACTCCGACCTATAGCTGTACTCGACAAGGATCGAGCGTATTGTGGATAAATGCATACCGCAGGTGAATGGCTACAGGAAAACATGTGCAGAACCCATTAAAGGGTGCTTCTTTCTCGCTCTCTACAAGGGTGGATGAGAGAAAGGAAGTCGAAAAGAGAGGGAGAGTATGATGGCAACGGAGCGGAAGCTAATGATGATGCAAGCTAAATGCCCAGTGAGATTCCCCTTAAGGCTTCCCGTTTAGTCCAGTCACGTGCCGAGAAACGCACATTAATTTTCAAATCCCGAGGAACAAATCCTCGGCAATGGGCACGGCATCGAGACAAGACATTCCTGATAGATGCCGAAGTTCGCCCAGGAGGCCACCAGGGACACACGTTCTCCTTACGAAGATGTCGACTGAGCTGTGTATATAGACACTTTCGCCAGTTATGCAAACGGAGGTCCTGCGATTAGCGAGTTCCCGCTGCTGCGGGCGAACACTTCGCATGCACAAACGCAGCATGCAGGCCTGCGCACGGCGCTTGAGTGTTGGATCTGGGCACATCTTGGGTGACAGAGCGCCCGAGCTAGCCGAAAACAGCACGCAGCCACCATCCTGGGGCCCGTACGTATCCTGGACTTCTCCACAGTGTTTGGCCCGCTGAAATGACCTGCAAGTTTAGCGGGCGAGGAGGACATGTAGGCACAGATCTAATCCTATGCAGCTAATCACATGTTTATATGAATCGATTTTGTCGCTGAAATACATGATAAATTATGCGCACGTGCCATTGAAAAACAATCGCTTGCTTCTTTTATGCGAAAGCATAGGAGTAAGTCAGCCGAACATCTAACGGAGGAACACCCGCCGTGGTGGCGTTCTGCATGCGTCGCACACGAGGTCACTGGTTCGATCCCCGGCAGTGGCGGCCGCATTCAGATGAGAGCGCGGAATGAAAAAAAAAAAGAAAGGAAAAGTATAGTAGTGAAAATAATAAAATGCTCGCACCATACCACCATTGCAAATTAAGAGAAACCAATGTTGTCGGAACAGCACCTGTATTGCTCTGAGACTTTAAACCGCGTAAAATCCATCGATCACTGAACGCACGAGAAAGCACATTCACCCGCCTTGGTGGCGCAGTGGCTTTGGCGGTGTACTGTGCTAAGCCCGAGGGCGCGGGATAAAATTTTTTGGCCGCGAGGAACGCATTTTGACGGAGGGCGAGAGGGGTGTGCGAAATACAATAACGTCGGTGTACCGCGCATTGGATGCACAAAACTTAACCCGGGAGTCCCCCTCTACGACGTGCCTCATAATCACATCGCAAATTTGACGCACAGAACTCTGCAGAATAATTTTTTTAAACACATTGTTCTTTCTCGGCATGATGATGATGAATCAACATTTATTGGGCCCGAAATAAGTCGGTGGTGCACGCAGGCACCAGACGGGGTGGTTCCCTAGTTACGGGGCCCATATATTCCCAGCAGCTCCTGGCCCCTGTCTGTCAGTGCGAGCTGAATCGGTAGGGCGGGGCTGGATAACAAGGTCTCCCTTCGCTCAAGGGGTTGGGGATTGGGGGCGTTGGTGGGAAGGGGAGGAGGGGGGGGGGGGGTCCTGAGTTCTGTGCACTCTGCCAAGACGTGCGGCAGGGTGCCCTTCTCTCTTTTGCAAAAAGGACAGCATATCGTGTTCCGCAAGGCACATGCAGTTCATCAATACGGGATGCGCAAGCGATCCCACCTGCGCTCCACGCAGGATCGTCTGTTGCTGCCTGGTGAGCTTGAGGTGCGGTTCTGGCAAAATCTTTCTCGGAAAAATCGACTGGCACGATCGAGTCCGAAAGTTTCTTGGGGCGCTGGCTGCCGCGGCGCGTGCGACATATAGGGAACTGCGACGGCCAAAATTTAGGCGGGCGCTCTTCTCTCTGTCCAAGGTGGGTCCCGACGATCGCGCTCGCGCAGCGTCGTCGTTGTCGCCGCCGCCAGGCGAAGCAGGTCGCCGCGGCTGAACGAGGAAGGGCGATCCAAGGCCGTCGCCGCTTGGCCGCCGGCGAACAATGCGCGCACAACCGCCGCCGCCGTCATTTGCATGCGGCACCACGCGGCTACGATGCGGCACTCTCGCTACAGTATAGCGTACACTCTCGCCCCATCGCCTCGGCCCATGCGCACTGCGCGAGGCGACATCCAGTGCAACTCTGCCGTTGCTCGCGAACGAGTTTTGGGCGCCGCCCGCTGCACACGGCCGTGACGGAGTTTTTTCGTTGGCCAGACTGTGGAACTCGCGGCGTAACTGTGATTCGAGACTATATATGGCTTGCCCGGTTAGTTCTCGGTAAGAGAGTGAAGCACTACGACGATTCGATTTATGGGGACGAGTTGAGGGGCTAACTGTATAACTTCGCGCAGCAGCGCAGAGGCTATTAATAGACGCCCTGGCGGAGGGCTACTGTTTAATTTCGACCGTGCACCTGGAGAAGGTGCGCCCAAGGATAGGCATGCACGAGCGCTTTTGCGTCCCAATCGAAACGCCTGGAGTTGGACTCGCGACCTTGCGCTGTGCTGCAGAGCGCCGTATTGATTGGAGCCATCGCGACGCGTAACGATACGTCAAGGTAGTGCGCAGTAAATTGAATGTGATATAGATGTACGCCCTCGCAATTTGTTAACAATATCGCGTGAGGGTCGTCGACCGCACGGCGTGTCAGTGGCCTTGTAGCGGTGAGGGGCACAGGGCGAACAGCGCCGCAGAATACATTCGAACTGGAATTCAATTTGCACGACCGCACGTAATGTTGCCAATCCCGCCGTCCCTCGGCCAGATGCCGCTGTCTGGCGGCAACTGCAGGCCAATTCCTCTCCTTGCCTCCACATGCTACATATCTTTCGTCCCACCCTATACCCATCCTATTGTCCCTACTGTGCGGCCAAACCCACGTACCTCTCCACATGGTTGAACGGTTGATCCAGGGGGCTCGCGAAGTCGCGCATGGCAATGGGGCCCTAGCTGGACTGAGGGCCCCACTCATTGAGGAATATTTCCCGATTGTTTTGCCAAATCGATGTTTATTCTCTCTCTCTCTCTCTCTCACCGCTACAGGGCAACGCCCTCTAGAGAACTGTCTAGGAGGTGTTGTACAGGGCCGCTGACACGCCGTGCGGTCGACGCTCGCGTGATATTGTTAAAAAATCGCGAGGGTGTACCAAGCGAAGGCCGAGAGATGGTGGCTTTGTGGAAGCTGCCTTATAGTTGGTTATTTGGTTGCGGGGCGCTGATTATGTTGGTTAGGTGCTACTCCGGATGGAGGTGGTTGGAAATGGGTGAGAACCACACACTTCAAGGATTCACCAACACCAACAGGCCAAAATACGCGCACGCATTCTAAATTGATTACGGCGACTCCTTTGGAGTCGAACGCCACGAGCATGCGTACCTTCGCCGAGCACAGCGCACAGGCAACGTTCGCGCGTGGGGTTGCTCGATAAAGACTGGGAGTGATGCTCTGAAATCTCTATTTCTAAAAATTATTCATCGGCACTTTTATCGCGTTCTATATATGCTCCCCAGTAAGTGAAATGCACGTTTCCCGATTTTTCTACCAAGCCTCGATAACGTGACTCAAGCCATCTTTTGAAAAATCGCCTCCAATGTCTTAACTATACTTTGTTTTAGGTCAAAGCAATGTCTCTTTTTTACCTTGAGGCACATAAACGAGTCCAAGAGTGCCGCACAAACGAGAATTTTGGTTGTTGCGGTGCTTCGGGGAACGGTTAAAAAAAAAATATACATTGCTTTCTCACGGAACAGGACATGAAAACAGGCGTGGAACGCCCATTGGAGGCGATCTTTAAGTAGGTGTCAAAATATGGCTTCACTTGCGTTATCAAGGCCTGGTAGGAACGGTGGGACGAGCGTGAATTTCACTTACTCGAGACCATATATAGCGATGGATAAACGTGCCGATGACCCGCCGTGGTTGCTTAGTGGCTATGGCGTTGGGCCGCTAAGCACGAGGTCGCGGGATCGAATCCCGGCCACGGCGGCCGCATTTCGATGGGGGCGAAATGCAAAAATATCCATGTACTGAGATTCAGATGCACGTTAAAGAACCCCAGGTGCTCCAATTTTCCGAAGTCCCCCACTACACGGCATGCCTTATAATCAGAAAGCGGTTTTGGCAAGTAAAACTCCATAATGTAAACGTGCCGATGAATAATTTTCAAGAAAAGAAGATTTTGGAGCACCAGTATAGGTATTTAATGAACAACTCATCTACATATGCGCCCAGCACGAAACGCGGAACGTGACGCGATTGCGTGGCCACGTGCAACGTGCAGTCAGTGGCCATGTGAGCTGCAGGCACGACGAACACGCTCTGGAAGTTTGCTTTTCCCCAGAAGCACCACACACCGTGTGGAGGTTCGTGTTACGTATCCCCTGCGTCGTTTGTCGCTCCCGCATCGGCCTCGATGTAGTGAGGGGGAGCAGTCGTGTGTCTCCCTCTCATTTTGGGTTCTTTCTTATTTCATGAGACTAGATTACCGATATACACTGCGTTGTTTCAAAGTTGTGACGTTTTATTATGGTCTACCGCACCGTACATTCTCTATAATAATTTGTACTGCTCACACGTAATCGCTTCGTTAAAACAACGCACCCTGTTCTGCACCACATCGTCGTCGTCGTCGTCGTTCTTGATCTTGTTGTTGCTGCTGTTGTTGTTCTCCCTCTGAACAAGTGGTAAGCATAATCCGTGTGCCCGTTGAAATGGTAGAAGTTGGCCTTTACCTGCCATCTTTTCGTCATTTAATCTATCTCTCATTTAAAGTCATCGGCGAAATTGAACTGCGCAAGAAGAGAAGGAAGAAAAAGGGGAAGATCTGGGACGGGGCCACCGTTTTTGCGAAGCACTCCGATATCGCCACCTCGAAGGAGAGAGAACTCCGAAAAAATGCCGGCGAAGGAAGCGAATGACCAGGAGCACGTGACGATGGGCGTATACGTGTCCAGAGCGTGGCCGCTTATCAAGAATGCGAGCAGGCTTCGCCATCTCGTGCCCGCTGTTTCATCTGTACAAGGGAATCCCCGTACAAAGTACGAGAGCTGCGTTATCGTGGACGCACTGGATAGATATACGCGTCGTCGATACGCTTTGCTCCACATATCTCGTCTGAGCTTTTGCGAAACAGTTTTATCTAATGCCACTTCACTATCAGCACAGCTGATTTCCTTGTGAAGGGTCTAAGGCAGTAGTTTTCTTCAACTATACGTCCAGGGCTATAGGCATATACTGAATCTAAAATGATTGCCAATCTCAAGCCTGCTTAATTGAGAATGTATTCGGGAATGGGAGGCGAAATAATGTTTCGTATTAAGACGTTCGCGTTTGATTGTCAGTCGAGCCTATGTGCCCGCGCGCACTGTGTTTGTGTAACGCAGTTTTTTTTTTTCTGCACCTCATCATGATTAGTAACCAGACGGCCAGTGCTTGCCACCTAGAAGCTTGGGCCAACACACCGGCCATCCGCCTGCCCTTAACCAATGGACACATGGTCCTTTGTACCGGCCACTCCTGGATTTTATCTGACAAACAGGCCTCCATCTTTTCATTTGAAGTACGCCGCAGGGCGTACTTGGGAGGAGGGCGGTCCACAATAAAACAAAAACAAAAAGGAAACAGTGCAATTGATTAGCTTGACTTCATCGACCCCATTGAGGATACGCGGCAACCGCGTCTTTGTACAACTTTTGCGTATTGCGTTGCCGAGTGACGTAGAATTTTATTGTTTGGAATGAAAACTCGTGTACTCTCTGCTTTGCGAGCCACCAGTTTCTTATGCCTAGTTTATGCACGTTTAATGAGATAGCTCGCTGGAGAATTAAAAAAAAATAATTTAATTCTCGCGAAAGTGCAGGAAGGAAGCCGTCATTTATGTTGTGCCATCGTAACTGCTGCAAGAGAGACCTTTACTGCCTTATTGCCCTCCCTCTATATGACATAATTGTCGCAAATGAGAAAACGGAGGTCTGAAGCCTAACATTTGCTTGTTGCTGTTTATTCGATCCAAACGACACGTACCAGCTGTCAGGCATTGGTCAAGGGGCCCTATAACGGAAAACAATTCCAATGTGTTTTATTCCAATCTTCTGACGTCAAATTTGTGTAACCACTGACACAAGCATTTGACATTAAGACCGCAGCGTGGTTTGAAGAGCCGAATCAAACGCTCTCCTTGCTTATAGGAGGTCACGATTGTTGGCATTCGAAGCGAATAGCATTGCATACATCGAGTGGTTTTTCTTATTTAATTGGCTGAAAGAGGCGAGGGGCACACTTAAGCGGAGAGGGTTTCGGTGGGGCCGAAACAGCGCAGTTAAAGTAGGCAACCGGATGGAGGAGGGTGGCGCCACAGCCTGCGATTGGTCCGCTTCCCTTTAGCTTGCTGTGGCTGCTCAAAAGTCCAGGCGGCATGCAACGGAATCTGAAAAATGCCGCTAGAGCGAATTCTCAGGGAAGAAGAGCTGGCATAGCGATTTCGTATAAAAAATTTTGTTATAGGCAAACAAAGCCATGCTGCCCGGCAACTGTGAGTAGCCAGTGCCAGAGCGATCGGCGGGCAGCCATCTTCTTTTCCTTTCTGAAGGCGGCAGTCTGCGACTATTCAGAAAAAAATTCACTTTTGTTCGGCATACCGATGCATCTCCAACGCGTATTCGTCACTTTGACGTAACGAGTTTTCGCGGTTTTCGTGACGTCGCGCGACAGGCAGGCTCGCTAAACACAGCCGCAATGCCCATCTGCAATGTGTTCATTTGATTATGGTACCCGGTCATAAAGACTTGTTCTTTAATGAAACTGCCGATTCACTGGCAAAGACATCACTTGTCGGCCCAGTCCTTCCTGTTCTACCCGTGACAGTACACATCACTGTGGCTAGATTTTAGACACGATCAATTATGAAAGCCTTGTGAAACCTAGTTCTGACTGCTTCTCCAGATTATAAGCACCTAGCATTTCCCTAGCATAGTGAATACTGTAACACAAAGATGCTTGAGGTCTCTCACAAAATTACGTTGCCGCATTCCTTCCCTGAATTTCTACTTACACAGGTCGGGTTTGGTCCCCTGCCCTCTATGCTCGTTTTGTAATGAGGAAGAGACAATTTATCACTTACATCTATCGTGTCGCCGCTTTACTGCGGCAAGAAATAGAAGTACTGGAAATACCTTTTTGAAGACTTGACCTGTGCTTAACAGAACCTCTCATTCTTTCGTCTGAGGCCTCCACTTTGGGATTCAGCCACAGGGACACTTGCTCCGTTGCAAAAGAGAGTTCTTATAGAATCCAACCGAATGCCCTGCTAAATGCTATCTTGTACTTTTTTTACATTTACCTTAACTATTATTCATTCGGTTTCACTTTACTGATTTTATTTTAACAGATATTTCTACGTTATACAGTGATAAGTCCATAAATATTCGGCAGCTCAGTCATTATAAATTGGAATAATCCATCCATTTCTTGGCCAATCCCCCATAGTGGGTAGGAGCCACATACGTGATAGGAAACAACAACAACAACAACAACAACAACAACAACAACACGTGCGATCAGTTTTGGAAGAGTGGTTCACACAGCATGCTGCGGAAAGAGAAAATTGGTAGCTACTACAAAGAATAGCAAGAACTTAAAAAAGAAACCAACCTCTGGTGTCGGTTTGCTCGGTAATACCATGTTAATTCTCGGTTACATGAATCTCCATTCATCTTACGCTTTCCGCGCAACTATTTTTGCATGAACGTTGTGGAGCAGCTTACATGACCGGGGTTGTTGGAGAAGTATGGGAGAGGCCTTTGCCCTGCAGTGGGCGTAACCAGGCTGATGATGATGATGATGAGCTAATTGATCATCGGCCATGCCATGCTGAATACATCAGTTCTAACCATATCCCGGAAGCTAGAAGCATCTCAGTATTTCAGTCGCTACTTATTATTAATCAAGGAACCATACAAGCACCACACAGAGAGAAAGAGAAACAGGCTAGCGACCGTCTCGTGAAAGGGAAGCCACACCTGCCTGCACGAAGAAAATGGCAAAATAAGGGAAAACGAAGAGTATTTGGAAGGCAGACCGTTCGGAAACCCATACTGCAGCCACTTCTGCCACTTCTGCCGTCTCTGCAAATTCAAATTCCGGACTGCCCTCGACGCTGCATACACAAACTATCGTTGACTTCCTGAAAGCAAGCACATCGAAGGGACCCACAGCGCTTTTTTTTTTTTTGCTTGCAGCACAAATAGGACGTAAGCGAACGAGACGGAAGCACATAGAATAGGCGCTGAAACACACAGGACAGACGTACATGCCAGGAGTGCATTATACTCCCGTGTGGTTAAGTTTCTTTTGCACAGCAAACAAAACAAGTGTGGACACACTCTCCCACCTGTTCAACTTTGATATAGCTCAGGTGTCCGTCGTAATTGAGCGAGGCATTTGAACCCAATTGAGCGAGGTCAAGTTCTTTTCACGGTTCATAAATAAACGGTTGGAAGTGTGTACACGTCGTTCGTGTGCCCTTACTATAGAACAAAATGCCGGACACTTACTGCCACATTGTCTCGGACGACAGTCGTTATTCGGAGAGGAAAATCTTGGTGACACAGGAACAAAACTCGAAGGTGCACCGCGGACAGTATAGCCCTCGACATTTTTGAGAGGCAAGCGGCTTCATCTACAGTCCATAGACTCACTTGACAGGCGCCACTGCGTTGTGACATGTTGTACACTGTACACTACAGTCGTCTTCCGTATACCCTACAAAAATCATCATATATATAGTGTTGTGTTTTATTGCTCTCTATCGCCTTTAGTGAAATCTCTGTTGAGATGTTATTGAATACCATGCATTACTTCCTCAAGTGCTCTCTCTCCACTCTCTATTTTCTTTTCTTTCCCAGTCTTCCCTCCTGTGCGAGTACAGCAGCAGACCAGAGACAAAGTTCATTTGACCGGCCTATAGCTGCTTACCTCACACAAAAAAAATAAAGACAAAAAAAAGGGGGAAGAAATCTGATCCAGTTTTCAAGAACGCAGATCTACTCTGAGAAGCCACCGTCCCGAATCAATATGATGAGCGAGTGGTGTATATGCATGCCTGTCTTATTCTCGAGGGCAGAAGAAGAAGTTTGAGGCCTCGTGAAGCGCGAGCCAACGCTTCCAGCGATCTTGTTCGGACCGTTGAGCGCAGCTGAGGAAACCACGATGGGTTGCTTGCCGATGGTGAGTCAATTGACTGGTTCCGTTTTCGTTCAATCCCTTCGGTGATTTCGCGAGGGAGCGGGCCATGTAAGCGGACCACTTGGACGCGGATTTCTTCTTATGTGCGCAGACGGTGACACTGATGTTACGGGTGACACCTGGCATAGCAGTTTCTGTCATTGATAATGTTGCACGCGTTCACTGCTCGTTATAATTACGAGCCAGGGTAGCCAGAAGAGAAAGCACATAATTAGGCAAGACGTATCGCATAGATCCAATACACGCGTTTCCTGGGGCTTTATAATCACTCCTTTCTTCTTCTTTTACCTGCGCGTGTGTGTGACTAGTGTCCGACGTTTACGTGGGTGTAAGCAGGTTGTAAGAGTCGTTGAAGAAAATTTTGACTGACAGTGAAACGCAGATAGCGGACTACAAATATAAACTTGCTTTTGGACTTTTCGTGGGCGCAACGACCGCGGTTTAGTGTGATTGTTGGCATATATGACATAACAGAGCATGTTCCTGTTTTCGCGAAGCTCCCATTCGCAGTAGTGACTCCAAGTTCTTCGCAGACTCGAATCGTATAGAAATATGACATTATTCTTGATGTCCTAATAAAAGAAAATTGGCACCCTGTGTACTTAGCTGTGACAACCGATAATAAATATGAGCAGTTCTTCAAAATATTTGGTGGACGTAAGAAATTATGCGAAAGTGTTTCAAAAGTTACTAACAGAAACGTGAGGCGCGAGCCTTGGCTAACAACCGGCATTCTGAGGCCAATAGATCGCAAAGACAGCATGTTTAAAAAACTAAAGCGAAAGCCACACAACTTTAGTTTAGAGAACAAGTATAGGACATATAATAAAAAGCTCGAAAACCTTATTAAAATTTTGAAGCGGAATTATTTTGACACAAAAATTGAGCTAGCGCATGATGACTGCAAAGCAACATGGACAGTTATAAATACTCCCCTAAACACGTGCAATAGAAACAGCATACGCGGTATCTGTAAATGGCACAGAAGCGAGTCACCCTCCCGGCATGTACACGGTGAAAACGTTCACACACTGTTAAGACTGTTTTCTTGTCGCACTGGTAGCACCCTTACCGTTAGGGTCTTACAAAAGTTTGTAGAAGCCGACAATGGAGCTCTAACTAGACGTGCGATGACAAAAGACGTAGTTGAAAACTATGTAATCATTATGATTGCCTTGGGTTCGGAGAAATATCCGACAAGAGAATTTCACAGGGAGGGATATGACTGTCGTGACGGATATTTCTGTGCGCCCAAGACTGTCAGAATGATTACATAGTTTTCAACTATGTACGTCTTTTCTAATCGCACGTCTAGTTAGAGCTCCATTGTCTGCCTCTATGAATTTTTGTAAGGCCCTATAACGGTAAGGGTGTTAACAAGAAAACACCCTTAAGGGTGTAAACATTTTTACAGTGTAATTGATGAAAACTTCAACAGTTACTTTGCAACAATGACTTCTACTCTGACTACAAGCAACGCATATTCGCATTCAGACACCGCATTATTAACTCACAGTCCTAATTCTTTCTTCCTTAACTTACTGACCCACAGGAAGCCATAACGTAATCTCTCCTTAAAATACTTCATCAACTAGTTTAGACTCCGTTTCTGTGTCCTTGCTAAAACATTGCTCGATTTGCATATGTGGCCCCTTGTCGAATATCATTGGCGAGATGCTCCTTACAGGCACGTTTCTGCCGCAACCTAAAATTTCCAAGGTTGTACCAGTGTTTAAAAAAGGAGATAAGATGGATATGTTGAATTACCGTCCAACATGCATATTGTCTGCGTTCTCCAAATTTTTTGAGGAAGTGCTGCTGGCTGGTTTAGAAGTTCTTCGTAATACACAAAATTTACGCAAAGGAGGAGTATGGATATACCAGAAGAAAGTCGACAGAGATTGCGCTATATAATTATCATCGTGGAAAAAACAAAAGCAACCATTGAAATAATGTTATTAACTATAGGTGTTTTCATAGACCTAACTAAGGCTTTTCATCTTGTTAATCACAAAAATCACTGAAAATTCTTGAGAAATATGGCATTCTGAGTGCACCATTAAGCTTTATTTGCAAATACTTGAGAAAACGTCAGCAGCGTGTGGCGGTTAATAACATGGCGTCTTCACGAGTAATTACTAACAGTGGAATACTCCAGGGATCCATATTAGGTTGTTTCCTTTTTCTGGCATATATCAACGACTTACCCGACTATCTCTCAGAGGAATGCATCTCATATGCAGACGATACTATTTTCTTAAACAGCCGAAACGTAAACAGAACTTTACAGAAGCGGTAATAATGTTCTGCAAAAACTGTCGAGCTGGCTTGACTCTAATTGTCTTAAGCAAACATAGCGAAAAGTAACCTAGTCTTCACTGCGAGAAACACCAGATTAACGAACACTAAATCTTTAAATTGTAACAGCTCTCCATTGCGAAAATTTAACGAGACGAAATTTTTAGTAGTTTACCTTGACAGCCAACTAGAAGGGCATAAACACGTACGCGAAGCTACACTCACTGGCCCACAAGAAAATCCCAATAATTTATAAATTGCGCCATATTTTACCGTTGCACACGCGTCGTGTTCTCTATTTCAGCTTCGTACACTCGCGTATTAACTACGCAATTACCATTTACCTTATTGCCCCAACTGTTGCACAAAATACTGCACTTCGAACCATGCTCTATACCTAAAAAGAATAAACTCGGTTAGAGTCGCGTACCCCACGCTTAACCTGTACTACCCGTAAAATATTGCATTCATTAATTACCATGTACTTGCTTGGCTTTACAAAATTTTACAAAGGTGCTGTGAATTAATCCTGCTAGCGTAGGGGTCATTTGTGGGACGCCAGAGATTACGCATTCTGCTGCTAATAATGATAGACTATAGACTAACAAAAAGAATGATAGACTGTCGACGCTTCTTGATTTCCACTGAAATAATTAAGCGAAATCGAAAGAAAAAAACTCTTTGATACTCTGTCCGCGGACGAATTAAGTACGAATATGGAAACCAAGATCGCAACTTTATGGCATGAATCTTGGCTATGCGAGTCACGTTCAGACTTAAGTCGAACTACTGTGCCGTATTATGGCGTTGCTATCGGCACAATCGCAGACTATCACCTGAAACTGCATCGCCGAAAGTCGGCAATACTTTTGTTGTGCGTGTTTTCAATTGCCCCGTTTCGTGTCGCAGTCCGGCAACCGACTGGGCTTCTCGCAAGTGACCAAGAAGCCCAAGTTCGTGTACGTGGAGGGCATCCGGCTGTCGCCCGCGCTGACGCAGGACAGCATCGTCTTCTCGCTCAACTTCGACCCGCTGGCCACGGACATCGTGATCGACTCGTATCCCGGCTGCGGCAGCTCCTGGGTCGTGCAGATCGTCCACCTGCTGCTCAACAACGGCCACCTCGGGAAGATCGCCGAGTCGCTCACCAGGGAGGTCTGCTACCTCGAGGCGGAAGGGAACCAGGTGTGTGTGCGTGTATGTATGCGCGGACGCTGCATGTCGTATGCTCAGTTCCGATGACCCGTCAGTGCCGGAGTTTATCTCGAACGCGCTACGCACAAAAGAAAGCTCACTAAAAGTAAGACATAAGCGGTCAAGCATGATGAAGAGAATCATCTCAGACAATAGGCCTCAACGTAGGCTTCAAAGTCAAAAATGATGTTTAAAGCATTATGCTACGACGGCGCACTTGTCTCGAAAAAGCACAAAGCAGGACTTTGCCGGAATCTTTGGTGACAGCGCTTCTAATATTCTAATAACGTTACTGACATATCAAAAGGATAGGGAATGACATTCTTTTTAAGTATATGATGAAAATCGTCATATTAAAATCATTGCGAATGATATTAACATACTGACCGACGAGTTGGCAAGGTCGGACAAGGCAATACTTCTAAACAAATGGCACACTTATGATAGCTGATAGCAATTATGTAAATGCCGCTTCACATTGCTTGTCATGTGTTTAATCCTAGAGAACAGAGTTAGCGCATTCTCGAAGCCAACAAATAAGTATCCGCAAAGCGTATACGTGTGACGCCATAGTCGTATACCACGCGAAGAGATGCAGGAGGATAAGGAACGAGGAGTAGCTGGTCAGTACTGCCCTAGCCGTTTCCGTGTTTCTTTTCAATCTGTTAGGATTGACCAGTGGAAGTACACTGCAGTATGGAAAACACATTGATTGAATAAGGTGTACCGCACAGCCTGTCATTAGGTCCTGCTTGATCATGTAGGTCGACTCATACCGGGCTCCACGGATCATCAAGACACACTTACCGTTCAATGGCATCGCCTACAACCCTTCAGCCAAGTACATCTACATCGCCCGGAACGTCAAGGACTGTTGCGTGTCCATCTACCACATCATGAAGGCGTACCCAGAGGACTATCAGTTCCAGAACGGGACGTTCGAGGACGTCTTCGAGTGCTTCATCCGCGGCGAGATGGAGTACAACGACTACTTCGATCACCTGCTGCCCTGGTGGAGCTACAAGAACGAGCCCAACATACTGTTCCTCGTCTTCGAGACCATGAAGAAGGAGCCCAAGGAGCACGTGCAGATCATCGCCAAGTTCCTGGGCGGCGTCGCCAACGACTTCATCCAGGACCAGAACAAGCTGCAGTCCCTGCTGCGCCTGACCAACATCCTCTTCATGAAGCTCAAGGCGCGCGAATACGCCTCCGTCATGCCCAAGAGGAAGTTCTTCGTTCGGGAGGGCGTGATTGGTCAGTGGAAGAACTTCTTCACGGGCGAGCAGTCGCGCCGCATGAACAACAGGTTCTTCCAGAGGACTGTTGACACGCCCATGAACCTGCTCTGGAAAGGGATGGGCGTCTTCGACTGACTGCTGCCGTGTGTGCTTTTGCGACAGCTGCGCATGCGTAGGTTATATTTTTTTTTAAGTAGAGGTGGGCGGATGCTAAAATTGCCTTGACCAGGCAGTCGGTAGTTTAGATAGGTGTTTCACAGGTTAGTGTTTCAATAAATTGTTCACAATTATTTTGTAGTGAGTGATGCGAAGCTTGTGGAGAGCGTATAACGTTTGCAGTCGACACCATGCCCAAGCAACGTGGAGCTGTTCCAGCTGTGTCCACATGATTTACAAAGTAGAGGAGCGAGTTATATCACTGGTATGTTTTTGTATAGCCTACTTTAACCGCATACGCTGGAGGAGGTTGTTCAGAAAAGCCGTTCTGCAAATTATCATTGCTCCATACAATACCAGTGACACCTTAGTCGTGATTGCTATACTATTATTCTAACTGGTCGCAGTACTATAGGACGAGCTTCATAGAACGTATTAGTACTCTAATTAACCCTTTCTATGCGCAAAAAGGCGTCTGCTCTACCTTGAAATATCAGCACCCGTAATGTGAGAGGTCTCTGAAATGCTAGAATTCTTGGAATAGTTTTTCCCGGGCCACCGCCGTTCCGATGTCTTTACAAGGCTATCTGAAGGGATGGAAATCCGTTTTCCCTACTGCGTGACGGAATTCACTTCCGTTGCAAGCAAACTTGGTGTAAATTTTGAACACTGAATGCATCGAGCCTGTATCAGCGACTCTCCTGTGTGCATTCTTTCTGTGTCCTGTCCTCAAAACGCGCCGTTTTAACCATGTTCCATCAAGCCAGCAACCAGTTAGTCCACCTAAGTCTGTTAATCGTAAACAGATCGCAATTACGATGCGGGGCATGGCTGTGTTATAACGATTTGAATTTTCGAGCTCACGTGGCTTGCACAACGAAGCATCACCGACCGTTTTCATTTTCACACGACCAACTGTTGCTCCTGGCAGTATATATACGACCACAGCTGGCGGCACACACAAGCGTAACCAGTCGAGACAAGTGGACTGAACGCCACGACTGGGGACCCACCTAAACTCTAAACCCACCGCAAGCTGGCGCTGACGCTCCAGCTTGCGGTCCCTATCACGCGGTGCTCCGCTGGGAGCCCAGTGGGACCACCGCTCGGGGCCGAGGATTCGAGCCGTCAGGGGAATGATCGGCTCAGCCGCGTGTGTTGCGTGTGCCCGAGGCGGACGCTCGATCGGTCTCCACTGGGAGCGAGACAGAGCGCCGCAAGGGAGGAAGCCCAGAGTACAAGGAACGCGTTTATTTGACGACTATACCTTGGCGTCGCCTGCTACACCCTGTCCCCGCGGTGCGCATGAGCCTCGTCAGCTCCTGCAATTCAAGGGTGACAGGACAGTATTAGGGAACGCTGAAGCCCCGCTGCTCCCAACAACCCTGGGACAATGTTCCTTCTGCTCGAGTGCGACCCAGCGCACTACGACCACGCACGTGAAAGTGAGCAGCGAGTAGGTGTCCACCCACGTCGGGTAGAGGACTTTCTCGAGCCGCCAGGAGAGAAGGGACGTGAGTTCCCGACCAAACAGACCAATGGGGTGAGCCTATGATCCGTTTGGGCGGATAGCAGCCCGTGTGCCGCTGCTGTGCGGTGCCATGGGAGGAAAGAAAGAGGGAAAGCGGCGGCCCACGCGAAGTTCGAAAGTGACTTTGCCGCGGTGCGGCCCCTACATATGTCCAAAACATGCCATACGCCGCAACAAAATGGACGAACGCGATCCGCAGAAGCTGCAGCTTCCACTCCAATGTCGTGCTTCTTGCGAAGTACGAGCAATACTTTCTGCGTCCCCTTCTCCGGTAGGATGGCCGTGCCTGAGGAAATGACTAGGCAGTACATGGGCCAGGAATATGGATTGTGTCATGTCTCTGTCTAACTGATATATTGCGCCTCAGTCGCCCTTTACTACTTGATCAACCTTTCCACTGTCTTAATGTCGAATGCGACTTATTTTGCAGCCTGACCCATTTCGACAATTACAACCGTAATTCGATCTACTTATTCTCTAGGGCTTGGGCACTCACGCTCGGTTACTTCATTTGGTTATTTTTGTTTTTGATGCAAAACTTACGTAATTTACTTTTTATATTATGCATTAGCCAAAACTGTCCTTATTTGCGCTGCCACCGCCGTCTTTTCTCCATGCTGAGTGTGGTACGTGATGCCGAGCGACTCGAGAATGCATCGACCTTTTCTTTGACTTCGATAATCGTTCGTATTGCGCAACGTCGTGCGCCCCGATTAACTCGTCAAGTGAGTTGTGAAGTCCAAGCTCTAGAAACTTATCGGTGCTCGCGTTGAGTGGAACGCCGACCGCCCTCTTGAAAGCCTTTCGGGTCATGCATTCGACTTTGTTTTTTTTCGGACCCTATCCACTTCAGGTAGGGGGCAACATACGTTATGCGGCTTATTGCGTACGCCTGCACGAGACGGATCGCGCACTCTTCACGCATACCATTGCGTCTATTCGTGATGCGACGCAAGAGTCGGATCGTGTCATCTACCGAACGATCAAGTCTTCGCACCGTCTCTCCGTTATGGCCATTTGCCTGCAGTTGCAACCCTAGGATTCTAATTTTGTCTACGTGCGGTACGGGAGTACCATCTGCCAATAAAATGCGTATTTCGGAGTATTCCCGTTCCTCGTCGCGCGGGGTTTACGACCTCTCGTTGTGGGTTAGTAGAGTAAGGGTTCGGACTTGGTAGCCGAGCACTTGAGGCCCGTTCCACGCAACTAATACTGAACCGCATCTACTCCTGCAGCGTTCGCTCGACGTGACCCTCACATCCTCCCCCGGGAACCCAGAGAATGAACAGAATCAAGATTTTTTTTCTTTTCTTCTATTACGGCAGTCAGTACTATTCCACACAAGGGACAATTTATATGAACATTCAAAATAGGCTTCCTGAATCGAGGGATAAAGTCACCACGTGCGTATAGTGTCAGGTATAATGCAACTTTCGACGCAAGAATGATTGCAGCGCCAGGAGGAGATTGTTAACATTTGTAGGCTATTTATGCATTCACAAAATTTCGTTTTATAAAGCGAGTCGAATGGTAAATCTGTACTTGAATGTAAAATAGGTTTCCTGCTATCTGTCACATTGTGTGAGAAGGCCAACGCTCCCGTTGAAAACCACGTTTTGGAAACATGATCGTTGTTAGCATCGCATCTGACTCCCATACTATGATACCTGTATGTCTGACGTCACAGCTAGAAAGAGAGAGAGAGAGAACAACTTCATTGTGTGCCCGGAATGGGGTCAAGGGAAGGGGAAGAGGTGGTCACAGCTACAACCCAGAGGCCTGCTGCGATACACATGCTAGCTGTCGCATAGCTGTCCCACAGTCGACAATATATGGACTATGATATATGAAAAGGTTATCTGGTCATTAGCGGTGTGTCTAATAAATAAATAAATGAATAAATAAATAAATAAATAAATAAGTAAATAAATAAATAGGAGTCATATAATACTAGGCCAGGCGTAGAGGAGGAAAGAGAATGGGAATAATTTTATTCAGGGCTCAAAGAGTGACGACATGGGACGTGTTTCGGTGTGGGCGCCGCTCCACATTGGCTCGCCTATATTACGCCGCGCAATGACTGTCCAACAAAGCGGGTCGAATATGTTCCGCATGGTTGGGCTTTTTTAAAATCACCGAAAACATTATGCTTATACGCAGAGGACAAAGCAGAAGCTGTTTGGTGGTAGAAAAAAAAGAACTAGAGAAGTTCAGTCATGGCAAGGCTTCGTCATCGTTACACACACGGATTCAGTTATTGATGCGAAAACATCAAATGGCTCATTGAGCGAAACAGCCGGCGTCTGTATAGCGGCGAAACGGCGCCTAAATTCCCATTGGCTCCAACACCACGTCACGTGCGCGCCTCGACAGAGCTGAGCGGGCGAAAGGAACACTTGCTGCCGCAACAGGTGTTGCGTGAGGGGAGAGGGCATCGCCGCGACGCCACGTCACCCTCGCTTTCGAAAGCCTTTGTTATACGCGCGTTCCTTGTCCACGCAAGCTCTCGCCTGCGTTCTCACTGCGCCTCGGTAATCGCAATAAAGAATTTAATGTATAAAAAACAATACATTTGAAAGGAGAGAGAGAGAGAGAAACTTTATTTGGTTCCTTCAAGGATTTAGCGTCTCGAGGTCTCGGTCGTCTTGGGCGCCGGCGACTTGGAGCCTCTTCCGGCAAGGGTGGGCCCCTATTCCACTGAGCCTAGCTACCTCACTAGCGTGCTGCACTAAGGCCCTTTGGGCCATGAGCTCGCAGCTGGTAAGCCGACTCTCCCATTGCTCCGCACTCGGGTTATTGTGTTGGTGGAATGATTTATTGTGTTTACATTCCCATGTGACATGATATAGTGTGGGTGTGGCCCCGCACCATGGGCAGGTGTCTCTGTATTGTGTTGGGTACATTTTGTTTAGGATGTATAAATTTGGGAAGGAGTTTGTCTGCAATCTGCGCCAACTCGTTGCTTCCTCCTGCGTTAGAGCTTTGTGCGGTGGGGGATATTTGGCTCTCGTCCCTCTGTACAAGTTTAAGATTTCTGTGTATCCGCCTTCACAAGCGTGGGGGTGATACTCCGGGGCGCGCGACTGCTCTGCTCGGAACGTGATCTCTCGAGCTAGGCTGTCTGCCCTTTCGTTACCCTCTATGCCTGCGTGGGCCGGAATCCAAATTAACTTGTGCGTAACGTTCCTCTCGGCGAAGTTGGCTCCGCCAAGAATTCTGAGGGCGGCTTTGCTAATCCTGCCCCTCGTGTAATTTCTGCACGCTTCCTTCGAGTCTGTTAAGATGTTTAGAGGCCTGCCTGTCCTATATTCTTCTACTGCCGCCAGCGCCACGGCAATTTCTTCGGCCTCCGCTGTGTCGGCTGCCTTTGCCGTCGCACATGTGATCAGATTCCCGTCGCCGTCCACCACCACCGCCGTGGCCGTGCGCTTCCCTTCTCGCGGGTACGTGGCAGCATCCGTGTATACCGTGTTCTCTAGTAGCGCTAGTGTCTTTTCCACGTATTCGGTTCGCGCCTGCCTTCTGCTCTCGTGGAGGTTGGGGTCCATGTTCTTAGGTACTGGCCTAACGCTTATTGTTTTTCTTAAGCAGTCGGGCACGTCTGCGTATCTATCTACGTGTCCGCTCGTGTCCCGTCCCAGCCTAGTCAGGAGCGCTCTCCCTGCAGGGGTGCTTTTGAGTCTGGCTTTTTGCGTTTCAAGCAGGGCTTCCGCCAGTTCGCTGAAAGTGTTGCTGATGCCCAGTTGGAGCAGTTTTTCGTTTGACGTGTTTTTTGGCAGATGGAAAGCCGGAAAAACTTTGGTGGTAGCGAGTTCCGAACCTACGACCCCATGCTCAGAAGCCGTGTGTCTTACCCACTAGGGCTAAACCAGGCCTGTGCACTCTGCTTTCTGACATCATGCCACTCGGACCGAAATTTCCATTGCCAAACCCGGCGTGACGAAAGCGGTGACGTCAAAATCACCGCGACTTACTCGGGAGCGTCCCCATTAGATTATATGGCAGTCGGGTAAAGTAGCATCCATGGCGTCACGGATCGAAGTGCTCTGACTTTGTGCTGTCTGAGCGCGAGAGGACAACCTTGAGGGAGCCAGCCAACGCCTCCTAGATTAAAAGAAACAAAGGTGCTCGATGATTGTTAATCGTGACCATGAAAGGCAACGGGCAGTTAAGCCAAGGAATGCATAGGGGCAATTAGCTGTGGTTGAAATTGAAATGTAGAACTTTTGCATCGTTAGCGTATACGCTAACCGAATCCGTGTTTACACGGATGGTTCCATCTCGGAAAATTCTACGGGCGCCGTTGTTCTACCATCTCAATCGGTCGTCATCAAGTTTAAGACTTCACACGTAACGACATCTACAGGTTGCGAACTGGCCGCTCTTCGCGCTGCTGTCGAATATATTAAAGAAGAACTGTCAAACAAATGGGCAATATTTTGTGACTCGAAAGCAGCCCTCCAGAGCTTGCGAAGTTTACGACGTGGCAATTATGAACAGCTGGTGTCACAAATCAACGAAACCTGCCATTGCGCTCCTGAACGAGGACATGATATCATATTTCAGTGGCTGCCGGGACATTGTGGCATCGTTGGTAATCACCTCGCCGATGACGCTGCCCGACATGCCCAGGCTGGCTCACCGACACTCCTTATACCTTTATCGAGAGTAGACGCTGCAAGAGAGCTTCGTAGTCTCGCTCGTACCATCACGTTAAGTTACTGGCATACACCACAGAACTCTAAGTGTCGTTTATACAGCCTCGACCCATCACTGAAACTTAAATTACCAGCGAATCTTCCACGACGTGACGCAGCACTGCTGTGTCGGCTGTGGGTAGGAGTAGCATTCACCAACTCCTACAGCTATCGTATTGGAATGGCGGATTCACCAATGTGCGCTAAGTGCAAGTGTGAAGAGACCATCAGTCACCTTCTGTGCCACTGTTCTCGCTTCGATAATCAACGTGAGACTCTCCAGTGTGCCTTGTATAGACTGGATGACAGGCCATTTACGGAAGCGAAGATCTTGGGAGCCTGGCCTCACAGTTCATTAGCGCAGAAAGCAGTTCGAGCGCTTTTTCACTACCTGAAGGCAACATACTTGAGTGCCCGACTATAGATATCCTACACTTAAGTTCTCTCTCTCTCTTTCACTCCCCATTCCCCTCCCCACGTGTAGGATAGCGAACTGGACTCAGTCTGGTTAACCTCCCTGCCTTTCCTTCTTCCCTTCTCTCTCTCTCTCTGAAATGTAGGAAATAATGAAGAGAAATGAAAGTGGACAAAAGATAACTTGTCGCCTGTGGGAACCGAACCCACAGCTTTGCATTACGCGTGCTATGTGCTACCAATTGTGCTACAGCGATCGGTCATCAAACTGTTAATTTTAATTGGTTAATCTTAGTCAATGAAAAGCACAACAGTCGTTTATTTTTTCTTTATTTTTTTCTCTTACTTTTCACTGGTTAATCAACCTTTTCGTCTCCTCTCCATGGGCACAGTGCAAGAATCCCGTACAGTCATCCTGCAGTGTATACATAGATAGGGCGATGACGAGGAAAGCATTTGGCGCTTCTAACTTAACGGATCACTGTGCAGGCCGCCAGGTCTGTACTACAGATTGAAACTGAATCCGAGGTGCCGTGGCTTCGCTGGAATTCTGCTTTTCCACCAATCCCGCGTCCCGCAAACATCTGCGGACAACTGACACGCACGTGTCGGCTGAGCCATCCGGTCGTTGCACCGAACTGCAACTGTGCACCGCGGTATGACGACCGGGATCGGTCGGCATAACGTTACACAGGGACGACAAAAAGGAAACAAGAACCCACTTGCACGTTTCCTTTCTGTCGTCCCTGCCTAACCGTTATGCTGGCCTAACTAGTTGATATATCTACTGACTATAAGCAAATATACACCGCGTTACAAGATACAAGCCTGCTTTCACGTGCTGAGGCTGCCACGAGAGTATCGCAATTCGCAGCGTCCGTCACTCGATCGTTCGTTCGAGCGAGCTTTCAACATCGTCGGGCAATGCGCCTGTTCTAAAGAGAAAGCTTTACTGGACGCGAATTTGCGATTTCGCCGTGGCGGTGCTCCGAGCAGGCACACGACGTCACAACGCGCGCCTCGCCGCGGATATTTCTCTCTCTCTCTCTCTCTCTCTCTCGCTGCCTAGTCACTACTACGCATGCGCCACTAGTAGCACCGGGCCACACGTGTTCCGCCGCTGCGCAGCGCCGCGCCTTTCCGCCGCCGCCGTTTGGTGTGACGTCACACCCCGTTCCTCGTCGTTGCGCTCGCCTCCGCTCGCTTCGCCAGCTGCGTCGCATGCCTGATAACATGTCGGGGGATTGAAAAGGAGAGCTCGCGTGCCTCCGCAACCACAGTTGAGGCGGCAGTATGGACGGCGACAATTCTGATAAGCAGAAGGAGGCCTGGAATCGACATAGGAACGAGATGAAGAAAATAGATAAACACGTCCACTTGAAACCACCACATCGTCATTCCCGTGGAAAGTGTCATGATAAACATATCAGGCAATACGTCATACGCTGCAACACGTTCAAATTTTCATTTTTTCCTGCTACCATTGAAATATGGAACGCTTTGCCCCGGGAAATTCTTGGCATGGATAGCGCAGAGGAATTTGTGGAGAGGGTAGAATACCTTCTTATGCTATAACATATTGATGTGTTATACTTGGTTATAATATGTCTACTTATGTTTTATGCTTACTTATGAGGCTTACGAATTGTTTATCGGTTGTATAGGATGTTGTATCGATTGCTGTTGTATCGGTTATGATTACTGATGTATAGTTGATACATTGTACTCCTGCGTGTACCGACCCGTCCACTCCCTGTAAGGGCCTGTATAGCGTTGACAGTATTTTTCAAATAAAATAAAATATAAATAAATGAATCGCCCAGGAAACAGACGAACAGCGCGCCGAACGACTGGCTAAACGCCGCAACATAGCTAGACAACCAGACTAACCTGGACTTGCAATCAAGATTAACCAAGGCTAACCATGCTATGCCTTAGCTTTCGCTACGTATATCCTGGCATAGCCGAGCTAAGCCACTGCCAATTTTTTTGCCGGCTCGGCGACGGCATGCACGGCCATGCATCCACAAGGGCGGCGACCTCGAGAGCTTCTCCAGCGACTTCCGCCGCGTCCACAAAGCGACGACCTTGGCGCCGGCCTTATCCCCCTCGTCGGGGAAAAGCCGGTGACCGGAGAAAGGAAGGGGGCCGCGGCAGCTGTGCATGCAGCTAGATTGCGTATGTCACGACAAGGGAGCGAGACGAGTGGCACAATAAGCGCACCTCGCGCCGTTGCCGAAGTTGTGAGCGGCGGGACCGGCGTTCGGGCGACGCGACATGTGCGACGCTGGCGACAATCGCATGATGCAGCCACAGCTTTCGTTCCTCGGCCGTATGTATAGTAGCAGACTCGATGCTGCGGATAAATGAATCAAAGAGGATATTGTGAACAGATTTCACAAGCTCCGCACCGGGGAATTGGAGCTATAGGAGAGATAGAGAGAAAGCTTTATTGCAGTTTGATGAAATTATGAGAGAGAGTCCTACAGCGTGCTGTGTTCACCACTGTCGATTCGACGAAGACAGCAAGGAATCGTTGGCCTCGGGTCTTGGAGGCTTGAGTCACCTGCCCAGCATTGGGTAGGAGGAGTGGAGGGGTGACATGGAGTGGAGGGGTGATTTGGAGGAGTGGTGGGGTGACATAGCAGTCCCAAAAGGAGAGAAGATAGAAAGCGCGTTAGAACTTACTGCAGAAAAGAAATATTAAGAAGCGAATTAACCTGTTGGTGTGGTTTTGGCTCCTATAGTTTCGTTTTCGTTTTTGATGACTGCTGCAGCTGAAATCTTCAGCAGTTCGCTGCTTGTCGAACTAAATACGTTTGAAAGCAAGAAATGCGAGCTAAACACGGCGCCGCATTTTGCTGCCTTTTGTGTAAATTCACGCTATGTGGCAGCGGCAGATCCGTCCTTCTGGCGAAGCCGCTCCTCAGCTTGTCGACGGGCACGGAAGTGGGACATACCACTGTGGCATGTGAAAAGTAGAACGTTTCCAGTCTCAAATTTGGATGCCTAATTCCTTGATTCCGTGTACCAAGGTAATGAGAAGTGGTTTTGGCCAGCTCATAGCCGCCTGTTCAATGATATCGCTGGTCGCGTTTATTTGTTCTTTCAAGATAAAAGAGAAGGGTCGACGGCGTGTTAAAGTTCAGCACTTATTTAAGCTGTATATAATATGTGAATTTAGTTTGGACATACTCTCGCCTCCATGAGCCCCTTCGCATCGTAAAATTTTGAAGCGTCTGAATCTACGCGTTTTTGTTTTTGATGCGCAATGGTTGTCTGAGAGAAGAGCAACCAGAAAAACCATCACGACCATTGCTACAGTATTCCAGGAAAACATAATCCGCAGCACTATGTCAATAGGTTGATTGACTGACTGACTGATTGATTGATTGATTCCTCTAAAGTTTAGACAGCCAAACCTATAGCATTCGAGGTCTCCACAGTAAAGCGGAATGCTCCAGTATAATTTAGGCAATCAGGCATTTTGTAACGTACACGCTTTTGTTAGAAAGTGTAGCTAAAAAGACGAAAACTATTGTATTAACTGTATCAAGAAAGAAAATGATACGACTGCTGTTCTAAAGGTAAGCATAAGAAGATGTAGAACCTATTTGAAGATAAACTGTTCGTGCTTTGATGCCGTTTGTGCAATAATGCTAATAAAGAACTCGTAAACAGAGGCAAGTATAACGAGCTCAGGGTGACACTTTTTTCTTTCATTTCGCTCCTAAGTTAATTATCCATACAGCCTTCCTTAAGGGTGTTAATCAGATAAGGGTGCTTACATTTAGCACCCGAAGGGTGCCAGTCTGGGAGCAAATTGATTTACACCCGTAAGAGTGTTAAAACGTTCAGTGTGTATAACTTCAGTGATTTCTGTAGGAAAGACTGCGGTGCACACAGGTGGCGCTTACGTTGCATATGCGTGTCAACCGCGGTGTTGGCTGCTTGGCTGTGGAATTTTGCTGCAGAGTTCGCAGTCGTCGCTTCGACTTCCGGTATTTTGGTGGGGGGAGGGGAGGGGGCGAGAAGCAAAGGTGCTCGTGGTATACCTAGATTTAGGTGAACCTTAAGGAAACCTATAGGAGGTCCAAATTAATCTGGAGTCCCTCCAATACAGCGTCCCCCGTAGCAACCTTTGCAATCTCGAGACGTTAAATCCCAGACTTTACATACATACTCTGACGCGTGTCGCCACTTAAAAGAGGACGCATGCAGCTTTCATCAGCGCCAACTCGACGCCGCGCGCTACTACTGCATGCTTTGCTGCGAGGACGAAACCTTCCCTTCCCTGTTTAGCTTTCTTCCTTTCTTTCCTTCTTTCAAGGTGAGCTGCGCGCTGCACTGTCGTTGCGCTTGATTTTGCCTGACACCTGAGCGCGGCCAAGTGCGTCAACTGTGCATTTGTCGAGCCTGAAAGTCATTCGAGCAGCCCGTTTCCTTTCTGTCGCGCCGCTGCGTCGGTCGACGACGCATGTTATTGCTTAGGAAACAAAGAAAAAAAGTTCTGCCTATTGGATTTGTACCTCGAATAGAAACAGCGGGTCGACTTGGTGTGAACACTTGTGATCGCCAAGACATTTTCGTATGTGCTAAACCGTGCTGCATGTGGTTCATTATACCGATTAGCGCCGAGAGTAATTGTCAGTTTATATATATATATATATATATATATCACAAGGAAAGACAGGGAGGTTAAACATGACGGATGTCCGGTTGGCTTCTGGTTCATGTGCACCAACTCTGCAACGGCAAGTGCTGAACAGAACAAACAGTATGTATGTATGTATGCACTTACGTACGTATGTGTGTGTATGTATGTATGTATGTATGTATGTATGTACGTACGTACGTACGTATGTACGTATGTATGTATGTACGTACGTATGTATGTATGTATGTATGTATGTATGTATGTATGTATGTATGTATGTATGTATGTATGTATGTATGTATGTATGTATGTATGTATGTATGTATGTATGTATGTATCGCAGCTATACCTTCCCTTTGCAAGACCAGCATTAGCAAAAAAGAACCAACCAAGTCTAATGTCCATTGTATAGAATTTCGATTCCGCCGAATCTGAGAGACAACAGGAAATTTGGGATATTCCTGCACCGCCTGCGTCTTGGTACAGCAAATACGTGGCACTTTTCGTGCCGTACTAAATGTGCCCATAGTCCGCAGTGCTCGTGTGGACACGTACCCAGACGAAGGTGTTCACTACCTCCTTCTTCTCGAGTGCCCAAGGCACGAAGCTGCAACACGAAATTTGAAGGCACATCTAATGCTGTTAGATCGACGAGCCTTCACCCTTAAAAAAGAAATACTTGGCCCATGGTCAACAGTGGCGCTTCGGAGAAAAAGCGCTTGTCGCTTTAAAGGTTTTCTTAGAAAACACCAGTGTCTTAGATATACATTAAATTTTAGTGTCCACTGAAATACACATGTATAATATAAGTATGTATGCTTCTCAGTTTGTCAAAAGTTTATGGGGTATGTTATGCATGGGTATATTTACGGTGTGTGCATTCGTCCGTGTAACTAAGTTCTTTATCTGTGAAACTGGAATTCTTTATGTGTTCTCAGACGATGCGAAGCACATGTGTTTACATATGCAACTGTTCACACCTACGGGTCCCCGGACTCATGTACAAAACTTTATGACATTACTGAATGGCTTTTCTTTTTGTGATACTTTTAGGCTGCATCTTCTTACAAATTTTGTGGCAGTATTTTTCTTTGCAAAGCGACGACCCGGTACTACCTAAAGGCGCCAGCCTCTCCTATTGCATCGTGTCAATAAAATAAAAATAAAATGTCTATCTGTGAATTTCTATTAATCAAGTGTGGCGAGATTGAAAAAAGAAAGAACATGACAGTGACTCGAAGGGCAAATGCATTCACCAGGTTGTCCATTGTGTGTGTCCTATACTTCGAATACCCTTCCCCACATCCACCGTGCACTCGTCAGGAACTGGCCAAGGAAAGCTCAGAACATCCACAAGAAATTGCCATATAGCTATGATGCGCCGAAATATATACCACGCTGCTACAAAAAAAAAAATATCATATTCACTAACTAAATACTAACACGTTAGTTGTCACTAAAGGCACCACTTTCTTAGTAAGTGAATGTAGTCTGTATAAATGTCTGTAGATGCCTGTCTGCAGATTTGACATTAGCTTTGTTATCTGTAATGTAAACCGTCTTTCTTTTTTTGTTTCTTTTGCATAACATTGTCGCAATTAAATGTGTACTTTCGCATTGTTAAGAGGTTTCTGTAGGTTGCACTACGATTTATGTATATGGCGTCGCGTAGCTGTGCAGCCGCTATTTTGTGGGCGCCTGTGGCTTCGTCAAGCTGTCTATGTCGGCAGCTGTTTTTCCGCTAATCTCCAGCATCATGTATGTGTGATGCGAATAAACACATCATCATCATCATCACCATCAACATCATCATCATCATCATCATCATCATCATCATCAACATTATTATTATTATTATTATTATTATTATTATTATTATTATTATTATTATTATTATTATTATTATTATTATTGAAGGGATAGTACCTCTCTATACCTGAAGAAGCTGATAAATAGCACTAAATGTATATTATGTGTCGACGTCCCCAACCAAGTGCGTACTTTGCACGGCCGCACGCGGTCGCGCTCGCCGTATCTTGAAAGGGATCTGCAGACGGCTCGTACTTTTGTGCGCGCTGTGCATGTTTTTCGCCGCTCTCGCGTTGTAGCCGACAGACAGCACGAAGGTCACTTCGCTCGCTGCTGCTGCCGCGCTTGCTCACACCAGCGCTTTGACAGCGAGTGTCCGCGTTCGTCGAGTGTGATGTGTTCATGTTTGCTTGTGCGCGCTGACACCCTGCTCGTTTATTCAGTTGGTAAATTGCGAATGTTTTCCAAGTTTATACGCCCGATGAAACTACTATCCTTACTTCATATAGATTTCCACTAATTATCAATCGCAATCGATGCTTTGCCTTTCAGGCGAAACTGCACCCTTTCTTTTCTTTTCCTTTTTTTTTTTTTTTGAAAGAGCGTATTCTATAGGCACTCAGCTACAGTACAGCGGCTGTAGTGTCGTGGCGCTTGCTGAAAGCAAGGTCGTCTATAGGTTCCATTCTCGGCTTTGGCAATCGCATTCCGATTACGGAGGAACGCAAAATTAAGACGACCGAGTGCTGAGACCTGGACGCACGTACACATGGCGTTTTAACTGGCAATATACGTGTCCGCGCGCGAAGAGCTTTCCCGCTGATTTTCCCGCTTTATTTGCCTCAGGAGAACGTCGAACCGAAATTGAACGCATTTTTTAAGGCAAAGTGAGGAAAACACAGGGCGTAATGTGTTGGTGTCTGTGTTTTTTTTTTTTTTTGCTAGCCAGCAAGTTTATAATGAGGAGAAAGCGTCCTTGGTGCGTTCAGTAAACGGGCCAATATGGCATGCATGAGCTGATCTCCTCACCCTGACTTGTGGCATGGAAAAAAAGAAATACGAGGAAAAAATAACTGCTCACCTGTACCAGCATTTTGCATATAAGGCGTCATTTCTTTCTCTCTTTAATTACAGACGTGGTAACTTGCGCGTGCGTGGCACTTATTACTAGCGCACCACCATGAATTAAGCTACGTCCTGTGCAACAGTGTTCAAACCAGGCACTTACATCTTAATCGCATTTCTAAGGTAAGCTATACACGTGGACTCGCAAATCTCAAATGTTCGTGATTTCCTTTTTTTTTTTTTCTTTTCTCTGGACAATCTGTAAGATCTTCAGCATCGTTGAAGTGGCGCCCAAGGGTTCAAGGAATCAAGATTTATCCGGAGTAGCTCGCTAAGTTATTCGGTATCCATTCATCGAGTGGGCGCAGCTGTTGAATGCAAAAACCGGAAGTTCGAGTGGTTATTATAGCAGTATACATGACATGCTGCCCGTTCGATGGGTACCACGTACTGTAAGAATAGGCACTGCACTGCAGTGTTGTGTGGGCGCTGCCTTATGAAAAAAAGAGAGATAGAAAGTAATGAAACTTGAAGGCCAACCATCCTACCCCCACAACTTTCCCAATACCCCCCCCCCCCCCCAACCCTCTCTCTCTCCTCTAACCATAATTTCGAGTAATCACCTGGAACGCACTGAGTTCACGCGAAGTTTCTTCCATGCGGTGGCGTAAATTTCAGATGTCCCACGCTCAGCACGGCGGCCTTGGTTCTCAGAACTGGGAACAATGTTGGCTTCGTGAACGCAAAAGAGCACTCAGCCGCACTTGTCTTTTGGCGAGAACAATAGCTGCAGCCGTATACGTACTTTCACCCAGTGTTTCACACGTTTTAATTTAGAGCGTGGAAGCGGCTCGCCGCGAACTCATTTGTCGCGAGAGTGCATCATTAAATCGTATTCCGACCCCCCACCCTCCTACCCCCTTACCAAACTGTATACATCAAGGTTCCTTGCATGGTACCACTGACAACAGCTATACGCGTCACCGCTGGCGTTAGCAATTATTGAGTAGTTGTGTAGGGCTTCTTTCTGCCCGCCCGAGCGTTCGGTATCATCCCCCGTGCACATTGCCACCGCGTGTGCATGCATACCTAAAGGCGACGCTTCGTCGGAGGAAGGTGCGCTGCGTGCATAATACCGTGCAGTGCACGAATCTGCCGGGAGCTCGTCAGAGGGAAGCGTTCTCGCTGGAGCGCGGATTCATTGCGCGAGACAAGGCAACCTTTACCTTGACGTCTGTTCCCAGCGTGCACTGCTGTGAGTCACTTGGTTACTGCCTGCTATGTACTAAGAATAGTTCGGAAAAAAACGTTCCGAGAATTGTTGGTTTATAGCGCTGCAATTCGTGCTCGCGAGCGCGTGTATGCGACGGGTATATATACGATGACACTGCAGTATGTGTGTTGTCCAGACGGCATTCACGGCCGGTGCACGCCGTCTTACGGCGTCTTCTTGACTGAGGCACAGAAATACGCAAGCACACGAAGACCACCTTAATAAGCCACTGCCTATAGACCGTTTCATCGGGCGAGAAGGATAGGGCGCGCGGAGAGCCTTTCCTCCTCTCTGGCTTGGGCGATCCGGCGCGGCGCTGCTTGAAAGTATTGCTGTCGCGTGCTGCGGAACGATTTCGAGATGTTTTAGATCTTACCGCCATGCTCGTTCATATAAGGTCGTCAGGGAAGCCTTTCGGTGCATCGGTAACTACTGTAGGCAGAAATATGTCTCGGGGGCGCAAAAATGTGACGCGCATAATGAGCAGCGGTGTACGCGCATTATCAGTCGCGGTGCGTGTATGTGTTGTTTACTGTATTGCTTATGTCGATTTTAATACAACAAAGAAAACCGTCGTCTCTGTATTACCAGCATTAAATGGTAAATCCGCTCACTGTCTGATGGATTGGCGTAGGGAGTAAAACATAAAACATAGGAGCGCATGCTCGTGCACGGCCAACCTAAGGCAACCACGAAACATCTGAGCGGCAGGCGCTATCAAATATTTGTGATACACTGGCATCGTTCTCACGTATTTCAAGTCTAGTATGCTTAAAATTACCATAGGCCCATGGCGCTGCTCAACACAGCGATGACTGCGGTTGGTGAGCCAGCACGATACATATATAAGCTGTGTGCTTCGGCATTGCCTTTTTGGCCTGTATAGAGCCATAATATATGAAAAGGTTCGCATAAAAAGAATGCGATGGCTATTTTTGAGCGCAAAATTCCCGTAATACGTATGAGTGCGTCGTAGAGAACTGAACGAACACAACCGAAAAAAAAAAATCAGTTATCATCCTCTTTCTCTAAATAGCAAGAGAAAACGGGCTAACGTCGCACAACGTTTATAAATATATAACCGCTTGGACCATGCGCTATATAGAACAAAGATATCTGTAATCCAGCACCTACTACTGCTTAGGACGCTCGCGCAGTTCGTAAACGGTCGCTTTGCTGGACAAGCTTAATTCAGACTCTAAGCTATGCCGCTATTACTAGCCAAAACTATTTTATTCATAGGTGGAAATCTCATCCATCCAACCAAGTAGTCACGCAATATAACCTGCAGCGAACTTGAACGCTTTTCAAAGTACAACAGCACAGCCCCCTCTCTCGCACTTTCCCTTACCCCAATGAGGAGTCGCAGGGTTCTTTCATGGCCGACCGCTCCTCCGTTCTCATTAAAACCTCCACCTAAAATTACGGGGTTTTACGTGCTTACGCGACCCGTAACTTTCGCTGCGCTGCGCGGAGATACGGAACACAGGCGTCGCCGTCTTTGTCGTCGTCTGCCAAGACGGCGCCGCCGTCAGCCGCCCCGCGGCAACAGCTGCGCGCGCGGTCCGGCGCGCCGCCTTTTCTCGTCGGCTTCGCGCTTGTCGTCTGAGCTGGGCATTATTCTCCCGTGCGGACAACAAACGCACACAGCACTCGACCTCCTCCTCTGTGTACGCGGTTCTCGACCGAATAATAGAGCGCGTCTTCCGCAGCCCGCGCTGTGAAAGCCAACGAACAGCCCGCGCCGATCGCTGCGACGTGGACGTCGGCCGCACGATCGTTCGTCCAGCTGCGTTCGAAATTTCGCCCGTATGATTTTTTTTTTTTTTTTTTTTTTTTGCGCAGTAGTCGGAGGTCGATGTGCGCCGCAACGCGCTTTCGAAGGGAGCGCTAAATGAGAAGATGGCGACGACGAGAAGGCGTCCTATAACATAGAATAAAGAACCAACTTTGGCCATAACAAATAGAAGAGAGGGCGCTTGAATGCTCACCTCCTCGCCCTCGCGGGCGAGTGGGAGAGCACGCATAGGCACCACAATCGCAGAACGAAAGACGCCACGACAAAAAGCCAATTTCGCCAGACCCGCGAGGGGAGAAGAAATCAAGAAACGTCGTTCTGAGTACTCGTTTCTTTTTTTTTCTTTTTTTGCTTCTTCTTTAATGCCATCTGGCATGCGTAATACTGACTGCGGAATGTACGTGTATTGTCGCCGATATTTCTCGTAGGTTACGTGTACTATCAGCATAAATGGAAACGCGAACAATCGGACAAAGACTGTGGATTGTCTTGCTGCGTTTCCAGATTCGCTTGCGTATCTAACTGTGGCTTAATTTTGTCTCCAAAACGTACGTATGTCTGTGCTTCATAAGTGCATGAAAAGGGAATCACTGAAAGTCGCACTGCCGTGTATAATTTCGCGCAGCAGGTGTCCCGCTCTTCATTTTTGTTTTCTCGTTCACGTTTCAATTTACGCTTATATATGGTAGATTATATATTCTGTAATTCCCGCTCGGTGCTTTGTACCGAGCGGGAATTCTCCTTCTTATCAAAGGAGAACATTGAGCGTGGTGCCAAAGTTTGATGCACCAAGAACATAAGAAAATTGAGAAAAGATTGCGTTTGCACGGGTGCCGAAGAACGAGACATAAAAACGCGTAAGGCGTGCGACAACTGCGCATCCAGAAGACACACGCGCGCAGACGACACAAACACACGGGCAGGAAAACACATCCGATCGACGCCAGGACATTCGCTCGCACAATGCACCCACCTCTTTTGTTGCGGATGCCGTGTCGTCGTTAACAGAGCTTCCCGACACGCTTGGCCGGACATCGTGCAGAGTCGTCTTTGGTGAGTCTTCCACTTCTTTCTTCGCCGTATCTTGCTAAGATGAGAGCGAGCAGACGACGAAGTGGATGCAAGCACGTCTGGATCGCCTGTACTGTTAACACCTTCGCGTTTTCCTTTTAAAGCGAAGCCTTCTTCTCCTACCTCTCCTGGGTTGGTCGTGACTGGTCGGTGATCGGTTTCTCCCCGAGTAAGAAGTGGGCGTGCCGATCTCGAAGGCAGTGTAATAGCAAACTGGGCCGGTCGTGGAAGCTGACCAATCTGACGGCAGTGTCCTCATATATGTGTGGTTTGTAACACTGATTTATGATGTACGAAAGCGATACAGTCCCGATATTCCTGTTATGCTATCGCATAACAGTCGATGAGATGTGGTATGCGAACGTATATATGTGCTTCTTTGCCTCTTTCTCCTGGCTAAGCGTCGGTGTATCGAAGAATATATAGCGTCGCGGGATGTCTCACAGCTGTGGCTTGGCATTTTTTTTTAAACAAAAAAGCTTCGCTTAAGCATCGTTTCCAAGGTGTGCGGTAAATGCCCGCGTCTTCATTTTTTTTTTCTTTCGCACAGCTGCGATGTATTGGCGATGTTCTCCTGACAAGCATTGTCTGTCGTGAAGGCTAGCGACGCCTCTGGCGAAGGAAGAAGTGCATCTGGAACGTTTCAGACTGAGTTTTCTCTGAGCACCAGTGCGCGTGCTTTGAAAGGGGGTTGGTTCTCTGTATGACTCTGATTCCGTGGTTACGCTGAGAACCCCGCTGAATATACAACAACAATGTCTGCGGAACCAGGACTTCCGCCCTAATCGTGTCTAAGAAGGTACAGAGAAACACTTGTTAAGGCCAACTGCAACAATATGCTGGACCGCGTAAAAGAAGTTCAGATAGTGTATACATATAGAGCTGCCTTCGTACCAAATATTGCGCTTGAAATATGCGAGGATGCGTCACCAAAAGGTCGCCAAAATGTACATTTTAAACACAAAATTGAAAAACGTATCTTTTTTTAAACGCCGCCGTTAACATTTACCGAAAACGGCGCACACCACGCGTAACGATGAGAACTCTGCGTGAACTCCGACATATGGGCGACGCCCGCTGCTAAGGCCAAAGCAGCGTGCTGATAATTTCGGAGGTCATGGTCTGAGGTATGCGGCATGTCCGTTATAACCACCAGGTGCCCGCGTCTATCATCTGCCAGCATGCTATGTACACGAATGCTGTATATAAGAAAATTATATGATGAGCAGCCCCGCAGACTCGCCGAGATCGCTTCCATAGTATGTACTGTGGAAATACTGCTTATTTACAACCATTTATAAGTCACTGTGAAATGTGAAATTTCATTGCAGTAGGCCTTTAGCAACCCACGTATACGTGTGCGATATATATATATATATGCGCGCGCGCGCGCGCGTGTGTGTGTGTTGTTGTTGTTATTGTTATTCTTAAAAATGTGTAGAGGTTTCCATCATGGAGACGCCGAGCTATCGATAATTTCCACACACGGCCCAATCTGCCAATGACACTACATCAGGTCGCCGTTTTCGTGAAGATGTGAAATTGCAGCGCAGCTGGCCTTTAACAACGTAGACGTGTGCGATGTCTCTTTGTTACCGATGTATAGTGGTTTACATTATGGAGACACGTACCGCGAGCCATCGATACCTGCCAAGCAGGGCTCAATCTGCCCATTGCACTACATAAAGTCGTCATTCTTTGTGAAAATGTGAAACTTCATTGCAGTCGGCCTTTAAAGACGTAGACGTACGCCATATATTTTTTCTTATCGATCTATAGAGGCTGCCATTCTGGAGACACCGAGCTATGCATGCATACCTGCCACGTGAAGCCCGATCGGCTATATACTCCACTGCCTGAGGTCGCCATTTTTTGTTAAATGCTGTGCACCGCATACTAAGTGCAATCGAAACTCGATATAACGAAGTCGCAATCATAGTAGGAATGTTCTTTATATCCTGTATTCGCCGTGAAGACAGAAACTATATACAGGGTACTTTTTTTTTCCTTTAGCTGCACCAAATTTTTAAAAATTGCCTGTGGCAGATAGCACAGTTCTTATCCTTGATCTAAATTACTCGATAATGCGGCCATTACTTCATACTGAAATCAAAATTCTTAATTAAATAATTAACATAATTACGGTAATTAACTTGCTGATTATTACAATTACGACCACCATTTTAATCTACGAGTTATAGGCGGTGAGTGCGCAAGGCGTATTCACTTGGAACGAATTCTCAGGACTGCACCAGTTCTGAGATATTAATTTTCAAGGTGTGCGACGAAATGCATGGGCATTCCAATCACTTTCTTTTTTTAAATAAAACGCTGTTTTATTCATTGAAGCACAATCTTTATGTAGAAACTTGCGCAGTCGGGAGAATTCGTTCCAAGTGAATACGCCTTGCGACAAAAGTTAATTAACGTGATTATGTTAATTCTTTATTAAGTATTTTGATTTCTCGTAGCAGTAATGGCCGCCTGATCGAGTAATTTAGATCAAGGATTAGAGATTTTCTATCTGCCACAGGCAATTACTAAAAATTTGGTGCAGCCTAAAAAAAAAAAGGAAAGCACCATGTGTATAGACGGCGTACGAACACACACACTCACAAAAAAAAAAAAATCTATTATATTGTGCTTCAACGGTCTCAAAAAGTGCATTTGTGGGTCACGTTTACAAACTTATTTAAGACCTTAACGTATAATTTCTTAGATATATATGCAGTCTGTAAATTGCTTTGCTGAAACGTGTAACGTGTCGAGCCCCGCATTTTTGTTTATAACATTGAAGTATATGTGGCACTAAGATATTAAAATTTGGTCGACCAAACATTATAGGTCATTTTGCTATATCCGATAATTTGTTACACCGGTGTTCGTTACATCGATATTAATGCATGGCGCGCCAGTAGCAATATCCGATCAGTCGGAACAGGAGTGGGAACGCAAAATTTGTGGGAAATGTTAGCCACGCCCAGTCGCCTCACTCTGTCGCCGTCCCCGCTGCAAAGCTTGGTAATGGCTACAACAGCGTGACTAAGCGAATGACTAGGGGAAAAAAGAAGGGGGGGAGGGATGGGATGGGGTTCCACCACATCGGCGCTCCCTACAAATGAAGTTCAGTGCAAGAAAACGAACAACGCGTAAACAATAAAGAATAATATGTGTCACCTAGTCCGAACACCCCGTCAGCATCACAAAGACTTCATCATCATCATCATCATCATCATCATCATCATATCATCATCATCATCATCATCATCATCATCATCATCATCATCTTTTATGTCCACGCAAAATTCAATCAAATCTGCATAATACTGTCCAGTTGTGTTTCGTGGTTTTCTGACGTGTCCGTGGACGGAACGCACGCGGTACGCTTCGGGTTGCGTGCAGCAAGGTGATCTGCATAACTATACAGCAGTGACTGATGTTTATGCGCGCGCTGATGTCTCATCGCGCAGTCGTGCAGTGACGTGTCGACGGCGAATAGCGTACTGAATTCACACCGCACCTTCTGTGGCGTTTTATTTTTCGCCGACTATATATATATGCGTGCGCTATAAGCTGCATCTCTAAGTTTCATCTCTTGTTTATGAGACTGTATAAGAAACCGGAAGGAAGGAAACTACAGCAGGCCGTGCTGTGATTGTTGGTCTCGACGTTGCTGACACTTGAATAGAGATGCAAAAGTTCCATAAATTTTTAATAGCTCGAAAAAAGAAAAAAAAACTGGAACAATTTTTGGTGTTCATTTACTATTTTTATTTTTTATTATATTCTTTTAGAAAGAAATGAAAATAAACCATAGGTTTTACGCTGTCCAATAGAAATATTAGTAGCAGGGCGATTCTGCACGCTATACAGATAAACAATGTGAACACAATATATTTCGTTCCCTCGGCTATAGAAATGCAAGATCGAGCGGAATGTGCCTGCAGCCAACGTGACATCAAAACATAAATTTTCGACAAACACGGCGTAAATGTTTCAAACCACAAACACGTAAAGCAAAGGCTGGCACACTACACCTGTAGCCATCCGGTCTCGGATTCACGGCTTTTGTTCGCGGACTTGTTGCGCAGAAAGGGGACCATTTAGTCCCCTTTCTGCACGGGCGGGGACGCGTGCTGGTTTTACCGTTGCGTAGGTCGTACACTTCGAAGATCCTGCCATGTCCGAAAGACGGTACGCATCCCGTGCATTACTGCGATTTCCCGAGTCTAATATAAACACTTCTCATCCCCGATCCACTGCCACCGCACCCCCCTCCCCCTCCCCCTCCCCCAACCTCCATCCGCAACGCACCCTCAAAGACCAAGGTGACTGAGCTGCGTAGATTCGAAGGAAATAAAACAACATCACGAAAGCGCTTCAGCAATAAATATTGTTTAATTGTAGATAGAGACTCCAATATATAGAACAGTCCGAAATCGCTTAAAACGCAGGAAAGAAGAAAGAAAGAAAAGAAACGCATAGCTATATAGGTTGCGTAATGAAATGCTCTCCATCACCTGCATTCCTCGACCGTCGCTCACTCGTGGGCGCCGCCGTGGCGTACCGCGTCGTGTCACCGATCGGCCTGTCGCTATCGCTAATTGCTCTCGTCGTTCCGTGCAACTGCTGCGTGGAGCGTGTGCCCGGGCACTTCCGAAAAAACACTTCGCCTCGACGTCCGCTCGAGCGTGCAAGCACCTGAGCACAAACAAAGAGGACGCCTTCGTTCGCCAGCTGGAGAATGGCTCACGCGGTGGAGAGGAAGTCGTACCTGGGGCTGTATATGCAACAACAAACGACGTGACGTCAGAAAGGAAAGCTTTCTTTTGCGATCGTTTAAAGGGCGGTGTCCTATATATGCGTTCGGAGCCATAACCGGCGTGTCCGAAAGGCGCGGTGTCGTAGGAGAAAACTTGCCGATGGCGATTATAGCCGTTCACACGTACACAGCTATGTGAACACCGCACCGAAACCCGCCTTCATGTATACATGCACGTGACCAACGCGACCGCTGAATGCGCTGCCTCCGACATCGGCGTAGTTTTCATCGCGCCATCTCCGTTATTAGCCCAGTTCGTGGAAATAGCGCCGAAACCATCGAGAATGTTTTGCTATAGCATCTGTACGTCATGTTGTGAAGAACAAATAAAATGAATGAATGGATGAATGAATGAATTAAAATCTGGAATAAAGCGCCAACAGGCAAGGAACGTAGAAAAAGCAGACGGACACTGCTGCTACTCGCAACTATCAAGTATTTAATAATAATAATAATAATAATAATAATAATAATAATAATAATAATAATAATAATAATAATAATAATAATAATAATAATAATAATAATAATAATAATAATAAATCGTATACATATATCGTCGGAACGGAGGTACAACCAGGTATGTGCCGACAGAGCATGCATGTATATATAAAGGGTTACTCATTCTAAAGAAAAGGGAGGTTACGCAGATCTAGTGCACATCTTGGAGTCCGTGCGAAGCGGAGCTTTCGTCAACTGTTCAGTTAAATGCTACAAAAGTGTTCATCCTCTGCAACGCGTTTTGCAGCATAGCAATTAATACGCATATACCTGCCCGACAAATCGGCAAGGCGGGAGACTATGTACGTGACCAACGCGACCGCTGAACACGCTGCCTCCGAGATCAGCCCACTTTTCATCGCGCCACCTCCGTTATCAGCCCAGTTTAGGGCCTGTTCGCTCGAGCCGCCCATCGCCGCAAGCCGCACGCGTGCGGTCGCGCGAAAAATTGCGCATGTCTAACACTTCTGCACAAATTTCGGTTTACAATGTGCACGGTTTACACTGTGTACACAGTGTAAACGGAAATTTGTGCACAAGTGTTCGACAGGTGCCATTTTTCGCGCAACCGCACGCGTGCGGAGCGGCTTGCGGTGATGGGCGGCTCGAGCGTAAACAGGCCCTTATAATATTGCACGCTATCTTCAGGACGTATACCCACTTACTCGGCAGGAAGACGACCGTGCACAGACTCCGAACCCGGCCCGCACAAGGAAAAACAAAAAGAATGTTTTGTTGTAATTAATTAATTATGCCTTTGAAGGCGTACATGTGTTTGCTCTAGTCACGGCTATTGGTGGCGTGTGCCGACGCCCGATTTAATGGCTTCAGCCTTTAAATCGGGCGCCTTTAAATCGCCTTCCATCCATCCATCCATCCATCCATCCATCCATCCATCCATCCATCCATTCATCCATCCATACATCCATCCATGAGGATACTTAAGCACAGTTTGTGTTTCGCTGCGTCATTTGAGTAAAGAAAAGAGCCGGCTTCGGGCACATTTGTAGGGCTAGTGCAGATGGCCATGGTCTATACACATAAGCCTATTCGTTACGTGAGTGCTGTTCTGTCTGTGTGCGTGGTCTACTCGGAATGACACGCGGACACGCCGATTAACCCCGAGAAGGAATATAATATCACATTTTTTTCCCCCTAAAGCATGCACCGTCAGCTAATTCCGGGACCGTCCGCCTTGAAAATTTTCCTTTAATATTTAAACCGAGATATGAAATGTTCAAAATACGTTATAATTCGTCACGTGCCTTAAAAGAGGGCTCGCCCATTGCGCACTTCTCATCATTTCGCATGAATTGGTTCCATTTAGATATTCAGAGAGCGGAGGGTGATGGAGGAGGCCTTCTGCTTCTGGTTTTCTCTTTTCTGATTGGCTGAATCATTCACCGCACAGCACGGAGTTGATGAGTTTGTGAAGCACAGTTGTATATCAACAAGACCTTCAACAAGCTTCCAGGGCGGGAAGCTTTCATGAATGACTACACGAATTTATTATCCCGTCTTCGCGACAGACGCGAACGCCCGGTACCACGTGTATCTGCACGTCAAGGTAGCGCCGTGTGCAAACCCCCTTTCCGACGACCTTTCGTTGCCATTAGAGATGATCGTCAGAGGAGATGCATCAAGGCTTCCCAATGTGCGCGAGGGTAAAGCAGTTGTGCGTACACCAGCGTACGCCTTGCTTCTCGCTAAACTGCCCTTCCGTGTCCTCCTATCCAACGCGACAGGGCCGTCTTCTCCGGTTTGCCTGCGTGTAAAAATTATTCTACGCGACGCGGAAAAAACGTCCCAAGTTTCGTCTATTGGCGATGCCCGGAAAACACGCCTGGAGGCGCCGGGTCCGCGAGTAAGCGGGAGACACATGGTGCGATTTTGGGTGTCTCCCCCATGTATCTCCCGCTTTATTACGCTGTTGAACGGGGCGGCGGTTGGTTCACGGATTAACGTTGCCAATGCAGAATAAAACGTGTGCGCATAGCACAGTGGCTTCGTCTACTCCTTGTGTCCCATCTTATTTTGCGCTGGCAAGACGAATCAAGGAGCGCCATGTCTGCCCATCCAACTCCGCGAAGCGAAACGAAAGCTACTTGTCGCGTCAGCCAATCAGAAACTAGAGAACCAGAGCAAGGGATATAATCCTCCGTTGTACATCTCTGATCGCCCTCCGCGATCCGAGTGGGAGCTTCAGTGGCGTAGCAATAGGGGGGGCCGGGGGGCCGTGGGCCCCGGGTGCAAGGGGCCAGCGGGAGGGGGGGGGAGGTGTCATACGCCTGAAGACAGGTGTCATACGCCTTTTTCCGCCGGCTTGATTGGACGCAAATGGCAAAGAATGTTCCGGTATCCAGTAGCCCGAGCTCATGTACCCGATGCGTAGCGCCGCAGAATTGTCGGCTGCAGCTCTATCAACACCCCATGAAATAATTGCACGAATGTGCGGGCTAAAAAAATTTAATTCCCAAAATGGTCGCTAAACTATGTTCAGCTCGCTTTTACTTCTCCTCTCCCGCTCGCTCCGAGAAGCCGCTGCGAAACCTGCCGTTATGTTTCACGCTTTCCTTCTTACCCTCGAAAGTTTCAAAAAACAGTTGTTATTGTGTGACTTCATGTCATAAGTACAGTGTCTGTGTCAGCTGCACAGAATTAAAAAAAACGTGAATTTTGTAAGGATATTTACGGATATTCTATGAAGTTATATGTCTGTGATTACTAGGAACTCGGTAGCGTGAAAAATATGGCAGGTAAGTAATAACCATATCCTTAATAATCCCCTAATTAGTACTTATAGAGGAAGCACTTCAATTCCAGAATTGAGGATTCAAAGTCATATTATTAACTCAACAAAAACTAGCACCCAAAACAATATCGTTTTGGGTGCTACAACCTACAGTACTTTGGCACTGTGGGCGGCGCCCAGTATGGCAGTAGCGAAAGAAATATGAAATAGTGGACCAGTGAGCTTGATCCCTCAACCCTCTCCATTGCGAGTGCAGACCAACAGGTTTCGCTGGCACGGACTTCATCGAGGTCCTTTCTTTTTTATGGTGACGCCAGGAATCGACGCGAAGCGTGCTCTATTCTGTTCCCAATCTTTTGGTGGTACCGCAGCTAGGATAATCACGTTCGTCCGTATAGCAGGAAATAAAAACAAGGCTTTATTGATCACAATAAAGAGAAGTCGTAATCGTAATAACATTGGCGCCCGCGCAGCAGGGAGGCAGGTGGCGTTTTCCGTTTTTCTAATATGGTGGGGAGATCAACGTCACTGAGACACAATTTAATTTTCGTTTTCGTTCAGGGCTGCCCACAGCCAAAATACTGCGGGCCATAGTACCTACGACGATTTTTGTGAAGTTGTTGTTGGGTAAGATATGAATGTCGGCATTCAATTTTGCAAATGCAATGTTGCCGCTAAAATTGGTAATTAAAACTTTATAATTTTTTTTTTACTTGTGACGTGAGCCGTATTTGCCACGATGCCGCATTTGTTTTGGTTGCCAAGCCTTACAGTCTGACAGATGTGCACATGCACTTGTCACAAGTTATCAGTGCAGCACACTGTGTTATTTGGCACAGAAAAAAAAAAAAAAAGAAAACAGCGTGTATTGGCCTCGAGCTCCACCACTGGAGAAGCTGGCGCCACCGTCGGCGTGACGTGCTATTAGGGATCACGTGGACATAGCGGCCGCGTCGGCTGCTTCGAGAGCGCCGAAGCGAGCTGAAAAGGAAAGTTTAAGTTCCCTCGTACGCTGCGGTCCTCATTTATTGGCGGGATTTTCCCGCTTCGAGTGTCTCCTTTACAACGATTGAAAGCACTAGAATAGGTAGTGGCTGCCTTTGAAGGTGCGCAACATGGTAGGCTACTGCTCGGTGCCGCAGTGCCGGACGTACGCAACGGAGCCCGGTGTCAGCCTTATTCATACGTAGCCGCATGAAAAGAAGCTGCGTGAAGCTTGGCTCGCGAAACATAAAACCGACAAACAGTCGTCGGCTACAACTCGGGTATGCAGCAAGCACAGACGCGAGGAAGATTTCTGCTTCGGCGCCGGGTCTGCAATGTTCGAAAAACGCGCTCTGAGACGCTCGCCCGAGTCAGCTGCCCGACTAATGTCATGACGGTTTGGTCTACGAACTTGTCGATGCTATAGATACTGGCAAGTTCACTGGAGTGGATAGGGAGCGGTAAGAAGCACACAAAAAAAAAACGCATGGCATATGGTCATGTTTGTGTTATGAATTAATGCACTGGATTACAAAAAATGAAGCAGCGGGAAATCGCACGCTGAGAACACCGATAAACACATAGTGCGACGCAACTCGAGAAATAATATTGAAACGTCCAAGAATTTAGAAAAAAAAAGAAGATTGAATCGTCGCGACGTCCGGCACATCAGTCCACGTAGGCGTCGAAGTCTCTACAATGAAATTATTCTTGAACAGCTCTGATAGCGCCCGCGCAACATTGGTTGCTTGTATACTGTCAAATGTTCATATTCTGCAGCGTAACGCTCATGGCACGGTGCGAAAACGCGCACGCGGCGAAAGCGAAACAGTGTGCGGACAAGCATGCAGACGCGCAGTCGGTCGCTGCGAAGCTGTGCGATCGCTGTATTGAGGCTTCATTCTATTACGCTCCATGTAGTTATAAAAACACTATAAGAACATATTTCACATAGTTTGGTCTCGGCGTTTGCCTACCTTTCACGCAAGAAGCCGGTTCGGGAGACAAAATCGCGGCGACCGCGCACAGTGGCGTTCGCTGTACGTATTCGGTAAAGAGATAGCGTCTGTAAAGGATTCTGTGCTTTCAGTTTGCCCAAGATTATTATTTAGGCAGTAAAAAACTTCTCTCGTTTCGAGAGTACTTACAGAAATTTCCGGGAGAGCACCCGGGTGGTGTTTTCAGTGGCGCTGACAGCAAAACCTATGAGGAGCGCGCCGCGTGATCCCTCATACTACGCCAGCGAGGCGCTTCCGATAGATGGCGACTCCGTAGCTCCTCGCCGCCAATACCTGCTGCATTCGCGACCTCTGGCAAAGAAAGTGAAGGAGAGGGGGACCCGGGGGACGTGCGCGGTGTCCAAGGCGGCTGTACTGGTGCTGAAACCCGGAAATTGTCGATATCCTCGCCTTCCTCGACTACACCTGGTGGGGGGGGGGGGGGGGGTGACAGAAGACCTATGGGCCCCGGGTGCCAGACGACCTAGCTACGCCACTGGGGAGCTTCACCGCGAAACGATTAGAAACGCACAATGGGCGCGCCCTTCTCCTTTCTTACGCTCTAGTTACCGATTGCCCTGACACAACTTCGCTAGCGAAGAAAGAGAGAGAGGGCAAATAATAAAGTAAGAGTGAAAAGTAACTCGCTAATGAAGTTCAGGGTACTCAATTAGTGTATTCGTGAGTGCTAAGGCCTGAAAACATTTCCTCTTCTGATGATAGCTAACTGGGCACGTCCTTGTTTAACCTCCCTACCTTCCCCTCTTGGTTTGTCTCTCTAATAGAAAGAGCCGAGCTCACGTCACAGTGCAATGGAGGAGACTCTTGCGCAGCAACAGGCGAAATGCGAGCCGGGGACAGTGTGGAGCTTCCTGCCCTCCCATGGGCGGAGATGTAGAGAGAGAGAGAGAGGATGATAATTGCGTTTTTCCCTCGGAGCAGAGCGTCCCACTGGGCGAACCCGTACAATGGCACAACAGCAGCAGGGAGCGGTCCCTGCCTCCCTTCCCTCGTCGGGCTTCTTTCTTCCCTTCTATGCGGCGGAGGTGCGGTCGGCCTACATGCATGCTGCATGCGCGCGGGGGAACACGCACGGTGTGTGGCTTCTGTGATGCCTTTCCACGGTGACCAGAAAGCTTCTTCCGAAAGGCTGTCGGTTGGGGTGGGGCATACCGCACCGGCCGCGGTGCCTCGTTGGCCGTGGCGCTTTGCTGCCGAAGACAAGGTCGCAGGGGTTACTCCTGGACAGGTTTCTTCCGTGTGGAGACCAGAATGCAACGAAATTCTCAACCGTATAACAGTCTGTTGAATCGGACTTGTTGCATTTCGTAGGTTGAAGATAACGGCGGAAAGAACAGCTCAAGACGAGAGCCTTGTGCGTATACGCCAAAACAGCACCAAAGCTCGTCTTGATGCTGTTATGCATATTTTTGCTATTTTTCGAATAAGGAAACAAACTGGACAAGCACTTGTCCAGTGTGTTTACTTCTACGTCCGTTGTCGTTTGCGCTGTTACATTATGCATCCAAATATGGACCACCAACTAGCCCGCCTTTCTGTGTTTCATATCTGTAGTGTCACGATGAGAATTTTTTCCAAGCGATTACGCCTTGCGAATACACCGGCCACATTTCGTAATTTCCATATGTGCCGTAAAGTTGAATTAGTTGAAAGCTTAATTAGAGAACCTTTGTTCATTAGCCGAGTACGCACTAGGATTTTTCGTGCACGTAATGTTCATGTCTTCGAGTAATCCAGCTCAAGTATGATTCAACTATGCGATCTGCCGGGTTATTTTTTCAAGATTCTGTTTTAGTTTAAAGAAATGAAACCCGGTGTATACAATTAAATAAACAAACAACCAAACAAATATTGGTTTGTTGGTATATTGAGCGCCAATGCTAGCTATCCTCCTTCACAATCAGTGAGTGCTATTGAGCACAATGTGCACGATTGCTGGCCAGTTTCAGTGAGAACTTGCGCACGTATAGTGATGTGTCCTTTCATTTGTTGTTCTTGTGGAATTTATGCTGTCCCGAGCATTCCAAAACGACGAAGCACGTTTGCCCACACCGGAAACGAATCTGCATGGGCCTTAACACGACTTCAAGGCTCCGTGCTGAAGAAACTGGCTTACGACATTGCAGCGCCTCTCCTTTGTTCGGCTCATTCGCTGTGAATCGCCCTCCTGCTGTTCCAAGTGGTGAGATGCGTCACCCTCTCTTTCTCCACTCTCATTTCCCTCTCTCGCCTATATTTCCCACTATACCCTGAACAGCGCTGTCAAGTTGTCCTCGCACCAACAGAGACGCAGGTGTACATACTTTGTTTTTTTGTTTTTTTTTTACCACGCACACCATTCCTTACAACAGGAATCACTGCATACTATACCGAGCTCGGGTTATACCCGCACTCATTGCCGGAATCCTTTCAGGGTGTGACTCTGACTAGAGTTGACCACTCGCTAAAACCGCAGACCACGTCCGGCACGATGTGAAGAATAATGCAGACACTGGTTACGCTGCACACACATTTATTCAAGATTCAGCGCCACTGTGGTCAAGTTATATGCATCGCTCTTCGTAGCACCCGCTCGTCGTCAATGAAACTTAATGACAACATCGGCGCACACTCGACGTTGATCGACCGCGCGGTGCCGTCGATGCTGTTCGACACTTCAGTGACATTAAAACTTTCAGAAACGGCATCAACTGTTATACAGCACGCCATACGCGTTCAGTATTCAATCATTGGCGAAACCTTTGTTTTTCGTTCAAGCTATTCTTCAAAGGGGATATGATTGCGTGTCTTACGCGAGTAAATACAGTATACAAGTACTATATGCCGGTTGTCCCACGCAACTTGAGCCAAACTTTAAAGATATGCAAATGCCACGTGTAGCTGGACAGAACTGAGGTAGCGTTATTTTTTGCCGTCGCTTGGAGATATTCGTGTTATTTCTTGCATTTTGTCTAATTACATACTTAGTCTTAACTAGTCAATCAACTTCTCGAATATTGTAGTTAGATAAACAAGTGTCAATGAGAAAACAGTTGATCGAGCAACATGAAAAACTGCCGATCCGGCTTTCTATTGCTCAATACGTGCTACAACACATAAGTATACTGCCAAGCACGAAAGACGCCCGGCGAATGCAGGATAAATTGCCGAGCGACGGTGCCTCTCTATAACAAGGCATCAATCAACATCGTCGGGAGGCTGGAGCGCCTATCATATTATACGTCTCGGCGTTCACTATATATGTAGCGTAGCACCACTTTCTAAATGAGGGCACGCACTCTCGCCAAAGGGGGTATGCACCGTTTTGCCAGTGCGGCATGCTGAGCTGCAGTCGTGTACACGCGTACACCGTTGGCAGCTCGGGTGTCGCTGTCGTGACTCCTGCCTGCCGTGCTTGTTGTTGAAGTGTAGGCACACGTCACGCGCCTCCGTTTCAAGGGCGACGAGTGGCCCACAATTGAACGCGGGATAACCTCCCCCCCCCCCCCCCTCCTCCCCCTGCCCTCGTGGAATATCTCTGACTGAATCCAGAGAGTCAGCGAAGAACGAAAGCGCAGTGTACGCCTGATGTCATTCTGTGGAAATTTTATCGTTTTTGTGAGCATACACGATACCTTATTTTGTCGGGAAATCGAGACACACGCCGCGTTGCACTAAATGAGTGAGGAGCAATTAACTGGACGGGTGATAAAGCACACGTACTACTCCCAGTCTCAGTGACAGGTTATTTTATTTACACATAAGCACAATCGTACTCTGATGGCGCTCTTTGGCGATCATTAGTCCTTGCGCCAGAAAACCCCACTTATCGCCAATCGTACATTCGATCTGTACCCTCAGTAACCTAAGCTCCCAGTGCGTCCCGGTTACCACCAACCTCAAAAAGCATGGGGTTTTACGCGCCAAAACCACGATTTGATTATGCGGCACGCCGTATGGTCGGGGCTCCGGAATAATTTGTACCACCTGGGGTTCTTTAACGTGCGCCGAAATCTAAGTACAGGGGTACGTGTTTTCGCATTATGCCCCCATCGAAATGCGGCCGCCGCGGCTGGGATCCGATCCCGCGACCTCGTGCCTATAGCAGCACCAACCTCCTTTGTTAGCATACATACACAAGGGGAGATCACTTGCTGCTGTCGAATATCACGGGCAGGTAAGGAAGGACCCTGGGAGAACGATATAGAAGCACATTGCGACATAAGAGCTCAAGCGACAAGCTGCATAATCACTGCCGTCGCCAAAGAGACCGTCTAAACCAGTACACGTAATGTATGAACATAGAGATGACGGGGCGTAACCGATATGATGTTGGTGCATCGCACGATTGGAACTTGCGAACTGTGCCTCCTCGATTCCAGAGGTCCTCAAACTTCCGAGCCTTGGGAAACCCCGCCTGCCTTCCAAGAGTGGCGCGAAACAGATCGACCAGCCGGATAAACTATAAAGCGCCGTGACGGCTGGTGTTACAGCCCTAGCCGCAAACAGCGAGGCGCCGGCGCCTTTTTGGCCTCCCTGATGTGGTGCTCGACGATTGGTCTTGCAAAACCCGTAGATACCTGCTATCGCGTATATGAACCTGCGCTAGCTCCCTGACTCATTGCGTACGAGTCCGAGAGGTGTCTTCGCGATGAGTCACGACGGGAACGGACAGAATACGAAAACACGCCGGCGCTCCCCTCGCGAGCTGCGACGGATCAATCGCCCATCGGCTGATTTCCGCGACCCAAGCGAACACGACTGTGCTACTTAACCCAAGAGCACGGCTCCGTGCCCAATAGTGATGTCACGTCGGCAGCGGAACTCTGCGTTTCGAAAACCACTGGTCACACGAACGATTTAGTAACCGGGGATCTATTCTCATTTTGAACGCAGCGTTGGGAACGGTTAACTAACCCAGCCAATTCCACGGCATTTTCTGAAACAAGAAGGAAACGAAAAACGCTCCGAAAGGAGGCCACACAAGCGTGCGCGTTATGGAGAATGCAGGGCATGCGAACGAGATTGGCCCAGGACGAGCCAGCACTTACAACGGCGCACTCATACTGGTTTAACAACAACGCTCGGCCAGAGACCCCGTTTAGGCCGCCGACAAAGCGGGCGTCGCCGTCGGTATCAAAATGTTGCAGACCGCGCCGCCACACCGCCCCGGTCAAACCGGCTCGTTTTCTAAGGCAACGGTCGCTCTCTTTTCAGCAGCTTCGGAAAATTACGAGACATCTTGCCAAAAGTGCCGCTTGTTTGGACTGATCTTGCCCAAGATGTTACGACGCACAAGCACTTAAGCATCTCAGCACCCGGAATACTGGCAGAGGCATACAAACCTTCTGTCACAAAATTTATGTAGATTGAATGGAGCGGAACACGTCTGAAACTATAGCGTCTTTACACATAAAAATCGCGCCAACCTGCTGCGCGTATACCCGCAGAAGAGAACTTGTAAAACCTTAGTACGACTCGCGTGGTGCAATTACCTACTCAATGCACGCGTAGGGACGACGTAGTGTCGTCACCGATCGCATGAATGCCGTGGCTCCACTTTATGATTTGCTCGCAGAGAGGCTGCTTGCGCCAGCGACCGAGCAGAAGAAACGCACGCGGCATGCAAACAACGCTCTCCGAGACCTTTGACAAGGCCCTTCGTGGAGATGACGCAGGTGGAAAAAGCACGCCGTACGATCGCGCGCCGCCGAGCCTGCCCTTGAATCCCTCCTCTCGGCGGCGAAAATTGCACAGCGCGCGGAGTGATTCTCGGGAGTGTATCGGCCGGCCTGCAAACGAGGTCGCCGGGCAGCAGAGGCGCAGCAACCAGCGCGAAAAAAACTGCGCACTCGAGAGCACCACGAGCAGAGAATCCTCGGCGGTGCCGCAAAGCCCGCACAAACACACACAGTTACGTGGCTACGTACTTCGAGAAAATAAAGAAATGGAAAGAAGGGCCGACCAGCAGGAATCCATCCGACGGCGGCGTACTACGAGAGCAGCCGAGCAAGCATCGTTGGCTGAAACTTCTTCGCACGCGAGAGCCGCGGTAGCGTCGCTGGGGAGAACGAAAAAGCCGGGCCGACCGATTACTGCAGCAGCAGCGAAGAAGCCCCCCCGCGCAGTAGCACCGTTCGCGAGGCTTTCTTTTCGTCGTCTGTCAATTACGAGCAGACTTTGCGCTAGCCGAAAAAGAAACCAAAACCGGCTGCTGCTGCCGGCTAACCACTGGAGCATACACACAACGCCGGCCCCGCCGACCGGCGCTGCTTGCGCAGCAAAAAAAGAAAAGAGCAAGAAAAATTCCGGGTCGCCGGAAAATGACGTCACGAACCATATATGGGCATAGCCGACGACGCGCTCGTCATTGGGCGCTGTCGACTTCCGGCGCGCCACTCTGGACCAATAGCAGGCCGCTCTGCTCAGTCGCTACCATATATGGCAATCTGGTTCTGCGATTTGAACGGCGCTAACGCACGTGCAATAAAAAGGCCGCCGGCCGCGTTCAGCCATCGCAGTCGTGTCCCTGGATTCGCTTGGGAGCCACCGTGCGAAAAATTCTCTCGTAAGTGTGCTCTGTGTTCCTCGGCAAAGTGTGGTGCTTGGGTCTTCGTCTACCGTGCTCATCTCTACAGGCGTTGGTTCGTCAAGCGAGTTGGATTATGCGATCTCCTGGATATTTTTTTTTTTGAGTTTGACAGCTATGACAGCTTCACTTAAGCCTTGCAGTGGTTAACCGTGTAGCTCATGACGCTTCGTCTCCAACCTATAGGTGTCTGCTTAGGTGGAGAGTTAAAGAAAAAGCTATTGGATACGGCCCGCAGCTCACTAGTACTATAATTTAATCTTTTAACATTTGTTTTTCGGTCGCACTAGCAGCTTCAGTTGAGTGCTGCCCGATTCCTCTAACAGGCAGCGACGTTTAGTGCTAGTTTATTCGAAGCTTATTTGAGCGCAACTCCCATTTAGAAGGATTCGAGTTCAGTTGGTGGGCGTGTTCGCCGTGTTTCGGGCGCAAGCACTCATCACAACGGACGCCGTTTCTCTTCTAGGTTCTTCGTAACCGGTCCGACGCGCAACTCCAAACAAAATGTGTGACGACGACGTGGCCGCTCTCGTGGTTGACAATGGCTCCGGCATGTGCAAGGCTGGCTTCGCCGGCGACGACGCACCCCGCGCAGTCTTCCCATCCATTGTCGGCCGTCCCAGGCATCAGGTGAGTCATCCCTGCTCGGCCATTGTGACACGTAACGCATCGAGCCTCCCCCGCTACGTACCGTAATTTAAGCAAACCCGTGACGTGATCGTACCGACACCATAATGTCAGCCAGAATGCCGTGGATTTCATTCGTTGTATTTGCGCTTCGATGCGCTTTATTGTGCTGGTTATTTTAATTTTGGCATGCCGATTGTGCGGCCACCTGTAAGTTGCGAGCCTGTCGCATAGCGCCGATTCTACGTACGCCAGCCATCATGCGCTCGCGCAGGGGTTCACAAACCACTCGTATAATTGGCTTTGAAATCGTTAACCTTACGTGGTCTGTTAAAGGGGGCTGAAAACGCAAAGGTGGCCTGCCGCGACAACCGGCGTCGACTGGTTTCGCGCTCGCCGGTCTTCCGAGGAGCCGGCGTCTGCCTTTGCCCATATATGGTCAAAACGCGCCCGCCGCTGCTGTTCACGTGACTCGTAGCCCTCTTCCCCGTCCCCCTCGCCGGACGGCATTTGCGCTTTGTTTTGGCGACCTTGCCGGTCGCTGGCCCCTTGGATCGATCAGGCGCTTCTTGCTTCGCCGGTTATCCAGTCTTTCAAGTAGCTGGGGGGGCGTGTCACCGGGCCACGCGTTTCAACGCTACGTGCCCAACTAGTCGTCCCTTCGTAATCGCGTCCACGACGATGGTTTCGAGCGCTGTTCTCTCTCCCGCAGGGTGTCATGGTTGGCATGGGCCAGAAGGACAGCTACGTCGGCGACGAGGCCCAGAGCAAGCGTGGTATCCTCACTCTGAAGTACCCCATCGAGCACGGCATTGTCACCAACTGGGACGACATGGAGAAGATCTGGCACCACACTTTCTACAACGAGCTTCGTGTTGCACCCGAGGAGCACCCCGTTCTGCTTACCGAGGCCCCGCTGAACCCCAAGGCTAACCGTGAAAAGATGACGCAGATCATGTTCGAGACCTTCAACACGCCCGCCATGTACGTGGCCATCCAGGCTGTGCTGTCCCTGTACGCCTCTGGTCGCACCACGGGTATCGTGCTCGACTCCGGTGACGGCGTCTCGCACACCGTGCCCATCTACGAGGGATACGCCCTTCCTCACGCCATCCTGCGTCTGGATCTCGCCGGCCGGGACCTCACAGACTACCTCATGAAAATCCTCACCGAGAGGGGCTACTCCTTCACCACCACGGGTGCGTTTGTACACCGTCCCTCACCGTTATTCCTTCAGCTGAACTTAATTTTTGAACCCGTTGTTTACATGCAGTAACGGCACGTGCAACTGGGTTTATCCTAGCTAGCTGTAAAATCGGTGCAATGTTTACATTTATTGTTCAATCTGCCTGACAACTGCGAAGGTAGGGCTGTAGTTTCAGTTCTTGCAAAATGGGTGTAGTAGTTGTGCGTCGCGTTGCGATAGTTATGCTCACGATCCGTTCTCTCTTCTTCCTGCAGCTGAGCGTGAAATTGTCCGTGACATCAAGGAGAAGCTGTGCTACGTGGCTCTCGACTTCGAGCAGGAGATGGCCACCGCCGCCTCTTCCTCCTCCCTCGAGAAGTCTTACGAGCTGCCCGATGGTCAGGTGATCACCATCGGCAACGAGCGGTTCCGCTGCCCCGAGGCCCTGTTCCAGCCCTCATTCTTGGGAATGGAAGCCTGCGGCATCCACGAGACCACCTACAACTCAATCATGAAGTGCGACGTGGACATCAGGAAGGACCTGTACGCCAACACCGTTCTCTCCGGCGGCACCACCATGTACCCTGGCATCGCCGACCGCATGCAGAAGGAAATCACCGCCCTTGCGCCTTCCACCATGAAGATCAAGATCATCGCGCCTCCCGAGAGGAAGTACTCCGTCTGGATCGGCGGTTCCATCCTGGCCTCCCTCTCCACCTTCCAGCAGATGTGGATCTCCAAGCAGGAGTACGACGAGTCTGGCCCCAGCATTGTGCACAGGAAGTGCTTCTAGGATGTGTTCTCTTCTACTGGACTTTTTTTCTTGCCTCGTCGGTGCTTTTTTGCAACGCTTAACCAAAAACAAGAACACAAAGGAGCTGCCCCCGGTCCCTGCAGTCTCGGCGCCCCACACGTGATGCGGTTCGAAAGTCGTCGCTTCTGGGCACACACACAAAAAAAAAAGGCAAAGGACTGCGTGCCATCCACGGTGGCTTTTTTTTTTTTTTTCGTCCTTTACACTGCAGGTGACCGCAGCACGAACTGGTCGCGACGTTAAAAGTATTCTGCAGCAGCGTGTCCACTGCCCAGTTGGGATGCATCCCAATCTCCGAACAATTTGTTTCAGATACCAAAAAGTCTTATTTATAATGAAGTGTTTCTATCTGAAATAAATTGCCAGAAATAAAAGTTTGAAAGCCGAACTCCTTTCCTGGGCCTTCATTGCTTATCCGATGGCTTGTCCATAGCGCATATTTCTGTGCTTGGCACATCTCGGAAACTCCTCAGGTGGTCTGCTAATTACTGCGTCACCGGCATATTTCGCTCGTCTGAGCAGACTTGCAGCAACAGTTCCAGCTACTGGCAGCAATGAAATGTTTCTGCACTGCTGCCAGATAGCGATGCGGCGTATCGTGTACAACTGGCGCGCCTAGAACCTCGCCACATCCTTCGAGGTTGCTTTCACTGCTGCACTTCGATGCGGAAAGCGAAGCTACTGGAACAGGATTTTTACCTAGTTTCTCTTCAGCTCTGCTATCATGTCTTGCTACCCCCTATTGATAAGAGCCGTTGGCGCGTTGGTAGACAAAGATGCAGTGCCTTGAGCATAATTTTCCTCCCTTCACAAACCAATCGTTACTTGGGGAACAAAAAACAGCTTCAAATGGCGCGGAGTCCGATATTGCCCGTGCAGATTATTTTTTAAGCGTCTTGCCCAAGAGTAACTTTCAATTTGGCACGGCGTTAGTGTGGCTAGTTCAATGTGGACTGTTACTGTGGTCTTCAGATCACATTCCAGTTAATGCTAACCCACGCGAGTCGACTCGGTAACGAACTACCATCAAGCGGTGACGTGTCTACACATCTCGGGAAATTTTCCCTTGTCAAATTCTGCAATCAACGCCTGGTACACTCATCATAGAATGGCCCGACGAGGAAGTGTCGTTAAAGTTGAATCTCCTCGACATGCGCGTTGGGTGCGCGCGGTGTCTCACCCAGAACACGTCATCTACGCAGTTACGGTGACGCATGCGCGAAGCCTCGGGTTGAGTGGCTACCGCGGGATGGCCTTGATCAGTTGGGGTGTGCCCTCCAGTCTGTTATAACGTCAACTCTGGTCATGGCAGTGGCGACGCGCCAAGTTCAGCTGTTCAGGGCCGCCACAGACTTTGCACGTGAGAGAGAAAGAAAACAGGCCCTGCGGGCCTTGCAAGTTTTGCATACCTACAGTTTGTTAGTGTAGCGATCTCGCTAAGGCCACCGTTCGTGCATTCTTACGAGTATGACTTCCATGCGATAATGTTGACGTATGGTCGGCCACAAAAGTTTATGGGACATGTCACTTGCGAGAAAGCTGAATTCCCCGCGAAGCCTGTGCACACATCCTTCGATTCAGTTTCACTCTGCAATAGTTTTGTAGTCTGAGTACGTAGCCTTGACGGAGCAGAAATCGGCACTTATCGCTGAACTTGTGTCCCGTAAATTCTTGTGGGTGATTTTGCACGCTTTGCGTTTGTGTTGATATATTTGACTGCGTAGCCCTTGGAGGCTTAAAAAGGCTGTCAAAATAGATTTGTCCCGATTCTAATATCTGGTGGGGATGTTAAGGAGCTAGTTATCTCACTTCCTCTCATGTCGATAGGAACAGGTCCGCGTTCTTACCCATTAACGTACAGCTAACAAAACACTACAACCCGAGCAGCTGTCAATATGTATACGTTCTTGAATTTTGTTTAAATAACGTGAAGTAACAATTAGCATAACGGGATAAAAAACTAGTATGTGCCGCCCATACATAATTACTTCATTAACCTGCCAGTTGAGTCAGTGCATTTCAAATATAATTCCATGACTGCAGGGGAAACTGTCGAAAGTTAGATTTATTGAATCCTGAAAATCTGTGTTAGATGGATTTTCTTTTCGTCGTAGTGGCCATAATATGTCATGGCAACTCCGACATAATATTGGGAAATATGACATTATTTGTTAGCCTAAAGCGACAAGCTTACGGAACAGGTTTCTGATGCCGTTTTCTTTCGTTCGCCACCCATTACACTCATTGATATAATCACGCTGGTTTCAAAGTTTGACGATTATATAGGAATACGATTGAGTATCTACTTAAATGGAATCCATATCGGCTGTGATGTAGTCCAGCTTGGTTATTGCCGCTGGCATAACTGGAATAAATAAATAAATAAACTTTATTTTTATTTCGTGCGAATGGCTGGTCACTTCGAGTTTTTTGTGCGCTTATTCTGACGCGGATTTACTCGCACAGCGGTAGTTTGAAAAGGTATGTATATGTCACATGCGTATTGACAATAAAACTGTTTAACAAATTTTGCGGTAGGTTAAATAAATCTCTCGCGTTCGTTTCGAGCCATCTCCGACGAGCCTTTATCATGCTCATCTGGTTCCTACAGGCTAATGAATATTGGCTGGGTGCATTTACCATTTAATTAAATGAGCACGCATATGAACGTGTTAACACATTGTGTATAGGAAAAACCGCACAATGTATTTTTAATTAATCAATTTATTTATTTACTTAATGTAACTATGCGAGTATCACTTTCTTGACTGATACTGATTTTATTAATTATTTACACTGCCAATTAAACGTATAATTTAACGGTCTTGAAATGCCACTAGGCAGGGCCGACATATAATCTTTAAGCCTTACCTGACGTGTCATATTATCGGTGGTTTTAAGACCGCGGTAACATTTTCCCGTAACTTTTCCAAGGCACCTGCAGTAGCAGATGGTTACAATGGCGGCAGTCATAGCCTCCGAGATTTCGTGGTGCACACGGTGCGCGAGTGTTCGCGTGCTTTTTAATCTCAAAGGCCATGCAGGAGCAATAGGTCTTTTTTCGCACCGGCGGCAGATGACGCCACCATCCTTTTCCCGTACCTGCCGCTGTTTGCGCGCTCGTCTGCAAACAGGTGCGAGCGTCTGCTGCCGCCGTTGAGTGCCGGCGGAATGTGCATCGCCGCGTTTCAGTGAGAGGTGGACCCGCGTGTGTGTGTGTATGTGTGTGTGCTGTTCGTCCATTACGATCATCGCTGTCAGCGCTTCACCCTCTCTCGCAGAGGTCGGGGAAGAAGAGCCGGTTAGTGTGCACCGGTTACGCACGGCTACTGCGGCCGCGTGCAGGGGAACGTCGTCGCCGTCGACATCACGCGGTCCACACAGCGAGCGCAGCGGGAGCCTTTGAAAAACCTCCCGCAAAGGCTGTGCGCGTTGATCGTTCCAGAGGCGGCACGGCGCTGATATCGCGGCAGCACCGGGGATTTCAGCGATATTGGTGAGTGATCCACGAACGCGTACGCAACCCAGCCTGCAGCGTATGGTCTCGTGGTAGAATTTCGGAACGCGCCGCGCCTTCTAAAAACTCCCGTTTTACTTCGCAAGTGCCTCTCTGGCCACCTTGACTGCCCACTACAGTAAACTTCCAAGTCGAACGCGTTAGGCGATGCTAAAGGTATGACTTTAGAACAGCCTAGAAGCGAAGTTATTGACGGATCTACGAACAGGTGGTACATCACGAGCATGCTAGTGGCAAGAATATTGCCATCAGCGTGGCTGCGGCGGAGTGACAGTTCGATGCTGGCAAAAATAACCGTTTGTAATACTCTATTTTAACAACGTGTTAGTTTCGTCGGGTGGAAATTTTACTACATTTGAGAAGTGGACTTGTCACCAAGAAGTGTCATCTTATGTTGCTCTGGTGCGAAACGCCCCATCCACATAATTATTTTCTCGGATTGACCAGGCAAGTCTGTGTTTTAACAATGAAATGTGCGTGCACTCTTCAACCGTCTCATTGTCACTGCAGAAACAAATCGACCCCGGCCGTGACCGCTTCTGACGAGGGAATTATTTTCGAGAGTACAGTGCCTCTGTTATGCGGAGCCTGATGAGACTTGGGTAACTGAACGCACCCGCCGTGGTTGCTCAGTGGCTATGGTGTTAGGCTGCTGAGCACGAGGTCGCGGGATCGAATCCCGGCCACGGCGGCCGCATTTCGATGGGGGCGAAATGCGAAAACACCCGTGTACTTAGATTTAGGTGCACGTTAAAGAACCCCAGGTGGTCGAAATTTCCGTAGCCCTCCACTACGGCGTGCCTCATAATCAGAAAGTGGTTTTGGCACGTAAAACCCCATAAATTAAAAATTAATTAATTAATTAGTAACTGAACGCAGCGAAGCAACGTACATACAGATGAACCTGTGTTGTACGTCATATAGTATGCATGTCGTTTCCTAACGCGTGTCCATTGCTCCTTGGGTGGAGGGCAGCTAGTATGCGCGCATTATACGGTAGCCGAGTGAGGAGCGAGTATGAGCGCATGGCCGCGCAGTGAAATGATCCCCCGAACATGCAGACTACCTCGCCGCTGTAACCCGCGATCAGATAGTATAACCGAAATATCTCCCCCTCCTTTCTTGTCTGTCTGCTTCCCTGGACAACAATTTCTTTAAAGTCTAAAGAAAGCAGGTTGGGCCGCAGTGAGGGTGCTGGACCAATTTCGCGCGTAACGCCTACAACGTCACTAACGTTATGTTGCACGTCTATGTATGCGCCATAAAAGCGCATCTGCGGCTATCGCGATGTTTGCGGTAGAGTGTCCTGAAAATTCCCAGGCCACTCTACTTGCGGTCTGATGAAGGAGAAAGCGCGGTTCCTGTGTTAACGTATAGGTCCAGTTGTGACGTCATCATCGGGGAGAAAGGACTGCCAGCGCCGGCTGCACTAGCTGTTTCATTGGTGCGACAAGGACCCTGTTATGACGCATGCTCCGATGTAGCGCGAAAACTTGGGTGCTTGGGAATGACGCGATGACGCTCCGAACTTCCCGTTGGAGTTCCTGCAAACATTCGTTTCGCGACTGCTTGCAGGTTGAGTAAGCCAAAGCTACGGACGGTGCGTGCGCTTATCGTTTCTTTTCTCGGGTACGCGTGATTCGGATACGCCTGGTACTATTAAGGTGAATACCAAGCTGAAACTGGGATCCCTGTGGTGGTGGTGATGGTGGGGCGGGTTATTTTGCAATTGTTCACCCAGCGCTTCCTCTATTTATAAGGAGGCGCGAGTCCACCTAGTGGACATGTTCAATTCGTCTGCTGCTGAAGTTCTGCATGATCGGCTGGACTGGGATACGCGTGATAAGAAGACAGGCGCCCCCAACGAATCAGTACTTCAGCAGCAGACGAAATAGACATGTCACCTTCTGGTCATATTTGGAGTTTCTGCCATCATGTAATGGATGTTACACTTATCCGCGTTTATTCAGCGTCTTGCTGCTCACATTTCCTGTTGCTAGTTTGAACGTTTCTCTCCGATACATCCAAGTTCGTCGCCGACTCCGATGGCGAGCTCCCTATACGCCACCGGTCTGTGCTGCGTTTGCGTTTGGTAGCCAGACTGTCTGCACCGCGGAACAGATGGTGTTAATGGCCGAGCCGTCAAAAAAGTCGCGTCTGGCTATGCGCGAACGTCGCATAACTCAAGCGCCATCACGCCCGACAATGAACGGTACTGTTAGCAGCCCAGCGTATGTCGACGACGTCAACGCCCGCCGCACAAAAAGCGAAGGGGCCCCTCTGGTGTGTGTATACAGCAGACCGCTCTGGTATATTACAGCAGCTGTGGCACTTGCAGTCGCGCACTTCGGGGACTTTCATCGGTCGCCAACACGGTCAGCGAACGTGGCGCTGGCGAGTCGGCGTTGCATGTAGTCGCGCGTAAACGTGTTAGCCAAAGAAGAAAGCAACGCCGGAGAACAAGTGAGTCACACCCCGGTAGATAAACAGCTTGCCCGTGTCCCTGAAAGCGCACGCTACGCGCACGTTATTGTGTCGACGTCTAGCCCGGGGCCCCCGTACGTTGCCGACCGCGCTGTGTCGGTCACTGCAGTCCAGTGTGTCCTAAGGGCGAGGTCTCACTCGCGTGCGTAGCCTCCTTATCGGGCCGTGTTTGCGAAGGCGCGATAGCCGGACGCGAGAGATAAATCCACGGCGGTCCGAGGAAGCCGCGCCTCCTTCGGCCACCGCCGTCGCCGCGTATCGGCTCGGACGACGGCGTCGCTTCTTCCCACTAAACGTTTCGCCTGCGATATGCTCTGCGTTATCACCCATTCTGGTGAGCGCCCAAGTCGCAAACCCGGGTTCCCGCAGGTTCGAGGCTCTGTTGCGTCGGTTGCACCTCGCTATATAAGGGCGGTACGAAAAAGAAAATTGAGAAGAGAGAGAAAAAAAATAAAAAACAAAAAGCACATGCCCTGTTGAGATACTACACGCTAAAACCTGTGTAGTCGCAATTAACCCGTCACGTTCTGCTATGGCGCCTTTGATTAATGGTAGATATGTATAGCGTTTAAACGTAAATGTCTCACGCGAGGTATACCATATATGTTCGGGGCTGACATGAAGTGCGAAATCGGCTTATATAGTCAGCTGTAGCTGTGTATGACGGCAGAATACCATCGCTTGTTTCAGCAGCAAGCCTGCAGGAGCGACAACTGCTATAGACGCTCTTGTGCTTGGCTGAGAGGCTCGTAGCGCACAGGGCATGAGATAAAAGAAAAGCATTCCAGAAATAAGATAGCTCATGTACATATCTTTCACCGAGTGTCATTTCTCTATGGATGCGCTCTCTATCATAAACGCGTCAATGGACGAGCCCCGCTCTTTCGACCACATTAGATCCAGCGTGTCTGTACAATCCTTTACGCAGACCCACTTGTGAGAGGAAGCTGACCCACCCTGAAGGGGCTGCGGACGAAGCGCATTTCGAGAAGCCCTTCTGCAAGTTCCAGCCGCCGAGTGCCGCGATACAGTGCGCACTTTTTCGAATTGTCGGGAAAACCGCTGTGGCGTGCGAAAGACAGACAGACGTTCGTCCGCCTTCTCCCGACAAGACGCGGTGCGAGCGGAACGGCGCGTTCTTTTTTGCAAGATCTCGCTCGAGATCTCACGGGGATTGCTCCCGCCGTGTTTTCTGAATGCGCGTATTCGCTTCGAAGGTCGCCGAAGGGGCCTCCCCGCGGTGGTCGCCCGTGTGTTCTGTATACGGTCCCTTTAGTGAATTGTCCCGTTGACACCGAACCGACTGCGCGCAGTGCTTGCAAAAGAGATTTCGAGATGCCGTCTCTTCTGGTGAAGCGGTTGTTCTTTAACAAACGTGAGCGAACTGCCTATGGGTATGTTAAGAAAAGCCGCAGAAAAAGACTGCAGATGGTTCTTTTTTAGGGGACGAGCTAGAGGCCATCGTAATCTTTGGAGTTATCTGTTCTAAAGAAGGTTAGCGGATGGCAGCGACAGTTGTTTCTTGATGAAGCCACACGAGGCGGACCCGTTATGTAAATTATGCAGCACACGAACCAAAAGCAATGCAGCATGCCGCCTGCTTTCCATGATGGATTATCTGTGCACGTCTACGGCTGACTGACGACGAATACCTCTAGTTCACTAAGGATCGCTGCCGGGCGTTAGTTATATAGTGTACTTGGCATAAAGACGCAACACGTATACATAGACGAGAACAGGACGTACAGGATTATAACACCTGTCCTGCGTTGATTGTATACGTGTCTGATATGCGCGTCATGCCCAACTAGCAAGTCGCATTGTTATGTTTACAAGTTTGCTTGAGATAGCTTTGCTAGTGCACTGGTGTACCTGCGTTGAAATGCTTAAAGAAAGAAAAAGCAAACGATAATTGTTGGTCGACTGTCAAGACCAACATATATACATATAAACATGTACGCATCTACATACATACGGTGTTTTGCATATACTCTCTTTGCGTCTTATAGCTATTTCCGCCTTACGTACGCAAACTTGCCCAGTTATCTCTACTTATTAGACATGACAGACATCTCGCTTCCGCGGAAATCTGCGCGTCATCTTTCCTGACATGCTTCCCAAATTAAATTAGGGGTTTTACGCGTGCCAAAACCACGATTTGCTCATGAGGAACGCCGTAGTGGGGGACTCTGGGGCAATTTTGACCACCTGGGGTTCTGTAACGTGTACCTAAATCTAAGTACACGGGTGTTTTTTTGCATGTCGCCCCCATCTAAATGCGGCCGCCGTGGCCGGGATTTGATCACGCAACTTCGTGCATAGCAGCGCAACACCAAAGCCACTAATGAACCACGGTGGGTCAGTATATTCACTCCTTCGTCATCTGCATACTTCTCTAATATAATCACAAAGCTCGGCGCCCTTCCATCTGCCACAGGCAATTTCCCCCAAATTTTGGAAGTGTTCGCTGAAACACCGTGTATGTATCATAACGCAAACATATATACCACGAAATAAGAAGACCTGCGAAGAGAATCGCGGCAAGAAAAAAAAGAAAAAGTGCCTGTACCCCTTAATCAAGGGAAGGTCATCCCGGGCCACGAGTGCCATCGGTGGCGAAGAGCTCGCCACTTACCGATGCCAGTGGCGGCCATCGAGTGCTCTCGATCGGCCACTGACTCTGGTGCATGAACGGTGTGTTTGCGTGGCTAATATGTGTATCGCATCCAACAACCAGTTCCGCCAAGTTCTATTCTCGATCCATATATCTGGCGGAAGGAGCCGCTTTTAAATTGGGTTTCGGCTGTCGCACTCAAAGATGATTGAGTATACATTGATGACATGTGATGACACGAGAGAGAGAGAGAACTTATTTGAAGGAAGGCAGAGAGGTCGGCCTGAGCTATAGCGTGCTCATAGCCTGCTACTCTGCACAGGGGGAGGGGGCGGTGGTGAGCGGGCTGGATATGAGAGGTGATTATTATTATTATTATTATTATTATTATTATTATTATTATTACTATTATTATTATTATTGCTTGTTTTGAACACATATATACAATTAACAGGTAAGGGAAAGCGAGGAGCAGGCTGGCAACTGCCACCGGAAGGGGCACAACGCCTGCCTACTCTTCAGAAGGGAGGTGACAGCACCACAGAAATGGAAGAAAGGAAGGAGGGGAGGAAAGAGGAAAGGAAGAGCAATAGGACAAATCTAAAGAATGGACAAGTCTAAAGAATGAAGTGGAACACACAGTACATATCACACGCAGTAGGGCCGGTCACTGAAGGTCACGCTACTACAGCATGTTGAATAGTTTCGACGCTACATAGAAGAAGGATGCACAACGATGACGGCAAGTTCATCATTCTCATAGTTATCGACAAAGTCCCCCCCAAAAATCATCCAGAAGTATCATGCGCCTTGCAGGGCATGGCTGGAGTCACGAATCTAGTTGACGCTTCACAAAAACGCGCAACGGAGAAGCTCGTGTGTGGGCTTCTCTTGCGTGAGCACGTGCCAAGAAAGGCCTTTAAATTATGTAAAGAGCTGCGATAAGCAGCTCCAGTACGGCGAGGACATGCAGGGCGCTTTTAGTAGCGGCCGGAGTCTGCAGACTACAGAGAATCGCGCGCACTGATTCTAGCAGGTGCTTCAGCAGTTTTTAAACGCTTTCCTTGTCATTTTTTTTCGGCTGCTTACTTGCCTGTAGGGTCGTCGATCGGCTTTACTATAGCCTTGGAATCCACTCCTCGACGTTGAGGAACACTGGGGCATGGCGTCATGCCCGTGGGTTTACAAGACAGCAAAGGCCACTCCGTGTCTGTGCCACGCAGGGGCGATGAATGTTCGCCCCCTGCTCTCAGTGACCCTGAATTTGCAGTATAGGCGCGGTTAATGTCTTCGATACCGGCAGAGGCCGAGGTTGTCGTGGCCCCTGCGCCCCGCAATGCGGGTCTTCTGACGTCATTGGGTGGCACTTCTTACGCGATCGTTGTCTCTCTCGGCGAACCTATTGGGCAGCCTCTCTATATGGGAAGATTTGTCGCTTGCCATTTTTTTCGGAGAATGCGAACTTCCTCGTACATCTTCGGGCAATCAACCGACGTTGCTTCATGAGAGCCAGGGCAGTTGCGACATTTCGAGGAAGGTACATTACAGTACATCATCGTCATCGTCATCATCATCGCTGGCAGGTCACTTGCTTTCTGCACACAGCGGTTATGTGACCTATCTTGAGACACTTCCGACACTTTCTTTAACTTGTCAAATAAAGTTGAATTTTCTTGCATCTCCCGCCAGAATGCTCTTTCTAGAGTTAATCCGGATTTTGTTGATATGCTCAAGGGCCACACTTTCAAAATATTACGTTAAAAACTGCCTACTTAGGGCGTTCAGGTTGTGTGACGCCGTAAGCGGCACGTAAGAGACCATGAAATATTGCTGCTCACTCTGGTTATAGATGCAGTCTGCTCACGCGACATCTGGCGCATATTCTACTTCCTACGACGGCCCATTATTATACGCTGTACTTGTTGTCAGAGTCCACTGCTTCGAGCGTTGAGCTGTCCCAGGAATGTAGCTGGTCCGAGTTGCCAAAGGCATATCGTCGAAACATGAGCGATGAAGTGTAGACGGCTCACCTTGTTCAGGTCTTCGTGCGAGCGTCTTCTTACTCATTCTTGATGAAAGTGCATTCTCGAAACTGACGACACCGTAAGAAACTGCAGAACAGCAAGAGGCCCAAATGATGATGATGATAACATGGACCTCTGTCATGGCTCCCACCCAATAAGGGGGATAGGCCTAGAGTCGGGCGGCAGGCAGGAGGTATAGCTACAGGAAATTTTCATTTGAAAACGATAAACGCAAAGTAAAAGAAATGGGAAAAAAAGGAGGAAAGGGTGTGGCACAAAGCGCCGATGAGCCCTGGGCACTTCTTTCTCTTCATGTCTTTTTTACATGAACAGCAAACAGTGCCGGTGTGCAGGAATACCCCGCGTCCGGCTCGGATTACAAGCTCTCCACCGAAATGACGTCACGAGCGAACTATTTATTTATTTATTACTTCTTTGTACATTACGTAGGTAGCTTCCTCCCTCCTAAACTATCCCCTTCCTCCGTCCGGCCCTTAACCCCACACCCACTGCTTATGCAGCTGTAGTTCAGTCAGCAGTAATTTTCTTACTTTCTTTTTCTTCATTCTATGTGAAAAAGAAAGAAACAATGGTAACAACCAGTGAATTACTACTGAAGACCAGGCTGTGATGTCGTCTGGGGCAGCGCGTATGTCCGCACAAGTTGCAGCAGGCAGGCTCACGCGGCGGAGGGCGAATTCAGCGTCAAGCGCTGTGCACAGAGTGCAAGGCAGCAGCACGGGGAGGTGTTCTCAACTTGCCCGCACTCTGAGCAGGCCAGATAGGTTGCTCCGCCCTCGCTGTACTATCTAGCAGCAACTCTCGCCCAGGATTACACCCAGCCGTGGCAGCCGTGGCAGCCGTGGTTAGAGAAAGAGGTAATGGGCTGCTCCCATGTTTGCCGCGGGGTGTGGAAACCTGTTCTCTCTTTGGGGGACCGCGAGTGGTCTGGTCTTCCCAATCGCCTGCAAGCAAACAAAACGCGCACTCCGCGTCTCCTTCTTCGAAAGCTGAAGAGCTTCTTTCTGAAAAGTACTTGTCCAGATAGCGTGGCCACTGGATAGAAAGGCATCCAGCGGCTCGTATCCCTAGGATCTTTACCTTCTCTATTCGGCTGGCCGACGTTTCCACCTTCGGTGGTGCTGATTAGGTAGTGGGGCGGAGGGAAGCATTCCAACCCTTTCTACGCAAGCACAACGGGATGCAGTTCAATAAGGTGTGACTCGGACATTCGTCAATTCGTCATTGTCTTTCATTTTCTTCGTTAATAAACAATAACAATACCTCTCAGTCCACCTTTTCCCGTCACTAATGGGCCGGTTGTAACGAACCGCAGAAAGTGTTACGGAAGAAGCGGGAAAAGGCTGAAGTATACCTTCAGATTTGGTGACTATCCTGACCGCTGCGCGACAGCGACGTCAGTGCTCAATACGCGCGGGCAGAATGCTTGAAACGGCGTCCTTCTGGAGCCTCTGCATCGAGTTTGGGTGGGGTTGTTACTGGATTTGCGTGGTCGGCTTGACCGTGATCTCTTGCGGAGGTCTTCCAAACAATTTGAAAGCACTGGAAGCTTCGCCTCCCCCCCCCCCCCCACCACACACACACACGCAACAAAAAGTACTATGAGACGGCATCCTCTTCACATTTTCAAAGCACGTATCGATTCACCTGAACCAACTTGAGGATGTGCTTGGCTAGGTTATAGCTCGTTTCACTAATGAATTCACACCTATAGCAACTCTCCCGAAGTTCCCGTAATGTTTACGAATTTCGGGCTCGTTCCACCATTTTTACGAATGTTGCATCTAGTTTTACAAAAGATAACTTCTGTTCGATAACATGTTTTAAAAGTGATGAAAGAGAGGATGCAAGATTGCAAAAACAAAGAAAATATATAAAAAAGATAAAAACGAAAAGAAAAGAAAACGTGCAAGATAGAAATTGTGGTATACCGGCGCCACGTACCTTGTGGAATCGCAAGACGCCGTATATTTAGAGTGGCTTTTTCCAGGGCACTCCCGCCCATGGAGGAAGGAATGCCGTATAGATGTATTCCACAAGCATAGCCTCCTGTATACTTGTTAATGCCTGCGCAGTGGCCTCGGAGCGGCCGGTAAACTTCCTTTCGCACTGCCTCGACCGTCTCCACGAGAGGCGCTAAATGTTGTCGGTTAATCGATGTTAATAAAGTGCGTGCGTACCGCGCAACAGGTGTGTGATCAAGTCAGACTCCGAGAAAATGCTTACTATACATAAGATTTAGAGAAGTGTTTCGGAACGTATCTGTAGATTAGCGCGAATCTGCCACATATCGTCCAACAGGTGAAGGCGATCGTGCCTTTATATGGGATATTATAAGCATTCACATTTCTGTTGAACTCATGTATAGCAACAGTATACCTCATACGATGGCGCGAACAGCGACCATGCATTGTGAATGCAGCACAATAGCGTTGTTCCCTCAAGACGTGCGATGACAGCTGCAGTCTGAGCGTCGGTCGCCATTCTGATTTGGCGCCGCTCGCGGGTTCTCGTTGCTTGAACATATGCTTGCCGCTTCGAGTTTGGTCGTTCAAGTGTAGACATGTGCGCGCAGACAGTCCCTTTTGATTTTTCTTTCTTAAAAAAAAAAAAGAATGGTCGTGATCGTTTTGTCAGTTTATCCTCTTCTTTCCTTGCTGACGGTTGTCAAATACAAACCTATACTTCGGCAAACCTCCCTGTCTTTCCTTTTTAGCTTCAGATAGTTATAACGAGCGAGAAATATGGTACGGTATGTCGCGCGACGGGACTGGATCGACCGGCAGCTAAATTGTCCTCTATCGCGGACTCTGATTGGCTCCATTAGCACGCTGCCTGTTTGAAAGGAGAAAACGATACTGAATTTGTTAGTGCCCAGAATAGTGCCGTTGCTCTGAAATAACTATTGCTTCCTTCATGATTGATTGATTGATTGATACTGAATTTGTTAGTGCCCAGAATAGTGCCGTTGCTCTGAAATAAATATTACTTCCTTCATGATTGATTGATTGATTGATTGATTGATTCATTCATTCATTCATTACGTTTTAAGGTCCCAAAACACATGGGCATCATGACAGCCGCCACGTATAGTGGACGTGGCTCCGGCTCATTTGTGGCCACCCGCGGTTCTGCTCGGTGGTACACAAGCATTTTTGCATTCTGCCAGCATCAAACTGCCATCGCCGTTCACCGTGAGTCGAAACCACACAAAACGTGATGGAAAGCATCGATACCCACATAGAACAAACGGTGTGCATGTCATGCTGCTTCTGCGGGAGTCACTGCTTCTTATATAATTGACTCCCTTTCTGAAAATTGTCGGGCTCCTTGATGATATTACATTCACTCTGACTCGAAGGAGTGGACGAGCCTCTATAATTGGCGCTGTGCGAGGATCTTCGAAAAAGGAAGTTCAACATGGCACGGGACGACCAGTCATTCCCCGGAAAATGAGTTGTCGGCACCTTCTTTGTTCCGATCTATACACACCGGTGCTGTTCGAAGCGGGAACAACGCTTCAAACAGTGCGGAGTCCAAACTTCCCCAATGTCTTCGTTCCCTTCTTCTCTACACTTCCCCCCTTTCCCCGCCAAACACACACACACACACACACACACACACACACACACACACACACACACACACACACACACACACACACACACACACGCCACCACTGCTGTTCTCGCTCTATATAACACAGTGTTGAACCCAGGCTGAGCACCCGACAACTGTTGACCCCTGCCGAGTCTCTGCTGCTGCCGACGCCGCCTGCCACCGTCCACGTGTACCCATCCCGACGCTGACTACGTATCGTTGGCCCATTAGGGCGGTCAGTTCGTTTTTTGCGGAGCAGTGCTAAAGAGCCGCTCGCCGTAACCGCGTGCCGTGCCTAATCGCGGGAAGCGACGGGGGGCGGCAAAAAAGTAAGCGCGGTAAAGTGGCGGCGAAGGCAGCTTCCGTCCTGGACGCCGTGCGCGCTAACGACTGCTGCTCTTCGGTTCGAGCAGTGGTCGGCGCGCGCAATTAGGGGCCCGGCCGCCCGCGAGTCTCGTTGTCGGTGGGGCCGGTAGCTGCCGCCCGACAGACTCCATGATGTGCTCCCTACAGCTATGCGTAAAAGAACGTGTCCGCGCGCGCTAAACTAAAACTAAAACCGTGCAGCATTTCGGAAGCTATGCAGCCGGGGTCAACCTCTCCGGTTGACGTGACTAAGAAAGTCGTTCGCGCGCAAGAAAAAGGATTTCGTGATCCGCAGTCCCACGCGGAGTCGGCCAGTGAGGATTCATGGGCCGCTCTCCTAACCGCGTTCAATATTGCAGAATTAACAGCGCTAAGAAACTAATGCTACGCGTAGTTCAACGACAGGGTGGAACACAACGCTCTCAAGTTTATTGTTCTTGCGTAATATAGCTGTGCCTTCCTCTTTTGTGCTGTTCCGTACCGTCGCCGACGCTTGCCGATTCGGTTGTCTTTCTCTTCTGGCGCTTTATCGTATACCTCGATCAATCCTCCTGTACGTTTGGTTTTCCTGACCGTGTTGTCATCATACATACCAATGACCGGCTTCGTGCACTCGGTGCGTGCATTAAGCTACTCCCGCGGGCTTCCACATCACTGCACGGTTCTCGCAAGACAGTGCGTATAGGTGTTGCCCGAAGGAAGGGGGAGAGGAGGAGGGTATGGTGTAGGGAGTCTCCAGGCCCCCGAGGGGCACTTTGCCCTTTGCGCTCTCAAGCTGTGCTCAAGAGGAGCGCGCCCATGCGAAGACTGTGCGGTGTGTGTACTGCTATATAGCTGCCTCTGTAGGAGTTTCACCGGGGCGCCGCTCGGAGCCCGGTCCTCGCACGAGCCTCTCGGTGTACGTATACTACGTGCGCGATGACCCGCCTTTCGAATCTCTGCTCCGGCCGCGCGCATCGTTTCCTCGAAAAAGGGGGCAGCCTCGCGCGATGGGCCTCCCTGCGACGCCCAGCGGGTGCGCGATTTCACCGCGCATTGCCGTTGCCGGAAGGCGAGTCTCTTCTCTCGTCGGCCTACCGGAGCCAGTTGCCAGAGCGCACCACGGCCAGTGTGGCTCCTCCTGCATGCATGGGATGCGTTGGTGCATCCACATACGTACCACGTGCCCGCGGCTATACGGGTGATGCAAAGTGTTTATACGAGGTTCTTGCCCCACGACTTGCGTCACGGCGTCGGGGAATGTGCGTAGATCTGCATATATGTTATTCGTCAGCGGCTTGCCGAGGTAGCTAACGTGTCCCCCTGGCGCCGTGGATGCATCTCGAGCTCTTTTGCCGCTCTCCGGCTGGCTATATACGTTGTTGCAAAAGAAGTCACTGCACGAGGCTTCGGTAACTTCTCGGTCTCGCTTTGGTAGGACGCTCGGCTCTATTCTATATAGGTTGTAGCTGCAGGCGGGTGGTTGCGTTTTCTGCTTTTGGGGATTTCCGCTTCTTTCCCTTTCTTCCTTTAGATTGTCAGAAAACTTCAAACTTCATACTTCAACGGAAGAGTGTCGAGACGCAGTCACCAGGACCAGGTTGCCGCCACTATAGCAATTATACTCCGGCGCAGTCATTTCTTTACAACGTCATTAACGACATTGAGTGCATAATACCGAGGTTGTAAACGACGTGCGCGTTGTGTAAATAAAAAAAAGATGTGCGGCCGCAAGTGTGACAGGTGGGGAAGGACAAGTTCTCGTTCGAGACTTCCCGAGCATGCGGCATCCGTCCGTCCTGCATTCCTTCGACCATTGCTGCAGAAGTCGCGCTCCGCGGATTTATAAACGGCCGTCTGCTTTGTGGAACCGGAACAAAGCAGCCTGTTTGCCTTTTTCGTGCGCTCCCTCGGCGTCCCATTTCTTGCGGAACGCCTTCAAAGCGTGCTTCCGACTCATCGAGTTAGCTTCTGTGGACAGTCGACAAAGTCTTTGTCGGCGTGCGTTTACCTCCGCAAGTCTTTTTTCACTCAGCGCAATCCCCTAGGGGCACCCGGGAATACGCGCTTCTTTCCCGTGTACTTGCCGCCGCTGTTGCACAAACAGAGGGTTCGCTCATGGGCTCTCGATGGGTCTTGTCCGTCTTTGTGGCCTCCTCGCCGGTACCTTGTGCGAAGGCTGGTGGACCATTCCGCGCGGGGCATCGGTGCAGAACTATACATCTTTGCGCTGCGCCCATCAACGCGTTTCTGTCACGTGTACACAACGCGGTGCATGTGAACGCCACAGAAGCTGTATATGAAACGGCGCAACTGTTCTGCAGAGTGATGGACTGCGTATCCCGTATTTACCTCCGTGCCTTTTCGAGAGATATTGCGCTCTTCGATGTATCGCGTTCATTTTTTTCGATCGAACACGTTCGTGGCGAGAGAGAGCGAGAGAATAAATCGGCAACACGTTATCCTCCTGTAACACGCGAAGGCAAAAACCTGCTGCACACGTACTAATGCATTAAGTTATACGACAGGTGGGGTCAGACTTCTTGCAAGACATAACGAGCCGAAGTGTGAAGTAAATGTATGGCGCTGTAGGTCTACCTCCTCCACGACACATGCGAGCACCCAGTGCACTACATAAAGGTTCTTTCTTTTTTTATTTCTCTCTTTCTTTCATATTCTTCTTTTTCTCTTTCTTTTGTTCTTTCTTTCTTTCCTTCATTCTTTCTTCCTGTCGTTTCTTCACTCATCTTCAGCCATTGAATATTACATTGAATATTACAGCTTACTTACAGGGAGGGAGGAGAGGGGGGAGGAGAGAGCACATGATAAATGAAAGGCAGGGAGGTTAACTTGGACTGAGTCCGGTTGGCTACCCTACACTGGGGAAAGGCAAAAGGGGACGGAAAGATTAAAAGAAGAGAAAGTCCACTGGTGATATCATTCGGTCACTCAGTCCGGATCACAGACGGTGACTCAATCCGGTAGCTTTCAAATATCGCAGCAGCGCTTTTGTGGGTTTTTGTAGCTGCGATATGCGAGGCCATGGTCCCAAGATCTTGTTTAAGGTGAACGGCAGGGGTACGAGCCATTCCTGATGATGTTATTTCTTTTTCGGGTGCGAGTCATTGCTGATGGTGATATTTTTTGTACCACTCGTCAACTTTTTCTTTTTTTTTTATCACTGGACCAGACGCCGCTTTTTCGGGTATGAGCCACTGCAACGAGCCACGTAAGGCTTTCGCCTCGAAAGAAAGAGAGAAGGCAGGGATGTTAACCAGAAAAGGGTCTGGTTGGCTGCCCTACATTGGTGGAAAGGAAAGGTTGCTGAATTGCGCTGCTTGCACTGGAAAACTGCTCTTTGTACGCACCACAATATACTCCCCGTGTTCCAGAGTCATTTAAAGAGTTATAAAAGCACGATACAAACGTCATTTACGCCACTTTGTGGTTAGCTATGTGGTCGCGCGCGGAGTAGCCGGGGCAGTTAAAGACTATACATTTACACATACATACATACATACATACATACTATACATATACAAGACTATACATTTACGCGCAGGGATATCAAAGCACAGCTTTTCACCAGTTGTCTTTCTCGCTGTCACATTGATCTTTATTTCGTAATTTCGTAATAAAAGTGGCCAGCGTGCCCTTCCTTCCCTCGAGATAAAAGGTATACTTACTCAAGTAAACCTGGGGCTGTGGCAGTGCCTGTGACGTCTTCGTGCCGAGCATGATGTGCTGGTTAGACTCCTGCGGTAAAAGCGGCCGCATAAGATGGAGGCTGAATTAAAAAAAGAAAGGCAACGCTCGTGTTCTTTGATTTAGGTGCATGTTACAGAGCTCCGAGTTCCCAAATTAGACCACAGCCCTTTAGTAAGGCTTTTCTCATACGCATATAATGTTGCACTGGAACGTTAAATTCTATTTACTGCACTGGAAAGTTAAACCACTAATTCCTACAGACAAGCCACATCCCCTATAGTTGGCCTTCTCTGGGAAGAGTCGTGTATATTGTTCAACTCCGGTGTTGGATCCGGCGGAGCTCCTGTCTCAGTTAGGTGCCCGGATTGTTATACAGGTGTCCTGCAGGGCAAAAGGAACACTCTAGATGACTACTAAAGACGTTTGGCAACTGAACTCACTTCTTGCCTGTATCGTACAGATCCAGAGTGCAACTGCAAGTGAACCAGGACCCCCACATTGCATGCCATGCAGCGTCCGACTCGATGACCTTACAATCCTCTTAGAGGCGGGATGCATTTATTGGTTTCCATGCAACTGGTAATACCGGTAGCTGTCACGTATAGCCGGCCTCCCCACAGATATTAATTATTCAATGGTTAACGAATTATGTCATGAGGCGAATGAAACGAGCGTGTTTCTTCTCTCCTAAAGAGGACAACCAGCCATGGCGGTGGTCCTGGCGGCCTGCTGCTGCTGCCTGCTCGTGCTGCTGGCGGATCCCGGCTCGTCGGTCGAGGTCCAGGAGTTGTCTTCAGGCCGTGTGCTTACCGCGGAGCTCCAGCAGTCTTCGCCGGCCCAGGAGGCATCCACGTGGCCAGAGATTACCTCAGTGGTCGAAGAGTCGGCACCGGGCCACGAGACAGCGCCTGTCCGGGAAGCGCCCCCGGACCCGGAGTTGTCGCCCTCGGGCCACGAGCCGTTTCCAGGCCAGGACGGAGCGACCGCTGCGGCCTTGCGCTCGGACCCGTGCGCCTCGAGCGCCGACAACTGCTCCGAGTGCCTGAGGCATCCAGAGTGCGCCTGGTGCTCTCAGCAGGTACATAACCGTACTCCACTTATTTTTTTAATGTTAATTTAGTCACCTCCCCTACTGCATCGTTGCAGTCGAGTCAAATCACTTATCTCCGTGTGATATTGTCAACCGTGCTAATGTTCGTCATTAAAGTCTGATTGGTATCATCAATGTGATTGTCGTTTGCGAGGAACTTTATTTTCTGCAGGCGCTCTTAGTGGCAGACGGTGAGGATGGCGTTGATGGTTGCAGCATCCTGGCTAAAGCAAGCAACTGTTCGCTCAGAGTTGACTTTTGCCGTTCACTCTTGCCACAACGTTCTAGAAGGTCTCTCGATCCACTTCTACCCATGAAAGTGAATGACAGCTAGCGCCACCCCTTGAGTGATGCAGTTATGGGTGCCCTTTAGTGACGCTTCACGCTGGTTCTTGTTTGAGAATTTCGTAACCGATGCTCACGGCATCTACACGAGTGCTTCGCCGGAAGAACTACTGAGGATTGCTGTAGAAGTGTAGCGCTACCTTTAGCCGAAGGGCGGCGATGTCAATATTAAGGCCAATCCATCCAGAAGTCAACGAGCGCGAAGTAACCTTACTCGATGTCTGAGGCTTTAAGAATATATAGACCAAAGGCTAATGAATCTGGCGGAAGAGAATAGTAAAAGACGGTTGGAATATCGGCGCAAATTCAGCGAACAAAAAGAAGTTAGGACAACAAATGTCTATTAGTTTAGATGGTTTGGTAACACCGACCATCTACGACACACACACACACGCACACACACGCACACGCACGCACACACACGCACGCACACGCACGCACACGTACACGCACACGCACGCACACACACGCTCGCGCGTGCGCGCGCACGCACGCACGCACACATGTGACATATGTACTACACCACACTGTATATATACTCACAGCGCGTCCGTTTCAAGCTGCGGGATGATCGCGCTGCAATTACGCCCGAATCATGTTCCACGTGGTGTAGCTGATTGAAGGCATTTCGCTTGCACGATAACAGCGTGGTTATCGCGCGTTGCGCGAAGTGGGTGTGTCGCACGTCGAATATGCGAACCATGCGCATGCATGGTTGTCGCTTTATATCAAAACACTCCAACTTCGGACCGTGTTTGATAGAAGGGCTTCGCAAGGTGCGCGCGAGCCAGTTTCTGCAGCTAGAGCATCGCCACACGCGCTTCTGTGCGTTGACTACGGTTCTGATGCAGATACCGATTTGATTCTTCTGCGACCTCACCCTTGCCACCACCCAGCACGCGGGAGTCTCAATTGGAAGCGAACACATCCCGTCTCATCTTCTCCTGTTGTCGTTTTTGTTGTTGAGACACATTTACTGACAGGATAATTAGGCGCGCCTTTATCGTTTATTGGGGTCAGAGGTTGAAGAGAAGGGATTTGTTTGCAAAAGTAGTTTACTGTAGCAGTTCGGCCATTTCTGAGAGCGAGAGAGTCAGCGAGAGCGTTCTTTCTTTAAATGTTGTTGCGAAAATACTCGAATTGCTCTTTCTCGCCCATGCGAGCGGGCGATGGCCGTAAGGCGTATAACGTACACCGTATGAAATGCGGATCGTCGAAGAACAAATAGGATACTTGTAAGGCCGTCACGGGCACACATCTCCCAAGTGCGCGCGGACAGAGCGAAACGAAAAGCCGCGTAAACGGAACGTCTCCTCGAGAAATCCCGCCAGTGCAATTCATAGCCGAAGCCGTATGCAGAATTAAGCTCTCGCGAGAGCCCGTTAGCGTTTCTCCACCAAGCGCACTGAACCGGAACGGGAAAGAAGAAATAAATGTATACACGAATCCGGGGCGGCGTCTGTGTGTGAAACTGAGGGTTTGGGGCAGCGGGAGAGACAGGAACTCTATAGATAAACAACTATATAGACGTTCGTGCTTGCGTCCGCGTGACGCTAGCTTGTTTTGTCTGCAGTCGCCTGTGGCGCGCACTCGCCGAGGCCCGTCGATGGTGTTTGGAGAGAGTCTCGCGCGACCACGTGGGGTTGCTTACGCCACCCGAGATAAGCGAAGTGGCCTTTGGAATCGACCGTGGGACGCGAGCTCGCGTGCAGCGTATGGGGGCTGAAAACGTGGCCGCTCTCCGTCACGCCGCGGTGCCGAACTGACGAGCCGCACCGCGATGCCCCAAACCCGATACCGCTTCGCTCGCGCTCGATCAGGTTGCGAGCTCCGAATGTAAGGGCGTACTGCTTTTTTTTTTTTTTTTTTTTTCACAGCGAAGCGTTGATCCACAATGGTTCTCGTGCCGCGGTGGCAACGCGTGGACGTGAGGAGCCCCAGGCACAATGTTCCGTATACGGAGTGGTGCCGGCGGCGCAGCATACAATTAGGAGCATGCGTCGGATTGACTGGAAGTAATAAACTGGGATATAGTGAATGTTTTGAAGATATATACTCGAATATAAAGGGCGAATGAATTACGCTGGATATACAGTGAAGCAACACAGCGGTATACACACTTTGAGGTCGCTGGGAGAGGCCTTTTATTGCGATAATAATTTTTTGGGACACTCCAGGCGCATTTCTCCCGTCGGCGTCGCCGTTGCTGTGAGATTCCGTATAATGTCCAAGGGCGATAAAATCGTCGCCGTGCGCCGCATGCTGCATGTGCGAGTGAAAGTGTGCGAGGGTGAGCCGGCGATCGCAGCTCAATCTCGCGCACACAACAGAGGAAAGCGGGGAGAAGGCGCGCCGTCTTGTGTCGTGCGCGAGGCTTCGGGGGAGCGAAGGGAAGGGGACGGGGCGCGTTCTGCTCCGGGCGGACAGGGCGGCGGCACGCGCCCGGACGGGCCGCCGTAATCTTGAAAGCCATCTGCGACGCGTGGAGTCCGCGCTGCGCTGTGTTTTCGCGGCTTAGTTCGCGTTGATGCGACGGCAGCACGAAGGTCAATTCGCTCGCTGCTGCTGCCGCGTTTCGTCACTGCAGCGTTTTGACAGCGAGTTTCCGCGCTCATCGAATGAGATGTGCTCGTGCTTGCTTGTGTGCGCGTGACACCATGCTTGTTAATTTAGTTGGTATGCCTATATGTTTACAAGTGTGTATTACCGATAAAACTACTATCCTTACTTCGTATAGCTGTCCACAAGTTTGCTATTGCAGTCGATGCTGATGAGTGGACACAAAATAGGCTGTTGCTGCTGCTGATGATGGTGATCATGATGGTAATGAGGAGTTCGCAAAGTCTTTTCAGGCAGTGGCAAGTCACACCCTTATAAGGCTTCCAAAGGGTATAAACACTCCCTTTTACAGCTTCGCTGACCTTTGAGGTATGAGCTGGTGATGATGATGATGTCAGACATTGTCAGACATGTGATTGCAGACATGCGAAGGTCTGTTTTTTTTTCTTATTATATTTATATGTTCCCGTTTTGATAATGTCTACAGCGTCCGTGTGGTAGCTGTTTCAGATCCCGGGCTTGGCGGGTTTGTATTAGCGCCGTCTCTCACGGCCGAGGGAGCAGTTCCATCGCGACTGGATCTTGTGCAAAAGTGCACGTGCATGGAGGATCTCTGTGTAGCCTGGCCTAAACTTGGGGGCATTCAGTACCCCGTTATAGAGCTCGTCGCTGTGTGTACATGTTGCGGCACGTGCAGCTGCCGCGGTCGCTGGAGAGAAGGAAACCCGACCCGCAGTTCTGAATTGGAAGGGACCTCGTGATTTAGTTAGCGTGCGTCTGTTGATGGTCTCCGCGTCGACGGTTGCCTAATGCATTCAGTGCGACAAAGAAAAAAAAAAAGAAAGAAGAAGGCAGAGGTGGTTGCCCGCACCGGTTATAAAAATTTGGCGCCTTCACTGCGATGTTCACGGTACTCGGCTGTATACGTGAAGAAAGTGACGGTTATAGCTAAATCCTTCGAGGTCTGATTCTGGTGCTGCTATATACCTTAAGAGCTCGATCTCTTTAGTTGTTGCCGGTTCAGAGAATTTGAACAGACCTTTGTTTTGTGTCGAATTGTCAGGGTAGTATGTATGGTGGCGCCACCTTCGACTCTGGTGCCGCTGACTCAGGGCAAACAGGTATTTTCTACCGGCCGGATAGGAGCAGACGTATCAGAATATTTCAGCATAGCGTCATACCGTTGTGCCATTATACCCTCTACCACGAACTGCGCAAGCACCTTATATGAGCATTAGGTTAACACGCTGCATGTGTTTAAATACGAGGGGGGTTCTCAAAGTTGGTATTTTTGCCTTAGGAACATATATTAATTAAGCAATGTGAGACTCGGATGGGAGTTTATTCCGAGTCCGTACTCATGTCAACTTGCTGCGCTATTTGTGCAACAGCTGTCAGCAAGCCCTATAGGGCCTCCACTATGAGCATCGATTTGTGGTTTACCACCGAGCGACGGGCGTGAATGTACCCGCTCCGTTTTTCGTCGTCCAGGCTCGTTCGACCGCATCGAAATCGCCTATACGCCATTTCACAAAAGTGTCATACACTATATATCGTCGGGCTGCACTGCCACCAGTTCGGCCCGGATCTTTTCGGCATTTTGTCCGGCCCTTTGAAATCAGAAAGCTGATCGCTGCTCGTGCTTCAACTAACTTTCTTGCTGGACGCGCTGCCATTATTGTTTTGATATTATAGGGATGTTCCGCGGCAATGCATAGCCCACAAATTTTCTATTCCACTAAATCTAAAAAAATACGTGCACTCAGTTTGATGCCTATCTTGTATACGTTTGTTCCAAATTTATGGTACCGATAATGCGAACTTTATACGAACGTCCCTCGTACTTTACCGGAAACGGCGTTGTCCGTCTCCCTCTTCTTGCGTACGCGTACGCACGCCTAACATTTTGCTGACGTGAATTCCTATATACCAACTGTGTCAACTTTCCGTCGTTCTATCCTTCAATACCAAAGTAGAAAAACCAAAAAGCAAATTTCGTCCTTCTTATCCTTTAGCACCCTTCTTAGTTTTCAGACGACGACGCAGTTCAAACGTGCATACCCTTACAGCATCACATTTCTGAAGACCTCTAAAGAGCCTGTAGAAGCATTTGCTTGTGGCCTGCCAAAGTGGTCGTTGGTGGTTCGGGTGTAAAAGGGACCGCATGTGCCTCATGAACGAACAGAGCGAGCAGTCTTCTGAGCAACCCCTTCTTTTCTTTTACATCGAGCGGAGCTTCGATGTATAGCTTGTCTGCGTTCCTGCCAGGTTTTGTGGTAATCCTTAGATCAAGTCCTTTTTGTGGCGTTTGCGAGGGCGAGCTGTGTGCCAAGTGAGCGGTGCCCCAACTATATATATATATATATATATATATATATATATATATATATATCCTGTTTGGTTTGGGCGCACGTTCTGTCGCGGTGCATGGATGCCGAAAAAACCGCTGCCGCAATGTTTTCAAGTGGGCGCTGAATTGCGTATGCGCGCGTTCTCGAACGGTGACGTTGCAATTTTTTCTTTCACAAGAGTACATCTGGCGTACCTCCTCGGCGATGGCGGGCGTCTTCGGTGGTATTAATTCAGCCACAGCAAGGACTCAATTATCGAGCTTCATGCGTGGAATTGAGCGCGGACCGCTTGGCAGCGAAATAGCAGTTCGTATATCGTTTCAGTGATAGTGGTACTTATAAGAGCTCCCTGTAATCGGTCGTCGTCTTGGCACTGGTATTTGTTATCTCACGAATCGACGTCGTGTGTGGTGGCATCGCCTGAGCTACAGCCAGTGATGAAGCGCGGAAATGCGAAAGAGAAGTTTCGCGAATACAGGTGCCTGGAACATAAAATCTTTCTACTAAAATTACTTGAGAGACATCTGGCTCTGCGATCGCTCAGGTATAGCATGGAAATAATATATATATATATATATATATATATATATATATATATATATATATATATATATATATATATATATATATATATATATATATATATATATTTGTGTCCTTCTTGTGGATTTCTACGCGGCAAATTCATTTATTTGGTTTTATTGGCATTTATCGGCTTGACTTACTAAGCAGTCGTATTTTTTTTTCTTTCTAAACGCACGAAGGCAATAATATGACTCTGAGCGAACTCGTATAATCATTGCGCGAGTCGTGTCATTTCATCATCATCATCAGCCTGGTTATGCCCACTGCAGGGCAAAGGCCTCTCCCATATTTCTCCAACTACCCCGGTCATGTGCTAATTGTGGCCATGTTGTCCCTGCGAACTTCTTAATCTCATCCGCCCACCTAACTTTCTGCCGCCCTCTGCTACGCTTCCCTTCCCTTGGAATCCATTCCGTAACTCTTAATGACCATCGGTTATCTTCCCTCCTCATTACGTGTCCTGCCCATGCCCATTTCTTTTTCTTGATTTCAACTAAGATATCATTAACTCGCGTTTGTTCCCTCACCCAATCTGCTCTTTTCTTATCCCTTAACGTTACACCTATCATTTTTCTTTCCATAGCTCGTTGCGTCGTCTTCAATTTAAGTAGAACCCTTTTCGTAAGCCTCCAGGTTTCTGCCCCGTACGTGAGTACTGGTAAGACACAGCTGTTATAAACTTTTCTCTTGAGGGATAATGGCAACCTGCTGTTCATGATCTGAGAATGCCTGCCAAACGCACCCCAGCCCATTCTTATTCTTCTAATTATTTCAGTCTCATGATCCGGATCCTGTAGTGACTGTAGGATCCGGTAGTGACTGCGGATCCGGATCGTGTCATTTATATATATATATATATATATATATATATATATATATATATATATATATATATATATAAAGAAATGCTAGATTTTGATGAAAATGATCTATTCGGACAGTCGCAAGGTCGTTTGAGAAAAGAGACGGACGAATTTCAGGCAAATTTGCGTGCCATCCACCGTTCTTATGCCGCCCGAACCGCCACGCTTGCAGCTGTCGTAGAAACTAGCGCCAGATCCTCCTCTGGTAATCTTTAGCGTGGGAAATAATTTTATAGCCTGGGAAAATCTGTGCCGCTGCACACGTGGCCTCCGAGATATGGGGGCACGCTAAAATGACAGCTCGCGTGCGTAGCCCAATCTCGGCGCTACGTATAGCCGTGTCCTGCAGCAGAAGCTAGGAGCTATAAACGAGGCCCGTCGAGCAGCGAACGCTCAGCAGGCGGTTTCGATCGAGCGCCCGCAATCACAAACGCAGGCAGCCGGGCGGCAAGTCGAAAATCAAGCCGTTATGGCGTATCCCGGAGAAGTTTGATCGGTGTTTTCTACACAAAGAAACGAAGCGCGAGTTTCTCTTTAAGCGAAGGTATACATATAACGGTTGCTATAGAAAGGAGCTCGCAGGTGGCTTGTTCCGGCTGTCCGCGACGCGGGCCCCCCTGTAGCGATGAAAAAGGACATCGCACAAACGGTAACCGGAATCACGCTGGGCAAGGGCTGCGGACAGCGCGCTGCTCGTGGATTTCTCACCGCCTCGGCTGAAATGAGCGCCGTGTTTTCCGGTACACAGGCCGCTTCGCCGGCCCCCTGGCACGAATTTCTGCTGAAAAGTACCTTTGCTTCTCATTTCCTGTTAAAAAAAATATGTTTTCTGTCTTGCTCTGCCACATTGGACAGAGAATAGCTACGATGTGATGAGTATAGAGGGCACTTAACAAAGTTCATATATTTGGTTACCAACGTTTCAAAACGGCACAATGGAGGGACGCCGGAGTGGAGGGATGCGGATGAATTTTGAAACACCTGCGGTTCTTCAACGTGTGCCCAAGGCACGGTACGCGAACGTTTTTCGCATTCCGCCCCCATCTGAACGCGGTCGCCGCAGCTGGGAGTCGAACCTGCTATCTGAACAGCTCAGCGGCGGAACGCCATAGCCACTGTGGCACATGGCGGCGGGTAATACACATAGCTTCATATAGGCACAATGTGGACTGTTGGACTCTCGCGATTGTTTTGACGTTCGTTCGCCTCACGCGACGTTTGCGTCTCCTGATGTTTGGTTTCTTTGGATTACACACACGTACGGTGGCGGAAGCTTGATGCACGGTACATTCTGGTGGCAACCTTTGTTGAAGACGGGGAACGCTTGGATCGTCGTTCTTTTTCGCGATCGGAATTGCGGTCCAGACCAGAGCATTCTGGAATTTACGACGACGATTATGTGTACACGAAGCGTTAATTTGTCATTTTAAAGCGAAACTTTCTTTGCCTCTTCCTTCGACTTTCACACTGCTGCTGCTACTGCTGTCTGCGACACTGCATCAGGGGGGGGGGGGGGGGGGGGCGTGTAAAGCGCGTGTATACATGCCAGGAGCGCCGCAGAGAGGGAAGTGACACGAGAAACTCGTTTGAACTTTTGTACCGTGTCGAATGTGCACAATGCCCTCTGGAGCTTCAGGGGCGTCGCCACATTAGCCTTTTTAATTATCTGTGGATCGACCCCCCGCAAAAGCATTGCAGAAATTGCGGCGCTTACCTTTCTCGTCCAGAGGGAACTAGATAGAACGGTAGAGAGGCTTCAGAGATTGGGTAGAACCGACGCAGTCGCGAAATGAGTGAATAACAGCCTTGCCACTCTTCGCTCGCAGTTCCCATACAATAGAGGAGTGGATAGAGAAAAGGTGACATGAGAAATCAAGGAAACGCTACTACTATAGGCACGAGAGCGGTTGTGTATATACAAACTCGATAAATTTAAGTTCAAGGCACGGTGCGGTATGTTCTGCTATTTCGAAAAAATGAACACTATGCGAATATGTCAAGCGGACAATTTACACAGGGTGTGCATGAAGCAGAGCCGCATTAATTAAAGCGCACCGCAGAGTCCAGGTGACACTACGGAAGCGGTCGCACGTCAAATCACCACTTCTGTGCCCGCCGCGGTAGCTTTGCGGCTGTGGCATTGCTCGAGGCTGCGGGTTTGGACCCTACCGCGGCAGCCACATATCGACGGGACCGAAATAAAGAACGCTCGTGCACTTAGATTTAGGGGCATGTTAGAGAACACCACGATGTCAAAATTAACCCGGAGCCCGCCACTACGGCGCGTCTCATAATGTGATTGCGGTTTTGGTGCGTACAGCCCCATAATTCAATTAAAGTTTAAAACTTCTGCCACGATGCGATGTGCCATGTGAGGCAATGAATATGCTCAACCCTCTCAAAGGTTATGAAATGTGGCGCACAACAACGCCTCAAGCAAATACCTCCCCCTGTGTGTTCTGTGTACGACGCAGACGAAGAGCGGCGGTGCCCGCAACATAACGTTTAACATCAACTCACCACTCTCGTGTTAGACTAAACGTTAAAGAAAAAAAAACATTCGCAATATCAAAGCAACCAGCGCAGAAAGCTTCGCTTACATCGATTCCCGCAGTGCGTGGGATCCGCTTATTTTTTTCTCCTTTCTGTTTTTTTAACCCGAAAGGCTAGAATGCGCTGCGAACAAGCGACTTCAGTATTTCAGAAGCGTGCAAGTAAAATTAACGGGGTTCAATCTCATAACTCAGACGGCACTATATATAGCCACACTTGTCGAGGCGTCTTGTTTAGCGCGCGGGCTGACCTGCTGGCGTCCGGTGCACGCGCACACACATGCACGTATACACACATGTACGCATGCGCTCCCACATGCACAAGTACACACACATACGCGCATACCCCCCCCCCCCCCCCACACACACACGTGTGTCACTCGGTGTGCGCTGAATTTCCCTCCGTGCAGGACTTCCCACGAGGCGTGGCCCGTTGCAACCCGGCCTCGGTGCTCCTGGACAGCGGCTGCAGCCGGGACGCCATCGAGGACCCGGAGAGTCGCATCGATGAAATCACGGTGCGTATGTGGTGCACGCATTGGGCGATGCGAGTCCCTGCCTGCGTTTATTTCTCAACGTCCATCAGTCGACATATACTTGCGCAAAAAAAAAAAAAAAAACGTATGCGGCCAAATACGGCCGCGAAGATAGTTAGCTTATTACGTAGTTTTCTTTCTTGTTTTCTTGAACGAGGCAGCGCTAAAGTTTGCTTTCATCTCCTCCGTACCTTCAACTATCCTCTGGCTACAGGCCCGACAAATGTTGGCGTTCTTTTTCCGCCGTTATCGTGCACAAATATCAAATTCAATTCAAACACAAAGACCCGAAGGACTTGCCTAGCCTTGCACCACGTGACTGCCTCGGGCATACTTTCGCGACAGCCCTAGCTCAGGCGTTTTTCGCAGAATCACTTCCTGACAGAGCAGCCCAAGCGTATAATGGCGCGCGTAAGACACGGCTCTGTAGAAGCAGACTCCACAAAATCATACTGTATATGCTGTTCGGAATTTACGCGAGGTCGAAATTCCGTTCCCTGTCGTCACCGCGGATAGTCTATGAACCGGATATTCTGCGGAACGATTCGAATGAAGCATAAAAACATAAAAAGTTGAGCACAGTTCTTAAATGAAGTGCACTGGCCTGAGTGACTGTTTATATAGTCATCCGCATCCTCCTGCATGGCGAAGTGTTCACTCTCTTCCTCTCTTCCTATTTCTATTCCCCTTTTTCCTTACACCCTATATTGGGCAGCAAAGCGGATGCTCGTCTGCGGTTGAGCTCCCTGCCTTTTCTCAACTTACTTTCTCTTTCTTTATTTTGGTGGCAACGGTTCTGACGTGTGGGTGTCTAGGGCCACCGCTAAAGGAAACGACAGGCTTGCCGTTTTTCTTCCGCGTGGGTGATATGGGGAGCGCATTTCGAACTCTTCTCAACGTCACGCCGACGTTGACAGCCTACTGTAGACGATCCGCTTATGATTGTTTGCCTAATACGGAGGCCGCGGAAGCGATGATGCACTGAAGTGGCATTAATAATCCCTCCTCCCTGCAGCCCGTGGACAAGGCCGGGTCGGATGTGCAATTCCAGCCTGGAGAAGTTCGCCTCTCGCTGCGCCCTGGTGAGCGCGGTCTCTTGCACACTATTCACTGTTCCACGACTACGTGTACCCTTGCACTTTGAGAGCTTCGTGTATCCGATAAGCAATTAAGCGTCAGCTGGTCATTTTTATAGGGTCACTGGGCGTCAGTTCTTGAGAAGTCAGAAGAGAGTCAGTGACAACCTAAGAATGCAGCGGCCACAGACCGCTAAATCAGGATGTGCCAGACACGCAATCACGTTCAGCACAGAGGGCAGCTTTGCAGCGTGGTTTCGTTGGCGGATATTGTACTGAAATCTTACGTTGCCAACGAACATGTCGGTTCAGATTTTGCAGCCACAGAATGAAGTTGCGAGGACGTCCACATATCTCGTACCGGTGACTTCGTCGCGGTCTTCCACGACAGCATCATTTGTGCGAGCGTTTCAAGATGTATTGAAGAAAGCTGAAACATCGCAGGAATACAGCATATATATAGCGTTTCTACTGTCTACACATTGACGGTGTTGTCAGAATCATAAGCGAGCAGTTTTCTTGATTAGAATGGCCACAGTTATGACTGAAGCCGGTGGGTGCGCGTCACAAAGATGTTAGAGCGAGGAAGTGGTGGTAGAGATGGCGGATATATATATATATATATATATATATATATATATATGACGAAGGCTGGTCCACCAGCCGAAGACGTTCAGTAAGTAAGTCTTCCTAAAAGTTCGTCGTGTCTTTCCTGCGTATGTTACGTCGGGTCCCTGCGTGCTGACTTTTGAAGAAACCCCATATATATATATGTGTGTGTGTGTGTGTGTGTGTGTGTGTGTGTGTGTGTGTGTGTGTGTGTGTGTGTGTGTGTGTGTGTGTGTGTGTGTGTGTGTGTGTGTAGGCTGCGCTGTAGTATGATAATGACGAATTTCACCGCTACAACGGCATTTGCCCTGAGCAACGCAGCGTTTGCCCTGAGCCACTAGAAGTTGGTTACATCTGCGAATGTATTTCTGGGTCGCAATGGTGAATTTCGCGTAACATGCGCGCGCATGCATGCGCTGGCATCGGAAACGCAGAGACTGTGAAAAGGAGGAGGGAAAACATTTCTCGTTGTCCAGCTTTTTTAGGAGACCTTGTGGCCCCGGGCCTATAGTCGTCGGCCAGGAGCCCTTGGGCCCTGTCGGCCTCCTCAGCGAGCTGGATGACCCGGAGCAGCACGGTTTCTCATGCATGCACTGCTCAGCGCTGATCACGTTACCTCTAACTTTTTCTTGGGGCAGGCCCAAATCATATGGTCTAAGTTAGCTTTGATGAACTCGATCGATTCACGCGCCAAGAGCTGCTGAAGCTCTTGAGAGTAACACTGTCGCCACAGTGCACTGAATTTCAGAAGCGGGATTTCCTGCATACTTGACAGGCGCAACAACCAGGATCACATGCAGCGTCACGCTTCGGGCGGAGACAAGTTGCGAGTGTGCGGTGTAAGGATTGGGAGGTCAATCCCACCGTTCGTAACCAATTGTCAAGATTGGAGTCGGGCATGAATTAGATGGTAGCTGGCCCATGCCGTCGTCCAACTTATCCACGCTGAGGACGTTGTTGAAGGGAAGGACTGCTTCTCATCGAGAGCGAGGAATATGGGTTTATTTACAGTACCTACATAAGGACGTTGCAGTTCATCAGTCAAGCATGACTGCGAGAGAAAGTACACTGAGCAGCCGCACAACAGCGGCTTATAAACACTCGGTCCTCCCTCGATCCCTAGGTAAGAGAACGGTTCGACCAGTCATCGTAGACGAGCCGCCTCTTTGCGCGAGGGCTTACACACACACTTCCGCACAGGTTCACGGTCCCCAACCGAGGTCAGACGGTCTTCGCAGAGCTCGGGGCTGACGTCAGGAACGGTGCGTGGGAAGGGGCCTCAAACTACGTTCCCTCGGGGACTCCCTTGCTTACAGCAGACCGGGTCGGCGGTGGCGTGTTCCGTCAGAAAGCCTGGTTCGTCGAACTCATCTCGGCTCCTGCGACGGAGAGTCGAGGACGCGCGTATTGTTCTCCGCACACAGTCGACTTAGTGACGCCGTGGCTAGAGGGTTGCGGTGGCTTTCCAGGAAAAGTCGACGCCGCTCCCGCACCTGGCTGGCAAAACTTGCACCTCAGCGGGCCGTTCTTAACAGCGGTCAGTCGTCACTCGACATTGGGCTAGAATCATGTCGATTGCGGTGATCGACACATGTGGGAAGGCCCGTACCTGTGGAATGATTCCGTGAACCACAAGGCCACTTTCACAAATAGCATTTCCTTCGCGAAAACGCCTGTGCTTTCCTCTCCCCGCACGCAGGCTCGAAGCAGACGTTCACCGTCCGTTACCGCCAGGCGGAGGACTACCCGGTGGACCTGTACTACCTCATGGACCTCACCCATTCCATGAAGGAGCACAAGGAGAGGGTGGCCGAGCTCGCTGACGACCTGGGTGAGTGCGTCCCCGTAGACATTGTTCAGCGGACCTCAAGTATACTTTAATACATGACACGTCTGTTACTTTCTTTCTTTTAGTTGAATGAAGCTCAAAGCCCTTTATAAACGCTTGCAAAAATCCTGCAAGCGTGAGGGCGTCGTAATAATTAATTAGAATGCTTGTTTCTGCGAACCAATTTTGGTTTCGCTACCCAGGAGGCGAATGCTTCATGACGTGATTATAAACTCGCTCTGTTTCTGCAATCGCTGCGGCTGCTACACGTGAGCACGTCCAGAAAACGCACGTGCAGCGCTCCTACCATCTTTCTTTTCATTCTTTAAGTAAGCAATGTCGTCAGTGCTAGCCGTACCGCTACCCGAAATGGGCAAATTTTGCTATGCATGACGTCACGATAATATCGATGACACCAGGTCGGGCATTCCGAGACCAGCTTATGGCCACAGCGTCTTCCTATAGCTGTATACGGCGTGCACCAAACCACCACCGTGGTACGGTAACTGGGTTTCAAGGGCGCCGAACCACGCAGGGTGTTTCAACTATCGCGCACCAAGATTTAAAAATATGCAAGTGCCACGTAGCTGGACAGAACCAAGGTAATGTTGTTTGCCGTAGCGTGGAGATACTCGGGTAATTTTTTGCATGCGCCTAATTATATAATTAGCCTTAATTAATTAAGCAACTTATCAAATTTTATAATTCGATGAAAATGTCAATGAAGAACACGATACAGCTTTCTGTTGCTCAACACGTGCTACATGAAAGTGTTTTTCTGGTTTCGGACCGACGAGGGTGATATCACCAGCTGGGACACGTTCAAGCAGCAGCTCCGCGATCTTTTCGGCAACCCATTTGGTCGATAGCTTGCCGCCAAGAAACAACTGGCGGTAAGTACCCAGATGTCAACTGAGCCTTACTTATCGTACATACAGGACGTGCTGGCCCTGTGTCTACAAGCTGACCAGAAGATGTCCGAGGCTGACAAGGTCGCCCACCTTTTGAAGGTTATCGCTGACGACGCATTCAATCTGCTCGTATTTCCCAACGTAACCACCGTTGACAGCGTGATCAAAGAGTGCGCCGTCGTCTAGAGGAAGCGAAATGCCCGCGCATCTCGCTGCGGTTCGAGCGTCTACCGAACACCACTGCAGCAACGTCTACCTGTGAGGCGACTCCTTGTCAAGCATATCCACATAAGACGACATGAAGCGCATCGTCCGCCGAGAACTCGAGGCCACGTCCGGCTCCTTATAAACCAACGGTATCCGAGACCTCGACGCCGGCTGTTTCATTAATCCAGGCCGTTGTTCGCCACGAATTTGCTAAACTTGGCCTCTTCCCTACTGTCTGCGCCATGAACGATGCTGAGGCCGTCCTAGTCTCCGCGGACAGGCCTCGTCGGTCTTTCCAGAAACCTGTCGGGATGGAGAACAGCCGATGATGAACCTGTTTACGCTGCAGCCGAGTTGGATACATTGCTCGCTATTGCCGCAGCCTATGGCTATCTCAGTCCCATAGCCTAATGCCCGCTTACTCTGGTTTCCTCTGTACTGCAAGCCGCTATCCGCTCCGCACCGACTCCTGTGCACCCATGTCCCTGAGAAAGGTACCCACTTCGTCCAGTCTCCTCCGCCGCATCGCCGTCCATCTCGTTCATCGACTCGCCGCTGCTCTCCTTCGATGTCCTTTATATATCCGTCGTTTTTCCTCTGAAAACTAGACTGCGCATCTTCTGGACGTGAAACTGAACTGTCGACCGCGACCCAAAATCCTCAGCTGCACTTATGTGCCCACCTGAACACTCTTGAAGTCCACGTCGACGCCGTGCCTGTCAGAGCTTTGGTTGATGCTGGGGCACACGTCTCTGTCATGAGGTGCTAGTTTTCGTTGTCGCATGAAGAAGATCCTTACGCCTTCCACGACCCGAGGCGTACGTGTCGCTGGCGGTTCGACGGTCGCTGTTGGTGGGACGTGCACAGCTCGGGTTACCGTTGCTGGTCACCAGGTAGTTGTTATTTGTACGGTCCTTGCACAGTGCTTCCGCAACTTCATGTACTTCATTTTCTTTCTGCCAATTCCGCTCTGATGGATTGCTCCGGCGTCGTCTTCCGCCTTGAACTGCCTCGCCTCTGTGAACCCAGTGACCAACCTCCTCCGTCTCGCTTACACTGCAGCGACTTTGTTCGCCTACCATCTAAAACCGTGTCGTACGTCGAGGTGTCATGTTCGTCAGCTGTTCCAGATGGGGACTACTGCGTGGCGCCTCTTACGCCCTGCTCACGCGCGGTGTCACTGCACCCTAGATGGTCCTGAGCATTACGGCAAACAGAGCCTGCCTTCCACTGATGAATTTTGGCTTCATCAAACAAGTACTTCCAGAGGGGCTTTCCGTAGCCCACTTTGCCCCCTGCAAGGCTGTCAGATGTAGAAGCTTTTGCAATGGTTGCTACAGGTTCCCAGAAGGACACTCCGACGCCGACAACTTGTGGCAGGCGCAAAATTGGCATCATCAAATTGGCGTCCCCTGTTGTTTTAGTGAAAAAGAAGGATGGATCGTGGCGCTTTTGCGTGGACTATCGCCACCTCATCAACATTACGAAGAAAGAAGCTTACCTGTTACCACGAATTGATGACGCCCTTGATTGTCTTTATGGTGCCGCTTACTTCTCTTCTATCGACCTTGGATCTGGATATTGGAAGATTGCTGTGGAGCCCATGGACCGATGAAAAACGGCTTTTGTAACTACTGATGGTATTTACCAGTTCAAAGCCATGCCTTTTAGTCAGTGTAATGCCCCGGCCACATTCGAGCGAATGGTGGACTCTCTGCTTCATGGGTTCAAGCGGTATACATACTCGTGTTATTTAGACGACGTAATTGTGTTCTCGCCTACGTTTGATACAAAATCGAACGCCTCTCAGCGGTTCTTGACGTGTTCCGCCGTGCCGGAATTCATCTGAATTCATCGAAGTGCCGTCTTGGCCGTCACCGCATTACTATCCTTTTCCATATTGTGGACGCCGCCGGAGTGCAACCTGACCCAGATAAAATTTGAGCCGTGAAAGACTTCCCTGTGCCCAAGTCTGCCAAAGATGTTCGCATATTTTTGCGGTCCTGCTCCTATTTTCGCCGGTTTGTGAAGAATTTTGCAGTGATTGCGAAACCGCGCACAGGTCTTCTTAGTAAACAAGACGCCCCTTTTACCTGAGTTCCTGCAGAAGCCATGACTTTCTCCGAGTTAACTACACTCCCCACAACGCCTCCCATTTTGGTCCACTTCGACCCATCAGCCGAAGCCGAAGTCCGCACTGACGCGAGTGGCCACGGAATAGGCGCTGTCTTGGCCCAACGTCATGACCTGGAGCGAACTACGTCATCGCTTATGCCAGCGGGCTGCTTCCAGAATCGGAGCGAAATTACCGACTTACTGAACGTGAGTGCCTCGCTCTTGCACGGGCAGTTGGAAAATTTCGCCCTTATCTGCTTGGCCTACCGTTCACAGTAGTTTCCGACCACCATGCCCACTAGCGCCATCTTTCCGGCCAGTATCAATTGTCACGATTTGCACAACATGGAAACTCGAGGCGTCAACGCTCGTGACCTCATGCTTGTACAATACAATGCCCTACAGGTCACACAATCAATGGGAACGCTGGAAAGCGGTCAGTGACTATGCTTATCTCACCATTACATGTTTACGCCGCTGCGTTGTTTTCACTGGAAACATCGGCTTCGATCCAAGCGTGTCGCCACTGCTTCGAGGTTTCCATAGCCTATACAGTTTACAAGGCCGACGTCTTGAATAAGCGTTGTTTCTCCACCGCGCTTACCGCATTCTTGCAATTCTTGAAACCTGGCGGCGAACAGAGCGGTTCTTGCGGGGTTCAGAGAGGGTTTATATACACGTGTGTGTTTTCGGTCGGCCGCTGCCAAGATAAGCCGCCACCGCGTTCCCAAGCAGCTCGCAGAGTCGAGGTGCACGACCGCGGCACGCAGCGACTGGCGCAGATGAAATCTGCTTGGCCTTGTGGCGCGCTCCCCGTTATATACCGCAAACACGTATCGCGCCTCGATCGCGCTCGAAAGAAAAAAAAAAATGCAATACTGATGCATCGCCACGTCGTTTTGCTTCACTCTTTCCATAAACGCAACACGGGTCCCTATAGGGACCGAAATGAGGTCATATGTAGCTAAAGGGCGTTTCGTATAGGTGAGGCAGACGTATATAAGCGACTGATCAGACTTGCAGCAACCACACGTCACTGATTCATGCATATAATGCGCTGGTCCAACTGTAGCTGAAGAACGAGGAAGACGACGCTTTAGATCCCCATGTCCTTGGTTAGTCCTTGTCATACGCGCCTTGTTTCGTCCTCATAGTTGATTCGAGGTGTCATTGCAGAAATCCGCCCGCGGTGGCTCCGTGGCTATGCGCTGTAATGTTGAACACGAGGTTGCAGTTTCGATATTCCCGCAGCCGGAAATCGATATGGAGCCCCCTCCACTGCACCTATAGCTCTTATTGTAGCGTCGGGACGTTAATTACTGGTATAAGAAAACTCCCTTTTCTTTTTTTAAAGAAAACGCTGCTTTATGCATTGAAGTACAAAAGTAAATGGCACGTCGCTGCATTTCGTCGGACCCGTTGAAAATTAATATCTCGAAACTGGTGCAGCTCTGAGAATTCGTTTCAAGTGGATGTGTATGCCTTGCGAACTAGTCGGTTACGACTACAATACTGAAATATGTGCTATAAATTAAATAATTAAAACTTTAGTGTAATTGTTGCTAATTATTCAATTCAGCATTTTGATTTCTCGTACAAGCAACCACCTCATCGAGTAATTTAGCTTAAAGGTTAAAATTGTGCTATCTGCCATAGGCAATGTTAAAAACTGTGGCGCGTCAAAAAAAAAAAAAAACAAACAAACAAAAAAAACAGAAAGGACACATGCACACACACACACACCTGGTATATACTCTGTCATTGTATACCGAGCGAAGCAATGCGTGCCTTCGCAGTGCAGAACATGCTGAATGTGACCAAGAACTTCCGCCTCGGTTTCGGCTCCTTCATCGACAAGGTGCTGCTGCCGTACGTGGACACCACGCCCGCCAGGTGAGGAGGAGAGGGCTTCCTTCCTTCTTTCTTTCTTTCTTTCTTTCTCGGGCATTCTTTCCTTCTGTCAATTCTGCAGAGTGCTTTGCCCCAGCCAAGCCCCTCGTGTGCACATCGCGCACTTTGCACAAGGCGGCGTGTCGTCAAACACCGACAACCGCGGACCCCTTGTCAGCTTATCACTTTAAGCTCGGAGCAAATACTTCGCCGCCCACAGCCTGGCGCCATGGCTCGTTCATATACTGCGATGTGTCGTCCCTTACCCCTTGGGCAGCAAGAGGGCGTCTTCTTGCGCTTCGGGTTTGTGGGCCCCACCTCGGCCCTTATCTCTCGCTGATAAAGGCCATTTTCACTTGAGACTTTTACGATTGTTTCGTAACATCCGTGCTGTTTACGCCCGGGCGTAAAGTAAGGCGTTGTCCTCTTGAGACGACGTCCTGCTGTTGATACGAGCAATTTAGCGTAACTACATGAGCGCTGCGGAACGTAGTTAATGGACGTGCGCCATTTCTTCTTTTTTTGTTGTTGTTTTTGATGCAAGAGCATCAAATGGCACATTGAGCGAAGAAAAAAACGGCGTCTGTAGAAGCGAAACGGCACCTAAATTCCCATTGGCTACGACGCCACATCACCAGTGCACCTCGGCGGAGCACCGCCAATGCCTCCTATAGAATTTTGCAGGGCGGGCGAAATGGAGCACCTGCTACCGGCGCGATACCGCGCCAGGTGCTGCGCCAGCTGTCGGTTTCGCATTCACAACTCATAAGTGCTTATGTGTCCTCGGATTTCTAAAAGGTATTTCTCATTTGAATGCAGGTTAGATGCGACATCATGCGCTGCAGGTAATATTTAGTGTGTTCCCATTTCAACAGTCCAAGACGCCATGACACCGAGAAGGAAATGACATACATTTTTTTTATTGTGGGCATTTATTATGCAATCCTTCTTCAACTGTATATTGCCATCAGCATCATCATACGTGTGACCTTATTCTTCGTCGCCTTTATGTAGTCGTCATCATCACGGGTAGCGCCTGCAGCCTTGGATGAGTCTTTCAGGCTTTATATGTATACGTATACATAAAGGTTTCCATAATTGCATGCTGCCTCACAAGTGGTAGAGGTGCAGGGTAGGTTGTGAGGCAGCAGTTAAGCGAAGCCTTCTGACATCGATGTGTTCGGGCTTTTATGGGCGGAGTGGGCACCATAGCGTGTTCACGTTAAATGACAACAGCCACAATATTTTACGTTTTGCTAAATTGGTAAGAAAATGGGTTGTATGGCGTACTACCGTAGCAGTCTTGGCAAAGCTGCATGCAGGGCTACTAGTGGTCTAATTTTCTTATTAGCAGCCTTTAAATGGCACCTAAGCAGACGACGCGTTTCCGTCGTGGTTAGCGGATATGACGTAAGTCCTGGCACGTCGGTGCAAGATTTGCCTGCGCTCCGCGGGAGGCCGTAGGTGGTGCTTTAACCTCTGAGGTCATGCTCCGGAGCCGCACGTTTTGAGTCGTGCGTCAATTTCGCCGAGCGTTAATGGCGGTGTTCTTTTTTTTTTTTTTCAGTATGGGCATCAAAAACGTCTTGTTTTGCGAGCCTTTCGTGACGCATCCGCTGGTATTTCGAGCATGAGATTTTGCATGGAGAGGGCTCTAATATCTACACCATTTGAAACTGGACTTTCTCACACGGTTCAACACTTGGTTGCAGATGGCCTTTAATCATGTGCTATACAATACATTTTGAACGATTGCCTCGGAGAGTCTCCAACGGAACTACGCCAACCTTTTCTCGCAAAGCCTTCCGCTCACGCGCTGCGGAACGAAACTGCGTGAAAGTATGCTTCGCGAAATTGTATACCGGCTCGTTATTCATAAAAGCGCGCATGTGTGTGTGTGTGTGTGTCGGACAATTGAACGACTTCAGCTCCGCATTTGCAGCATATGGGCCCAATATAGTTATAAACGTTGATTGTTGTACATAATGAAAACGATTATATAATTAATCGGTAATTATCGATCAACTTACGATGTCAGACAGCGTGCAAAACGTGTGTGCTGTCAAAAAAAGAAAAAGAAAAGAAGAAAGAAAGAACAAGTTCCGCAGCGTGTTACACTCCTGTAACACGTGAAGGCGAAAGCCTGCTGCACATGTGGTAGTGCATTAAGTTATGTGATTAAGTCAGATTTATTGCAACACATAATGAGCCACAGTGTGAAGTAAACGTATGGCTCTGTAGGTCGACCTCCTCAACAACACATGCGAGCACTAATGCACTATCTAAAAGTTATTTCGTTATTTATTTCTTTGTTCTTTGTTTCCGTCTTCTTTCTTTCTTTCCTTCATTCCGATTCAGCCATTGCGTCGTTGCTTGCTTGAGCCATTCCTGATGATGATATTTTTTTCTCACTGGACTAGCCGCCGCTTTTTTGCGGGTGTGAGCCATTGCAACGAGCCACTTAAGGCTTTCCTTAAAAAGGAAAAGAGCGAAACGTTTTTCATCTGTGCTGCACTGTTTTATAAGGATGAGTTAATTTTCGTTGAAACTCCACATGTTAGGTGGGCAGTGAAGTACGCGTTCACAACAGCCATCGTGCGATGTGGTGAGGACTTGTCACCTCGTGAACTGTCGCAGGCTGCAAAACCCGTGCCACGACACTGAGTGCGAGCCGCCCTACGGCTTCCACCACCAGCTGGCGCTCACATCCAACAGCAGCCTCTTCACCGTACGTATATATACTCGTTTGAAGCTTACTGTGACCCGCCGTGGTGGTGTAATGGCTTTGCCATTGTGCTGCTAAGCCCGAGGGCGCGGGGTCCAATCCTGGCCACGGTTTCCATATTTTGAGGCACGCCATAGTTCCGCACTACGTCGTGCTTCATAATCATATCGTGGTTGTTCCCCGTAAAAACTCAGATCTCAATTATTATTTTTTAAATGTTTATTATGAAAGTGTGTCGTGGCGTATCGTACGCACTGTGTACTTAGAGGAATGCAGAAAGGGAGCTGAGCTAAGAGGGTTTTTGTGTAGTTGCACTATATATATATAGTGTACAGTAATTATAGTGCCTTCTATACAGTTGACGAATAATCACTGGCAAGGGTATTTTAAAAAGATCAGTCATATGAGATGCGCGATATTATTAACACGACACGCTGTGCCATGATTAATGAAGCAGTGTTCAAACAAGGTCATATAATAGGGATATGTGTCGTGTTTTCAACTGATTAGCTGTTACAGCTTTTTCAATAGCGCAGCTCTTAGGCGCCCGTTGCTGCGGCGTGCGTCGGCGTCGGCGTAACCGAGCGAACGTGCACAGCGAAAGATGAAAGCGAACGCGGAGCGCAGCCGGGGATGAAAGACGCGAGGAGGAAAGCGGAGGAGGAGGGTATGGCGAAAGGGTGAGACGAAAAGCCTAGTGCGGCGACGATGGCTTCGAGATGGCGCCAGAGTAGCGCGCGTCGTCTGTGAGATCTGTCGGCGGCGGCGGCGGCTGTGAATCGCGCCCACGCGTCACTCACGAGCTGGCTCTCGCGATCTCCAGATTAGCGAGACAGTCGCGCCACACTTCGCTCCGTTCGCAACGTGCCGCACGAAACAGATTGCCCGCGCCAGCCAGTATATGTCGCTAAATGAAAACACGTATACAACTACGCTCGAGTTTCGCATTAGGGATTATAGTAATCGTCGGTAGATTTTTAAAGACAATAAATAGAGGAGTTTAACCGTGTCGTAGTATGCAGCAAGTGAAGTGAGCAAGCATTCGACGCGCGCCTTACAACTGGCGCCATCGTGCGGTGCCTTAACTCTCCCCTCCTGAATCCTCTGCCGGGATGCTCCCTCTCCTGGTTCGCAGGAGAAGGTGTCCTCCGCCGGGCTGTCCGGTAACCTGGACAACGCGGAGGGCGGTTTCGATGCCATCATGCAGGCGGTAGTGTGCAAGGTACGGAAGACGCGCTTGCTTGCTCCTAGCTCCGTTAGTTGGGTTGCCGGTTCGCTTCCGCGCTCACCTCTGACGACTTTCTTGTTCGCGCCTGCAGGAGTCCATCGGCTGGAGCCAGAGGTCCAGGAAGATCTTGCTTTTCGCCACGGACTCCATCTTCCACTCCGCCGGCGACGGCCTGGTGCGTGGACTCTATATTTGGGTCTGGCTAAGTTAGGGTTGGGGGTTGGGTTATAATCGGGTATTCTTGAGTCCATGTTTGTTCGGTTTAACCTCACCTATCCAATGCTAACCTAATCAAACCCTTCCTAACATGAACATGCTAACCTAATCAAACCCATCTTAACATGAACATTTTCCTATGATGAATTTTAGCGAAGAGTAGAAGACAGACAGAAAAATGACATCCCGCACGAGTGCTGGTACGTTGTCTATTTTTCTTTTCTTCTGGGTGTCTCTGCGCTGCTTTATAGGTTAGGTCAAGCCAGCACGAGATAGGTTAGGTTAGGTTAGGTTAGGTTCAGACTCTGACAGAGCCTCACTCTGAACGTTATGCCGTGGCAGGGGCATTCGTCGCAATGAATCATTTCTGTGAATGATATAAGTGAATCATGCAACCGTCGCACTACAACTTTCGATGTGTTTCGTTGCCTCCTTGTCCCGTACTTCTAACTTCTCGTATCGCTAATATGGAATTTTAGTTTTTGCGCCCTGCTTGCGTACTTTTGACCGCCCGGAGGTTTGCGTCCGCGAATTTTGGGCCCCCGAACTTTTTGTGCGCAAAATCTAAAACTCCCTTATAATGCTATTGCTTATGCGTGAACTTGATTAAAAATGCTTGCTTGCTTGTTTGTTTGTTTGTTTTTCGTCTTCCAAGCGCCGGTAGGCTATTCACGGCGCGAACTGAGAAGACGCGGACAAGAAAAAGGGTAATCTGAGGACTCCATGGAGTCCTACCCTTTTTCTTGTCCGCGTCTTCTCAGTTCGCGCCGTGGAGTCCTCAGATTGCCCTTTTTCTTGTCCGCGTCTTCTCAGTTCGCGCCGTGAATAGCCTGCCGGCGCTTGGAAAACGAAAAACAAACAAACAAGCAAGCAAGCATTTTTAATCATCTAAGCAAATCACTCTCCCAGACGTTCTCCATTCGTCCCCAAGTAATAAACACTTTAAGACAAAGCGCGAACGACGCCTGAGCTGTACACGTCTGCATAGAGAAGCTTGCGTTCTAAAAAAGAATCCGCGATCCCGTTTTCTCAGGCAATTGCATGCCGCCAACTCTCTCGCAGCTCGGAGGTGTCATCAAGCGTAACGACGAGCAGTGCCACTTGGACGAGGAGGGCTTCTACTCGGAGAGCACGGACCAGGTGCGTACACACGAGGCATTGCCTTCATTACAACGCTCGCGCCAGAATGCAAGCGGTGCGTAATAGACTCGTAGTAAAATCCAGATGCGCCGCCATTATATGCGCGCCGAAGCAAGTGTGTATACCCTATGAGCTCTGCCCGCTCTCGCGTGTGAAATGGGTCGCTTTGCGTGCTGTGCCGAATGGTGGCGTCCCAGGAGAGTTTTTTTTTTGCGTTTCTTTTTTCTTTTCACGGCCAGGCGGCGCATATATGTGCTCTTTTTTTCCCCAAAGGAGCGATGCGCCTACCTGCCCGCGCGGCACTGAATCAGCGCACGAGGTTCGCACAGTACTAGGAAAAAAAACAAAAAAACACTGGGGTTTTACTCTGCCAATAACACGTTATCATTAGGAGGCGCACGCCGTCGTGGGAGACGCGAGATCAGTTTCGACCAACCTGAGATTATTTTGCGTGCACCTAACGCACGATATACACGTCGGTGCGCGAGCGTTTTCTTGCCTTCCGCCCCCTTCTGAATGCGGCCGCCGCTCCCGGGATCGAACCCGCGTCCTCGCGCTCAGCAGCGCAACGCCGTTGACCGTGGCGGGTAGCAAATAAGGCTTTTCCGTCCCGACATCCCTCACTATTCCTATATCCGGCTGCTCGAATGGATTCTCGCGGCATTTTTTTTTTTTTTTTTTTGGTAATGGGCAGCAATTTTGTGCATGAGTATAAAATGTCTGCTGCGTATACATGGTCGCATGGACGGACACGCCCAAGGAGCCACAGAAAGGTGGGCTGTATACCACGTTCAGTGTAGCCTCGGCATAAACCTGGAGTTTTGGGCCTTTAAAGAGGCGTACAATACAGAATCGTGTTAACTTTAACTGTGTATAAGTTTAGACTATACCGCTTCTGTGACAGCAGAAGCAGCCCCACGTTTACCGCGACGAGCTCCGGTTCGCGGCGATGCAGGAAAGATGCGGAGGCGAGAGACGACGGAGCGCGCCGAAGTTCTCACATGAGCGACGCCACGCAAGCCAACGTTCACGCTATCCTCGCGCAGTATAGCTATACAGTTGACAGGAAGTCACTGGCTCCGTATGACGTATAATGTTCCTGGTGAGAGGGGGGGAGGGAGGCTTATTCATGCGAGGGGGCAAGGCTATTCGTGCGGTTGGGTTGTGCACACCGCACGCCACATAGGCTTCCCGAATTTCGCCTTCGGCGCCCGACGATGGCGGCGTGTGCCCTGCGCAGGACTACCCTTCCTTGAGCCAGATCGTGCGCGTGGTGCAGCAGAACAAGATCAACCTCATCTTCGCGGTGCCCGAGAAGGCGGCCGGCGTGTACGACGCGCTCAGCTCGTTCATCGACGGGTCCTCCGTGGGCACGCTCGCCGGCGACTCCTCCAACATCGTGCAGCTCGTGCGAGACCAGTACTACGTGAGTGGGCATGCATGTAGTATAGTGCTATACTATTTCTTATTTAGGGGCTCTTAATTGTCATTGAGTAAAAAAAAAAAAGCGAGAGGTGCGTGAAATATCACTTTTGTTTCTCCATTGCGATCTCACTGTTGCGGGTTAAAGAATGATGGGAAAGGGATGATGTGGTGAGATGCGTATGTTCGCGCGCAGCACCATGGATGAACTGGAGCGCTAAACATTTCGTGTGCCTCAAATACTTATCCAGCGATAGCGAGTGCTCGATGTAGAACGTTGAAACCGTGCGCTCGTGCGGTTGCTTCAGGCGCAGCCACATGAAAAGAGAGAGAGAGAAGAAACGAAGGAAAAGAAACGACACATTAAAACAAAAACCGGGTGGAATGCATTCCTGAAGTATTATGTTTTAGCATGTCATTTTCCTACTTTGGCGTATTGAGTCAATGTGGTTATGGGCGGCGTTGAGGCTGTTTTGGACGCAATCGGTGTCATAACGTCTCCACTTAACTATGCGTGAAACACATTTTGAACGATCGTCGGGGGCGACGACCCCGACGGAAGTACTTCAAAAATGCGTTCCGAGTGTTTACATTCACTCAGCTGTAACCGATTGCCCTCTCGTCCTGACGCAGAAAATACGCTCCGAGGTTGTCCTCAAGGACAACGCTCCCGACTTCCTCAAGGTCAGCTACAAGAGCAGCTGCCTGCCTGGGTGAGTACGAGGTCTTCTTTCAGTTGCCTAGGTCGAACTGGCCGTTGCAATCAATCAATCAATCAATCAATCAATCAATCAATCAATCAATCAATCAATCAATCAATCAATCAATCAATCAATCAATCAATCAATCAATCAATCAATCAATCAATCAAAATTCGAAAAGATGGCCAGAACGTCAAGGATTGCGTTTCGCCCGCAGGTCCAGTTCCAAAGGCCTCACCAACGCCTGCGACGGCATTCGCGTCGGCGACGAGGTGAGCGCCATGCATGCTCATGTGCTTCGCGGAAGTTTTCACGAGGAGGAAGGAAATTTCGATGGATTACCTTGCTTATATTGCTGGAATTCATTAGCGAACGACGGGCACATGCCTGAACAACGCAAGCAGCGTCAATGAGGAACGCGGTGAAGAGTCCGTCTTTATAGTTACAGCTCGTCGAGTAATTTGCTGCCATGGGCCCATGACAGTGGCGCTGGTCCGTGCGCATCACACTATGAAATGGCAAGCATGGCGCAAGTTGGGAGATACCGCTGCTTTTTATGCTGCTGCTGATGGGGATATATTGTGGGGAGTGATTATTTGGAAGAGGAGAACCGTGGGCAACTGTCTCACTCGTTGGTGGGTATAGCGAGGATGGAGCGAGGAAGGGAGGGAAGGCGCGGGTTAGTAACCTCCGGCAGAAGTGGGCGGTGTAATCTGTCACGCATTCAGTGTTCATTGAACGCCTCAGACATGAGCGTGCAGCTGTACTGTGGATGCAGCGTTTTAGAGCGGCCTGCTTTAATGCGCACAGAGCTTACGGAGGAACTTGACGTGTAGAGTTGGTACATTTTCGTCTGCTGTATTGCGTATATGTTTCAACAGAACTGTTTGTTGGCCTAGTTGGTGTCTGCTGAAGGACATGTCCTTTGCCGCAAATTAAGGCACGCAAAAAAAAAAGAACAGACGACGGCACGGGCGGTGTATACTGTGTGTGTTTCTTAATTCCCGTTCCATACCCGATAGTTTGTCTCTTTGGGAACAATCATTTTTGGCGATACTATCGCCTCGGCTACCAGGCGCGCGCTGATTGGCTGGTTGAGCAAAACCGGATAAGATGATTGGCTGGTTGAGCGCCACACGAGGTGAAGGCGATAGTGTCGCCGATCGTCGGAGACTACGTCCCCTGCTCTCGCGCATGCGAGCCAACTGTTCCCGCCCTCGCTTACTGTATATATATTAATATGCTTTCTCTTTTCGTCCCATTTCCTTTCTACTTTGTAACCTCTCATGATGCAGTAACTTTCGATGAGCCTCACTGCCATGTCGGCGTGGCATTTTATCATGTATCTTCTTTCGATGTCACTTATTTCACCCTATTTGCGCAAGCTATGGGCAGCGAAAGTATGAAGTCAGTAATAGGCAGGCTTCTCAGATTTGTGTAAACATTGTGATGGGTCCCGCGGAGTCTCATTTTGCCGTGGGTGAGACCAGCAGCATCACCTCAGAGGCCCGGCTTCCCAGTTGTCGGCGCGCATCCTTCTCGCAGCAAGCTGAAAGGTCCACGTATACGGACGTGTCTCCGCAGATCGAGTTCCAGGTGACCGTGGAGCTGGAGCGCTGTCCCAGCGACGACGTGCAGGGCGGCCAGAGCACGGCGTTCCGAATCTCCCCCGTTGGGGTGAACGAGTACGTGCAAGTGCGCCTGGAGCCGATCTGCCGCTGCGCCTGCCAGGACGTCGTGGTGAGTGCGCAGGCGTGCGGGCATGTGTGGTCGTGTACACGTCGTTGTGTTCGTGCGCTTTTTTAAAGTTCGCTCGAATCGCCGTGCACACTCCTGTGCGTGGTTTACGGCAGTGCGCGGTATACCATTTCCGTGCTCGGGCAGAATGAGACGGCTCCTGCGCAACCGATAACCGCGAGAAGTGCAAGGACGTGGCTGCGAATCTGCACGAAATGTACTACGTGTGCCTTGTGTGACACGAATGCATGGGGTCGTATACAGAAGCGAATATGTTTCTCTCGTGAAACGCGTGACGAAGTGTAAGGTACACTGAAAGCTCACGAAGTATGGGCAAATAAAACGGACTCGTTGCCTTTGAGAGGCCCACAGGCTGAGCCTGCATCGGAATAGCTTCTGCCTTGCGTACGTCAAACAGATATAGGCAACAACGGGCAAGAACTAAAAAATACACATAGAATACTGTCACGCTATGTATTGCTATCTGTTGTCGCCGTCTACGCGTTTCCAGAGCCTTCCACACAATGCGTATACACCTGCAGAACAGGGAACAGCCGGGATGCGCGGGTCGCTCGGCTGGTCGGTCAGTGTACCTGTCTCGGACAATTTCAAAATGGGAAGGACAAATTCGATTCAGTGCATTCAAAATCAAAAATTCATTTTTCTTTATCCCCAAAGGTCACACTCAATTCTGCACACGCCTTCACCATGCAGGAGGCGAACAGCAGCTCCTGCAGCGGTCGGGGCAGCGCGGTGTGTGGCGCCTGCGACTGCGAGACCAGCTTCTACGGCAAGCGCTGCGAGTGCCTGGGCAGCCAGCTGGAGCAGCACACGGCGCTCTGCCGGAGGTCAGTCCCCTCCCCCCTGCGCGGTGGTGTGGTTCCACGCGACGGCGTCATGCCGGACAGTCCCTTCGCGCGCATCCGCGACGAGGCCCTCACCCAAAGAAATGACCGTCACCGCTAAATGCGCTTACACTCTCGCTGACGCGTGCGCTCCGCATAACTTTGGCGTCAACGCGCATGTCGCTGCACGCGTGAAGGGGTAGATGGTCATCAAGACTGCCCGATCCTTCGGACGACGTGTCAGAAAGGTATGTGACTGCTCGCGACTATTGGAACCTGTCGGGAACTTGTTGGAATCCTGCTGAATTTTTTGTTGATACGACCAGTCACATATACGTCGAACGGATGGTTTTTCACGCCGCGCGGTGGCTTGGATGTGGCGTTGCACTACTGAGCACGAGGTTGCGGGTTCGATTACCGACTGCGGCGGCCGCATTTAGATGTGGGGAGAAATGCAAGAAACGCTCGCGTATACTTAGGTTTACGTGCACGTTAAAGAACCCCCGGTGGCCTAAATTATTCCGGAGATCCCTCACTACGGCGAACCTTGTAATCATATCGCGGTTTCGGCACACGTATTATCTCATAATTTAATTTTTAAATTGAATCCGATGTGGTTTCTGGGTACATAGGCTTTTCGCGCCCGATGCATTATGTATATGTGTCGAGATTTTGCGACATGCGCCTATAGTATATACCCTGTGAATGCCGTACACGAGAAAAGTACTTTAGGTTTTACTTGAAGTCACTCGTTCGGAGGAGGCGGTTGGCTGTATAGTCATTCCTTTCAATTTGTCCCTCCTAAGCACTTAATGTGAGCTTCATACTTCTATCTTTTGCGTGCGCCCCCAGAGCCTGCATAACTACACTCGCGGGCAACTTTCTGTGGCAATGAAGGGAAAGCTACGGGCGCATGGCTGCTGCACATGCATGTTACGGCGCCAAGTAGTCCGGCAGCGTGGACAGTGCTTTTAGTTGCTCGGAACAGACGATGAATCGACGCAGCTTCCACGTGCAACGGTTTCGCGTTTGCCCCGACGCGGAAGGGAAAATCCGCAAAATGAGTAAACTTTTACATTCGGAGGTTTGTTCTGTACTTATTTAACTGTTACTAATAAGATGTCTACGTTTTGTCTTCTCCAGCCTATAAACTAATGTGGACTAAAACGCCGGACTTTTTCCTGAAACGCTCTCACTTGTGCGCGCTTTGCCTCCGTAGCTTTTCCGTTCATTGCCACAGAAAGTTGTCCGCGAGTATAGCTCCTCAATTTCAAACGACTGTTGCAAGCAAAGGATTTGGGCTAGCGCGAGCTGAATATCTGTACATACAAATAGTGTGTACAGACTGAAGGCGCTTTGAGAGACTGAAGGCGCTTTGAGAAGGCGCTTTGAGAGACTGAGGCGCTTTGTATTGCTGGGTTGATTAAGACGCGTACAAGTACTTGCTAAATGTTTGGCATAATTGCTTAGCGAATGATCCTGCTTGTATACCGCATAAGTGCGCTCGCAACTTGCGAGTGATCGCTGCGAGCTGATACGGCTGACGCAGTATTTGATCGGAAAGAGCAAGGGGAACCGAGGGACTAAGTTTTTGTTAGTTATACAGTCGTACGAAGTCAACAGACAATGAATCTGAAGCAAGCATAGGGGAAATTAGCTGTCATTTTTAATTGAAGTGCAGAAGCAACAAGGAAAAGTGGCTCGTATCTGTAAGCATTTTCTCCGGTTTCTGAAGCAATCTTCGATGGTTGCAGCGGGAAGAAGCCCTTCGGGACGACGTCTTTATAGCGTTTGCCGCTGCCTCTGTTACCCATCTCCGCAGGGACAACTCGAGCGCCGAGCTGTGTTCACATCGCGGCGACTGCGTCTGTGGCGAGTGCAAGTGCTACGATCCACCTGTGAGTATGCAGAACTGTGCGACCCTCCCAATCAGTGACGGTTCTTAAAGAAAAAAAAAATGCTACAGGAATTCTGAGAAATGTCTACTGATGCGTAAGCATTCTTTGATTAGTCTGTTACTTCACTTTTGCTTACTTGCTTTTCCTCGCTTATGCATGCTTACCCATCGCTTTTCCGGCGCCAAATAAATGAAATTTTTGTTACGAACTTGACGCGGAAACTGAGACATCACCAGTATTTTTTTCTATTTTTAACGCCATCATTCATTCATTATTGTTATTAACCTATTACCGCATGTACCAATCAGTTATTCTTATTTTTATAATCAGCAGGCCCACAGCAGGCTTCTCTGCACACACACTCATGATGCGGTAAAGTAAGCTTTCAAGGCGGCCTGACGATAGCGGTTTCCTCTGTGATCATTTCTTTCTTCTTTTGTTTCAGTTGTTCATTATCGCTTATAAAGCTACCAATCATCTACATTTACTCTATTATAACGAGTTAGTGTCTTAACTTCTCACATTACTCATTTTTGTGCAAGTACAAGGCATTACACTTTTGGCGTAACGGACAGATTTCGCCGGGGTAGTCGCCAAAGAATGCTAATGGGCGTTAATAAGTGGCGGGTCGTCGTCGTGCTTGCAACAGCTTTCGATTGTACAAAAGCGTTCGTCCGGCCCGCGGGTAGTTTCGTACGTCCACGTACCGCATTAACTCATTAGAGACTCATCCAAGGACGGCGGCCGCGGGCCTTAAGCAAATTTTTTTCAATATCGGTGTGTACGACTGCTTGCGCAGAGAGAGTACGGCCATAAAGCTTGGGAAGCGGTATCAATGTACTGCTTCGTTTTTGTATTTTTTTACATATACGATAGCGTTGAATATTTATTGGCGTCCTTCTCTCTTCTTTTTCCCTGTGCCAGTTGTGTGTCGTTCCCCGGTGTTCCTTTCCCGTGCCCTTCCTTGTTCCCCTCCCCTTCGATGTCGGAAAGGGTTTAGTTGTTCCCTTTCCAGAGACCAGTGGTGCCAGCCTGCCTCCGTTTCTTCTAACACGTTCTCGCCTACGAATGACAGTGCCTCGGTGCTTAACGCGTACGATTCTCACGACCGTGCGTGCCATGCGCGCGCAGGGGGTCCCCGGCGGCCGCGTGTTCGGCCAGTGGTGCGAGTGCGACACCTTCTCGTGCGAGCGCGACTCCGAGGGCCGCGTGTGCGGAGGACCCGACCGGGGCGTCTGCTGCGGCGGCGAGTGCCAGTGCCGGCCGGGCTGGCGGGGCGCCGCCTGCGGTTGCCCCGCGACCAACGAGGCGTGCGTGGCGCCGCAGGACTCCGGCAGCGGCCGCCTGTGCTCGGGCCACGGGGACTGCGTGTGCGGCCGCTGCGTGTGCCACGCCGACGCCCGGGGACGCTTCGCCGGACCCTTCTGCCAGGACTGCGCGGTGCGTCGCCTCTCACTCTCTACGCGGGGAGCCTTGCGCGTAACCCTCGCGGGTTACGGGGTTTATATGGGGTGTCTTCAAAGTTATGCATGTAGGTAACGTATGCGGGAAAGAGACGACGAACCTTTTGGAAGTAACACCTGTACTCTGACGAAGGCTGGTCCACCAGCCGAAAACGTTAAGTGAACACGTCTTAATCCCAAGAGGTTCGTCGTCTCTTTCCCCCCCCCCCACACACACACGCACACGCACACACACACACACACACACGCACACACACACATATATATATATATATATATATATATATATATATATATATATATATATATATATATATATATATATATATATATATATATATATATATATATATACACACGCACTGCATTGCGCGGAGCGGTTTCGATCTTCAACGGCGCTTTATTGCTTGCCACTGCCGTGTGGGGGCGTTCTAATAGTAATTCTTGAGACGGAATAAAACAGTGCCGCCAGAGGCTGCGCAGTAAAGGGGGAAAGGGAGGAAAAAAAATTATATTCCTGGCTGCGCCCCTGCCACAAACGAATGAAATTGAATTATCGAAAACTTTTCGAATAATAAACCACCGTTTCCACCATTGCGAAACGGTGTTCACGTCCTATAATGTCAATAACGTTAGCAAATTTCTGTCATCACATTGCCCGTTACGAAGCGCTGCTTAATGAAAGCGCAAATGGAGCATTTTAGGAACACGTTTGTTCGCATATATACACGGCACTGCCTGAATAGTGCGAATGATCGCGGTTTAGCCGGGGAATTCTGGCTCCCTGCAGAGCGACGTTGCCTGCACCTCTATACGCATAGCGTCGCGTGTTTTATGCCTGGCAGCGGTTATTAAGATTACCTTTGATTTCGCTCCAGTTTTATTGTTTGATTGCGCATGGTTGATGATGTGAAATGTTCGAAATCTATCGGAAAAATATCCGTATTTAGAAACAGTGACTATTCGACTCTTATGTTGATTCTGAAGACCGAGTTCACCCATAGTTTCGAAGACTGAATAGAATCGAACTATATGTTCGATTCGTTATCCGAAAGTTTCGAATATGCGCACACCCCTACCCGCATACACACGAGGTTGAGTGTTTCTTTATCGAGCGGCTGTGGCTCTCTACACCAGGCGGTCTCAAGCTTACGCGAAACGTTGGGCTGCGTACAAAGCGCTCGTATTCTCTCGTTTCGCACTGTGGCGTTGCTTGGGGCCAAAGGTTCACTGCATACCGAGAGGCCACGCGGGCTGCATACATGGCTTGATGGGCCGCCCGTGTTTAGGACTTCGGACTTTGAGGGTGAGCGCGCGCCTCCTCAATTACTCACTCGAGCTTTGGCGTATATAGCGTCACGCAACCCTCGCCACGGAGCTCTGGTCAACAGCTCCGATTACTCGCGTGGCGCGTGTAGAGGCGCAGCCGACGACGAAAGCTCACAGAACTTGGATAAAATTCGAATTTTCCCGCGACCTCGCAATTGAGCTTTGAAATATATTAGAAATGTTGTAGTCGCTCGAGTGAGTATGCGTCCAACTTATATCGATCCGAACGTGGACGCGTCTCTCCCTTTCTTGCCTTTTTTTTTTCATTCCTCTTTTTTCTTCGAATTCCGTGCTCCAAACGGTTACGCCGTTGAGGGAGCGGTGTGCGTTTGATAGCCGCTTAGGAATGATGTTGCGAGAATGCTGCGAATGTCACTAGTCCACGTATTGCTCGCGTCTTTTTCTTTAGCTTTCTCGCATCAAACACATACACACACAAAAAAAAAGACTTAGGCAACTCGCGTGTGTGACGATCTCTGAAGTCCGCGCACCGTGTACTTCTCCATTGGCAGCGGAAGGCAACCAGACCCATTGTGGCCTCCACGTTGTGACTGGGGTAGTTGGAGAAGTATATGGGAGAGGCCTTTGTCCTGCAGTGGGCATAGCCAGGCTGATGATGATGATGATGATGATGATGATGATGATGATGATGCTGATGATGATGATGATGATGATGATGATGTGTGCGGCCTCCGCGACGAAGCACGAGTACCTCGGCAACCACCCGCTCTCTCTCTCCCCCCGCAGGCCTGCGTGGGCCAGTGTTCCGAGTTCCGCAGCTGCGTCCAGTGCGTCGTCTTCCAGTCCGGCGAGATGAGCGAGGACGAGTGCCGCCACAACTGCAGCTCGCTGACCATCGTGCCCGTGGACAGCGCCGAAGGTACAGCATGCGCACACTCGCGCCGCGTGTCCTCCTCCTGCTGCTGTGTACGGCGAGCCGGTCTGTTATATAAGTTGGATCACGCAACATTTTGATGGGACACAAGAAGAGAGACGCACACCGCAGAGCGCTTTGTCGCGTCAAAATGTTGCGCGATCCAACCTCTAATATGCTGTACCAACGCGCCCAGTCTTCAACCTTGGCCAGAACCGGTCTGTATAGCTTCCGCTCGTTGTGCTTATTTGGCTACTGCGTGCCGTCCGAGTTGGTCGGCGAAGTGGTTCGCGCGTATACGGACCTCCGAACTACATCGTGAACATTGCAGCACTTCTGTGTACACTGTTATTGTTAACACTTTTAAGCACATCCGCGCGCTGCCTTTGTTTGTTTGTTTGTTTTTTTTTTTTTCTATTCACGGTCTCTTCTCAAATTAAGAAGAGGAAAGACGGAGCGCCGACCAAAGTGATGTGGTCTAAAGGGGTTAGAGAGCTTAAAGGGGTTAAGCTGTTTTATAGCGAACCACTTTGTTCGTCACTGTGTGCCGTTCGAAACGCAGTTCAATTATTAATTTCAATATCTATTTTATTCCTATTCTACACACTTTAAAGGAATAAGAATCATTTAACCGGTAGCAACAACAGTTATAATAATAATAATAATAATAATAATAATAATACAAAGGAAGAGGCAGACTGCAGATACGAATAGCAGATGAACGACGCTAACCCTCATTCTCTTCGTTATAGCTGTTACCCGTTTGGAACAATAATTGTTGCCAAGTCGCTTTTGAAAATCCGGTGGCGTCTTTTTTATCTTGCCTTCCTAGAAAATTTACGCCAGCAAAACTTTTTTTTTAAAACGTCTCTATTTCTGCATCTAATAGGCGAAGCCTTGCGGCAGAATAGGGGTGCAGAAAAGAGCACCGGTGCCCCTCCCCCTCCACCATAGAGCAAAACTTTTATGCACTCATATACATCTAGTACGATCCCCGTCGTCCGCGCACAGTGACGCAGCTGTTCGTCCTTTCTCGTCGTGCAGCCACGGACCCCGAGGAGCGCAAGTGCATCTTCAAGGACGACGACAGCTGCTCCTTCGCGTTCGTCTACTCCTACGACGAGCAGAACGAACTAGTCATCAGGGCGCAGACCACCAAAGGTGAGGAGAGAGGAGGCGCTTCTCTGGCACAAGTGAAAAGAAAGAGAGCCACTCAGCTCAAGTGGTTGGCTCTCTGACTGAATTCATTTCCACAGCAACGTTATTCGCTGCCGTCCTTGTTTTGTTGCATACCGAGATCTTCATCGTAATAGCTGCTTCGTGCTTACGTGGAATCAATTTCCTAAACTGATTTAATTTTTGTTACACGTTGTTTTCCTAATTTCATTTTATTTTTATGCTTCGTACAGACGTCCACATTTCTGCTTAGAGCGCTTGGGTGTACTGCGCTGCGGGTCGATGAAAGCGATATTCGTTTGTTGTTGCTTGGCTTGAGAGGCGATGCTCGTAGACAGTGGTAGTCACCTGGGGAGGTATCCTGTAAGAGTCCACCTAGTGGACATGTCTGCTGTTCGTCTGCTGTTGAAGTTCTGATTGGCTGGGCTGGGCTGCGCGTCCACAGCAGCCAGTCGCTACAGCCAATCAGCACTTCGGCAGCAGACGAAATGGACGTGTCCATTAGGTAAACGCTTACAGAATACCTCCCCTGGACACGCAAGTGACACATGCAGTTTTCAGCGCGGTGTCCGAAACCTGGTAGCTGCTTTCGTGTTTCTGTTTATATGCTTCGCATCGCGGCGGCTCGAGTGCCCTATATATGCGAGTGTGTGGACAACTGTATACGTTTATGACACTTTACACCTGGTCGGATTCTTTCCCTCAGCTAACGAGCCAGCACTTTTTAGGCCCTTTCGACTCGCCCTGCACTTCGCAAATTGCTAACTATACAGTTCACTGGCAGTTCTGTGTTCGTACAGAACCAGCGCGCGGCTCCTCCTGCACGGACCCTGCGCTGTATACCGTTCCCGCAGGAGCATGGAATGCTGTGAACTATAGTTCTGAGCTGAGCCCGTAGTGTGCGACACTAATGACGGCGTGCAGGTGGCACTGTGTTGCACTGCTGAAACATAGAGCGAGGTGCTGTATATTACTTACCGAAGTCAATGCAGTCAACCTTTCTGTGACGGATGGAGGTCTGTACTGCACTTATCGACAAGTGATCCTTGGTCCCCGTTATTTCTTCTCAAACACTGTTCGTGCTCGCGAAAAGGCGTGTTATGCATAAACAGCAAGGCTGTGCATTACGCACTTCTACAAATGTCTGCAAATTTCGTGGTGCATGTTCGTGGTGCATATTCGTCTTGCAACGGCGCCATATAACTGACGTTGCGGTGTGTTTGTTTCTTTCCTTTTTTCCCCCTTCGCAACGCTGCGTCCGCATCTGTCTCTCCCGCCGTGCCCCCGTCACGTGTCCAACGTGGCCGCGGCTGCAGACTGTGGCCGCGAGGCGCTCACGTGGTACATCGTGGGAGGCCTGGTGGGCGGCATCGTGCTCGTCGGCCTGCTCGTCGTGTGCATCGTGCGCTTCCTCGTCTACCTCAGGGACCGCGTCGAGTACGAGGAGTTCGACAAGGAGATCCAGAACACCCAGTGGGGCTCGGTGAGTCCGCGGCAGCCCCCGCGTGTTGTCGTTCGACTGAACGTTCGGTGTTCAAAGAACGCAGCGCGGAACACCTTCCACGCGAAATACGTTCACGCGTTGGCACCAAGGTTCTTGCTCTCGCATATCGACGCGGACTGGGAAGGTATCCGCCACCTGCACGAAGCCACCTTCCTCAACGTGTGCCGTTAGTGGTTACAGTGAGAAATAATGTTCGTGCAACTCCCGTCACTGCGCGACCTTCCCGTCGTGCGCGGAAGGGATTCGCGGCAAGCAGTATACCACAGCCAGTATGCATTGCTTTGCGGGTGTGTTCAGAATGACTGCGTCCTTATTTTAGTTTTCTTGTCTAATTCCTTCTTTTTATCTGTTTTTCCCCTTCCCCAAGTGTAGGGCAGACAAGTGGGCACGTCCTTGCTTAACCTCCCTGTCTTAACACTTCGTCTCTCTCTCTCTCTCTCTCTCTCTCTCTCTCTCTCTTCATACAACTTGGAAATCGAAGGAGGATGTCTGACACTGAAACTCTCCCCTGGCCGCCTATAAACATAGGACAATTATTAGATCGCAACTTCGTATGGAGAATGTTTAGCGAACGCTATGTTTCTAAAACTCTTGAAGGCATGATGCATGCATGCAGCAAGAGACAGGCTATACGGTTACTTGTCCGCTACCGCGCTCTCCTGCTGGTGCTTGCTCTGACAACGAGTGTGACGAGGATGGCGAGGAGCCAGGCCCACGTTGAGTGACGCTCCCCTCCGGTCGTCGCCACTGATCTCATGCGAATGTTCGTGTAGTGCTGCCATATGGCTACCGCTATAACATGCTGCCATGGCTAGATCTCGCGTAAATGGCACCTATTTTCTAAGTTACCTTTACATTTTGGTTCAGTTGCGCGCGTTTACAACTCCATTGAATAAACTCGTGTATCCCTGTATTTCTCGCCGCAGGATACGAACCCCATCTTCAAGCACGCCGTGTCAAACTTCCAGAACCCGACGTACGAGTCCGGCCAACGTGCGGTCGCCAGCTGACGGATGCGCTGTCCGTGATGATGCCGAAGCATCCCGCAATACGTCTCTTTCGTCTAGTGACTTTCTATTTTCTTCTTCTTTTATTTTTTTTGCAAGGTCATCGATCCTTCGCGGGGACTGTGACCGCGCCAACTTCAGGCGTGCTTTCGTCGAGTCGCGCGAAGAACCACCTGCGTTTTCGGCTGCAATGGCGTGATGCCAGCATCGAAAATGCTACCTGCAGCCTTCAGGACTTTTCCCTCTTCTGCAGCACTCCGCGGAAGTGGTCGTGCCTTTAGTCTTTTACATACATGGTTCTGTTCCTGTGGCGCCGAGTCGGTATAGGCTGACCGCGCAAGTTCGTTCTTGTGTTTCTTAGTTCCGCCCATTGACCAAAGTCTCGGAAGCCTGGCTTCACCTCACGGCTTCGAAGATTTTAGTTTCTGCCAGCTGTGGACCCGTCGTTATCACTGCCGGCTTCTTTTTGTTCTTTGTACAATGTATTGTCAACTTCGGATAACTCGACTTTCCTTTTAATACGACGCCGTGTTCGGAAGGCGCCGAAGCTCTTTGAACAGTGTATTTTGGCTTTTAACGTCGGATACACAATGTTCGGACTACTTTTGCATGTACCGCCGCGGTTGAATTAAGGGAAATCGACCGTGCATGGCAGATTCTTGCAGGTGACGCATGTCCCAATTGATGTTGTGTGCAGTACTGAAGAAACGAAGTAGAATCTTGTATAATAGGCGGCCACAAAAAATATTCTCGCGCACAATTTTCTTCAGGAACAGTGCCTTATAGCGTTCTGGGCAGTGGTGTCTTGTACCACCATATAGTACGGTGACGCGTGTTTATATCTTGCGTTTTGTTTTGTCAGCTGTGAGTCGAGAAAGCACAACATAGGCAGCGCACATGTCATTTCATGAAGTTTTTTAAAGGAAGCATGCTGCTATCGTCAGCGCTAAAGAGAAGTGTCCGTGGGGGCAACTACTTTGTAATGCAGATTCCTTTGTCTTGCAAGAGCTTTCTTTTATGTCTTAGTAATTTATCTAATCTTAGGGATTTTGCAAATCTCACGTTTTTGTTTTTTTGTACTAGTTCAAGAGTGAGATACGCAGACTATGTATATGCTGTCCTTCGGTAGCTTTCCTTTTTTTTATGTCTGTATGTGGTATCACATTATTATACGTCCACACCCATAGCTACGATCGACAGTACTTATCGGAACCAAAGCGACCTGCTCTATGCGGGCAACCATTTCGCGATGCGTTAAACAAGGTACTTAAGCTTTTCGCCTGAAACCCGAATAAATGAATGGTTCCCCTGCACAGAACGACTGGTTTTGATAATGCCGAAGTATATATAGCTTCAGTTTAAGAACCGAGGATGTACGAGTTGCATGTTTAAGAGCGTTATTAGCCACGTGCTTCAGTTTCGGTCGCCTATACTTAACGATTTGTGCAAACGCTGCACGGTCACAGTGACACGTAGTGACGGTGCGTATCCTGCAGCTTTAACGAATGCATCACGCAGTGAAGCCCTTCGTCCTGCAACGCGCACAGTTCTCTCTATATTCGCGCACAAGGGCATCCACAGGAGGTCATATGTGCTCGTCACCCTCCCTAAATTATCAGTATTGCTACCGATAATGCCTGTACATGTGCAACACTTCGTATCGTCGTGCACTTGACAAATATGCGGACATAAGGTCACTTCCTGACCGGCCCGAAGAAAGGGTCAACAGATGGACTTGCCCGACAACTATACTCAATTTTGTTATGACTGGCAGGCAACGCGTCGCCATCGTTGGTTGAAAAAAAGTGAATGAACCTAGATTGAAAGGTGACAAAGGAGGACGCGTGCTTTTTATAGGTAGCGTTCGCGCCTCAAAATCCGCTATACTTTAGACAGAAGACACGACACGTATATATGCAAACGCCGCATTGTTTCTATGTTTTCTTGTGCGCATTTGCCGTTTTGCATCGGGCAACAATGTGTCCCAGGTTGAAGTGACACCATATATAGAGAAGTATTAGACTTGGCTTTACTAGTAAATTACGATTCTGCGATAGCAGATCGGTCACATTTAAAATCTGATAGAACGCTTATTAAGCCGAAAGAGAGGCACAAAGGAAAAACAGGGTTGCGCCGCCGCCGTGACACTTTTATTATTATTGTTCTTTTTTTGTTTTTTTTTTGCGCCGAGTTCAATGAAGGGAAGACCTTCCTTCGTTTTTTTTTTTTCTAGTAATAACGAACTTCTTTTTTTCTCCCTCGCTAGGTGAACTAAAATTGAATTTGAGAAGAACAACTTGCCACAGCTAAAGTGATTTAGCGTTGCTCCTTAATGTCTCTTTAGCAACCGGGTTCGTTTCCGTGATGCGCCAATTCGCGGTTAGGTAACGATCTCGCTGTTTATATATATATATATATATATATATATATATATACACTTGAATTCCTGGCCCCGGCGCAGACATGTCCGAGAAATGGTGACACGTATGCGCGTCTCGGCGTCGGCGCCTTGCGAGGCACAGAACGTCCGCGAAAAACCGCACCTCTGACCACTGGTCACAGGTCGTTTCGGCGCTTTGCAAATTGCTTATACGGTGCACGATGGTTGTGTACACAGCCGATATAGCACACCGTGCTGTTTTGAGAGTTGGCGCTGTGCCATTCGCTGTGCGTGTGTGTGTGTACATGTGTGTGTGCCTTCCCTACATTCGTGTTTTTCTGCTTCTGTACTATTCATTTTGGTGTTCCTGTCCCGCACTGTAAAATAATTGACAGCCTTAAAAGTCAAAAGGGCGTAAATGTGTCTATAACTCGCACCCTTAGGGTGTCAGCTATATAAATCACATCCCAAGAGTCTCGAAGAAGACAAGTCCACTTGTCGACACGTTGGCTCCTGCTTTCACCTTGTTCTCGTTTTACACACCCTAAGAGTGTGAGTTATAGACATATTTACACTCTTTTTCACTTTTAAGGGTGTAAATTATTTTACAGTGTGTTCCCCACGTTGTTGATATATACATATACCGCGTGTCACCTAGATATGAATGTCAGGTATGAATGCCATATATGCATGACTCCAGCTAAACTACTGGCTCGTTCGCCGTGAATTTTTGCGCTGAGATAGCATTCCCCGATATAGTTCACCTCGGTGCCACGTGTGTTCTGATTACTTGTCTTGTGTTCGAGCCGCCGAACGACTGAACGCCGATGGAAGGATGGATGGATGGATGAATGGATGGATGGATAGATGCTATGAGCGTCCCCTTTGGAACGGGGCGGTGGGTTGCGCCACCAAGCTCTTGCTATTATACGCCGCTCGCGCGATCGAGCGCCACCATGATGTCAATCTGTCGGCTGTTGTGCCCATGCAAGAGCAAATGGTTATGTTCGTGGATGATGGATGGATGGAGTAACCTTATTGAAAGGTCCTGCGAGCTACGGGGCGCAAGGTCCCATAGAGCGGGCTACTCCCACGTTGGGACCGGGAGTTGTAGCTCCCTGGACGCATCGTGGGCTCGCTGGACAGCCCAGAGCTGCTCCGCCAGGTCCGTGCTGCGTAATGCGTCTTGTAGCCTGGCGGAGTCTTGATCCTTGTTTGCGTGGGTCCCACCACACGGCCAGAGCAAGTGATATACGTCTAGTGTGCTATGGCAATTTTCGCAATATGATGTTCGTGGATGAAACACGCGAGTAATGTGCGGTATGGGTTTGTAACGTCGCGCTCAATGTGGTGTGGTGTGTGTTCCGTCCCATTTCAAAAGTCGTTCTTGGTTTTGCGCTAAATAGCGCGTTTATCCGACACATATATACCGTACAGTATGGCCAATTACACGCTTGTGCACGCAAACGCGGTATAATAAAGTTAACCTACCGGAATATGCTATACCTCTGCGTAAAATTTCCGTGCAAATGAGCCAGTGGTTTAGCTTGAGTCGCGCATATATACCTGACTCTCCTGTATATTTAGGAAACACACGGTAGATTTGGTTTCCTTTCTTACCTCTTTTCTGTTCCTATAGATGCCGCTGAAGTAAGGGCTAGTCATGTCGTCATGAGCGATTCTCTTCCTTTTTTTTTTTCGACATTCTGTGTAGGTTTTATTTTTTTACGAAAAAAAAAATAAAGTCTGTCGTTGAATGCGTCACGATGACCGCCATCATGAATTGTCATATAATTTTCTGCGGACATATAAGCGAAGATGTCACGGAACCCCACAAAATGCGTGCCACCTATTATCAGGTAAGGCTTCGAGTCATTTGCACATAATTGTTAAACCCATGTTTCCGGCCCAATGTGTGTAAGCGTGATATGAAACGCCTTTTTTTTTTTTTTTTGCTCTTCCGTGAGAGGACCATAAACGGCAGATATTTCATATTTAGAGGAAATCGGGGCCGATCTATGCGTGAGGTGTGTACCGAAAGTTTTGACGTCTGTATGTTAACTACGTGCTTTCAAAATAATCACTGGATACTCGGTAATGGTAATGTGTAAACGAAGTTCAAAGTGTGCGGCCGATTACGACCTCAGCAGTATAAATTGCGTATGTATATAGGCCCATCCGCGGAGCGTTATAATTAAGGTTATTTTAATAACAACGCAGGATTTAACCTGTTGCTCTCGGGGAACTGTAAAGGCCACCACGATCAAATTTAGTGAAAATGGTGAAACGTTGAGGCTAGTGTTCCCGCAAAGTAAAAGGTGTGTGGATTAATTAACGCATTTGTAAAATTTCTTTGTGGATCTCGCCGAAGAAGTTATATGCTGGCTAGGTTCGTTCGTTCGTTTGAAACCGAACAAGTCATATAGACAACATTTTAAAGTATGTTCTTTAAGTGCAGGCAACTGAAGTCTTTGTTGCAACTGCTCGAAAGAAGCAGCTTCGCTGGAAATCGGGTTGTGATTCTGATAAGTCACACGTCTGCAGTCCTTCTTGTTTTCTCAGGAAATACGCAAAAGTTACAGTATTTATAGACTCGTTTCTACGTGACTGTGCATATTTTAACCAACGCATATTTCTGAAAGCCAACCTGCCTATATAGATACGTAAGTACTTGCACGCAAAATACTATAGACGCTGACCTTGACGACGCCAACAGAATCGCGCTTACTAGAACATATATGCAAAGAAATATTTTATCTCATGTCTTATTTCACTTTTACTTTCATTTTTATAGGCTAGCACGTACGTATAGACCGTTTTTTCGTAGGCGCCGCCATATTGTGAACGCAGTGGCGCCGCCTATGAGCAGCGCCATACTGGCTTGGGTGAAAGCGGTCTTTTGCATGGCAGGTATACGCTCGGCGGCAGATTCTGGCGTTTGTTTTCGCGGTCGTGCTTTCTGTTTAGTATGACGCGCGTCTTCTACATGGTAAACGGTTCTGTGAGACTTGTTGAAGTGGTTTAAGGCGTCATGGCCGGAATTTCTTCTGGCGTTGAGGTGGACGGAACACGCAGCGCGATGTGCGCGCGCATATTTGAGCCCACAATCAGCCTCGGAGATCAGTTGTGTATTTCCGAATGTTCCAATCAGTAATGTGACCTTATTACAGTATTATCCTCTATTTCTAAGCTGCGGTTTAGGAGCCATGAAACATACGCGACGATCGTAACAGCGTGGGTACCGTTCTGCTACGATAGGAGCTGTGCTATTATACTTTGACAAGCGTTCAAACTATTCGCTGCAGGTTACATTGCGTGACTACTTGGTTGGATGGATGAGGTTTCCACCCATGAATAAAATAGTTTTGGCTAGTAATAGCAGCATACCTTATACAGTCTGAATTAAGCTTGTCCAGCAAAGCGACCGTTTACGAACTGCGCGAGCGTCCTAAGCAGTATTAGGTGCTGAATTACAGATATCTTTGTTCTATATAGCGCATGGTCCAAGCATACGGCATCAGCGGTTTTATATTTATAAACGTTGTGAGACGTTAGCCCGTTTTCTCTTGCTTTTTAGAGAAAGAGGATGATAACCGAATTTTTTTTTCGGTTGTGTTCGTTCAGTTCTCTACGACGTACTCACACGTATTACGGAAATTTTGCGCTAAAAAAATAGCCATCGCATTCTCTTTATGCGAACCCTCTCAAATATTATGGCTGTATACAGGCCAAAAAGGCAATGCCGAAGCACACAGCTTATATATGTATCATGCTGGCTCACCAACCGCAGTGATCGCTGTGTTGAGCAGCGCCACGGGACCCATGCAGCAAGGCTAGCGTAGACATATGGTAATTTCAAGCATACTACACTTGAAATGCGTGAGAACGATGCCAGTGTATCACAAATATTTGATAGCGCCTGCCGCTTAGATGTTTTATGGTTGCCTTAGGTTGGCCGTGCACGAGCATGCGCTCTTACGTTTTATGTTTTACTCCCTACGCCGATCGATCAGACAGTGAGCTGATTTACCATTTAATGCTGCTAATACAGATACGCCGGTTTTCTTTGTTGAATTAAAATCGATATAAGCAAAATAGTAAACAACACATACATGCACCGCGATTGATAATGCGCGTACACCGCGGCTGATTATGCGAGTCACATTTTTGCGCCCCCAAGACATATTTCTGCCTACAGTAGTTACCGATGTACCGAAAGGCTTCCCTTACGACCTTATATGAACGAACATGGCGTAAATTTCACAAAGTACGATCTAAAACATCTCGAAATCGTTCCGCAGCACGCGACAGCGATACTTTCAAGCAGCGCCGCGCCGGATCGCCCAAGCCAGAGAGGAGGAAAGGCTCTCCGCGCGCCCTATCCTCCTCGCCCGATGAAACGGTCCATACAACACTGTGAAGGTTAGTCTAATAGTGTACTGATCATTCTTAAGTTTGCCAGAATTTTTTAAAATCACCTGTTGCAGGTAGATATAATAGTTCTAGTCATTGAGCTGGATTATTCAGAGAGGCGGAAATTAATTTCACGAGAAACCAATACACAAATTCGACAAATTCAATGAATTCACTAATTAGATTCTTAATTAATTACTTTACGGCACATATTGCAATTTACGAATTGTCAGTGCGTTTCCAAGGTGTATCCAATTGGAATGAATTGCCAGAATTACACCAGTTTGGATATATGCGCCATCAAACTCGCCGTAAAAATGCAGTTGTTCCACTTGCGTTTTCAGCAAAACGCCCTTTGCGCAGTCAAGCGCAAAAGTAACTGGAACATGCTTGTATTTCGTCCCACACTGGGAAATAATGTATCGAAACTGGCGCCATCCTGTAGATTCAGTTTATGTGGACGCGTCTTGCAACTGACCGGCTACGATTCGAAAATTGCAATATGTGCCGTAAAATAATTAATTAAGAAGATCGTTAGTCAGCTTTTGACCATTTAGTTGATTATGCGTTTCGATTTCTTGTGCTAGTAATGTCCGCCTCTTCGAATAATCCAGCACAAGGACAAGAACTATGCTATCTGAGTAGAATATGTCTCAGGGCTAATTGGTTCAAGTCAAGGGGGTACTTATTTGCGCAACGTGGAAATAAAGACTTGGTAGGAGGGAGTAACGAGGAAAAGAGCAAGTGCTAAACTTAGCTCCTTAGGCTCCTTAGCGCTTGCTTTCTTATTTTTTACTCACCTCTATCTTTTACCCTCTCACCAAGTGCTTATTTCCACGTCGCCATAGTATGCGCCTCCTAATTTTCCTCTCTGCCGCAGGCGATGTTTAAAAATTCCGGAAAGCTTAAACATGGTCACCCCGCATATAACAACATAACAGGACTCTGGAGCTATTCCTTGCAACTTAATGCAGTGCAGATTCATCGTTCCTCCGCGGAGGATGAGGTCGAAAGTACGTCCGCTTAGCCGAGCTGCTCCAATAATCTGCTTGTTTCCAACCATAACCTTTACGCTCAGCTGTTGCATTATGCGCTATCACGTCACAGATTGTCGCTGGTGCTGCAAAAGCGTTACTTAAAGGTGAAATTCTTGTTGTGTACACCTTTTCACCATCTACACTTGGAAATCAATAGTCTTTCTTTGCTTGCGAACTGTTGCATTTTAGTCGTGTACACTTGTTACTGTGCTCGCACTCGCTCGCAATGCTCCATCGCGGATTATGCTCTACAGCGGCGCCCACGGAGCTCGTTGAAAAGATTCATGCTAGAGTGTACTAGCACACTGCAGTTCACGCTGAGAGCTGCTTTAATATCTTCAATGTCCAAGTAGACGTAACGGCTGGCTGGACAACCCGACAAAACGAAGTCGCATTATCCTGCAGATATTATCATGCGCAATACACATGCGGGACCACATCCCAGTCGTACTGACAACGATAATTACGTAGGCTAAACCGCAGTGACAGTAATCTCAGTGGTGTACCCCCGTTGAAGGGAAAAAGTTATGTAGCGACGGCACTGAAACATTGCGCATCGTTTCTCGTCGTCTGCTCAGGTCTCACGGTATACTTCTGCTGAAAGCCGCACGAGGACGCCACTATCTGTCAAAATGCGGGAAGTTATCTCGTTGACGGTAAAAATCGAAGCAAGAGTGAAAATTTACCCTCCAGTAAGCATGAAATGTATTACTAGTCATAGCTAGGTGGCGTGAGCCACCGCCCGATTTAAAGGATTCAGCTTTATCCATTCACCCACCCGGTGTCCAAAACCCGACGTATATGACATGTGTTTGACTACCAAAATCGTTTCCGCCGCATTCAACCATCAAAAGCGTGGCCTTTAAGATTATAAAACTAGAAGACGCCATTCTACGGCGCCTGAATTCGGGCATTACTTATAGTGCGCATCATGGTGCACCATAATAGAATTTTCTACAATAATTATGCTCATACTCCACAGTGTTGCCATCGGCCATACCATGCTGAATACGCCGGTTCTCGTCCGATCCCCACAGTGCTAAGCATTCTAGTAGCCATAACAGTACGGTCGCTAAAAAACAGATCATGGAGGAAGGCACAGATCTTCTTTGTTTGCACAGGTTCAGACTTTTCTTTGAATTAAATAGAAGGTGTAATAAAAAAGACCATAAGAAAAAATTTCAGTGTATAAATAACAGTACAAACCAGTAAAAACTGTACATCACGCTACTTTAAAGACAAACCCAAACAATGAAACAATCCTCCCCGACGCGTATGACGTATTTTCCGCTTCTAAAATTGCTTCCGGTACATTCAACCTTTAAAAGCATAGCCCTTAATATTCGTATTTTAAACGTTTTAGTCTTTTTTATTATTTAAATGTAGACATAAACAAAGCGACAGGAAGGTGGCTGGACTAACAACTGTACAGTTGGTTCTTTATTCTCATAAAAACTACGTCTCCCAAGTCCGTACTGAACATGCGCAGCGCACAACATAACAAAAGCACGATCAACACTTTATCTATACACAAAACAAGAAACATTTCTTGATCCGGGTAGACGTGTATAGATAAGGTGTTGATCGTGTTTTTGTTATCTTATACCTTGCGCATGTTCAGTACGTTTCTTGGTCAGTGTAGACGTGCATAGATAAGGTGTTGATCGTGTTTTTGTTATGTTGTGCCTTGCGCATGTTCAGTACGGACTTGGGGGTCGTAGTTTTCATGAATGAAGATCAGCTGTTAGTCCAGCCACCTTCCTGTCCCTTTGTCTATGTCTGCTCATAGAATACTTTCAAGTTTGCTGGCATTCTCCTAATATAACTCTCCATAGGGTGGCGCCCTCTGCTTTAAAATACGGATCAGAAAGGTCGGTTGAATGCGGCGGAAGCATGGGCGGAAGCGATTTCGGGAGCCATAAAAGACGTCCTAGACGTTGGGTTTTGGACATCATCTATAGTGACCATATAAGTAGTGTCCAAAATCCGACGTCTATGCCGTGTTTTCGGCTCTTGCAATCACTTTGGCAGCATGGAACCAGCAAAAGCATAGCCTTCAAAATTTGCACTTATTAATTTAGTGAGCGTCACCTAACGCTGTTGAAAGCATGAGCGTAGCGAAGCCTGGCCAAGCCAGCCCAAGCCTCAATCCTGCTCGCTTTCTTTTTTTTTTATGTAATGGCATCGTGAGTTTGTTTTGTGGTGCTGTCTGAGCTCCCGGTCTGAAAAACTAAAAAGTTTCTGGTCTAGTTCGGCAACTAACAATGTTGCCTGAATCGGATAAAGTAGTAACAGTGCCTTTGACACCTCAGGAACTGGCTATATTGGCTGAAGTTGACAGGTAAGTTCGTGTTTGATTAGGGAAACGCTTGCGCTGCTCACAACATACACGCCCCTCGACGATGAAACCCTTGCCCAATTGGACATTTGTTGATTGATAAGACTTTAGTTGGCTCTGATTATCATGTAAAGCCGCTCATCTGGTTGTCTTTCTTGCTTTTACTGATCGTTTTACACAATCCTGGGACGGCCACATCGCTTCCTGGTTCTTGCTTTTGCAGTTCCGGAAGAGTAACGGGAAAGCATTTGTAGTTTCTCGTGACAGTTTCTTTCTCTTCATTTGTGTAACGACCACATTATTTAAACTTTGATATAACGACACTAATTTATAGGGCGTGTGCCTAAGCCATGCGGTGTTAAATATCACTGAATAGCGCACGTGAGCGTTGTTGGTGTCGGGTCCGAAGGCACTAAGAGTTCCCGAGTGTAGTAATCTTAAATTTGCAGTGCCTTAAGGCCACGAACACTTCTGACACGATCGTCGTGTGCCCCTGAACTGGTTGTCAAAGCTTACAACACACGATAAAACTGACACCGTTGCTGAAAGCGTCTTCCTTGTTATTCCAGCCGCCTGTTTGGATTTTGGAAGCTGAACACTCCCGAAAACTTCAAGAGGAAGGCCCTAATTTTGAAGGTACTGTCTTTGCATAAGTTTTTTGAATTTTTCATGACATAATCCACGTTAGGAATCAGTTTCGAGTTTTGAGACTCATGTGCGTGCAAAACTGCACTCGCGGCCACTTTCGATCGTGATGAAGCCCGATCCAATCGAAATTCTCGATCATGATTGGCTCCGTCCCGCATACTGAGCAACGGAGCCAAAGTGCGCCGTGTGGCACCGGTATAACTTATTCCTAGTAATACCGCAGTGCCGACTGTGTGCCTATCGGAGGAGCTTAAATTTGCTAAACGTTCTACTATTTCTCGTCATCGTGCATGTGGTTGCCACTTTTGTCGTGGAAATAAAGAATGCGAGAATGGAGGGGACGGAGGCATCTTTTGGCTTTAATACTATGCAAAAAGACAAAAAACAAAGAAAAAAATAGATTGGCGATATGCCGAGTACTAACTTTGCATGATTGAAGTTTATTGAAAGGCTCAATATGTAATTCGCTACACATTTAAAATAAAGAAAAAGCCAGCAGGAAAAGCTAACAGCCTGCTGAGCTTCTTCATTTATCAGGGTTGTGCGGGGGAATGAGAGCAAACATTGTGTCCAAAAGATTGGCTGGCTGCCAAGAAGACATGTCTTAGAGAAGCGGAAGTTGTACTTGGACTCATCGGAAAAAGCTCCCAAAGGGTAATGAAGGCAAAAAAATGGACTGCGCAGTTTTTAGATAACACTACAATTTCTTAACAGTGAACATTTAAAAAAAAAATGAGGGAGGAATGTGCTTGCAATAGTTGTTTGCTAGATATGAATGCCTGTCGGAGCACTTATCATAAGAAGCCAACAAATGAGTATGCCAGGGATAGCATAGGCGGAAATTACATGTACTTATTAATTGAATTAAAGAAATGATAAATTAATGGAAATGAAGATGAAAAACAACTGGCCGCAGGTGGGGAACAAACCCATGTCTTTGCATTACGCATGTAATGCTCTTACCAACTGAGCTACTGCAGTGCCGTTTTCTCATCCACTTTCTGTGGTATTTGTTTATCTACTAGAGCTAAACCTGGGAGTGTTAGCCAGCGCCACACCTCAGGGCCTTGATGGCAGATGTAGAACATCCTTTTTTGTCGTAAGTGTCGCATGTACGGGATTTTTTTGGGTGAAGGCAACTGGTTAATAAAGTCACACATGCTGCCTGATGGTATCAATGCTGCTGGACTTGCAATTCAAGTTATATTTTGCTGCTATTGAACCTTTTCTCAGCGCAGTTTGACCTAGAGAAACCTTGTGGCTCTCTTGGCAGTGTGCTGCACATTGCCTCAGTGACAGCGCACGAATACGAACCCATTACCGCTCTTTTGTGTGATCAGCTGTCGGAAATGCAACTAGTTTTTCGTGAACACTTTGCTCCAATCATGCTGCAAAATGTGGAGCGGTGGATTGAAGACATGTGCAGTAGTTGGCTGCAAAAATAGTGACTGGCATATTAAGGAATGGAGTGAATCTGTGTGACCAGTTCACAGACCACTGCCATATAACGACAGCCTGTGTTGGTAGCCCTTCGCGATGCACAACTTTCCTTGAGGATAAAAAAAATTCAGCCATCTGGCAGTGTTGTATCGCTAACCTTGAAAGAGAGGACTTCAACCCCCGAACATCAGCAACAATGAGTACCACTTTTCACACAGTGACAGAGAGAATAGTGCTGCTTTCTTGCATAGTAAGTTTGTTGCACTTTATCTGTACACATTAACCCCAACTCACATGAAAAGTTATGCCCACTCTATTGCCAACATATCAAGGATAAGTGAATGGGCACACACTTGAATAAATGTACACTACATGCGCACAATAAATGACTGACTACAGAGACAGCACATGAATGGTTGAAGCTGAATGTTTCGTGATTGTACACCAAAGTAAGCGAGTTACTAGTGATAATACTTCTTTGCTACAAACTATCACAACGTGCAAGAAAGCTTGATTCCAAGCATTCTGCACAGCAAGAATAAATATGCCATAACTGAGCACACCCATGAGTGATCAGACAGAAAATAATCACATAGTGACTGCACCAAAGAATTTTGCTGATTCAGAAATGGTACAAGCCGCATCTTCAAAGTATTTTCTGAATAAAGAACGAAGAGCAAGACATGCTGATTCTGATTCATTTCATAGGCAGAAAGTTTGGATAGCTTGGAATACATTTCTAGTGCCGTTTTTGCTACAAGCACCATATACGCTGCTTGCGCCATTTGAACACAGCTTAACCAGCTCTGAAAGTGCTTTTACATGTTCTCTGAAGCTGTGGCCAAAGCTTCCTGCTGTCCACCCAGTCACAGTCTACGATATCTCCCGAAACAGAGGTTTGCTGAGCCACACCGGGCGTCATGTACATCCATTGTAAACACGGAGACAGCTGAGGCATGCAATGGATGTGTCACCACGTGATCAAACATGGCAGCACCCTTGGGATCACCGCGAAAAGGGTCTACAAGAAGAACCAGAGAACCTGCTAGTGGTACGCTGGCGTTGGTATTAAGCCAGCACCTTGAGGAAAAAGCCAGACATGCTAATGGAAAACCGTCCAGGTGACAATTGTAGTCACAAGTAGCTGTTGCTTTCTTCCCTAGCTTTAATTGATGCACTGATAGTTAAGTGCTTCATGTCACATGCAAGGAGAAAGTTTGGATTGGTGTATGTGCAGCCAATTCTGTGGAATTTAGGAGTACAAACTCCCTGAGCATGTCGTGTTGGCACTGCAGGTACCATTGCTTGTCTTGTGCCACTTTCCTGTGTGACTTGGCAAAGAGAGAGTGAACATGCCTGGTAAAACTTACATTAATGAAAATAACGTTCAGTGCCCTCTTGTTCAAACCATATTGAAATTGTCTGTCTGATGGGGTGTGACACCAGTTTGCAGTTCCTGCAAAATGTTTGCAATTGTGACCTCTCTTTACAGGGTGTTCGACATCTAGAGCAAGTGCTGATAGCCCACCATCAGCGAAGCAAGCGTCCCCAGGGAGGCGATGCTGATACTACCGGTCCTGCCTCAGCAGGGACAGTACCTGCTTTTGATCCACCCATAGATCACAGCGGCAGTGGCGGTGTGACTAGCAGTGGCCATGACCGTTTGGGCTTCCAACCTACTGCGCCCATTGCACTTAAGGAGCTTGATCCAAAGACCTACTGCAAGCTGGGCCACTTCCAGCTCTTGCTTGAAGACTATGCAAAAGGTGTGTATCAAGCCTCGGGAATAAGTGGGCTGTGTTGTCGTTTCTTTGTCCCAAGAGTACGTGAGAGACCACAACAAATTATGTTGTGGTTTTGGCACATAACCTCAACTATTAAAAATAGTTGCCAGTTACCATGCATGAATGAAAAGGGAAACCGAGGTGCCCAATTTTTTTTATATACAATCGTATGATGCCAACTGTCACTGAGCATATGCCAACAGACAAACATATGATGCCAACAGACAAACCAAAGGAAGCATAGGTTAAACTACTTGTGTTTAATTAAAATATAGAGATAATGTAGAGAAATGAAAGCGGACAAAAAACGACTTGCCTCTGGTGGGATTTGGCCAAAGCCGCATATTCGCATTATACATGTGATGCCCTTACCAAATAGAGATACTGAGGTGCTCTTTTCCCATCCGCTTTCGTGGGTATTATAGGTGTACTAGATGTAACCCTGGGAGTGCTAGCCATCACCACAACTCGTGGCCATGGTGGAAGATGTAGAGCATCCTTTCTAATGCAGGCATAACATAGTATGGGAACCTAGGAGAAGGCAACTGGGCAATAAACATTCATATGCTACCAGAAGGCATCAAAGCTGTTGGAGTTGAGACCCTTGGTATAAATGAATGAGCTTTTTCCACTTTCATTGCCTTTTACCATTTATATATTTTAATTAAAAACAAGTAATTTGCCCTTTGCTTTTCTTGGTTTGTCTGTTCATATGATTATCAATTACCATGCATGGCAGGTGAGTTTGTGGAAGGATTTGGTTATGCTGTGCACTTGCAACAAACTGTTTGTCAGTCTGATAGCAGTCCTGATTTGCTTCTTCAGGACAACACGAGGTTGACTAAGCAAGGAGCCCATTTGGCTGCCCTTGTAGCATTCTGCTACAGTCACATGAAGTGCAAGAATTCTTGCTTGTTTTCGCCCACCTAGGAATGGAGATGAGTCATTATTGGCGAATTAGGGCTGTGACCCTACTTGCCTGACCACAAAAGTACCATGTTTCTGGCTTATATGTCCTACTAGTGAGCTTTGCCAAGACAGGTTCTTAACATTTGAATTTGTTATTCCAGCCTTATCTGCATATCAGAAGTACTATGCAATGAAGGAGGACCACTGGAAGGTAAGTAAACAATTACTATGTGATTGTAGTTAATCTGTTGTTGCTTATTACCTCTTGCGCAGACATCTTGGTGGCAGCTTATGAATGATGTAGATAGAGCTTATGATGGAGATGACGTTTAGTGCTTGCTGACATCACGTACATTCCTTAATGCCTATCTTTGGTAACAGTCATTTTCTTGCTGGCCATTTGTCATTCTATTTTTACCAGGATGAGCCTTTCCTGTATGGTTTGGGCCTTGTTTATTTCCACTACAGTGCCTACCAGTGGTGAGTGACAGTACCTCCTCATATTAGAAGCTCACAGTGTGAACTGGCCTTTTAACGAACCAGCAGTTAAAAAGGTCGAACTTAGTTTTGCTTTGTCCATCCATACTTTCTGTTAAGCCATCTTCATTACCTTGTGTTTGCTGTAAGGCCACTGTCTTATCCTCAGCCTCGCCCCCGCCAGATAAAAAACAAAGAGAAAAGGTTCCCCATCAGCGCCGCAGAGGATCAAACTCGGGCTCTGCTACATTATGCGTTTGGCAGCTGGATGTTCTAACCAATTAGCTATTGCCTAGCTTTGGTGCAGTTTGTGCCGGGTTTTGCTCGTCACATAGACTCTGAGAGTGGCAGCACCTGTGTATGCATTTCAGAAGCCACAGCTGGTAATGCTGTAGCTGACAAAGGTGACCTTTTGTGCATCTCAAGGACGGCGTTATTCTTGAGAAGGTGGCCAGCTCCACTGTGAGAACCTCTTTCTGTTAGAGTGAATGAGTCAGAGCCAGAGGAATCGCCAAGTCTGCCTGTATAAAAGTATTTTTGCATAGGGTGGCGTGTCTCCATGGTGGTGGCACAAAACTGCAGCGCATCGATTTCTTTGCTGTTGTCCCATGCCGAAAGGTTCTTTTCTTTCAAGCACATGGCATCTTGCAGTGTTTTCTCTGCTGGGACAATTAATGGTCATAAAATGTGGAAAGGCTATGTGGAACATGATGCTGCGCAATGCTGTTTCAAGCACATAGGTTTGTCTTCAACACCAGTTTAAGCGCCCACACTGACTTGCTCTCTACATGACACCGCCATGTGCCTCACTCAAGTAGATCCATACAAGCGATCTTGTGGCTCATGAAAGAAGTCAGTTGTTGAGGTGCGCTCAGTGGCACTTGGAGCTCTGCTTCAGTGTGAAAATACATTTCTTTAAACAGGTTCAGCGTACTTGTTTTGTTCATGAAGTGGTACCTCTTGCATATATACTTCGAAAATTTATTTTTGTTTATTACATACTGCAAACCCTAGATAGGTATAAGCATGGTATATAATAATAGAAAATATTTCCAATTTAGTCCAATCCACTCTATTATCATCCTTGGGGGGGAAAGAAGAGCGTACTTTAATATATCAGTTCTGGGGGCTGTCATGACAGGAAATGCGGCCTAATGGTGGCGGCTGTGTCTAGATGCTAAAGCTAACAGGTACTGACTGGGGTCAAGAGCAAGTTCATTAGTAAATGAAGATCTTATCAGTGTGGATGCACCAAGATATGTTATTAGCGATAGCAACTCCCACATTCTTGTAGCTTGAAACTTCCTATAAAAGTGAAGACCCTAGACTGTAGGTATATACAGATATATTAACGCTTTAATGACAGCACATATAAATACCCCCCAAAAGCATTTATTTTCGATCTAAATGTGTAAGACACATAGTGAATAAGCATAATCAAGAAAAAGAAAGAATAGTTTGCAGAAACTTTGTCGGCAATATGAGGTAAACACCAGGCAGAAAACTGGAATTGGGATTCACCCCAAGCTGCCTGTGGCTTTGTTTGGAATTGGTTCAGACAGTTTTCGTCATATGTGAACCATAGGTGTATATTTTGCATAGGTGTATATCACATGTTTGACACTACTGCAGCTGGAGATCTTGCGCTAGTCTGTCTCCTCTGATCATGTCGCCTCAAAAGAAAGTGCCACATGCCGAACTTCTTCTTCCTCATCTTGCGTTCCTGCTCTAACAAACAAATGACACTTGCTGCCTTTCATTCAGTGTTGACCAAAAACATTTAGCCAGAAACTTCATACTCAATACCGAAACCCGCCACTTTGTCTGTTATGTTGCCTATAGGCCACACTTTTCAATAAAAGGTTGTTTTGCACAAGACACAAGGAAGGGCCTTTTCTTTCTGATTATCATCATTTCCCACATCGTGTGCAAATGGAATAAGTTGTTAAGACAATTGTTTGCCATTAGTTAAATATGCAGGAATCTATGATAATAATCTCTTTGACAAGCCGAGGTTATTGAGTCTAAATATACATTGGTCATGAAGTACAAAGCCCAACGTTTTGCTAAAATTTAAAGTTGGTATTTAACCACTGTTATCAAGTGATGATACAAGTAAGCAGACTGTTATTGCTAACTGAGTGACTGTTAAATTCCCTTTTCTAAATGTGTGTTAGAATCTTGTCACGGGTGTTGAGCTGCCAAGCACGAGGTTGCGGGATCGAATCCCGGCCACACGGGTGGCCGCAGTTCGATGAGGGCAAAATGAGAAAACACCCGTGTACTTTGATTTAGGTGCACGTTATAGAACCCCAGGTGGTCCAAATTTCCAGAGTCCCCCTCTACGGCGTGCCCCATAATCATGAAGTGGTTTTGGCATGTAAAACCCCATAATATAATTTTTAAAATCTTGTCAGGGACTAACACATGCCCAAATCATCATTCATTTCATTTGGCACCACATTGTCATCTGGTAGTGACGGTGAAGAGGCACGGGACAAGCAGAAGAAAGAGCAAACTGTTTATTTTGGTGACCTTGTGCCGTCAAAGCATAGTTGCACTTTGGCAGCAGCGATAGCAGTGAGCACGTTTTTTGGTCATCAAATCAATCCCACGGCTGTCGAGCTGTCCCTTGTCCATACAGGTGTCATTGTGCATTCTAGATTACAATGAAGTATCCGCTCATGGTCGAGAATGTGCTTAATTGTTCTCGCACATGCACACTGATGTAGTCTATCAGCGGCTACAACATTCAGGATGCATGATTTCTCAGATATAGCAAACACATCTGCATCTTGCACAATGACAGGAATGCAGTAATGTGTATCATGCTTGACAAAACATGTGTGGCAATGTGCTTGAAAAGTTTCCAACATGATAATAGAAAAATCAGATGATTACTTTGAGCTAATTTCTAGCTTTCCTCCTTTCTCGCCTTTTCCTGGTGTGTACTGGGTGCAATTGACTCTGGTTTCTGTAAGATGTGTCTGTCATGTTGGAACTCCACAAGTTTACGTTGAGCGGGGCGTTTCCCTGTGAGAACTTGTCCAATTCTGTCACGTGGTTTATACTTCCAAGTGGTCTCAAAACAAAAACAGTATTCCTAGCAAACACGAAAGAAAGTGTTGCTTTAATGCGTTGCCACAATTTGTGGGGTCCACATAATGTTTTTTTCTTAAAGGGGCAATGAACCACCCCTTGGGCTTCATGAAATAACATAGTCGACAGGTAGTATATGCTGCTGTGAACATCTCAGCCAAGTTTTCCTGTTGTACATGGTGCATGGAGCTCACAAGTGGTGCGTGAAGTCGCCTTTCTCTGAATTGCTCTGTATTCAACAGAAGCCTGCTCTTCTGGACGCATTATTTCGTAATAAAGTGAATTCCCATACGCAGCTGCTATTGGTAGCTGTGGTTTGCTACGTAGCGTAGATACAGCAGCCGCCCCTGGCTGCTGCCACGAGTCCACTGGGTAAGCGCACTGCGGTTCGTAAAGGACAACTGTGTTTGGCTTACATTTACCACATTGTAGGCACCAAAATCGGAAGTTGTCGCATCTACGTTAACATCCAAAATGAAATTTGAACAGTGCGCCATGGTTACATTTAGAAGGCGGAGCATTGCAGGCATGCCCCACTCCGCTTTAGCCTTTGCAGTGCATGGCATTGAAGAAGGAATGGGAGCACAGTGGAGGCCGTGTTTGATTGCGAATAATTCCGCTTCTGCTGGACCCGTTGAAGTACTTTTTGTGGCAAAGTATTTCTGAAATAGCCTATTTTCACCTCGAATGCTTTCGTCCAGTTCGATAAAAAGTGGTTCAGGGGGCCCCTTTAAGGGATTGGCAACCAATTTTTACGATGCCCATTTTCCTTAATGCAACGGAAAGCTTACCAGTCAGTGTCCAATTAATCAAACAGTGTTAACGTGTTACTATATTTTTATTGGAATTTTTCGATCTGCAGTGAGGATGTAGTCATACGCTGGAAACATGCTGGAAACAGTGGTACTTGAGCACGGTAGTGATTGTACGTGGCTCTAGCTGTAAGAAAGTAATACTTTGTTTATGAAGCCGATGTTCTTGTTGTTCGTATTTTTTTAAGTGTTGTATTATTTATACAACAGCTACATGCTTTCCTGTCGAACTGCCTTGGTCATATACAGAGCTTTTCTTTAGCCAAGCCAAGCTAAGTGTAGGATAGGCCAGTACTGTCTATTCAATTCAATCAAGTTTCCTTGCACCTTCTGCACCTCGGCCCTCAACTATCCAAGATACAGCACTGCAAAGGTGCAGGGTGTGCACCCTGCACCTTTGCAGCGAGTGGGTGCAGCCCAGCGCAGCACAACCAGAATAATCTGTACCTTCTTGTTTGCGGTGTCATGCTACGTTTCTGAATCGAACAAACTTATTGTAGTGCTGGCACCCATCTACAGCACAGTAATTGTCACTGGCATTTTGTATCTCACAGGGAGTCCACAGAACTCGAGGTACTCACTCACAAACTCGCGCTCGTACAAAAGCACTCGTGTGAGCTACTATGCAGTGAGGGACACCATGCTCTGGCACTCTACTTGTTGCCGCGAATGCAGCACCACTCATTAGTGTGAACTCTTTTACTTTATAAAACACATAGAATAAAGTGAAAACACATATGTTGTATAAATACTGTGATTTTAAACAATATGTATGTGGCACTTGGTAAAAGCTGAGTTATGTACAGTAGTCTCATTGACTGTACATCTCAAGTGCCAAGGTTTCACCACCAGTTTGCATCATGTGCTGTCTCTTGGGACTTTCTACACCAATTTAAAATTGTAATTCCTACTTAAATTGTGCAGCATGCTCGATTTTATCACTATAAATTAGTCTTTTCATTTCCGCCAGCATCTCGTGAGACACTCTAGGTGGTTGACGGTCCCTTTAACCTTATCATTGTCGAGCTTTTTCAGAGGTGACGCACCCCCAGCATTGCTTTTCTTTTCTTGGATATTCTAAAACGAACAGAGTGGTTTACTCCTTTGCCTTCCCCACAAATTAAAACTAACAACCACACCCGCTAAGCTACTTGCTTATTTAACTTACACTAGACAGACGTTAGAGTATGCCAGTGTCGTATGGGATCGATTTCAGTCAGGCTTAATAAATCGCATTGAGAAGATAGAGAACATCCACAAGGTTCATTTTTTCCTGGTATTATTATTCTGACACTGTTTCTGAAATGCTTTGATTGCTTGATTTGCCTACACTTGCTCAACGCCAAAAATTGGCTAGACTTAATTCGTTTCCTGTTATCAAACGGCCACTTCAGTATTGAAACCACACCCTATCTTGCTTCCAGGCAGGCTAGAAACGTCAGGTCAAGCAATCATTGCATTTTCTCAATTCCATTAGCATATCTGGACATGTACGCTTATTTATTTTTTAAACAAACGATTAAAGAATGGAACAGTTTCCAGGTGTCCGTTTTGCAATCAAGTAGCATTGAAGGCTTTGAGGAACGGGTTGAAAACCTTTTATGAAATTGAATCATAACGGTGTTGTGCAAACGTTGTCAGACTTTTCTAGAATGCATCCTGTAGTCTTTCTTTCATACTGCTTGCGATATCACTGTCACCATGTTACAAACACGTATCTCTTTGCCGAAGTATTGTATTTTGAATTTGCTTATTGGTTTTGGTGGTTATTTCTAACATTCATTGTTTCATGTTCCATTTATGTTTTGTAATGTGTTCCTACTTTTTCCGTTATGTGCAAACTTCCTGTACCTACCCTGTTACAGCCAAGATGGCCAACAGTATCTGAAAATCGAAATTGTTGGTTATGCAGAAAGGAAAAAACAACAAGGATAATGACAATTGGCTGGCCATCTATGGTCCTCACATTTCTATCTGATGTCAGTGACACGATGGTACAGAAATGCAAAAACGTACCAGTACGTCAGTGACACTGAAAGGGTTAAGGACAAACTACCCTGTCTGTCCGCTGGTCATCAGGTAGTTTTTCCGTAGATAACAAAAGTGATTAGTGGGTGAATGAATGCAGCGGAAAAATACGAAGACAAAGAACTGCACAGGACAAGCGCTGGACTTAAAACTTATAATTTAATGAAAATAGTGGTCCTGACATTGAACCAGCAGAACATGCGTCAAACCGTCACTGATATGAACCAGCTCGCCCAGCAAATGACATTACAAAAATAATTGCAAGGAATTTAGGAAGCAGGAATGCATTTGGAAGATTGTTAGGGCCACATGACTTCTTAGCTTTTAAGCAGCAGGAAATATAACACTGTGTGTCATTTACCACAAATATGTTAAGCAAGCACTGCAGGATATGCCTCTTAGCCAGCTGCTATATTGGTCTTTCTAAAAAATCCTGTGTGGGAAGAAAATTGATCCTTTCGCTTTGTATGTTTCTCGGCAGTCTTTGATCGCCACTTCTTGGCATGCTCTCCGTTGCTTGTTGTGGCCAAGCTAAATTTGCACACTGGGTTTTCAAGGCTCTCTTCACTTGTCGTAGGTCGCATTTTCTTCATTGTCTTGTTGCTTATCATGGTTCGACATGTCTACAATGTCTACAGCTGGTTGGTGGCGTTGCCTTCCTTGTAGCTTCTTTAATCCAACATGCCTGCAACACATCATTAACCTGTCACAGACAATGTGGTCCTTTTAGTCTCTACTGCTGTTTGCTTCACGTCACCTGGGCTGCCTTTGCATGTTGAACTTCTTTCAGCACCTACTTTTTTGAACACCTGTGCAAAGCAATGTCATTGTGAGTCACCATGTGGTTCGGCAGTACAAGAGAATCGAGTGCAGCTGTTTTGAACGCATCTTTGTGTGGAATTTCTTTGTCTTTTCTTTTATTATTTTTTTTTTCAGGTTTACTTGTGCGCAGGTGGTTAGCTCTAAGCACTTTTAGGCCTTGAACCATCTTTAATAACCTCACTTGGCATAGGCTGCAGGCTTAAAACATGAACAAAGTGGAGCACAGTGTATGATAAAAAGTGTGAGCACAGTATTATGATGAACGAAAGAAAAGAGCAGTTGGGAATAGAACCAATGTCACAGATCACTGATTCCACATGCTTTGGTATTGTCACAGAAACACAAGTTAGAGAGAGAGAGAGTAAATTTTATTTATAAGAAACCTGGACTTTCTGCAATGTCTCATGGGCTATGGCATTTCTGCAGAGCATTAGATCATAATTTTTATTGCTGGCTGTGGCGGTTGCATTGCAGTGGGGGCAAAATTCAAAAGTGCCAATGTACTACTTAGATTTAGGTGCACAATAAAGAACTCCAGGTGATCAATACTAATCTAGAGCCCTTCACCATGGCATCCCTCGTAAACCAATGTGCAGTTTTGGGACGTTAAACTCCACAATTTAAGTTTCGAAAACCCTGGTTTGTGCTGATCTCCTTTTTCCCAGCTTTCGTCTACCAAGTTGAGTTGTGTGATCAGTCTCTGTCATGGCATGTCCGAGCTGGAGGAGGAGTCCATTGGCCACTCCTCATTGTCACGGAAGGGGGGCACAAGTTCAGCCATGCTTGTCTGGAGCATGCTGAGCATTTGTCATTGTGGCAACTCAGAGTCTGTTTTGCAGCTGGTTCTGCTAGAAAGGCATTTTCACTCGTAGATAGGTTGCTGTGAAAGTGATTTTACCTACTTTCATCATCGAAACACATTAATATTAACTTTTTTTGAGGCTCCTTGATTGAGAGAGAAGGTATAGACTAGAGAGAAGGCATAGACTTGATTTTTTAGTCTTGTCACTGGCTTGTCTTGTCCTGGAAAAAGCAGGAAGGGGCAATGAATAAGGGCAGTAATTGCTGCTATGTTTGACAAGACTCATTCAATTATTCATTTATCCTTCAATTAATTGGCTCCTTTGTGCATTCATTAACAGAGAAGATTCTCTGGCTTGTGTTCCCACCAACTGCTTGTTGTAACCTGTGATAGCACACATTTATGTCGGTGAGGAATGTTTATTGACAGGTGGTGTATTTAAGGTTGTACTATTACGGGAACTCATGAAGCCATTTGGCATTATTTATGGAGGATTTCGACTGGTTCATGATGACTTCAGTCAGCAGTCGAGGTGAATGGGGCGTGAACAAGGCTTACAGCACTGCTACACTAGTAGTGGGACTTGATACACGTGTTGCTTGTGGTACAGATAAATTATGTTGCCAATTGAGACAGCAGCATGTTCCCAAATCTTTGAAATAATCATCAGTATATAAAGTACTGCAGGAGAAGACAAGAACTATATTGTGCAGGTGATAACTGAGGACTTCTGTATCTACATCTGAACATGCTATGCTTGGGTATGCATGACACCTAGGATGCAACCGTTGTATGAAATCACGTACTTCCAGCAGGTGCTATGAGTGTCTGGAATGAAGGCAAACATACAGTTACTGTTCAATGTTTCTTCTATATGTTCCACCAGAAAGTGGCAGCAACAGTGACTGTGATGCTTGCTCAATGTATCTAGCACACTGGGCACCACATTACTGGTTGTCCTATTTAACCAACAAGGCTGCATGCTCAAAAGTAATAGCTGTCCAGTAATTCAGGTAGTTAGAAGCCTTGCGATGTATAACATTAATGTAAGCATATTCAAGAAAACCATACATTGATTGCTGCTGCATAATTATGAGGAAGTTTGGTACTAAGTGACCATGTAGAGTGAACAGTTAGCCTTACTCAAAACCTTCCTATGCAAACTGAAAGCCTTCCTATGCAAAAATAAGTGTCATGTTAAACTGCCTTATTGTGCATTTTACAGCTTATACGGCTGACCATTTGCTGGCTTATGATGTATAACTGGTTACAAATGGGAATGAGTGGACAGTAATCGAGTAAGACAGCCCAACATTTTCACCTGGGCAGTTCAGGAGAGAAGACGCGGTTAAAAAGAGTATATTGCAAAGAACAATTTGTCAGCATAAAACAGATTACGTATCATATGCATCGAATTCACACCGCCGAACTATATTAAAGTAGCATTGAGAGTACGTAGCTCGGTTTTAGGTTCAAAGCACGGTGGTCCAAAAGTACGCGCGCTATGCATGTTCGACATTCTTTGGACAGATGGCGCTACGTGTCTTTCTACCGCGAATATTAGCCGCCGTGCAGAGCTAGCTGCTGGACGCTGAACTGAACAAAGCTAAAGCACGAAAAGAGAGAGGGAGAGAGATCACTTTAATCAAGGTGCGTGATATTCCAGTAAAAGCCCAGCACTGTGTTCGAGCAAGGCTACCAGCTCTTACAAAAAGTAGAACTGCGAGCTCTCGTTCCACGCGTCGTACTATGACTGCTCTGTAGCAGTGACTAAAGCAACTCCGTTCTACTACCGCCCTGAGCTGATGCGTGGAGGGGCTTTATTAGCAGAGACTTTCGTGTGTTAAAAATTACATTATGGGGATTTACGTGCCAAAACCACTTTCAGATTATGAGGCACGCCGTAGTGGAGGACTCCGGAAATTTCGACCACCTGGGGTTGTTTAACGTGCACCTAAATCTAAGTGCACGGGTGTTTTCGCATTTCGCCCCCATCGCAATGCGGCCGCCGTGGCCGGGTTTCGATCCCGGGACCTCGTGCTCAGCAGCCCAATACCATAGCCACTGAGCAACCACGGCGGGTTTCGTGTGTTCTGTGGCGGCATGTCTGTGAAATGGGTGCTGACAACGCTGCGAATGTTTCGTGACGTACGTGGAACGCGAAGGTTAATTGCGGGACCTAGCTGTTTCTTACTGGAACCTAACAAACCGCAGGTAGGCCTCTTCCATTTGCCCAGACGATGAAGTTTCTGAGAGAATCGCGTGCGGAATTTGTTCGCGTCGGCTTGTGAAAAAAAGGAAAGAAAAAAAAAAGATAATCGCATCAGTGCGGGACTACACTAATAAACGCCTCGGGCGCCAGAATTATTTCCGTTTGGAATGCCGTGAGTTGGGATAAGTCCAGACGCAGTGAGCTCGCGTTGTCTTACACACACAACCAAGCGTAACATCACCCGATAATCTGGCGACTAGTCTTCAAGCACAACATGCGGTTAAAACTGGATCTAAGGAAGAAATTTCCATTCCCCGGAAGGTACCCATAGGGTTCATTGTTGTCGTCAACCCGAATTAACGAAACTAACTTGGCCGAACTCGATTTAACGAAGTTTTCCCTGAAATAAATGAGTAAAAAAAAAAAAGCAGTGATTTCTTTCTCATTTTGACACAGACGGGCCTTTCTTCGAGTGTGCGCTCTAAAGCTAACGCGTTAAAACATCCATAGGCGCCCTACTCACTGCCTTAACTTCATTTTGACGAGGCTGCACGCCGCGCCCATGCACGGAACTGCGAACTCAACACCGCCTCGGTAGCGGAGGCGCTGGTTGCGTTCGCTGTTTCACGGTTTACGCAACAGATGGCTGGATTAGCGGCAAACGCGCATTTGGCGCGGTAGCTTTTGCTTGTCGCTACGTTACAATTATGTTACAAGGGCCGAAAAAGTTCCTTTTTTTTCAATTTTGCAAACTGCCCGATTTAGCGAAATAATTCCGAGTGTGGTCATCACTTCGTGAAATCGAGTTTCGACTAGAATGATCAAGCTGTCGCCGCCCGCCGTGCCTCTCACGTGACGTGGCGCGTGATTTGTTTGACTGTTGGAACTGGTTGGAACTAACCCTAGCGCAACGCCATAGCCGCTAGACCACCACGGTAGTGGGATTTGTCAGATAGTGCAAAAGTGTGTGTGTGTGTGTGTGTGTGTGTGTGTGCGTGCGTGCGTGCGCGCGCATATATGCTTACGCACTATTAATTTATTAAAGAAAACCTCACAGGCTCCAGCAGGAGTATTGTGTGAGGGGGGGGGGGGATTATACAATGTATATCTTCATAAGTGGAAGCATTACAAGGAGATAACTAGTATAAGAGACTTATACTAAGGTACATAACACGAAGGGACGTTACATAATGGTTAACGGAACGCAATATACACTATGGGAATGAATGGCGACATACACAATGCAAGGGTACATCATTTAACCCCGTCAAATTTTACGAAAGTAATGTAAGGGTACATCTCTTGCCATTGCCAAATACAGAAGTTAGCGAGAAGCGTGTGCATAATTAAGAGGAAAATTTGTGAAAGCAACTGGTCACGAAAAAATAGCGGTTACTTCATCATGAAACTTAACAGGGTGATGAATGTGGACAACATTATCAGGGAGACTATTCCATAGTTCAATTACTAGTGAACTGAATTGAATGAATTGAAGGCGTTTGTGTGCCCAAAGATACGTTTGAAAGAGCGGTTGTTGTGCAAACGGCGAGACGTTCGTAACGGTTGCGGAGAGAGCGAGGGCAGTTTTGTGCTTACGGTTTGTTATTCTATGAAATCAGCAGATTAGAGCAATCTTTCGTCGTGATTCTAAGGAGGATAAGGACAAATGTGACAAATGCCGCTGCCGTGGTGGCCTAGCGGCTATGGCGTTGCGTTGCTAAGCCCGTGGTTGCGGGATCAGATCCCGGCCGCGGTGGTATCGTTTAGCTGGGGGTGAAAAAATTTAAAAAAAAAACGCCCACTTTCCGTGCATTGTGTGCACATTAGAGAACTCCGGGTGGTCAAGATTAATCCGGTGTCCCTCACTACGACTTGCCTCATAATCATATCGTGGTTTTGACACGTAAAACCCCACAATTACATTTAAATTTTGACAAGTCCCACTAGGGAGTTTCTGCAGTAACCGTATAAACAATCGAAGTGCAGATTGTTACACATACATACATACACACATACATACATACATACATACATACATACATACATACATACATACATATATATTCGTACGGAGCGCGAGGCAGCGCGTTTTAATGCACGGTGCGGCGGCCGCATTTCGGTGTGCGCAATGCGAGAACCTCATGCAGGCCTATCGAAAATAAGAGCCCCCCTCCCCCTCCTAGCTTAGCTTCTTTGGGACATTCAACCGTGTAATCAAACCGGTTACTACAGCACAAACGATATGAGAGACAGAAGAGCCAAACGGGGGCACGTGCGCTATCTTGCGCCGTCCTGTGGTGGTGGTCACCGCATTCTGTACGTAAGGCAACTTTCTTATCACTTGCGACTCCTCGCTCAGTTTCTTTCCGTTGTCTTGCCTCGCCTTTTAAGCACCACTGAAGAGAAAATCGAATTGAGCTGTATTAGTAAAATAAAAGACGCAGAAACTAATAAAATATTTACAAAAAAGAAAGAGAGATAAGACACTATAGTAAGGAAAGAGCAAACGAAGCTCACTCAATTTTCTAAATTTCATGATCCAGGTCGGAATAATGAGGACGTCGTCGGTACGTCTTCAACAAGAACGGGAAAAAAGTCAACTGAGCAAATTTCAAGTTTCGTACTTAAAGTCTCGGCGCAAGCATAACTGATTTTTCTTGGCAATCACTGCACCAAATTTGATGAGGTTTGTTGCACTTAAGAGAAAAAAGTTAAAATCTAGTGGCTTCTGGTAGCGATTATATATTTTATTTTTATATAAAATTGTTGAAAAATAGCTTTCCTTTCAGAAAACGAAACTATCAAGTTCGCAACTCTGTAACTCGGCAATATCGCACTTCTGTAAATTGCATCTAATTGTACATCTAAAGCGGGCATATTTGTTGTACTATGCATGACTCTCAAATACACCAATAATATGTGGGCAGCATATTTTCAACACGTTTGTAAACGTTGTAACAAATTCACGTAAGATACAAATGAATGCATCATATTTGTCCGCTTTAGCTGTTCTGACGGATGCAATTGACAGATCGGCGATATCTGATCTTGGTGTAGAGTTGCGGATTTGTAAACTTCGTGCCTCTGTGTTATTCAAACAGAACAATTTTCAGCAATTTTTGTTTAAAATATATTCAGGCCATAAACCAATATATCGCTTCCTACAGTCACTAGAATTTAACTTTTTCTCTGCAATGCCGCAAGTCTCATTAAAATCGGGCCAGCGGTTATCTCAGAAAAAAACATTTATGCGTTTTGCATGTATTTGAATAGGCAGCATCAGAGTTGGGGCCCGAGCTAAAAGCTTCAGGGTTTCGTTGTAGATGAATACATTCGCGCAATTAGGGTGGCCAGAACGCCGCTGGCCAGTCAGTTGTGGCGTCGTAGGTGCGATCCGCGGCTGTATGCTGGTGGTCGGACGTTAATCGTCCTTTCCAATCTCGTGCTCGAATATTGCATTCGTTATTACCGAACCAGAATAGTTAACGACTAAAAATAGAGGTACCAGAGCGATTGGTGCGGCCAATTTTGCGGAAAGTGGGGCAATGTTTCGGTCCACGCGACATCAACATCTCGCCTGGCCGCGGCTGGAGTGGGTCCGACCACCCCGGCGTTAATGCCACATCTCGCGCGGGGTATACGTGCAGTCGGCGTCAAACGTTTACGGACTACAGGAGGTGGGGAAGAAAAAAAAAAGTATTTATGTTGCCTGAATGCACAGAAGGCCTGTACTGCCGTAGCGTTTTACAGCCTACGGTCACAAACGGCTCGAAAATTTAACTTTTTTTTTTGCACAGCTCCTGCCCCGTAAACATGTAGCGCCGACTGCACTTGCGTGCATTCACTCGCAGGAGGGCGCACCTTCCCCCCCTCTCTCTCTCTCTTGGTGGTTGCGTCCTCATGTAGGATATCCAGTGCATCCCGCGGCGACCAGAGTTTTCGGCTTCCGGTAGCTTCCGGGTCTCGTTTCAATGTGAGAGCGTTACTTGGGTTATTGTGCAACCCCGCCGTCATCAGAGAGTCGTGACAGAAAAACGGCACGCAAATTACGCCACGCTCAGCAGCCGCTGCTACCGCTCCGTAGCCGAGCGCGCTAATTAACCACTGTGCCACCGTTGCAACAGGCGACAGTGATGAATATCTTCGAAGCTGTCCACTACACCGTGCTCGTGGTTGGGCTCTGTCTGGTGGGAGATTCACTAGATTGCGCGTGACAGGAGTGTTCACTAGTGTTCCTGTGTATGCTCCCGCAGCGAGCATATACAGGAACACTAGTGTTCACTGCCGACGAAGCACGAGACTATCGGACGCTGTCGCCGGAGCCCGCGTACGACGACGACCAATAAGATGTAACGCCCCTTGGATACGCGTCCAACGACGACTAGAGGACGTCCCCCAGAGTATGAGATGGAGTTCGCCTATGAACCCGATGAATAAATGTAGTGTCAGCACCGTGGTGTCATCGTGCCGAAAAGTGGTGTCATTGAGAAGGAACACTCAACGCAATGTGCGTGAAACACTCCGCAAATAAAACTCAGCTGAGGGATCGCAATATGGCCGCTTTGGCGTCTTGCGTTGTTGGGACCTCATAAGGAGCAACATTACGCTCGGAAACAACGCAGCAGCACTGTGGACTCGGCAACATTTCGCCGTAACACCAAACTCAGCGAGACACTCAGGGACAAGTAATGCTCTCGCGTTCACGCATCATCATAGTTGCTTAGGTGCCCCTATAGTTTACCGCGTACAATACTTGATTGGAATTCCTTACCGCGAGTATTTTCTTTTTATTCGTGCAACGGAATGTCGTGTGTGACATCTGAGCAATCTCGATATTTTTAAAGCGGAGCTTTCTTTGCCTATTCGACTTTCCCGCGCTGCTGTCTTGTCGAATAGCTTACACACAAGACGAAACCCATACGAAGTTGAAAGTTCTGACGTAGCAGTAACACCATTGTTTAGCTTGGCCTTTTACACCTTCGTCACTACGAGATTTTTTGCCCCTGTATAATAGCACGCTTCAACATCCTTACCATTCTTAGCCGACTCTTGTCTTTATATTCCAACTCATTGAATGTATCCATAGCTTTGGCGTTCTTTGCCCAAATATGCCCTTGCGCCATTAAAACCCATCAATCAATCAAGCTCCCATATTTACTACCTTATACAGATGTGCTAGCTGCTGACCCTGTTCCAAACGGAATTGCGTTGTGATACAGCAGATGGTATATAATATTCTCGCTGCCACACACATTCGTCATCAAGGGCACAATTCCTTTCAGGATTGGATCTGCATAATTATGTATTTATTTGTTTTCATCGCGAATAAGGCCGTTAGTCGTGGAGTTGCTTGAACTTAAAGGAGATGGGCGCTGGGACGGATGAAGCAGCAGACCCGGAAACTGTCCGCGGGCTTTATCCTGTTCGGGTGACGTTCCCTTTCAAGGATCGATGCCAGCCGCTGCCAGGCGCGCACCGCTCGCTGCCAAGCGGTCGGGCGCGTTCGCGTCGCGCTTTCTGGTGGTGGCAGCGGCGGCGGCAGCGCCTCCCCGAAATAGAAACGGAGAGCGCACGAACTAATCTCAGAAGACAGCCGAGCAGGGCCGCCTGCTTCGGTGCGGGAGGGCCAGCCAGCCGCGCGGGCCGCGTGTGTTCTGTGTCGTCGTCGCCGCCGCCGACGCGGGGGCGTAATTTTTTGCTCGTGCCTGTGTGCTGCGTGAGCACGCGTCCGACCCCGAAGAACTGCTTCTTCCTCCCTTTTGTTGTGCACCCTCCACCTCTTCGCTCGGCCGGAGCGGCAGCAGACACAGCGCCGGAGAGAAAGAGAGAGAAGGCGGCACACTTCCGCCGTTTTCCTTGCGCTCAGTGTGCGCACGGCCTCTCGACTGTGTGCGTGTGTTTCTGTGCGTGCAGCACTCCGGTGCTGCTGCAGAATTCTCCGTGTCGCCGACGGTCGCATTCCAACTTCCTCGGTTGGCCGTTGCGCCCTTCCAAGACGTGCGAGACGCGGTGCGTGTGTATATGTGTGAAAGAAATCCTGCTTGCAGTGCGTGTGCCTCGGCGGTCGCTGCTGTGGATTCCGCCGACGTTTTCCGTCGTCGTCTGCACTGTGCCGATCCCGGCGAGCGGCGGCCGTCTGCTCTGGCTCCGGCCCGCTTGCCGTTTCGGTGAGGCGCTCGCCGCGCTTATCGACCTTTTTCTCCTCTTACGGATTACTTCCTTTCGTGTGTGTTTATATACAGCTCGTTGCAGTGTTTCGCAACTCCGTACGGAACTGCCGTTTTGAGCGCGTCTGGCCTCCCTTCGCCGCCGGCGACGGGTCTCCGTTTGTACACACACGCACCGTACGGTTACGAAAGCGCCGAAGCACGAGAAGGTGCGGTCGCCGCCTTCGCGCGCAGCTGGTTTCGCTGCTTGGGAATGCGTACGTCGCTGCAGTCAGCTGTGGGGTCGGTGCTGCTCGTTGAGTCTTCGCGGTGGAGGAAAGGACGGCTCTCCTGCTGCTTCGACGAGTGTAGGCCTGCGTCTTGAGGCAACGAGAAAGTACTGTGCGAACGCTTTTCTCGCCCGCGACGGTTCGCTTTCTTGCGCGGCCCGCGTTCCTTTCCGTTTGCTGCTGGCCTCTGTGGGTCGCTCCGAAAGGCACCGAGGTCACGCCTATATCGATTCCCGCGCGGTCCAGCAAGGGCGTGTGGAAACCGCGTGTGTAGCTTTCGCTGAGAGACCATGAGCGCGCGTAAACATCGACTATCCAGTCTTATGCATGCTTTTCTGCGACTCTGTGAGTCTTTTATCGTTGCTGAAGGAAATAACAATTTCTTGTCGATTGGTGACATCTTTGAGTGATCGGGGAGACCACGAACGTCGATCGCCTTGCTTTACTTTTCTCGCCGATGTGTTAACGAAAAGAAGTTATCAATAGGGGTCTCGGGCTACTCCTACTTTGCCTTCTGGTATTTGGAAACAGCCGCACGGGGTCATCTTTCGTTGGGCGAGCGTGAAATTGGCCCTGGAGGAGGGCGTGTTCAGTGTTTACCAACAGATCAGGCTGCGAGAGCGAAGCCCTCGCGCTCTACGCTCCTTTCCCCTGTGGCCCTGTTACCATGACATCGTGCGGGCGGCGTGCTCCGAATGTGGTTACCACGGCAACCATGTCGCGAACGGCATTTTGGGATCGTTTCGGGCCAGGTGGCTCATCCGCGTCGTCTGCTGTAACTCTCCGTTGATAATCGTCTGGCGTGCATGGAATTCAACCTGGCGCTGTGCGAGCTTCGTTGTCCCCGGTTTTGTTCGCTTAGGGCAAGGAAAGAGTGAATCAGAAAGAATACACGAAAGAAAAAGACGCGAGGCAGTCTGACTCGTTTACGAGAAAATCCTGCGCCAAACTAGTACAAAGAAAAACAAAATCGACAGTCAGCTAACTACACTGCCAAGCGTAGAAAACGACCAACAATCGCTCATCCGACGTATAGTTATTTTGTCATCTGCATTAGTACGTTAATTAAAATACCAATCGTTGTTGTCGTCGTTTCTTGTTATTGCGTTAACCTCGTTTTACTGCCGTTCTTGTTACCGTCCCGGGCACGTTCGCAGTTTCCATCGTTGGCGCGACAACACTTTTAAACGCAGCCCGATCCCCGTCCTAACAACGTTGACGTTTCCAGAGAAAGCGCGTTTGCGGTTCTGCTTTTTCGCCCAGAGGGAGAGCGAAAGAGCTTGGCGTCTCTCCAGGAAACGAGGCCGACGTTGCAACAGCCGCGAGCATTGCTGCTCCTGTCGCTTGCCGCCGCCGTCTGGCTGACTGTTGTGTTGCGTTGCGCTTCGCGAAGGCGACTGACCGAAGGAACGACTGAGTGGCCGCGATTCGCAAGCGCAGGAGTGCGTTTGTTTCTGGCCGGCTACTTGGCTGCACCCGTGCGCACGGATTTTCTTCGGCGGCGCTTTGCCTCGAGGAGCGGACCTCCGTCGGGAAGGCGTATCGCACATTTCTCGACGGAGCAGCGTCGGGAGCCTTCGAGAGAGGAGGCAGTGGCGTCCGTGTGCGTTAACATTGCGTGCACAAAGAGGTGCGCTCGCGTTCCTTTGCGCGCCGTTCGTGCAATTCCTGCTAACCGAACGCGCTAGCGGCATCTGATCGCGCTGCGGGACACCGGCGTTGGTTGTTGCATCGGCGGCCCTCCTCTCGCCCGCGCTCATCTGTGCCGTTGGGCGTCGCGCTCTCTGGCTTTACGTAAAGCGCGGGGATTCTCGACGTTTGCATCCATCCTGCCGAGCCCTCCGTCAACCTCTGTGTGTGCGTGCGTGTGCTGTGTTGACGTCACAACCGGTGTTACATGGTGACTGCCGGCTGCGCGTCGTCGACTCGCCTGGCTGCGTGCGCTCCCGACGGCATCATCCGATCGTCGCCCCGCGCCGAGCCTCTGGATTTTAAAGGTCGTCGGGCGTCCCTGACCGCGGCGTCGGCTTGATCTCCGGGACATCCCCGCCGTCGCTCCAGGCTGCGTACGTGAGTTGTCTCTTCCTCTCGCGATAAGGTCACCAACGCTGCAAACCGCCACATCGATCAGGATTGGCTGGCTGGTGGTCCGTTACTCTTTTAGAAGTATAAGCATTTTATCTGCAGGGGTAAACGTCGCTGTATAGCGTAGCATTGTGTATACGACTCGACGTATAACGTTTTCGCATGCTAGAAAGTCATGCTAGAACATTCTACCACTGCGTTCTCGCTGTATGTGGCGTGCGAATTCCTTTTATCGCACTAAACTGTGCTGTTCACATGTCTTATCGTCGCGTTGTATAGAATAATCTGTTTGGGACAATTGAACTATACCACTTGCGTTCATACGTCATCGCCTCCCACCTGGAGATATCCGCACGCACTCGCTGCTGATGTAAAACCGTGCCGGGCCGGTAAGCTCATCATGGTAAAGCGTTCTGTCGACGAAGTGCTATTTAATTCATGCCTTTCTTTCTTTCTTTCCTCCTTTCCCTTTTTTGCGCGTCCTCCCCATTGCGTTACGTGAGAAATTTAGTGAATTTCGGTGTATCTAGTGCGAGAGATGTTTTACAAATGCTATGTAGAATCTTTTTTTTTCTTACTTTTTCTTTTCTCTCTTTTTTTTCATCTTTCGAAGCAGTCTTATGAAAACCGTCAATTAATCTGCGCCGACCACTGCAAGGTCACGAGTACGTGATTCGGCGATAAGAAATGTTGCGTTGCCGCCTGCCTTCGATTTCCCAACACACGGAATGACTCTCGTTCAGAAGCTACGTTTCTGCAGCTTCTTAGTGCGGTATGGGGTCGCGGTCCCTGTGGCGCCAATGCCATGGTACCTACTGGTTTCGAGATCGACCCACTCACCACCCCGTTTAAGTGCGTCGCCTCCACAAGTGGTCCCAACTCACTGCTCTCGCTTCGTATTTTTGCGAGTTGTGATGCGTCTGTGACGTGTGGCTGTTCCCCCGGACGATGGAGTGAGAGAGGAAGCACCGTCTGACCTTCCTGTGCGGCTGAATATCGGTGCGGTATGACACGGAATGTAGCTGTTGATGCTGTTACCGCACTGCCATTAGTACTCCCCAACCGCGCATGCGCGGTAATCCTTGCCCACGCGCAATTGGGGAGAAGCGGTAGACCGGCGACGATGTGCCAGAATATAAGTTACCTCAATGTGTTACAGCGCACGGATCAGTTTACTTGCACGGAACTGTATACCTGGAACGGCAGTGTGAGGTCCTTGCACCTTTGGAAGCGGTCACCAAGGGGTCACCGTCGACGCGAAGAGTGACTCAGAGTTGCGACGTGCTTATCTCGCCGACATGTGTCACCAGTAGGTCGGAGCGTCTCCGTTGTTCTCTCTTACGAAAGCGTTCTTTCCTGCACGCCCACGTTGCAATAGCAGATGGCTCTTCGCGGGGCGTCGTTGCGTAAACGATTGCGAACGCGCGCGGCGGTTCCATCTCGCCGCTAGCGTTCATCGCGTGTTGTACGCATGCAGCGCTTCTTTCTCTTTAAAAGTTCTTTCCTGGCGATGCATGCGCATCTGTTGACATGTTTATCCGAAAAGGCGCCGACTTTGCAGTCTTCTAAGTGGTATCCGCGCAATGAGCCGTTGACATGCAGTCGCGCAGGTGGTGGTGGTGGTGGTGGTGGTGGTGAAAAACTTTTATTGATGAGAAGGCCAAAAGTCCCATGACGTGACTGTCGAAAACTTTCCCTATTGACGACACTGCCCACCCGGAATGTCGGTGTGAGTATCCGGCGGCCGTGCTTTTGATCTCTGGCACCATCTGTGCTTGTGTGATTCCTCCCACCCCGTATCAATCCAATCAATCAATCAATCAATCGATCAATTCTCATCTTATCCCTCATCCATACAGGATCGCAAAGGCATCGTAAAATTCGTGCGTTTGTTTTCTAAGGGAGTATATACGTCTTCGTCATTGAATTGTCGGAAACGTTTTTATTGGCTAATTAAACGTTAACTACGATCGTGCTGTTTCTTGTCTTGTGCCTCCTTGTAAGAGCTGCTCATAAACCAGCGGGGCACGCTTGAGACCAAGAAGAAAAAAAAAAAAAAAGAACGTGCACTCTGCTTTTAAAGCAACTTATGATCGCCGCTGTACACGCAGTCTCTGGGACCATTTGGCTGTTTCTCGTCAGCACGTCTAATTATTTTCCTTCATTGGCGTCGCGTTGCACCTGCGGCCGTTCTCGGATGTCTACCAACATCTGAGAAGGGCGTCTTTGTGCCATTCTAAAGCACGCTGTGTATGTAATAGCCCTGAAACAATTGACCTTCTTTCTTCTCTCTCTCTCTCTCTCGTGCTCTGTATGCTAGCGCTTTCGAGGTGAACGCAGACGCCACCTGGAGACCGTATCTTGCTTTAAGCACATCTTGCGCTACGCAGTCTCCGCAGTACTTTCAGTCGGGGCACTATCGTCAACTTAGAACAGCAACAACAGTTTGCTCGATTCCGACAATGTTTACCACGCTGCAAACAAGACTTCTAGGAACTTGCATTCTTTTAGTGGCGCTTTTTTCTGCTTCTTCACTCTTGTAGGGTCCACGTCAAAATTTTTAGCACTCGGAAAGAAGGTATAAATGCATTATTTTTATATTAACATTCTCCCTTACATTTCCCGCAACACAGGTACGCGTCCTCTATAGTTCTAAGGATATGACGATGAATGTGGAATACCGCACTCGAACTACGTAAGCACCGTGGGGTCATCCATTGGTTTAGGTTGATCGGGCTACCTGGTCCATTATAGCAGCTTTCTATAAAAATATTCATTGCTGCGCGTCTCGAATATAACGCTGCTGTAAGGGTGCCACGATCGTGGCACCCTTACAGCACTCCCCCCCCCCCCCCCCCTTTTTTTTTTTTTTTTATCTTAATTCGTCGCGTTGTTAAGTGCAGCTGTCATTTCTCTCTCGTCTGCCGAGCCCTGTCTTGTGCGAGCGAAAATTTGAGACGAAAGCAGCAGAAACGTTTCGCCATCGTTTTTTTTTTTTTTTTTTTGCATGTTGTGAAATGGTTTATAAAGAAGGATCTGTGTTCGTCGTGTGTTTACCCTTTGCATATGGCCCGGCGCGCAGCGGCCTGCGGTTTCGGCCTCGTGTGTGACGAAAGCTCTGCGCGAGGGGGGGGGGGGGGGGGGGGGAGACGTCGCGGCTGCTTCATTGCGTTCTCACTCCGCGGAGCGCTGGCTGCGCAGCTTCAAGCAGCGTGCTGAGGGTGCTCCCTCGATGGCAGTGAATTAGCAACGCGGAGATATAGGTCGTAGGGCCAGATTGACCGACGCTGCTTCCTCTCTACAAGAGCGACTACGCCTGTGCGTGCGTGTGTGTGTGTGTGTGTGTGTGTGTGGCTCTTTTTTTTTTTTCTTTGTCCCGGCGCTTTAGCTCCGGACCCTAGCCCAGAAGCGCCTGTATTAGGTGCCGGCACCTGGCTGACGGAAATTGGCTGGACTCGGGGTGAGCGTACCGCTATTGCGCGCGCACGTGCACCCGCTCTCTCTCTCTCCAACACGGAGAGAGGGAAAGCGAGACGGGTTTTGTAACGACGGCGTTACGACTACAAGGAAAAGAAACCAACGCTAAGCGCCCGCGGTGTGTTCCCACCTCGCGTCATCCTTTGCATATCGCGAAATGGTAACGGTTACGAAGCGGTTGGAATGAGTCTCCTCCGAACATATTACTGAAGTGCTGGACGAAGACCGGCGTGCGGGTGTCATCTGCTCTTCAAGAGGGAGGGGTGAGCGAGACCGCAAGTGCAGTGCTTGTACTGAAGGTCCAAGAAAATGATTGCTGAACCGAAATATCGTACTGTTACGCTTACTCTATATATACTGTATACGCGTGCGAAACAAAGAAAGGCGGGAGTCGTCGTGGTCGTCCCGTTCTCTGCAAACCGAAGCGCTCAATTAATAGTTTGGGGATCGCTCTACTTTGAACGGCTGCAAACGGGAAGCAGAGAGAGGGAAATTTTCCCCAGTGAATCTAAGCTTCTCTTTAGCGAAGCAGCCCCTCTGCTCCCCCCTCCCACCCCCCGGCGGCAAATCGATGCCTCCTGGTCGGACCATTGGACGATCCCGCGCTAGGCACTGCGCATGCGCACTGGCTCCCTCGAACGATCAGTAGCCGCCCGCTGCTCCGTTCTGTTTACCATCATGGTCGCTCTTGCCCGCTCTTTTGGCTCCACTGTCCGCCGCTTTGCTTTAATGCTGGTTTGTTGCGGCCCCCGTGTTTGTGTTTGAGACCTTGATGGCAGCAAGTGGTGTAATAACAGCGCCTGGAAGCCCGAACGGGCCTGTTTTCGCTTGTCAGCAGACCCGAAATTCGAAGCGAGCACGTATACGTGTGTTTCTCCGATGTCCGCCCTGTCGATTTAACGTCGCCACGTTGCTCCCAATTGTTCCTCGGCCCTCCTCTCTCTCCCGCGGGAGCCGGGGTGTGCCAACGGTGATTAAAGGGACGCCCGCCAATCTGTTTCCCTCTGGCGCAGCGATGCCGGGTTCTCTCGCTCGCGCAAATCACCGAGTGTGGCGCCGTATTTCGGTCAGTTGGCGACTCTTTCAAACATCCCATTGCTGTGCAAAGGTCCGCGGAGTCTTTTCGATTTATCGGCCCGAAGTGCCCGACGCGCCGCTTTGAGCCAATCAGCGTTAGCGTATGCGCAACGTCTTGGGCAGCTCTTGGACCGGAAATCGAAGGCGCCCACTGTAACCACAGGATCGTATTAATTGCTCGATAAAACGACCGATCCAACGTACGTGGACACTTTTGCCTCGCTCTCAACCGTGTAAGTTCTAAGCCAGGAGGTACCCCAACTGCCAACACATTGTGTGGCACTGTCCCCCAACTTGTAATTCCCCTCTCGCCTTCCTTGTCCCTCTACCCCATCGGCTACTTGGCTGGCACAAGCCACCTCCTTTCAGCACAAGAGTACCTGGTGAAGTTCATCAACGCCGAGACTGAGGGCCTTGTTGAGACTCGGGGTAGCTTTTAGGCAGGGAATCCTTCGTGCAATATGGATGAGTACGTGCGGGAGTAGGAGTTAAAGGAAAAGGGTTTATTTTGAATTAACGGCATACTTAAACAAGTCGTCAGAGCCTAGTCGGAGTTCACACATGTCTGCAGACGTCAGGACCCCTCAGCACCTTCTCACGGCACCAAAAGTCCGCTTTTAAAACGTTCTTCCCTAGTTCCCAACACAAGGGAATGACCTTGTTGCGGCCAGGCGGTTCACAGAACTCCGCCTCTGATAGCCAACCTTCGAAGCAAGGACGAGGAATTCTGGAAACATTGTTCGCGCTCCGTCCACGACACAGTTCACGCTCTCTCTCCACGAAAGTTGTCGACTGGGTTCCTTGCTCTCCGCGACTGTCATCTTGTCAGGGTCAGGAGATTAGTGTTCGCGCTCGTTAGCGCTTCCACGATTGGCGGCGGATGCTATCGATTTTAAGTGAGTCTCTCTGTTCGCACGACGCAGTCTGTGTGTGGCATTGTCGCCGGCTCGGCTTCGCTGATGAACGGGGCTGCCTCGGGGAAAAACAGCCAAAGAATGCGCACTGCCGATTCGGGGTGCAACAGCCTCCACCAGCTCCATCGTCGATTTTAAATGAAATATTCATCTCTCTCTGTCTCTCTCAAAATTCGGTTGTGGTGCTGGCTCACATGGATGGATGGATGGATGGATGAGGCTCAACCCTTTGAATCGGGCGGCGGCGGCGGCGCGCGCCACCTAGCCTTTAATGGTTCTATATGCATGCATACCTATGTATTTACTCCTTTACTTTTGCGTTGATATTATCCACCAATCAGATAGTCTCCGTTTAGTTATTTCTACCTGTTCAAAGTCTATTCTACTTTCACTGTCTTTAAAACCCAAAGCTTTGAATAGTTCCCCGTTAGATTCAACTGCAGTGTGAAGTTGTTTACAAGCAAGTATCAGGTGTTCAGCCGTTTCCTCCTCCTCTCCACACGCCTCGCACACCAAATCTATCTCCTGGTATCTGGCTCGGTACGTTTTAGTCCGCAGTACACCTGTCCTGGCTTCAAAAAATGAGCTTCCCTTAGAGTTATCGTAAATATTTTCTTTGGCTATTTCTTGCTTAAACGTCCTGTATGTCTCCAATGCCGATTTGGTTTGCATCTGTACTCCACATACCCCTCTCTGTCTCCTTAACCTTTTTCTTGACAGATGATTCCTTACTTGTCCCCCCGCTACTGCCCAAGTATTTGCTTGTCAATTTTCTAGTTCGCTTCCTCCACCTCGTGTCAACATTCCTCGTGTATAAGTAACTGAAAACCTTCCTAGCCCACTGAATTTCCCCCATTTTTCTCAATCGCTCCTTAAATGCTATCTTGCTACTAGCCTCTCTGCCCTCTAAAGAAGACCATCCCAGATCCCCCTGCACTCCAAGATTTGGTGTCTTGCCATGTGCTCCCAGAGCGAGCCTACCCACACCACGTTGTCTAATTTCCAACTGTTTCCACACGCGTGACAAAAGAGCACCCCGCGGGGCCGCGCTGTGGTGTTTTCGATGGCGAGGGGTGCTGCCGTTTAAGGCTTGCGCCCGTCGAAAAAAAGAAAGCAGATGCAAGGTCTCCAGGAATCCATGTTTTCTTTGGAAAAGATCATCCGATTTGCTACCGCGTCCTATAGTACTATAGTTATTACAAGAAGCGCAAACTATACGATCGAGCGCTCCTACAACTAAATTACCCGTATAACGAAGGAATAATTCTGCCCCGGTTCTATTGTGCGTTGCGCGACCTTTTACAACGAAGTGACCTGTGAAACGAATACTTTCGGAGGCCCCGGGCACTTCGTCATGAAGGCGTTCGGCCGCGTACAGCAAGAAAGCATCGTCGTTCCACATTCTCTCTTTCCGTCGTTCCGAAGGAGGGAATTTATCAGCCTTGTGACGCGATTGCTTGTGCGTGAATCAGTCCTCGTGAAAAGAGCCAACTTGGCGTTTCCTTTTTTCCGAAGCGTGCACTTATCGGCCACCGCCCCTCTCCGTCCTGCGAGGTTTCGTGCTTCGAGTGGTGACCGCCGAGTGCCAGTGCACGTGCAGTGTAGTTTCGTGCGTGAGTGCGCGCATTATATATACACGCCGCTCGTCGCCCAAATCATATGCGCAAAATCGAGTGGCGCATGGAGCTCGCGTAACATGCGCCAGTGTACGTAACTTCCCATTTACCTAATCGCTATAGGAAGCGCAGCTTCCTTCGTTTCCTCCGGGCCTTGCGTACATATTCTTCGGAGACAATTGGCGCGGCTGCGTTGTTCGACCTCCGAAAAAAAGAAAGAAAAGACACGTAGGCTGCAGCGCGCTATGATCGCCGCTATCGCTTCCTGATATGCGCTTGTGTGGAACTACCGGCTTATCGGTGGTTCTAGTTAGCTCTCTTCAACCAGGCAAAAAGCCGATAGGAAGACAATCGGAAAGGAAGAGAGAACACGCGCAAGCTTGTGCGACCTTGCATGAGTCATTTCTTTTTTTTTTTTTTTCCCAGCGAAGTTGTTGTTGGGTCGTATTTATCTCCGATGCCATGTTTACTACCATATCTGTTCTGTTTCATCTGCCGGACAAATCGCTCTTTCTGCCGCAGCTTATATAGCTATATATACACGATGCCTCGGACCGCTCGCGTGACTTCCTCGATACCGCCCGCGGCTTTTAGATTATTGGCGGTTGTTTTTTTTTCTCACCCCCATTGGCGCGGCTGCCGAGTGTGCAACCGTTTCTAATTGACAGCGCTTAGGTTGATGCGTCTCGGCTAGCGGATGCGCTAGCCGAGATTCATCCGATTCTTCCCGGACTCGCTGTCGCGCCCTGCATACGGAAAAAAAAGATTGCAAAGTTGGTTTCGCAGTACCCGAGCTGGCGTCACTTCGGCGTTTCGTGGCATTCTCGATTGCCCCGCGACTTCCAAACTATACCAGCAGACTCTTCAAGGTGCGTAAACTGTATATTCCTACTTTTTTTTTTCAGCGTTATCCGGCATATGTGTGTACATATATAAGTTATTTGACGGCGGTCGCTCTTGCTTCTTCGTATGACTCGCGCTTCAGTCAGCGCCATCTCTGATCGTTTCTTTCGGCTCCCGAGGATGCCGTCACCCAAACACTTTGTGAAGTTAATGCATGCTCGTTTTACCAGTTCAACTCGACCCGCCTCGCAGTTATTTCGCGGCATTTGTTCGCTACCTGCGAGTGGCTCCAACGAGCAATGGCCGCGTGGCGCTTCGACAATTTCCCTCAGCTCCCCCCAGTGGATCCCCACGCGGTTGTGATTTTGCCCGCATGCCGTGTTTTTTCCGCGTTTTTGTTCTCCAGCAGTCGGGGTATGGACGCTTTTCGTGGCATACATTTTCGCGCGCAGCATATCGAGGTTTTAACTCGATATGCTGCGATAGCTTGTAATCTGTACAGCAGCTTTCATCGCCGAGTCGCCAAGGCTTTCGTCGCTCCGTATTTCCGATTATATTTCGCGCTTTATTTCGTTGCGTCTCCATCCAGTATGACACTCCTTTGTACTTTGTAGCCTCTATTACATAGCAAACGGTGTTGCACATTCATAGAACGACTGTTAAGATGTGAAAGAAAAAAAATTGTGGGGTTTATATAACGCCTCGAAATTTCGCTGCGGCATATAGGGGACGCTCCGTATAGTGGAAGACTACGGATTAATTTTCACCGCCTGCGATTATTCGATGCACACGCACTCGAAGCACAGTGTGTCCGAGCGTTTCTTTCTTCTTTTTTTTTTTTTTTTTTTGCATGGCGCTTCCGTCGAAATGCTGCCACCGCGGCCTGGGATCGAACCCGAGACCTCGTGCCACGGCCTCGGTGATCGGGCGGTGCCGCATGCATGCAGTGTGAACAGCTTGAATCTCGGGGGCAACGCTCGTGTACCAGCCAGCGCAGTGACATGGTCGCACGAGCCGCCGTGGCGGGTAACGACGGGAAAGTTTTAGCCATATAGTAAACGCGAAAAAATTGCGGCGAGCGCAGTGAATGAACCCAGTTCAGTGGGCAGCGAATTAACCCTGCGGAGTTCCCCTTGGAGGCTTTCTTTTTTCATTATTAATTTGGGAGTCGCGGGCTTTTTTGAGTAAAGGGCAGGGCGCAATAGACCGGGACAGAACAAGAACACAAGCGACAGGTCTATTGCGCCTTGCCCTTCACTCATTCAAGCATGAACCAGCTAGCCCAAGCAAGAGCTTTACATGGGTTTTTTTGCTTCGCGTCGTTAAACGTCGCGCACGAAGTATACGTGATCGCAGTCTCGTCAGCGCCATGGGACGCCATGGGCGCAGTGCACCTCGCTTCCGTATATAGTCGAGCTTCTAGACGGGACAAGTGGCGGTGTAGCTGTTTCGGTGGTCATGCGTGGCGGAGCAGGCGCGCGCACGTGCGACACACACACGCGCGCAGCTGTCGCGTTGAGTTAATTGTGCGCGTCGGGTCAGGAGTCGCGGTGTGCGGTAGTATATATAAACGTGTTGACTTATCGTTGATTGCCCCGGCTGGCTTATCGTGCGAGCGTCCAGCGGTGCGTGATATTGCGCGGAGATTTGGTTAGGCGCAGTACGTATCTGATGTGCGTTAGACTCATCATCGTCGTCGTCGTCGTTCAAATTTACGCGTGCTCTGCAGGAGGGAATCGAAGGCCCTTCCCGCCAGTCTCCGCGTGCTCGTGTCTTATGCGGCAGCGGACTCCGCCTTATACCACCGTGCATGCTAATTTCCCGATTTCAAAGCACGACCTAAACTTCTGCCGTCGTCGACGGCGTTTCCTTCCCCCTTCTTTGGTACTACCTTTCTGTAGCTCTAATAAGATCAGCGGTTATCTGCCCTGCGCGTTACGTGGCCTAGTCCGACTCCACATCTACCATTTAATGTCACGTATAGAACTTCGCATACCATCCGTTCGTTCAAGCCGCTGTCTTTGTCTCAGTGTTTTTACGCCTGTCGTTGCTTTGCTCCTAACTTTTCTTACTAAGCTCCAAGTTCCCGAATTTCTGCACCGTATGTCAGTACCGTCAGAAAACAATGATTGTATAGTTCTCTTGTTTTTTCTTCTTCAGAAGGCAGAGGTACACAAGCTGCCATTCGTGCCTTCTCGTGATCACGGTTCCCCGCGAGCAATTGAGCCGAATAGACGTACCCTGGCATTACGAGTATCGTATACACTGATAGCGGAAGACCCTGTCCGTGACCATTGCGCTGATAGATTGTATATCGCACAAGGAACGTTATTCTTGCGTTACACGCCTCTTCTCTTCGAAAGCTAAACGATATAATAATAATAAATAATAATAATAATAAATAATAATAATAATAATAATAATATTAATAATAATAATAATAATAATAATAATAATAGGGGTGATAATGCTAAAATAGTGATAATTTTCATATAACGGTTTCGTCGCGGCAAGGAACGTTCTCGCGTTGCTCGGTTCTTTCAACGAAATATAGTCTAAAAATATTTTAATCGTGATGATTTCGACGCCTTTATTGCGGCACATAAGTGAGTCGCAGTCGGTCACGTTAAACGACCGCTATAGACGGGAAAGGTTAAGCTAATAACGTGCAGTGACAAAGTATACACGCATCTCCACTATATAGCAGAACGGTCGCTCTTGCCTTATAACGGAGGCAGCTCGCCGGCAAGCCGGAAAAGATGCAAGGCTCGCCGTGACGTAACGAATTTTCGGATTTATCATCTGGTATGGCCTAATCCGAGCGTCTGGTCTAATTGTTAATCAGCAAAGAAAGAAGATACAAAAGAAAAAAAAAAGCACTACGCGACATTTTAGAGGAATCAAAAGACCTGAACCTATAGCAATTTTCTGGAACTTTTCATGCATTAAAGCGGCAAGGGTGTAGATAATAATAACGTACATTGAAATTTCTGACGTCACTCTACTGCTGTTGAGCTTTCGGCGCGAAATTCAAGGAGTTAACGTCCGCGGGCTCAATTTCGTACTCCGTGCAGCAGCAGTCAGCCCTCCTTCACCACTCCAGGCGTATGGAGATCCAGTTTTTCAAAGAACACCGCACCAGTCTATATAGGTTGATGTAGCGTTGCTATCGGCGTATAGCCGCCCGCCCCTTCGGTGTTCCGCTTTTGTTAAGTTATGGCGTCGCCGGATGTCTTTAATGACACCGCTGCTGCTACTTACGTCGTATGCACCACCAACAATACGCCGTTATAACGCCATCTATAGCAATTACCTTTCCACATGCACGCGCCCGGGGGGGGGGGGGGGGGTCTAACCAAACTACGACGACAATATTACCAGCGTCTAATACAGCATACGCCACGTATGCTATATTGCGCTTGTCTATTGTTCCGCGCGTGCTCTCGATTTTTTAAATATTGTTTTAATTGTACCAATATCCCATAATATATGTAAGCGTGTGAATATTGATCACCGCGTGCGTGATAAATTATAATGTCGGCGTACAGCAGGCAGTTGCCGACGTCGATGCTGTCGTTATAAAACTTCTTTTACAAAGCCAGCAGCTGGCGCTAAACTGTGCTACATACACGCTATATATATAGAGGCCTCGCGAACAATAACTTAAACGGGAAAACGCGCGGAAGACCGAGATTCCCCCGGAGGATGATTCGTATCGTCCGTGCCAGCTCATTGTTAACGTCATCCGTGTTTTCGCAAAGGTCCAAATGATCAATTACCCTGTTCAGTCGGATGAACAGGCGCCCTATATAGTTGAGCGGCAGCATGCAGGGCTATATATATATATATATATATATATATATATATATATATATATATATCGTGTCCTCTGTTGAGAGACAATTGCTGCGCGGCAAATATACCCTCCCTTTCACAACCTTACCTAAGTATCTCTCTTGGGCGTAATCGTGTTGCACTAAATCAAGAAATGCGAATTAAGAATATATACGAAGTTCAAGTCGCAAACCTTAATCGTCACGATTTGCACATTTCAATGGCTCTCATCCGCATTGCCTTCGACGTCAAACGCTGCATATTGACCGCGCTGGTTAAAAAAAAAAAAAAATTTCAGTGTTTTGAGTTGTCAGTTGGGTCTCGAGCTGCCATTTACTAGAATCGCAGCGATATGGCAGACCGACTGCTCCCTATAGAGACCTATATAGCACTAGTGTTCTGGGTTTGATCCCTAAAGCGAGATGAACTATATAGTTATAATGCGAAGCATCTTTTAGGCACCTCCCCGAAATTTTCTTTTTGTTGTAAGCAGGTGTTTCGCGGTCACGTCATAATTTACTCCTTTTTCACGCACGCACACCAGGTGGTGCGTCTGTAGGTTAGCGCTGTGGGTTGTGGGCCAGATGACCTTACTTAGTGCGAAGCATTCTTTGCCTCCTATTAGGCACCATGCGGTCGATTGGCGAGTAGGTACAGCTTTGTGCCTCGGCTGGTTGCCTTACATGCGTGCGAGATAGCTGGGATTTGAACCCGGGTTCTCCAGTGCAGTCCAAGGCCCGATGCTTTTCTCTATACACGTTAGGGCCGGTGTAACGTAAGGCTACTCCGATTTGTTTTTATTCCAAAGCGGCCAGGGGCCCTCCGTGGTATGTCAAAATGGCTGGGGCTCTGCCCATATGGGTGTGGCGCCCGTCAATAACCTCCTGCTTCGGAGGTTATCCTCCGAATGGTTCGGGCTGGACCCGAACCATTCTTCGTGCCCTATCAGGGAGGGCTAATGGCCGATTTGGAATAAAGACAGATTCGAATGGTTTTACGGCGTAGGGCTGCGGGTCACGCGCGCGCACATACATCGCGCGAGGGAACGACCTTGCCACTCCTTCCGATTGCGCCGCCTTCGGGATCGCCCCCGTGGTCGTAACCTTTTTTCTTCGCCGGAGTGCAATAAATCAGTGGTAATGCCGTCGCCGTCATATACTGTGTGTTCGTCGCCGTCTTGATGCTTGTCGTCACACGCAACCGCTCGTCTCTCACAAACGTGGCGCGCTCTACACGTTGATGCTTTGTGTTGATCCCCAAACGATACGGGATTTTACGTGCGAAGTAACATCGATTCTCGCCCACGTTGCGCGGGATCTGCGTTTCTGTTTTCTCTCTTTTGCCGGGAACTTCCGCGATTTCTGATAAAGGTGTCCGATAAACCAGCGTCCGCAGTCTCGGAGGCCAGCCGACGTGCGCGCATCCTGGCCGCTGAGAGGATCGAGGTCGAGCCGCTTGCGGGGACGCACGAACGCACGCACGCGCGCATCTCGTCCAAGAAAATTCGTCGTCGGGCGGCAGCGTCTGGTGTGCGTCTCCTCCGCTTGCGCAAGGACCCGTCCGAGAAAGCTGGGTGGGAGCGGCGGCGGCGGTGGCAGCTGTCCCCCGCGACGGGTGGAAGTGGCGGACCAGGTGCGCGCGCCCCCCACTCGTGCTCGTTTCTCGCGGGGCCTCTCTTTCTCACCCTCGTTTTTTTTTTTTTTTTTTTTCCGCCGCACCTGCACTTTCCCTGGACAAACGCAGGGTCCGCACACGTGTGCACGTACGCGCACGCACGATCGGCTTTGCACCCGCGCGAGATGACGGGCGGAATCGTCGTGCTCCTGTAGTGCGTTCCAGCGCGTGCATGCGAGCCGCAGCGTGCTCCAGACTGTCGCCACGTGCACGGGACCGTGTTGCCCGTAATACACCGTCAGGGTCGTGCAGTTTAAACTCGAAGAAGGAAAAAAAATAAAATAAACTATGGTGGGATTATGTTGCAGAACCACGGTCAGGTGATGAGGTATACGCCGCACACCGTATAGGGTTCTCAGCCGCACTCCGGATTCATTTTGACCACCGAGCCCTCCCTTGAAGGTGCAGCCCCAGTGCACGGTATACACGATGCGTTTCTGCGTTCCACTCCCATAGGAACGCGGCGGCCGCGGATGGGATCGAACCCGCGACCTTGTGATCAGTATATAGCACGCAACGCCATAGCCAATAAGGTATACCGCGGCGGATGCGAACAGAAAGTAACCTAAGAACGCCTGTTACGTGCGTAGCTATACATGGAAGCGCGACGACGTCGGATGTATTATAATAGCTCCGACTACGGCTTCTAAGCACGGAATATAGTGCCAAGTGCAGGTTTTCGAGTCCGAATTAGGCCACAGTTACAAAATCGGGCGAAACTGGAAACGGAACAACAACGCGTTGGAGCCGTTTTCTGCTTCGTCGCGTTTGAATTTAACCTGGTACAGTACGACGGGTGTTGGCATTTTCTCCCCGCAACCGGGTAAACTTGGCCGATCCTGCCACTCGCACAGTCACGCTTGGTTTATGTACGTCGCAAATGGCGTCCGTTATAGTTCGGGGCAACCCTGAATTCCGTTTACCAAATAACGCGGACGTGCAGTGTATCGTCGAATGTGAAGCAGCGACTGTCGTTCACGTACTCGGTTCAAGTGACAGAGGAGTCATCTTAATTCGTATTCGTGTACTATTGCTTCAACGCTGTATATGAGCGAGAGCAGTAAGGGGATCCGATGGAGTTCGATTTATTTTTATTTGTTAGCCATGTAGAACGAGACGTATATATGGTTGTACATTAAACTACATACACGGAAACGAAGTCGGATAAAGCACGTGGGAGGTTAATTGTTGCGTCTAACTGAAATGTATAGAACGTAATAAGGTATACGGGAAAGCGAAATTGCACAAACAGATCACTCGCCGCAGAAGTGTAATCTTTCGGTATAACTTTGTGTTCCCAAGCACGCCTATTACGGTGTACTGTGACCGCTTTAAAGCAAAATCGCGCATCGCCGAAAGAAGGAAAGAAAAAGAAAGAAAGAAAGACGCATTGTCCGTTTCAGGTTTCACGGTCTTCTCGGGACTCAATGCTTACATAACAGTCCGGTGACGCAAATGTCACCGCGCTTCGCACTGCACGTAACTTTGGACTTTTGTGCACGCGGCAGCGCATTGTTCTCCGTCGGAGATCGGAGACGTTGGGCTCAAATGCGAGCCGCGATTAAAAGAACGGCAACGCGGAACTGCTCTGTTCGTGCCTCGTCGACCCCCTGTGCACGACAGTGCGCCGCAGCTGTTGCGCCTGCACGTGTCGGCTGCGCCCCTTCACACTTGGGTTCAGGTGAGCGTCATACGAATTAACATATAGGGGGCTTTCATAGGCGTGTAATAGTATATTTATTGATTTATCGAAAATTATTTCGGATCCGTAACGACGTGAGAATAGCCGGGGGGCGCCAGACTTAAAGCCACTAATTCGGCTGCACCTGCGTCTCCTAGCGGTTATTTGCAGTAAGTGTCGAGCGTGTATATGAACACGACGTGTTCACACGAATACACACGTGGTACAAGACGTACATCAAGGGTAATGCATTTTATGTGCGTAATACAATCCTTACAATATGGTTGCAAAATAATCCAGCGCCGGTTTAGCGGTAAATGCGAGAGCAGTGCGTTAGCATTACGTCGCAGCTATTTCAATTCCCGAATCCATGATTTAAAGGGCACCTCACCAGGCCCCATAGCAAATTTTGGTTATACGCTGAAGTTCTTACGTGTCCTCTAGGGAGCTTTCTGCCGCCAAAAAAAAAAAAAAATGGCGTATTAAAAGTCGAGGTAGAAATGTTTAAATTCCGCGAACTCATGATTTCAGGAGGCGAGCTCCACCGCATATCGAGACTCTCTCCACTCGCCCCCTCTAGCCTCCGCAAGCAAAATTCCTTCCCTGCGTTCTCCCATACCGGAGCTCGAGGATCGCGTGACGCATACGTCACGGGCGGATCGCAGAGCATGATCCGCGCTAAAACACGGTAGAGGAGGAGGAGGAGGAAGTAAACTTTATTGCCCTAGAAAGAGTAATTCAGCGGTCGGGCCGGATGTCTTCATCTTCTATTAGTTAATGCCGATCTCCGGCCTGCATGGTTGGCGCCCCTATTCCAGGGCAACACTGAGCGTGGCTGCTCGTCGGGCATGATCCACCAGCCTCCGTTGGAGGCTAGGGTCGCCGCTGGAGAGCACGCTCTCCCACTGCTCCGCACTCGGATTTTCTATTTTGTGGAATGCCTTATTCGTATTGCACTCCCATGTGATGTGATAAAGTGTGGGTATTGCGCCACACCACGGGCATGTGTCCCTGTATTGACCTGGGAACATTTTGTATAGTTTATGTAAATTTGGGAAAGTTCCTGTCTGCAGCTTTCGCCAGTAAACTGCCTGTTCTTGAGTGAGTGTATTGTGAGGCGGGGGATATCTGATCCTCGTCCCTCTATGGTAATTTAGTATGTCAGAGTACGTTGGCATCACTGTCATGAAGTCCTCAGGATCTCTGTTTAGGTCCGCTCGGTTTGTATGCTCGCGAGCGATCCTATGACACAGTTTCGGTGTCTGCGCGCGCGTCTGCTCGACGTGGGAACAAGCAGACGAAACGGAAGTACATCTCTCTTGCTGCGGTGCGAAGTAAAACAAAAGCATGAAGACACTCGGTTTGTGTGTTTTATTATTTATATACGGTTTAATTCGTCTATTGAAGCAATAGATTGCACAAATGACAGATGTTGCCTGGAGTAATTATCGAAGTCACGTGTCACCACGAGCGACGTCACAGCGCAAACATGTGTACGTGGGCGACTAGCACGTGGACGTCATTCTCCGGAGCAGATCACCGCGTCATTTGCAATATATATATATGTGTGTGTGTGTGTGTGTGTGTGTGTGTGTGTGTGTGTGTGTGTGTGTGTGTTATACCACGTGACTGGCTTCCTACATTTCACTCACATACTTTTTTTTCACTTAGACGCTCCTAATGCGATCGCATTAAATATGTGTTCAGACTATGTGTGTTGCTTCAATAGCGTTATTATTGCGCTGCGACGAGAATTTACAAAATCCATAGCTGAAAAACATTATACCTTACGTAAAGGTTACATAAGAGTAACGCTAAAATAAAGAATTGAATCACTGTTTACTTGAAGCGAACATAGATAGGAATACGTAAGTGAATGCATAAGTAGAATTGCTCTTTGATAAGACGCGTTTGCCACAAAGACTTTTATGCTTCTTATATTTTATTGTGCTTGTCTAACCTTCGTGTTCCTTGTTTTTTGTTTTCATTGGTTAAGTTTCCCCCATCCATTCAGTGTCATCCTTCTGCCCTTTTCTCCTCTCCATGGCAGTGAGGAAGTTCAGGTGCCCACCGACAGCTGACGCAGTCATTAATACTGTGGTCTAGCCACTTTCATTTCATTCTCTTTAAACAATTGGGGGGGGGGGGATAAAAATTAAGATAAACAAGAACAAGAACGGGAGCTGCCAGGTGGTATATATGGGCTGGTTCGGCCCGTCGCGATTATTCGCGTGAGTGCGTTCGGAAACGCTATCACGCGGGAGCTTAGAAGGGACCCCAAAAAACGGACGCTAGATTAATTTATGCAGGCAAAGTATTTATTTTGTATTGATTTGGCAGAAAACGGTTAAAATATTACTGGAGAAAGTGAAGACCAGTCCTTGCTTTCCTGGATCTTCGCGTGAGAACCTCAGCGCTGGTGCGTCTGTTGCAGCGTCGTCTCACATTCGGGCCGCGTCAGAGCTTGAATGCGTTGCGAAACCTGCTGTGTTGAGCTTTTGTATCGGTTACAGTGCGATGTAGCCCTCGTTTGCATGCATGCCAAAAAACAGGCAAATGAACCCGAGTAGTCGCTATTTAAAAAATAGAGCGAGAACCTACGAAGCCTGCAATGCATTTAGCACCACCTGCAGATATACGGTATAGGCGCATCGAGGCGCCACATTTTTGGGCTGAAGCGAGAACGTTTGATTCTATGACAATTTGTGGGCCTGACCTATTCAAGAGTTCGCTTTTCAGGGGGGTCTGGTTCGTTGATTTACTTATTTGCTCCGCGTTCACTACCAGCACGAAGTGTAACAATGGAATCGAAGAATGAGAGAGCGAGAAAGAACGAACGCCGTCGTTCTCTCCTCGTGGGCGGTTCGGCCACCACCCACGGTGCTCGTTTTTCCCCCGCGATCGCCAACGAGCACGTTGTGCCTTGGAAGCCACAGGACAGTGCGAACGAAGGAACGATGACCCGGCTACCGCCGCCGTCGTCGCGAACACAGGCCTGCGTGGCCGCGTCGCTTGTTTGTAAACGCGTTTGCACTCGGTTTATCCTCGGATCGATAAGGCCGAACTTTCGAAGCGATCCCAGAGAAACGGCAAGCGCAGCACTCCCTCTCTCCGTGTTCGGAAATCGTTCGGGTCACGACTGGTTGTGTCCGCGTTGCTATAGGAGCGGCGTGGCCCGGTCGAAGAAGACAAAGCGCGAGTCTGTTGCACGGGCGTCGTGCAGTGCGGACCCTGAGCGGAGAGAGCGTCGATCGATCGATCGGCTTCCACGGTCGTCCTCCCGTGGTCCTTCGCTTCATCTCTCCCCCTCATTTTCTTTTTTTTTTTCTTCGGCGGCGATCGCTCTCATTACCCGGTGACACGCAGAGGAGAGCGGCCCTGCTTGCAGGCCGGCAGCTGGTGGGCGGCGGCGGCAGCTGTATACGTGTCTGAGCGAACGAGCGAGACCGCGCGTAGCTCCTCCGGCAACAGCTGCTCGCTCTGGCCGATCTCTTTTGCTGGCCTTGAGAAGACGCGCTCGAGCGCGCTGACGAAGCCTCTGTACGCGCGCGGGTGACGTCGCCGACGCTTGCCACCTCCGGTCTTTCGTTGGAGTCATTCACGCTCCTGTAACCGTTGTCCGCTGCCACTTGACAGCACACAGGTTGCATTGACGATGATGATGATCGCCAGTGGCATCCCCTTTGAACCGAGTCGGCGACAAGTAGCTGTTTGTTCGTTTGCGGTCTTCCCGAAACGACAAGTATGGTCGCCTGTAGCCAATGGGAGCTACTTACGTGTTACCATGCCGTAATATGGCGTTCTGCCTATACCTGCTTTATCTCGTCAAGTTGCCTGTGACGAGCCCGTCACTATCTCTTCCCTGCTTCTTTTTGTTATTTCTTTCTCACCAATACCGACCAGTTATAACGTTCCCGCCAGCTTTGAACCCCAGTGCCAACGGAAGGTTGCCTTAAACTCGCCTGCAGTCTATCAAAATTGATTGTGAGTGCGCTACTATATAATGCTCGTTACGCCGGCACTCACCTTCGTGGCTGTCGGTATTAACTCGGCGAATGCGTTCACGAGTTTCGAATTAACCCGACTGCCGCGCGCCGAGACTCGAGCGTACTTACTGGCGGTGCCGCAAGTTTGGGAGCACTCGTTGTCTCTGGGTGTGCGACACCGGTACCAGGCGCCCCTCTCACCGTGGGTGCGTCCGGACCACAGAAGGCCCGCCGCGCCATCAGATGCAAAACGCGCTGACTCACCCTGGGACCCCTGTACGGGACGCGGCGCGTGCTCTTCCCCACCCAGCGAAGGCGGTGAAAGATGGCTCGCGCGGGGCCCCAGTGGGGGAGGGAGGCGGGGGGGGGGGGGGGCGGTAGTTGCACGGTGTGTATACCGTGCCGGCGAGGCTCGGGATGTGCCTTCGACTGGCTCTGCTCGCGCTCGTGGCTTCCCGTGCTTCGCCGCGATAAAATGAATGAATGAACGAAAAACTACGTTGCATACGCAGCGTTCGGTCCAGCGCCCCGCAGTTTCTTTTTCCCCAGGCACTGCTGGACTTAGTCCACCTGATAGTGGTCGTCGCGCTCCGTCTTAAAACATAACTAATGATGTTAAAGTTGCGTGTGAACTTAGCTGGAGTGTGGTGGCACACATCACCACCCAGGTTTAAATAGGAATTCATTCAGAATAGTGATTATAATAATCATCGTCTTGTAAGCGATTGGCTTCGTGTCAACTGAGCCGGAGGAACAAGTGACTTCCTCCAACTTCGCGTTCACTCGATTTGCTGAAAAGTCGACTGGGTAGTTTAGAGTTCATAAATGAACTAATGTATCGACCTTCACTTGCTCGTAAAGATAAGTCGAGTCCGAGGCATTCTAACGCCGCTATTTCAGTATTAGGGGTTACCAGGCAGACGTCAGAGAACCGCATAACAGCGCGTCACATTGTTCCAGAGCTGTAGAAAAAAAAAAATGCGAAAGTTTCTTACCTTAAAAAATGGCAGCTCGTCGTCCCGGCTAAGTACGATGCGATGGTCTGGCTTCCCAGAATGGCAGTTCAGCAGAAGCTCGTAAAACATTACATGTATTTCGATTGAAACGTACTGCGACTCCCCGACCAGACCAAACAGTCGGTTGCTGGGAGGAGTCCCAGTGTGGCGTAAATAAAAATAGTTCATTGCAACATCATTAATATGATCAATCGCCATGATCCAAGACGAAGTCAGCATCGCATCCAATGCGAGCGGAATAAAAAGAAAAAAATGACGTTTCCGTTGCTCTTTCCACGGGGAAACGTCACGGAATGTTCATACACGCTGCACACTTGGAAGTTCGCTCGCTCCCACGTAGAATGCGCCGATGTCTTCTGTTCGCGCGGACCGATCACCGAGCGCTTTTGACCTCACCCTCTCGTCTGGGAAGGCACGTTCTCTGGTCGGGCTTGTTGGAATCGCACCGCTGGCCCGAGTTGTTGGGGTCTCGGTGCTGACGCCCGTTATTGCCAATGGGTCGCAAGCCCCAAGGGTAGCGTTGGCCTGGCGGCCTGGGGCACTGGAAGCATCCGAAGGTCCCGGCAAAGCATGAGAAGACTGGTAACAGAACAACTTGTTTATTCTAACATAGCAAAAGAGCGGCCGGTCAGTTCGACCGAAGTGGAGAGACGGGAGAGCACGTAACTCAACAGTACAAATCGGAGCCTCTCCTCTGACGTCCGGGGGCAGCTGCTCTTATACTCCCGGCGTCGCGGTCCAAAAGGGAAGGAGGGAAGGTCACGGGATGAAGGTCACGGGACGGCGCAGCAGGAGCCCACGACGGCGCGAACTGTCGGGCCGAGAGACCTGCTGAACCGAGTGTAGTGACGCATCGCCAACCGCCCACACGACGGCGCGAACGGTTGAGCCGAGAGACCTCCAGGCTCCTCATTCGGGGAACTCCGCTCCCCGGCTGCCGCGCTTTGACAAGCGAGGGCACACACACACACACACGCACACACGAAGACACGTGGCACTGAAACACGCCTGGACACGCTTGGCGGGTAGGCGTCGCGGCGGCGTCGGACGGGCCAAAATGTCCGCCGCTTTGAACAAAGCCCCGGCGTCCGTTGCATCCGCGCCGGCATTACCGCGCGTTGTAGGCGAAACGTAACAGGCTCGAACGAACCCCACCATTCTCTTCCTTCCCCCTTGTGCAGAGTGTTTGAGGTGTCCTCTATTGAGAGACGGTTACCGCGCTGCACTTAGCCCAACCCACACCGTGGCCCCACCTTTCACCCCACAATCAAGAATCTCTCTCTCGGGCTTGAACGATGGTGCGCGCAAAGGCGAAGCCACACGCCAAATGTGCGACGGATTGGGCCAAGAAATATGCTGGACGAAGGCCTCCTTCATGCCCTCCTTCGGCGCCCATTCTGTTTCACGCGCATTCTTCTTAACTCGTCACCACTTGTAGAATCGCCAGCGTGTCGCATTGAGGGAGAGAAAGAAAGTTAAACGGCTGCCGCCGTGTGCTCTCCACCACACGCCGGTGGAACGCGCATCGCCGGACATGCGATACGCTGTATGCTGTCGCATTCGTGTTAACGCGGCTAAATACCACATATTCCCGTACCACAGAAACGCTTCGCTCACTATTTCACCCCCGTGTAATGTCACGGCGCCCACAGAAGTGACCGGAAGCCATCGGACGACCTCTCGTGACCCCGCAGTGGTCGAGCGTTGCTGGGCGCGCGCTTAGGTTCCGAGAAGTGCTCCCAACTCGTGGGTGTGCGCACCGTAGACGTCGTCGCAGTCCCGTCTCGCGAGGTCTTTTGTTAGGCGCACGGTAGACATATGCAGGGGGAGCCGAGACGCCACGACAGCCTCGACTGGCTGGCTGCGGTGAAGCGGTCGAAGGGACCCAGCGCAGGTTATCCCTCTTGCCTTCGAGAAACTCTGGAGTGCACCATGCCGTTGCGTGGCGGTCACGTGCGCATGAATAGCTGAGCGCGCGTGAAACTTGTGACTCTCTTTGTCAGTCTCGAGCAAGAAGGCATCCGGCTAAAGTCCCAGAAGGGCACGTCATTTAGGAAGGACCGTGTGAAGAACCGAGTGGCCGTCATTGGGACGAACGCTATGTGCGAGTCCCGGCACCATTACTCGACCAAATATGTCTGCCTCTTATAAGGTGCCGTAAGTGGTAGGCTGTATTTCTTGGCGTGTAGCAGCTATACCAAAAGTGGTCGTACGATTGTCCGTAATCGGAAGGAACGCAATTCTCCCGGAAGCAATGGCCCCAGCGATGTTTTTCGTTCATCTGGCTCCTTGTCTTCATTGCGTTGCTCTACAACAAGAATGTAAACTAACCATAGTCCGATTTGCCGCCGCGGTTGGATCTCCAGCGCATCTTACTCACATAAGATGTACAGTTGAGAGGCCTTGTATTAGCATTATTTAGGGCAAACTGCCATTTAGGACGTATTACCATTATTTCGGGGCTAGAAGTGCCTGTAACCTGTACAGTTACGAATAAATGTATATATCATAAAGGTTACCGTATATACAGTGCATAGGTAGCCCGAGTAATGGTGACTGGACTTTGCAGCACGCGTGTGTGTACAGTCATTGCGGCGTGCTGGGAAACCCACCGCTTCGCGTACCTCTGCTTTCCACGCGATACGATATCGAAACCAGTCTCTCAGATGAGCTTACGCGGTGGCGTCTGTGTTCTTGTGCGCATTGCGCGTGGTGCCACTGCTCTTTGTCAGTGTTCACGACCGTGTACGCGGCCAAGGGAAAGGATTACGCAGGAAGTGGCTTCCTTTGTAGAAAATACAGGTGAAGCCGGTTGTCGCGTGAGAGTACCGCTTACGCAGATCCCCGCGCCTACACACAAAAGAAAAAGAAATAGTCGTCCTGCGACTTTGCAGGCGTCAAACGGCCCCGCGGTCTTCTTCAGTTTTGGCGCCGGTGGGTTTGAAAAGGCTTCAGGTGCTTCCACCGGCTTGCGGTCTATCTATTCTTATAGATGACGAGGACCTGTGAGCGAATTGGGAGATCAAATAATAAGAAAAAAAAAAAAGGCAAAGAAGGGAACAGCCTATAAAGCAGTCTATTGTCGACCCTGTTCTGCCGACTGGTTCCTGTTTCACCCGCTCTCGGGCAAATTTCCGGGCGGTCGGCATTGGACAGCGCGACGCGGTGGTGTGGAGGGAGACCTGCTCCATCAATGCGGCACGCCGTCAATGCGGGCTGGAGGAGGAGGAGCATGCAGTCGCCAGGGATCGCAGCTGTTCCCGTTTCCCTCCCTTCGGCGCCGGGACCGTGGGAAAGCGCGTCGCTCCCTAAAGAAAAAAAGACCTTTTGGGCGTGCGAGTCTGTAGGCCAGGAGGAAGCCAGGCTCTCTCTCCTTTAGCGGACAGAGCACCGTCCCACAATACATGTGAGCGAGCGTGAGTGTGTGTGCTCGCACTTTCTTTGTCGCCTTTTGCTATTGTATCCCCTGTGCGTTGGAAAGTATCCCCGAAGGAAGGGAAACGAAGACGTAGCGGGTAGGGAAGACGTGGTAAAAACGTGTTTCCTCAAGGAGCCGGTCTTCCTCGCTTAACTCGGTCTGCCTCCGCTTTGTCTGCTGTGCGTCGCTAACGAGACACTCGTTCGGGACTTTGTGTGGCTGTGCAAAGGATGACTCGCTTTTTTTTTTCTTCGCCCACTGGCAAGCGCACTGACACACAGCGAGACCCGTTTGTGCCGAGCCGGGGCTAACGAGAGATACCGTTGATGGCGGCTTCTGCAGAGCCACCCTTCGTCGGGTTTGTTCGAGAGAGGGGGCGGAGAGGCTGTACGGTCGTTTAATTGCTTGTAGTTCGCGAGGCATGAAAGAGCGAGCAGCAGGGGCAGATCTTTTATCACCCCTGGTGTCTGACTCGTTTCATGCTGTACTGTAGACACAAGAGGCGGTACCGCTTAACAGGAGAAGCAGCCTCCAGTGCTGTGTCGGCGCCACCGCCGTGTTTCGGGCGCCATCATGGGGCCTCGGGCTGCCGCTTTGCTCTTCTTCCACAGGTGCTGCCACTTTCTCTGCTGCTGCGGCTACTTGCCCTCCCTTCACCGCCAACCCCCCTCGTTCCTGATGGCTTGTGTTTCTGGATCTGTTGCCCCCGCCGCGCTTGTTTGCCGACCCGGCTTTCGAACGCTCACCCATGGCCGTCTCCGTTTGCCGCGAATACACTTTTTTATGCTCGTGTTTCTTTAGTTTCCAGTACTGCTGTAGTAACGTGCGTTTCAGCCGCCGCACTTGCGCGAGTGGTGCAGTTCATCTCTTTTCATCTTTTTTTTTTCCCTCTCACTCCCTTATGCTTTTTTTTCTGTACCCGGGGTTCTCCCATAGCGCCCACGGACAGCGCATAGCGCGGCTTTGTTCTTTTGGGCCCGGCTCGGTCTGTGACCCCGAGCCGCGTTGCCAGCAGCGCGCGGTGTCGCAACCCCTCCCCCTCCCCGGTCTTCCCCCTCCTCCTCCTCTTCAGCAGCCGGGTCCCCGTGGAGAGCGCGACGTGTATTGTGTCTGGCGGTGAGGGTGAGCTGTCCGGCCTCATTGATGGATATGCGTGCACGTGCGCGTCGACAGCACTAACTTTGTCTGCCGCCCAGCGGGAGTCACTCAGCAACAGCTCGTCCCTCTCCCCTCCTTCGTCAGCTCTCTCTCTCTCGCTTGCTAGCTAGCCCGCTCCGCGTTCTGTCGAGCGTACGTACGCCTGCCTGCCCCTTTATAACCGTGCAACATTGTGGAAGCTTGGTGCTCGCTTCGACGAGTCGAGAACCGGTGTACCTGTGTGGCTCACACAGGCACGTCGGCTGTCACGTTGTCTTCTGCTGACGAGAACGGCGAGCAGACGGCGGGACTCGTCGCGGGGTGACAACGATACGCTTTGCCTGCGGATTTCCCCTGGCATTTAAGATTCCCCCCCCTTTTTTTTTTCGCACCAATATGGAAGTCGCGAACAGACTGAAGCGTTCCGCGCTGAACACACACTCATTTTCTTTTTGTTGCGGAAGGAGATGAAGCCAAAAATACGCATGCGCTTTCCAGGCTTAAGAAACAAGAGATCGAACCAACGCCTCCTAGATAGCAACGAGCACACAAGGATAGCACCACGAAATAGCGCGACAGAACACGTGCAGATAAATGAATGCGTTAGTAAGCAATCTCTGTGTCCGAAAAAAAAAAAGAAACGTTTGCTAAATTATTCGGTCACGTGACTTGCCTTCTCCCGCATAATCATTGTTTTTCCAGGGCGGTCTAACTCCGATTTCTGCGTGAGTTCGCTTGTCACGCTCCTGAGGTCGAAAATCCGTCCAAAGTACGTAAAGTTTTCTTTTTTTTTTTTTCGACGGATTGTATGGGAACCGTTGCCCGACGTCGGCGCTTCCAGTTTACGTTGCGCCCATGAGAGCTCTGTAACTTTCCGGCGTATTGGAGTACGTGTGGGTTAATAGCGCCGTTACCGCGTGTTAATAAAGAAGAAAAGATGAACCGAGACGACGCCCGACAAGCGCCGCGTCAATACGTTGGAAATCTGCCCCATACGCCTGCGACTTTTTTGAGCGCTGCACCGTTTTAGTGCGTGTCGGACGTTCACTTATTGCAGAGGGGGAGCAAACGCCATGGACGTGCGCGGACGGAACACGTGCGTCTCGCTTACGGAGAGACGCTGGCCGCTGCTCGCCCGGGATAAACAAGAGCGTACGCGGAGCCAGGAGGTGATATGAGAAGTTCCGGAGCGGCAGTCGCCACATACGCCTGTGGTTTGCCGGTGACGTCGGAGAGAGTGGATATATTTATTGAACACGTAGTGCGGTGCCTTGTACATGGCTCCAGGACGAACCTGGTATTGGATGCGGGGGTTTCCCGCAGGATTACAGGTAGGACGTACGGGGCAGGGTCTGAACCAAATATGGGGTAAACAAGCCGCATACATTGAAATGATAAACCAAACTCTCACTTCATCCTTTGGCGCACGTTTTTCGAAAGGACCTCGTTATGGCACGATTTCCACGCGGCGTGAAATCAGAAGCGTCGATGCAGGGAGAAGTCATGCTAAATATCGTGGTGACCGATCACATCTCTCCTCGTAATGTTCGTACGTCCCCGAGAAACATACGACGCAAGAGTATGTGCTGGACTAGGAAGAACGTTTCACGTGACCTGGTTTGCCAAGTGCTAGGTCTATGGGTGCACGCAGTGCGCATATCTTCTCGGCTCGCAACATGGCGTCCCAGAGGGGGCACTTGTAGGGCGCGCCTTCCACTCCAGCAGTGCCTATCGTGCCGCGACGGGTCACCGCTACTGGGACAGTCTGCTCCCCGCCGCCTCGTGTGATCACGTGTCATCGAAGCCGCTCGAGCGGGGTTCCTGTCGAATGCGCGCAACGGATTTTTTTTGTTCCTCTTTTTCCCTATTTGGCTTCCGTTCTTTGTAAACAACGGAGCAGCTTCGCGCCGTACACCAGGATCTCCACGCGAATACAGACTGCAGCAGAAAGTTTTTTTTTTTTTTTTTGTCGTCGTGGCTGCTGAAGTCCTTTGCGCTTCGTCGATATTGAAGTGCTAAATACATGCTGTAAAATGCCGTGTACGGTGCGAATCAATATATTCCGAGAGACATTTGTTGGGTCGTCAGATAGAAGAGAGGAGAAATCGATCGGCATTCAGTATCACTAAAGTACGCTTGGTTTTGTTTGACATGTAAGAAAGGAAAGCAGAAAATACTGCTTCGTTCCTAAAAAAAAGAAAAAAAAAGAAAGGATAGCTGAATGTAAACAATCCGCAAGCGGGGGTTTTGGGAACCTCGGGATGACTTATTTTTCTTTATGACAGGGCCCAGCTTCGGAGATAAGAGGAGAACCAGTTTCGGAGTTGACGTGTCACGCGTGAACAACAAGACGCGCAAGTGTCAGTCGTATCGTTCCGCGCCGTCAACTCCTTTCTCAGTTCTTGCGTCGTGTCTGCAGCGCGTTGTTCCAAGGTTCGAGCGTCGTGTCGCCTCTTCTTCTAACGACCCGTCCCGCACCGCGCGGCTCCGAGGCCGTCCTCGCATAGGGCGAGAAGTGGGGGCGACTCGGCGCGTTTCTCTTCGGGCACGTGCCCCTTGTCTGTCTTCCGGGGGCACTTCTCTCGGCAACATCCATGCCCCGCAAAGCGGTGACGGCATCTTCGTGCTGGCCCCGCGTGTGTCAGTTCGAGGAACGGTCTCGCCTGCCAGAAGCGCATGGCGCCTTTCTTTCTACGTGGTCGAGAGGCGACGAGCTCGTAACCGTTATCGTTGGACTCCTCTCGTTGAGTGCTACGGCTTTCTTCTTTTCTAAAAGTGGCGCCGCCTACTCGGTCTCGTCAGATCCGTGCATTTAGTTTTCTTAGTGGCTGACCAGACCCGTTGGTCTGGTCAGCCACTAAGAAAAGGAGGATCGTAAGGAGGGCTACTCCGTACAGTCGGCCTCTGATCACCCTCCGCTCAGCGTCGAAACAACGGAAGCTTTGGGAAACGAGTAATAGTCGCACGCAGTGGGCGAGCCTTCCTATATATATATTACCGTCTCTCGTGACCGATTGGCTGACACAATCTCTTATCTTATAGCCTTCGCCGCGCTGTACGGAACTGCCGAGACAGAGTATATTGCTTCGGGCGAGTAGCTGTTAAGCGCGCCCCCTTTGAGCGGCTATGCGGTGCCGATGACGCCGCGGCCAGCGTTTTGCCTGCACGGCAACCGGTTGTGCGTTTCTTTTTTTCGCTTGCCTTTTTTTTTTTTAATTACTGCTCGGTTGCTTCTCTGAATGCCGCTCTATCCTCTCGCTCCAATTTTCTTGCTAGCGTTCGGTGCAGCTGCCTCCATATCTTTTCATTTATTTATCTATTTTATTCTGGCCTTCCCCTCTTCGTGTTTTGGGCGGAAGGGGGAGCGGAAGGCCGTCATTTGTTTCTGCCCGTCGAAGCGCGCAGCGTGGGCTCTGCGCACAGCGCGTTCCTTGTTTCCAATTGCTCGACGCTGCTGCCGCTCCTCCTCCTGTGACTCCACATCATTACACTGCACACGTCCGAGTTCGTGGAGCGGCGGTGGCCTTTCGACAGTCGCGTGCATCTGCTTTCCGCGGCCGTCGTTCGTTGGTTCCCGTCCTCGTCAAAATGGGCGACTGATTGATTTCGAGAGGAAGTCCGCTGACGCAACGACTTCGGGGTGTAACACGCCCGGAGTCGACGTGCGCGTTGATGATGGCGGCAGCACGCTAGACTCTATATCTTTTTTTTTTTCTTTTTCGTAAGTTCATGTTCTCGCTTCTACCAGTCATCATGTGGCAGGTGAGAAAGTGGGAGGACCGGGATAAACGAAAAGAAACGAGGGAAATTAAGAAATCTCTTATCTCTAGCAGTACGCGGCTCGGCAGCTGCTCGAAGTTAAAGCCTTCGAAGTGCGCGGTGAGGGGGGGAAAGGCAACATCCGTCAGGCGGAAACCGAGATGCTTCTGCCGCTATTATCTTTGGCCAGGTCAGCGGCTTCTCTCTCTCTCTTTCTCTCTTCGGAAGCGAAAGAAAGAAGACGGTCGCATGCATCTTCGGGAATCCCCTCCCTGCAAAGCCCTCCGACACCGCTCGTTGTATACCGCGGCGGCGAAGGGTGGGGATGGCCGCGAGGGGTTGTGTGTAGTGTGTATGGAGAGAGCGGGTGCCGGGAAGGTGAGTGGCCCGTAAACGAGAGAGAAAGATCCGCTGCCCCGCGGCGGAACACGTTTGCTCGCGCTCTCCGTCTTCTCTCTCGGATGAGAGCCACGCGTTCTTTCTTTAATTCGCGGTGGTGCTGGAGGGAGGGGGGAAGGGATGTTGGAAATGTTGCGAGGGAGGCTCCGGGAAGGTGCACGAGTTCTCTCCGAGCCCCGCATGCTCATTTCCGCCCCGCCGTTCGGCGTGTTCCTTGGGGGGCGCGACGACGCGAGTCGCCGCCGCTCCAGTGGTCCGGGCGAGCGACGTTTTCTTCGTCCTGTCTCTTCCAGGCTCCCTTTTCCCGGCCTGTGCGAAATGTCATGTCTCAGTATTCTCTTTTTCTATTTTTATTCAATTTTTTTTTCTTACACGTGGTATTCTAGCCCCTGCCTCCACATTACGATGCGAAGGAACATTTTCTTCTTCCTTCCTTTCTTTCCTTTTTTGTTTTCAGGCGGGGTCGCGCTAAACTAAATGACGCGGCGCATGGGAACGGGAAGCACGTAGCAATAGCGGATATATTCTGGCGTCGTCTCGACATGCCAGAACTTTTTTCACGTGATTCTCCTTCCTTAGGTTCCTGCGTCTTGTTTTACGCATCTTTTCTTTTTAGTCTGTAGTCTGTCATTAAATAACCCTTTGGAAATTCTTCGTATGGTGAGATAGAGAGAGAGTGAGAGAGAGAGGCAGTCATCATGCCTGCAACAAAAGGAAACGTCGTCCGTTGATAAAGAAAAGAAAAATAAGTAAACTACGGTGAATGCGGGCGCGGCACGGCGTTGCTCCGCGCGGCCTCAAACTATTTCCGGCGCGCGCGTTTTTTTTTTTTTTTTTTTTTTTTTTGCGTTGGCAGGCGGAGCAACACCATCCTCGGTATCGCGAGAAGGGAGAGAATCGCCGAATGCGTGCACAAGAAACCTGCCACGCCCACGCCGGTCTGTCGGCCGCCCGTCCGGAAAGCGTCGCTGACCACTGCTCGCTGACTACCCCCCCCCCCCCCTTCGCCCTCCTCCCTGGCACCTCTTTCGTCTGCATCGGCAGCGTCCCCCAGTTTCGCCTCCGGCTTTGCCCCTTGTTCGCTTCTTGTTCCCGCTGTCGTATTGAAGAGGACCGGTTGCATGGTTATGGAGCGAGTATCGAGGGCGATGCGCTGACCACCGAAGTCACTGTTTCGCGCGCACGTAGTTTTAGCGCGCGTCGACGCGGCCGTTGCGTTAGCGTTTTGTACGTTTATCTCGGATAGAGGTCGCCTGCTGCTCTCGTTGTTTGAAGCCCCTCAATTGAGGTTCTTTATCGTTGTTAATTGGGTAGCTTCGAGTATTTCACAGTTTGGGCCGTCGTTTCTCGGCCCCAGTGTAGTCGGGAAGATAGGAAAAAACCGTCGACTCTACCTGTAACTGGAAAAAGGTCTTTCTTCCCCACAGTTCACCAAGCACGACTGGTCGGACCCAGTTCCCTTTCATTTAAAGTGTGGGTTTCCGGCAAAGGTATACTTGTCAAGCCGCTGATTATCTTTCAGCTTCGTAGCTCCCTTTCGAAGCTTCGGCAAAGTACCGAAGTTATACTTATTGCACCTCGCTCGAGTGGCCAGTGAAAGAAAGGTGTTCACAACATCCGTGATCTTGCTTAAGAATAGGGAGCCGGTCTACTTTCGAATAATTAATTTCACCATCGGGCGGAGCTGCGCACACCAATAGTACATCAGGATAAGTGGGTAAACCTAAGAAGAGCGGGAAACGAGACTGAGCGCCGTTTTCACACCGCGAGCCCTTTCGTGACGCAGTCGTGGCATTGTCTATAGGTCGACGATGGTCGTAGGCAAGCGTGTAATTATTGTATAACATCGTCATGTCGGTAAAGCATTCACCGAGAAGCTTAATGGAATAACCACGTTCTCTCGCGTTATTCTCACGAGGAGTGCCCCGCCGCACACGTTGCGTGCATGTACTACAACGTTTGTGGTATAAGCGTCGTTGCTTGTACTTCGTCAACGACGTTGTCGGTCTGGCAGATTTTGCGCTGCTCTGTACTGGCGCGTAATCGCTCGTTGGCCCACTGCTCTTGCCTCTTCTGCTGGACGCGCTCCGGTGGCCGAGTTCCGGGTGTCAAGGTCGGTCTTTAGCTCCGCAGCGGGCGGCCGCGCGGTGGTTGTGTTGTCCCTTGCAGCCGCCGGCGGCGCTCGCGTGGGTTGCTTTCTTAGCACGTGCTTCGAAACCCCCGGGGGGTAGGGGGGAGGGGGCCGCTTATTTCGGCTTGCCTGCCCCCCCCCCCCCCTTCCTTGGCCCTCCGCCACGCCTGGTTTAAAGAAAGCGAGCAACGGCGGAGCGTTGCCTTCGCCGTCTCATCTGACCGCAGAACACTGGAAACACGTGCGAGGCATTCTGTCCCGGATGCCCCGGCGCCTGATTACGTACTCTCTAGTCGCCCCGGGTGGCTTCTGGGGAAGCGATGCTGCCTGAACAGAAAGTGAAGCATACGTACGTTTCTTCTTCTTTTCCGTAAATGTGAACTGCTCTATGGGGTGCGGGCGTTGTTACCGTGTGTGCCGTCTACACGGCCGTGGATCGAAACGCGACAGAGGTAGATTCATATGCGGCGTCCGAGCACTGGGCTTTTGGCCGCGAAGTGATGAAAGAAGCACCTGCTGCGTCCGGCGGAGCGGGTTTCTTCCGACTGACGGTTATTTGCCACATATCACTGAATAGGCTCTCGCACCAAGATGGAACGCGCCAGTAGTCTCGCTGGATTGCGCCGGCGAGTCCCCGCAATTTGAGCAGCATGCGATGGGGGAGTGCGCGCATTGACGAAGTCGCGGCTCGATTGTGCGGCGAGGCATGCGACCACGACGTCCGTTTCTGCTAACGGCTGGCTGAACTGCAAGCTGCGGCTGTTCTTGTGGTTGGCCTTATTCTCGGCCCGTCACTTTTGTGTGTGTGTGTGTGTGCGTGTGTGTGCGCGTGTGTGTGCGTGTGCGCGCGCGTGTTGATTGACTTCAATGAGGCAATACACACATGCGAAGTTCCGTAAACAGGCTTCCCCGCATATCGTTGTCGAAGCTGAGGGACGCGTTTTGAAGATTTCTCGGATGATGCTGCAGATTGTGCTACCAGTCTTCGGTTCACGGTCCTGTAGATACCGAGATGTGCCATTTCGGTTAGGTCGGACGAGTTGCGCGGAGAAATGCGCTTGCGGGTTTTGGGTGCATCGGGCTGTCATCGGCTCCAGCCAGGAGTCGGCACTGAGCATCACGTCCAACCATAATGAAAGTAGGATGATGAAGTAGGACTGCAGGATAAATCTCTTCGTGCGCTTCACGGCTGACCTACCGCCGAAAACGTGGACTCGGTGCGCGAACGGCGGACCGAATCGCCTGTTCACTCCGCGAAAGTGGCGAGTGTGACGTGACTCGTGATGTATACGCCCAGCTCCGCCTTGCGCTGAGTCGCGTGTGAGAGTTAGTCCTGTACTTGTTTCTCGGAGCTCAAGCTCGGCAAGCTTTACGTCGAGCTACGAAGCCACTTACGACGGCGATAACGCTCGGAGACTATGGAGACTGGAGTCTGGCTTGGCGGGATGAACCCCGCAACTCCCCTCTTTTTCTTCATTTACCGACGCTTTCTCCTTCCGGTCGGACTGCCACTGTATAGGCTGTGTGTGTCCCAGGTATACACCCCGGTTGCTCATCGCACGTCGTTTCGCGTCCGCGTGGGGGCCGCTATTTGGGCGCGCCTCGGGGCGAGCGTGTTCGGTGGCCGCCGCGACCCCTCCCGTGTACCTTGCCGCGTCGACGGGCGCGGCGGTCAGGAGCAGTTTTCGGCCGCACCGCGACTCGATCCAGTTGGGACAGCGGCGCGCGTGCGCTTCGCCGCGTTGTGAGAGGCCACGTGTGCGGCTGGCCCGAGCCGCGCTCTGTCCAACCTGACGAACCTCTACGATTTCCCCTATCCTGCGCCAAGCGTGTCTGTCGAAAGACGCGCCTGTCAGAGAAAGCGAACTCCGTTTTCGGGCGTAAGGGTTCCTCTCGCGACAGCTTTATTCGGCTACAGGACTATACTAACACTTGCTGGAGTGGCGAATGGCAGTTGAGGAGGACTTTAACTATACGAACGAAGTGCAAGGAACTATAACGTTGGTATAATTAACACAATGCCGCGTCCTGCCACTACGCTGCGAGAGGCTGTGTACAGAACGACGCTATGCATTATTCATTCTGAGCTTCTGCAATTCATTGGCGTGCTCTCGCATCACGGCTCAGGGGTGGGCTCTCTCTCCCTTTATATTTACGTGCCGTTCCGCCCAAATCAGATTGTTGATTACAATCGAAGCTCTGGCGTTGCTTTCCTCGTTTATAGGGCGTAAGCGCATCGACCGTACACTTGGATTACAAATATGGCACGGTATCCTTTTCATTCAGTTGAGATAACATCACACCGAAAGCGCATGGACATATATGTATATACATATAATATATATACAAACTGAAACTGACCGAACAGGCGCGCCAAATTCCGGTAAATAAGGCATACGAAGCTGCCATCCAATAAAGGATTTACGTGCTCGAATGTGTTTATTTGTTGCACCGAGCATTTGTTGCACCGGCAATTGGTACATCTTTATGGGCGGTACAAATGTGGTTACATGTGAGCCGGTCTTCTGAGTGCCGTCCTGCGCGCGAGCAGTTCGGCCGGACAGCAGCAGCCGCCACGGCCAACAGATGCCGGTAGGGTTCGTAGAAGGCTTCGTTCTAAAATGTTTCCGCGCGTGTTGGTTCCAGCGCAACCACATGGAACATATATGCTCCGTGGTCATGGCCCCTTGCGGCCGTAGCAAAGGCGCAACGAGGAGAAGGGAGCCGTGCATCGCGCATTTTTTTACTGCGTCATCTTGACCTCCGCACGCGCACCAACCGGTGGTCCTCGGTGGCGATGAGGCTCTCCCGCGAAGCGTAACATGGCGAAATGGGCTGACTCATTACTACTATACGGGAGCCGGTCGGGCGTGACCGGCCCAGCCGGCGGCGATGTGCGTGCCCTTTCTTCGTCATCATCATCACCTGCTCTGGAAAGAGGAAGGTTTGGAAGAACGCGCGCACAACACACACGGCGCGCGAGCGCCCATCTGGTTCTGTCGCCGTCGGTCGTCGTCGCGTAGCCGTGGCACCGCTGGACTCTTCTTTCTCCTTCCGGGCGGGGCGCGTTCCTTTCCTTTCTTTTTTTTTTTTTTCTGATCGCAGCGGCGCCCGGCGGTGACGATCATCGGCAGAATAACCGGTCTCTTGATCCTTTCTCCCCCTCCCACCGGAGCACGAGGAATGCCCTATCGGCCCGATCCTGCTAGGCAGCGCTGCTATGCGCAGCCCCCTTGCGAATGCCCCCTTCCATTCCCTTGGGCCGACCGAAACGGCGAAAGAAAGAAAAGGAGAGCGGGCCCCTTTTGTTTAGCGTGCGGGGCAACGCCCTCCTCCACTTCCTCCCCCTCGCCCCACACCCCCATCATCTGCCCCGATTCTGGCTCAGTTTGTTGCCGGTTTCCCAAACTCGGCTCCTCGCGCATCTGGCCGCGTAAATGTATAACTACCGCCTGCGTGGGCCTCGTTCTTGCACTCTCGTGGCTTGGGACGCTTTAAGTAGAGAGAGAAAGAGAGAGAGAGGATGTGTGCGAGTGGCTCAACCGTGCATGCAGGGCAACGAGGGCTTTTCGAGAAAGGAAACGAAAATAATAATCTCGTGTGCCGCGTGTTTCTGACCCCCGTAAGCCTTATTTTGAGATTGAGAGGAAGGCCTCTGTACGGCGATTCTGTCGTGGGCACGAGAGGCCTCCGATAAAATCTTGTTAGCGGCAGCGAGCAACAGCTGCGGGTATTCTTGTTTGTGCCAAGTTCTTATTGAGAGTAGCCGCGATGTCTGGCCTTGATGACTGGCGAAAATTCGAGTGGTTCTGTGCTGCGTAAGCGTAACGGATCTGAAGGAGGCTTGCGGTAAGTGACCGCCGCCGCTGCGCTGTGAATTGAGGGATCGGTAAAGAGGCGCCAACTTCAGCACAGGGAGAAAGAGCGGCAATACTTCTTACATACTTCTTACTTTTTTTTCTTGGTTGAGCTGGTGGAACGTGCTCCTGTCAGGCCGTGACCCCCTAAGGGGTCGTAATGAATATGCAGATTACACTAACCACTTTCGTTTTAAAATGTACTTGCCAGGTTCTCCGATGTGAGCAACGTGTAACATTACCGACGACCATCACCGCGTACTTTGTGTGTGCGACAGCTGCGCTTCCAGAGACTGTTTTCTTTTTCTCATTATTTTATTGTAATTTTCTTGTCCCTCGTATTTATTTTGCTTCTCTCCGACAGGAGGAGATTATACATGTCTACGGCCCTTCCCTTTCTAATGAATACAATAAGCGATACTACTAGCAGCTGCTGGTTGTGCTAGAGGTGTTGCTTACATAGCTATACACCTGCGAACTAGATGATGTATTGGAGAATTGTGGACGAACAAGCAGTCCTAGCGCTCGTTTTGTGTCTTCCGTTTCATATTTCACTGAGTAGCCTTTTTGCCAAGCAACACGTGCAGTTTGAATTAAGACAGCATCTCTCTTTAGTCTAAATACCCGTGCCGCACGTGTACAGAAAATAACATTAACTTGCTAATGCCTTAAATGTTAACGCCATTTGCGTGGTGCCCCATGGGCAAACCTAATGTCATTTGCCTTAATGTCATTCGTTATCTAATGCGTTCGCCAGAACTCATTTGACGGAGAAATGCGTACTTTCGACTCCATAGCTCGCGCAGTGTAATTGAAGTATTTGAAACGCCATGTAAAATAATAATAATAATTTATGCGGAACTTTCAACTACAGTGCTCCTGTAAGAAGTTGTCCTTGGTGAACTTCCTCAGGTCAGCGCTGGAACGGCTTCGACGGGCCAATCGCCGTTCTGATCTTAAAAATGGCCGAACTTGCTATCGCCGGTCACAACGTTGTAAAATACAGCAACAAACTCAAGCCAGCGGCACTATAGTGTGCTTGCTTTTGTGGTTCACTATTCACGAGAGCGCAAAGTGAACTTGTAAAGGCATATTTACTTTTTATTCAGTACCTTAATGTAACTCATTTCAGAAGATGCTGTCATCGACATCAATGCATCAAATGTCATTAAATTTGGACGTGTGGCAGCTCCACCGAAAAAAATTTCTTTATTAGAGGGGAGTTGTTGAGTTAAGGCATTAAACGAATGCAATTTTTGCAGCCCGCAGGGCGAAGCATTTAACGCGATAGAAAGGTTTAGCGTTCGGTCGAAGCTCCTCATACGGTCATTCAAGAATACGCGGAGGCGACATGGTGGTGGGTTTGCAACTCTGGGTGGCGTTCAAGCCGGGAACCCTCCAGGCGTTGGGATGAGTACGTCAGTGAGTAGGAGCCAAAGAGGTTTATTTGCATATTGGAGCAAATACTCGGATTCTAGTCAGAGCTCTCTAAAGGACCTCTCGAGTGTTGAGCTCTCTAGCTCAACACTCGAGAGGTCCTTTTTTAATGCAGTTAATTTTTCCTAGTTCCATAGGCAGGGGAATTATTTGACATTGTTCCGGCTAATCTGAGAGGTCGCACCATCTTGCTCTGACGTCCAAACTTGGAACCCGCCTGCGTTGCAATAACAAGAAATTAGGGGGGCCACGCTGTGCCAACGAAATTCGTCGACATGCGTCTTCTGCGCCTTGCCTTTACTAATTCAAGCATGAACCAACTAGCCCAAGCAAGAGTTGTACTTGAGCAAGGCGCCGGTCCTGTCGTGTGTGTTCTTCTTGAGTCCTGGTCTTCTGCGCCTTGCCGCGATTTCAGTGGGCCCTCCGTGACGGTCAGCTTGTAACAGTTTGAGGAGCCTGACCTTGACGGTCGTATATCGCTTTCATGGAATGCGGCGGTTGTCACCTGGAAGGGAGCTTGTTTGCCCGTCATTAGTCAGCATCGGGCCCCGTCCTCGTCTCGGCGGGCGCTGGTGAAGTGGTCGCCTCCCGGGAAGCACACAAAGAATGACCATTGCCGTTTTGATGCGCACCAGCGGGCTTGGTCCCCCCCCCCTTTTTTTTTTCAGCCTAACCCACTCCGCGTCTGCACGTGGCGACCGTCTCCCCGCGCGGGCCGCAGGCGCTCCTCCGTCGGTACCGTGACCCCACGGCGGCAGCGGTGCGAACGGATGTTGTTACCATAGGGTTTAGCGGTAGTTAGGAGCATCGCGGCCACGTCTAGACAGTGACCTGTGCCAACGGGCAGAAGCGAGGCGTGTGTTGCAGTTCGCTGGCGAAGAGGGCGCGACGGCGCACCTCTTCCCTCTCGAATCATCCACGCCGCAGTGTATCCGTGGCCCGAGCGGAAATCGAGTTGTGCGTCGCCGCCCCGCCGTTTCACAATGGCGTGACGTAGCGTGACGCGTCACAGGTTCGTGGCGGATTTTCCTTCCCCGTAGGAATGATAGCGAAGGGGCCGGTTCTGGGTGCGAGAGGTTATCTCGGTATTGTTCGCGTTCGGAGTGGGAGCATTCCGAGGGAATGCGTGAACGCGAAGGGTTTGCGCGTCGTCGCAGCTATATATCTGTGTGGCGTTGCCGACGCGGCTTGTGAGTTTGATGAACCGTCGTATCTGTAATGAGATCCCTGGGACTCCTGGGAATAGAAGACGTGGGACGTGTAATGTACGTGCAAGCGGCCGGCTGAACTTACTTGCGAGCGCTGTTTTATTTACGTATACGTTCTTGTTAAAATAAACGAAACGCATAACAAAGTGAAGCGATACAAGCACGTGATATGATAGGTTCGCATAGTCGAAAGAAAGACGATGTTTTAGATTACGGCAGCTTATCTTGTGGTCTCGAAGGAACATCATCTTGAGCTGACCTATACTACCTCAGGGACACATTTGCTGCTAAAGAGGACGCTTATTGAAACACAAACAAAATGGAGACGATATTGTATGGCTAGATTTTTAGCGCAGTGTATGTTGTTAGAAACAACCAGCCGCGCTGCTTAGCTTTAATGTATTTCCACACAATTTACTCGCTTTCTGCGTTGCACTGGTCTCTCGCTGCACAAATGCTTGTTACTTCTGGTCGTTGCGGTGTGCCACTAAGGACGGCGACGGTCGGGCTGCAGCTCGCTGAACCCGTGCATCCTCGGAAAGTGAGCGTAGCAGCGGTCGTTCGTGCGAAGCGGCCCAGTAGAAGGAGAAGCGAGAGCGGGGTCGACTTTTTCTTTTTTTCCCCCCCTTCGGATATATGCGTCGGGACCGCATCATATGCTGTGCCGTCGTCGTAGCCGTCGACCGGATTTTTCGCGAGATGGCGGCCGCTGGTAGGGGGACCCTTCCCTTATGCTTCCTGGCGTTCGTGCGAGGGCCCCTTTGTGTGTACGTACTCGTCTGAGCGGGGCGAGGGTGCCCCTCCGAGATTGGGGGGGAGAGGGGGCCTTAAAGGGCCGCCACACGGAGAGAGAACGGAGGCACGGGAGGATCGGGGGGGGCCGGTTTTCTCCCTCTGGCTGACTGTGTTCCAGAAAAAAAGAAAAAAAAAAAGACCGTACGGGAGGGGAAGCGAACTTGGGGGTTGCCCCTCGGAAAGGGACCAAGAGTGGAGAGAGAGAGAGCTTCCCCTCCGTGTTGGCGTCGGGCCGGCGACCGACGCCGCTCTGGTTGTTGTCCGTTTCCTGCGGCCGCTGCCGCTATGTTTCGTTCGCGTTGTGAAGCCGACAGCAGCAACGGTAGCACTCGCGACGGGATTGCTGCACGCGTCATCTGGGGCAGCCGACGGTCGGAGGAGTGTATCTGCGGTGCGTCTGCGGGTCGTTTCACCTCCGCTCTTTGCTTGTCGCTGCTGCGGTCCTGCTAGCAGCCTCCGGCCGTGTGGTGCTTTGTTCCTCTGCCGTCGGCTCCATCGACGCTGCTCGCCCCGTACCCGAGTGCGCCCCGTCAGGCGGCCGTGGGCCGCTTGTGTGTTGCCGAGTGTTCGCGTACGACTAGCAGACCGGGGCCATTTTGTCATCCGAGAGAGTGAAGCGCTGTGTTCGAGGTCACAGCGATCGGGAGAGGCGAACAGCGGCCGTGCGGGACTGGCCCGGGAGCGTACGGAGGAGCCCCGAGGCGCACCCAGTGTGGAGCGAGCGACAGGAGAGAGGTCCCCGGTGACGTCTCCGCATTCCAGGTGGAATTCCTTACGTGGGACCCGCAGTCAACGGCCTTCCCCGGAGCGAGCGACGGCTGCGCGTGTAGTCGCACGTCGAGCGCCGTTTCGATTGTTTACGTGCGGCGCTGGCGCACTGTGACGAAACCCCAGTGGGCGCCCGCGAGGAGTCTGCCGCCGCGAGGAATTACGGTGCGTTGAAGCTCGCGCCGTCATTTTCGGGGAATTCGTCGCATTGAGTCGTCGTCGGCGCTCCGAACCTTGCCGGGCGGCCTTTCTCCCCTCGACGGTGCGAGGCCTTGGCGAGCGGAGGAAAGGGAGGTGCGGGACAGCTCATCGGCGCCCCTCGGGGAAGTCTTGGTGCGTGCGTGCGGGGCAGCGGATGTCCGGGGAACGAACGTGTTCGCACTTGCGAGCGTGACGGCGCGTGGTGGTGGTAGTGGCGGTGCGTGCCGTGGTTGGGGCTGCGCTGTGGCTGGCCGTGTACGCGTACTCGGTGCTGAGCGCTCGTCGTCCCCGTAGTGCGCGACGCCGGAGGATATACTCTCGGAACTAGTTTGGAAGGAGTTCCCGTCCCCTGTGCTGTGGCCGACAGTAGGATACGGCCCCCTCCCTCCCTTGACGGCGACGTCTACACCCGGCAGCCCTCGCACGTGCTCCTGACGTCGACTGGTAAGTCTGAGGCCGGCGATGTCCGGTGTTGTTGAACCCACCCCAGGCGCTGGCGGACGATGGAGGAGGCGCGAGTCACGGGTGCTTTTGTCAGATGCTTGTACAGGGAAAAAAAAAGAAAACATTGACCCACAGTGGAAGAATGTAACTAGGAAGCTTACCAGCAAGTATGCGACCTGTATAGTAACATGGCAGCAAAGAACGTGAAACGCGATGTCAGAGGCTGAGGCTATCTCATGGGTGGCGGCAATGGAAAATAAACCTGCTGTGAGTGACTACTTAAGAGGGGAAAAAAAAAAACGAAATCGGGAAAGAAATTATTGATAACTCATGAGGAAGCTCTTTACTTTTCGAAGCGAGGTCAGGATGCCATAGAACGTGTACTTACAGAGTGAGGTACACCGAAAAAGAACCATGTGTTTCCTACGGTAAAGCTTGGGAAGCGATGGAACATGTTTTATTAGAATATGAGGATATCTGTCCAACTTTCGGGTTAGGCTCCTTGGGCCTCCTTGAAAGCATTGTGTTCAGCGATAGCAAGGGGAAAGTAAACATGTCTGAAATAGATTATGAGCAAGAGGCTATTGAAAATTTGGTGGCAGAAAAGTAGGGAAACCACAAACAACGTAGGCGTACGAAAACAAAGTTCCCAATAGTGGTTCGGAAAGTTGGATGCTGGGAATTGTTTATTTTTTTCTTCTAAAGATAGGTACATTAGGCGAAATAATATGAGCTTGGTGGAGCGCTTGGGACGAAAAGGGCAACGTGGGCGCGAGCGATCGATGCGTTGGGTATCAATCGGAAGATGCCCGATTGTGTCCTTGTAATTGGTAATACCGGTTTTGACTCCCGCGAACGCTATTGCTGCCGAAATTAGTATGTTCTTTTCCTGGTCTCCGAGCAGTGGTCTCGCGCTTCCTTCCCAGCTTGCATCTTTTGGATGCGATTATAGTTTTTCTTTTTTTCATGGGGAGCGAATAATGACCTCGCGGTATCAAACCACACTTGTCTCTCTGTCCTTACGTTATCCCGGTTCGCTCGCACCTTCTACGTATGCCGTTTTCGTCCCGGCCACTTTCGCACACTTCCGAAAGGAGGGTTTCGCGTTACTTGACACGAGGGTGCAATTCCCGTTTGATCGCGGCCGCTCCTCGCGTTACATCTCCGGCGCGATATACACGACGGTATTATCTGTGACGACTCCTCGCAGCTCCTGTTTCGTTTCGACGCGATGGTTTTTTGCAGGCTTTATAGCCCGGCGACATTTTCACGGCCACCCATTGTCTGTCGCAGCGAGAGAGGCTGCACTTGTGGACGCGGTTGTCGTGCATTGTGTACTACATCTGCACTCGTTGTTTTCGTCGTGGGCCCCCGTTGTGTACACCTGCGACCTTCAACGCACTTGACACGAACGTGTTTGAAACGCGTCCGTTGCGCAGTCAGGCCTTGAGAGCCGACGACTCTGTGTCGTCGTGTTCTTCTCTCTTTGCGGTCGTCGTTCAGTCTGTGCGATTACAATCCGCAGATCACTACCGCTACCTCGGGAGTTAAAAAAAAAATTAAATTATGGGGTTTTACGTGTCAAGACCACTTTCTGATTATTAGGCACGCCATATAGTGAAGGACTCCGAGAACTTTGACCACCTGAGGTTCTTTAACGTGCACTTAAATCTAAGTACACGGGTGTTTTCGCAATTTGCCTCCATTGAAATGCGGCCGCCGCGGCCGGGTTTCGATCCCGCGACCTCGTGCTCAGCAGCCCAACACCATAGCCACCGAGCAACCACGGTGGGTCACTACCTCGGGAATGTTTTTCCCAGCTGCGACATTGCTGTTCGCCAGCGAGCGTTGTTGTCGTCGATGTTTTAATAAACAGTGTCCGCTCCCAAACGGTCGCTGTTTTCTTCTCGGGGCCATAGTGTTCGCATCAACCGAGCTCGATTTCGGCATGTCGTTCGTGTTCAAGGTCAAGTGCGAGGTCAACTGCGCGAGGGTTGCTTTTTCGACTTGTACCGAGGTGGATCGAGCGTGCGTTCTTTCGCCCAGTTATGCAAAGTACGCGAGAAAGAAAAACCGCGATCTCGTGGCATTTCATGACCGGGAATTTCACTCGTTGCCCACTGAATACACAGGCATAGCTCACCTGGGGTCCGTTCACCTGCTTTGTCTAGGTAGCGATCTGTATCGAATGTGGGGGCCGCGCGGAGGGGACCTGTTGAACGAATTCGCTACCTAAGTACGCCGGAAAGGGGAAATCGGTTTTCTTGGCGTCCATTGCACCAAGTTTGGTTGAGATATATAGTGACTGTGTCAATATTTTATAAAATGTTGAAAATCGCAAATTTTTAGAAAACGAAACTGTGAAGTTTACAGCTTTGTAACACGCAATGAATATATATATCAATTCTGTGAATTTAATCTAACAGTACATAAAAAGCGGACAAATTTGATTAATTTATATCTTACGTGAATTTATTGCCGTGTTTACGAAGTTTTTGCAAACGTCTTACTCGAATATTAGTGATGTACTTGAGAGCATTTAAGTTTGTCTATTTAGATGTACTATTAGATGAATCTGCAGTAATGTGATATCACTTTTCATTGCTGAGTTATACTTGATAGTTTCGTTTTCTGAAAACTTGCGATTTTCAACAGTATTCATAAAAAGAAATTGGCTGCTTCAACTAAAAATCCGCCTCCAACAGTCAAAATATTTGAACTTTCCCTTTAAACCCACCAGGTATAATCAAATTTTGTGCAGTGGCTACCGAGAAAAACGATTTCTCCCTTCTCGTGTATTTAGATAGGAGCCTCCGAGCTAAAGCTTAGTCTTCAAGGGCACCTCACCAGACCACATAGCAAATTTTGGTCATACGATGGAAGTTGCTAGTGCCCTCTAGGGAGCGTTCCACCACGAGAATTTTTCAAATCGGTTCATTAGTAGCTGAGATAGAAATATTTCGGTGCCGCGAACCCATGGTTTCTTAATCATTTCAGGAGGCGAGCGCCACCTTAGACACTCTCTCCACTGACCCCGTCGAGCCTCCGCAAGCGAAATTCCATCCCTGCCTTCTCCCATACCGGAGCTCGAGGATTGCGTGATGCATGCGTCACGGGTCCCGCCTTCATTTTTTTTTCTCCTCGCTTTCTTGCGGCCCAGCGCATTTGCGCGACGGCGTCGCACGCGAACTGTTGTGATTGTCTCGTTTCGCTCAGCGCACGTTTTTGCCCACTGTGCACGAGGACACCTGACTAGCGGTATAAGTAAGTAAGTACTACACGAATACTGAGGGCAGACGCAAGCGGATCACAGAGCATGGTCTCGCGCTGGACCACGGTAGAAAATTACATAGTTCCGGTGTCTGCCCGACGTGGGAACAAGCAGACGAAACGGAAGTACATCTCTCTTGCTGCGGTGCAAAGTAAAGCAAAAACACGCAGACATTCGGTTTGTGTGTTTTATTGTTTCTCTAAACTTTAATTCGTCGATTGAAGCATCAGATAAACACAAACACAGATGTTGCCTCGAATAATTCTCGAAGTCGCGTGTCACTGTGAGCGACGTCGAACCACAGACACTTGTATACGTAGGCACACTTGCACATATACGTCAACCCTCCGGCTGGGAGCGCGGCACCCGCGATGAGAAGGGCAAACGGCGTTCGGTTTGAGATTTGGGCCCTTTTCCGTATCCCCATCGACCAGACTCTGAGGTGTCTTGCGTCCCTCTCCACCTTAGAAATGTAAGTACGCAACACACGCGAATGTGACCCGCATTCCTGGCGTTCCTCGTGGGAGATAGCCCCCACCCACACACCTCCCCCACGCGCGCAGGTGCTTCCGCCCTTTAAATCGGACGAAGCAGCCACACGTTCAGTCCCATACCGTAGCACAGGGAGCCTGACGCCGTCGATGTAGCGCACGGGTGCCGTCTCTGGTATCCGCGCGACCTTGCCGCGCGGAGAAGAGGAAAGCAAGCGGCAAGGAAAACAAGCGCTCAGCGGGGCGAGTCCACAGGCGGCGTTGCTCGCTCGTTGCGCGAGCGTCGAACGCGTCCGTGCCTCCGGCTCGCGAGATTCTTTTGACGCGCTGCCAGCTTCGGGGGCACTGTCGTCGCCTGCCGACGCGAGTGACGCTTCCTCGTCGGCGGAGGGGGTCGGGTCGCTCGGGCACGCATCCATTTCCAAGCAGCGTGCAAACGCGAGGCTTTTGTTTTCTTTTCCTCCCGTTACATTCTTTGAAAGCGGGGCCGCCTTATTTCGCGAGGCACGTCGATTATCTCTCTCTCTCTCCCGCTGCTCACCGGGAAAAGTTGCGCGGGGGGCGCGGCGCAACTCGGCTTCGTCGAAGAAGGTTGCGCGGGGGGATAGCCGAGCTTTCAATCGAGCCAAGGCTCGCGGCAAGGTTGCGGCGCGGTAACGGTGCCTTCTGTGCAGCCGAAGTCAGATGCATTCGCTTGCTTGGTTTGTTTTCCTTCGCGGTACGCGGCGGTTCTCGCGAAGGAATACAGCCGAAGTCAAATGAAGGAGGCCTGTGACTGCAGTGCGGTGCGGCTTTTCCAGGGTGTGTGTGCGTAATGCGGCTTAGGATAATACACGATTGTGGCCGCGTGTAGCGCTTGGATCTCCGCAGTTTGAACGCAGTCGTCGTTGCGAAGCGAAGGCGGGGAGAGTCTTCTGTGCTGCCTGTTTCCCTTCGTAAGAGCCTCTGAGGTCGTACGGCAGAGCGTGTTCTGGAAAGGGTCAGCATTTTCGTTTGATTAGGTGTGTTTGCTGTCCTACAGTTCTTGCTCGCACTCTGAAGGAAACTGCGGCGGAGTCGGCGGATTTGGCCTAAATATTGTAGTAGAGAGAGTGGATGGACGTACCTTGTGTATCGTTAGGCATTTATTTTTAAATGTCTCGAGGACAATCTTGCGGAACCATTTCCAAGGTTGTCGCGGCGCTGTTAGATTGAAGAAAGAAAAAAAAGCGGTAACGATTGTTAAATGTTCGTCGCTTTTGTAGCCTCCCTCGAGGCTATGGCAACACTAAAGCTGAGTTTGCCTGTGCAATTTCGTATTCCACCGTGCCCTGGATACCAGAACGGAACAGTTTGTCCATCATCCACGGTTACTGTTGTTGCGACGCCGCTTAATCGAACCTCAACAGGCGTTACTGCTGGGTAGCGTGGCTTTGTTGGCAGGCAGCAGACGATTTCTAGCGCGAAACTTGCACTGTTTATTCCATGGTTGGTGCACGGTATGAAAGAAGAGAATACTAATCAAAATACATTGCGGGGCCGCTTAAGTAGGCCCGCTAATGTCGTGGGCGGGATTTTGCTCACGTCAACGTCACGTGACATGTACTGAGTCCGGTCGGTGATGGGCGGCTGCTTCCTCTCTCCTCGGCGACATTTCACGTGCTTGCCTCTGCTGGCGGCAACGCGTGGGTCCAGTTTGGTTCGCGGAAAGGAGTCTCCCCTTGAGTCGTACAGTTCGCGGAAGGAGGCCCTGCCTCCTGTCACGCGCACACACAAAGGGGCCCGTAATCACTGCGGGGCGCCCGCCAGACCGGCAACCTCTCGAGACACCCATAGCAAATTAGGGATCCATCCTCCGTTTCGATTAGGCATGAATCTTCGATCATCCGTTTTGCACGGGGCGTTACACGCCACTCGTAACACTGTGGGCTACCTGTCGTACTTTGCGAAATGCGAAGGTTGTGGGTTCGGTCCCCACCTGCGGCAAGTTGTTTTTTCATCCACTTTCATTTCCATTAATTAATCGTTTCTTTATTTCATTTATTAAACACAAGTAATTTCTCCTATGTTGTCCTTGGCGTCAGTGTTTGTTGGCTTATTATGATATGACTGATGAAAAAATCGGGCCCCTCGGTTAATCCCCTCCCCTGTCGTAGTTTAGTAGCTTTCGGTTCGAACGGTGAAATTTGGGCTGCATATATAACTCGTCATCGCACAGCAGCAGTCTATGCTCAAATACACTGCAGCACAGATACGTACGTCTCTTAGGAATTTCCGATAACTCCTGCCGAACGTCTTATAGTCTCAGTTCACAAAAACGTAATATCTCTCTCCCCCATATATATATATATATATATATATATATATATATATATATATATATATATATATATATATGTATAGGCTGTCGGCCACTGTTCCGTCCTTTGACAAGCCACCCTTTTACTCACAGACGGCGTGTTATCTTTTCTACACATTATACGGCCTGTACTTCGTAGCAATCTGTTTCCTCACTCCCCGTTTTGTCAGTCACACAGTGGCGAATATCTCGTGATCTCACTTCAGTGCGAGCGCTGTCGGTCGAAGCCATTCACTTCGGTTGCCGCCGCCAGCGCTGGCGAAGGTCACAGCTGTTGTCCTTATCAGGAGGCACCAAAGCAGAGTGGAGCGGAAACGCAGCTAATCGATACCGTGGAGAATTCCGCTTGATTTCCTATCTCTTTGTTCGCTTAGGTCTTCTTTTTTTCTCCTTTCTCACAATGAGCAGGGGCCCCTGTAAGCCCAGGATAAGTAAGAAACGTGTTTAACTTTCGAGCACAATGCTTATTTGCCGGTTAGCGAGGGTCGTTTATCCGTTTTGTTGGCGGAAACTGTAACGTTAAAATAGCCGTAATCGTGTTTCCAAAGGGTATAAGGACCTCCTTGCTTAGAGGGCAGCATCAGATGCATCGTGGCGGATGCCGGTGGCTCAGTCTATTTTGCGAGGCTGTGTTGTAGTCATTGTTGTCGGCGGTGGCATCAGCGCTTGCTGATTTTCTAAAATTTCGTCGACTTCTTAATCGCATTTCGATACTTTCTGTTTTCCATTTGAAACGAAGCTACAGGTATGCTTCGGAGCAGGTCCACTTTGCCCTTTCATTTCATTTCGGAGGGACTCACGTCAGTAGTCAATGGCTTTTAACGAACGGTCACGATGTGACCTTTAGCAACGTCATCTCGACATCTGTGAGGTGTGCGACCTTCAGCGTCGTCAGGGGTTATCCCTTTCTGCCGGTCGACCGGCATTCTTGGAATTTTTCGCAGTGCGTTAAATATAATCGGATGTTCCTTCGTGTGTTCCGTACTTTGTTCGGTGAGAAACGCAAGCGGAGCGAAAACGAAAGCTTATTTCGTGCGCGCTCGTCGGGTGTCGTGCAACTTCAGGTGAGAGAGCGCGGTTTATTATAGGGTTGAAAACCTTGTACAGAGAGGCGGCGAAGTTTGCGTCGACCCCGTTGCTTTTAGTTTGCAGGACACTATCCGAGTTTGCAAGGTGATCGTCAATGTTTTGTCCTACTTGGACGAATCATGGCGGAGATATTTAGCTTCTCCTGTCTGTCGAGCTCCACACCCGCCTTTCAATTCTTGACTTGTCTGCACAAATTTCTCGCGACAGAAAACTTTTTGTTTTGGTTCATGACAGCTTGTTCTAGGTTCTCCCGTGTCCTTTCTTTTTTTCTTCGGATACCGGTATACTGTACGTTGGTATAACCGGCATGTGCCGGTTAATATCGATGTATACCGAAAACGCGGAACCCTAGTTATAATTCGGTATACTTTGGTCTTGAGGGTACATTAAAATAAAATAAATAAAATAAGGCACATGCTGTTACGATCGGTCAGTGGGGGCAGCGCCCTTCGAGCATCCCCTGCTTTCCTTCGGCGAATCAGCCTTGCGAAGTTCACAAAGCATCCGACGGGCCAGCGGCAGCAACAAGGCTGGGACAGTGAACCGATGTGCCTGAGGGGGTATTTCTCTGATTGTGTTCAATTTTGTGAACAAAGGCGCCGGAGTGATGGTGCGCACTTTGGACGCTCTGGTTCGAGGAAGGTGCGACCGCAGATTTCCCTGGCCTAAGGAACTGAAAAGGAAAGAGGGAATTTTTAAGCGCTCTTTTTTCGGCTCCTCCGGTGTGCTCTGCCAGAAAGATGTAGCTCATGCTACGAAAACGACGTACTGTGCTCCGTGCACCGGCCAGTACGAACATACCCTGTTCTGTAAGTTAGTTCGCCTCTCCTACGTAAATAAACCCGCTGTAGCGCTTCTCCTCCATCCTCTCGACCTCGTAATCATCAGTAAAGGAACAGCCCCTCGTGAAGAAGGTTCGGACAACGGCGCGGGCCCGCTAAGCCTCCCTGCGACGCCCCGGTTGCGTTGGTCGGCTACCCGTTTCGAGTCGCACCGGCGGCGTAGGCTAGTGAGCGACCCTCGGTGTGACGCCAGACTCCGAGGCCACGACCCCCGAATCCTACAGTGCTCACTATAGGAATGTGTGTTTGTTGTTGTTTGTTTGTTTCCCAAGTCATTCTTTGGCCGATTCAGCCGTAGTGCACCAACGTAGCCCGGCAAAAGATCGGGACAACTGCCCCTCGCGATTCGGGACGGTGGGCGCGCGCCGCTGCTCTCCCCGCCTGCCGCGCTGCCGGAGGCGGGGGGGGGTGAGGAATGCTCGACGCGGGGAGGGCGCGTCTCACGGACGCCGGGCGAAAGTGGGGTGTGTGCACGCGCCGGTGTTGCGTCACTTGCTCGCTCTCGCGGCTGCTTGACCTGGTTCGCGTCGTGACCTTGGCAGGGGCAGAGGGCCGGCGTTGGCGGCCGCCGCGGACCAGGGCGCTTGCTTGCTCGAGGCGCCGTGTTTTCCCGAGTGAAAGCGACTTTGAGAGGGGGGACATTCGTGCAGACCTGTGCTCGCGTGGCCTGTTACGAGTGTTCATGTGTGGGTTCCGCGGGAATTCTGTATAGCCGGGGTAGCTGGACATTGCGTTTAGATGTACCGTTATTCTATATATTTACAATTTCTTTTCAATACCTCCGGACCGCATAATCACCGAGTCTTCGAGATATAAACAAAATTAAGCAGATCGAACGCGCATCTTGGAACGTGAAGGGCAGATCTCGTAAAGCGGGTAATCAGGCGCTGTAAATTAGGCCATTACGGTCCTGCGTGTTTGGTTCGTAAATGAAACAGGCGCGCAATGGCTCTCGCGCACCCTTGCTACGCAATTCAACACACGCGGCGATCAAATCGGGGAGCTAGCCGCCTTTGGCACTATAGAAGTACATAGTGGTGATTCTGGCCTAATGTCTAGAGCATCGGGCTGCTGTGCTGGAGTACCGAGGTTTAATCCCACCATCGAGTACGTAATTTAGTTATTTCTATTATTATTTTCATTGTGTGAGCAGCTAGTTGGCTAGGCAACGGCCATGGTCAGGAAAGTCCGAGAGAGTCCGCAAAGAAAGCTTTAATCGAGCTCTAAAAAGTTTTGCCCCCCGTATGTTCGCCTATATGCTACTACTAATGTAAGGGCGGAAGGGAGAGAGAGAGAGAGAGACCCTAGAGGGCGATTAGGGGGGAAAAGTAGGGGGGGTGCATGCGGAATACTCTATGGTTGCTTATTCACGTAAATGAGTGAATGCAGCGAAAAATCCAACGAAGCGACAGCCCCACCTTCGTTTTTTTTACAATCTTTCGTTCATTCGCTGGGCTGTTGGGTGCCAAACGCTCCTCGGCGCAGCTGGCGTGTCCGGTGGCCACTTTTGTGTTGAGAGGTGGACGTAGTGCACTCTGTACGTGGCATAACCAGACGTCATGCGCCCGGAAGCGATGCAAGTCGTCCGTATTGTCAGTTCACGCGGCTCCCTCGGGTTAACGCGATATAGCGGTCTGTTTCAAGTTTTGGACCGATCGTCGGGCCTGTTTTCACGCATCAAGCCTACATGGGGGAGGGGGAGTTCCCGAGAGCGGTACAGTTCAAGAGGTGCGTGTATGTCTCGCCTGTGCGTTTCCGGTGACCTTCGACGGTGCGTTACGGCGCCGGCACGCAGGTTATGGGCGACGCACGTCATCTTGTATGCCGGAAGCGGCTTCGCAATGCAACGCGCGATCGAGCACTAAGCGAGCAGTCAATCTCTCTTCGTCAATGCGGCGTGCAGCTCGTTCGAAGGAGGAGGGGGGCGCGGTCTTGGCAGCCGTCGTCTCTGGCATCCATTGCTCAACGCGCCTAAGGAAACGGGTCGTCTGTCGTCCTCTGTACGCGTGTCTGTCTTCCCCGCCTGGTTTTCTGTGAGGACGCATCAGCTGGCTCAGTACCCCGACTATGTTACCCTTTATTTCTGTTACCTTGATGTTTGGTTAACATCCGCGCAACTCGGAATGAATTAACGAGAGCTACAAAACGAGACTTGAAGAAACAGGAGGCCGAGGCTGGGTGAGGCTAAACTTCCGTTTATTTGCGTGACGCCTGTGAACTCATAGTAAACAAGGAATTGACGTTTCTCGGTCTGTCTGTCGGCACGTGTCGGAGGAGGTGGTTTACTTTCTCTTTCTTTCTTTTTTGTTCGCGAACCATGTAATATAACACTTCACAGCATTCGCGTTCTAAACAGTTGCGAGTTTAGAAACATCAAGACATATACCGTTCTGATAGATTCCATGACACGTAAAATAACCTTGATATGGCCGAAGTTTGCCGGAGGCTTCGAATATACGGCGTCATAACCAGTATGTTGTCGCGTTATAACCAAAAATCAGTTAGGTGCCGCTTCGCGTACTCATTCATACTAATGTGCTCACACTCTCGTTCCCGCTCATAATCCCCAACGCTCACTGGCGTTCAAAGCCGCGCTTACATTCACTCTGTACCGGCACCCACTGACGCTCACAGTCGCATCCATTCCTGGTTACCACGCTCTCACACGCACACTCGCGTCCTTCCACACTATCTCGACAGTCGGCCCCCTGTTCTCATCCACTCGAAATCACCGGCATGCAGCTCTCCTCCCTGGGAGTTCGAATGCCCAACGCAACGAAATCAGCGCGAATCTCCCAACTGAGTTGTAAGGGCAGCGAGAGGGTTCCGCTT